>NW_027397066.1:123923279-124086717 GCF_003265705.2 Callorhinus ursinus | reverse complement strand
AAAAAAAAAAAGTAATAATCTAAAAGGGATATTCAGAGAAGTTAATGAACACTTTTAGGTGTTAAAATGTTACCTATACTTCAAGGCCCACCTTAAGTTTTACTGCTTCTAAAATGAATTAATCTCTTCCTATTTTATTCTCGTGTTACCATTTTTCTCTATAATAACACAAATAAATATTATATATGGCTATCTCTACGTATATTTGTGCTTCCTTGTTAGTTCCTTGAAAGGACAGGAATCATTTTTACATTTCTCAAAGCATTTAGCATGATGCTCCACATAGCATAGATACTTATTGAGTGTTTGTTATACTGAATTGAGAGGTGGAAAGAATATAAAAAATGATGGGGCACCTGGGTGACTCAGAGGGTTAAGCGTCTGCCTTTGGCTCAGGTCATGATCCCGGGGTCCTGGGATCGAGTCCCGTCTCCGGCTCCCTGCTCCACCAGGAGCCTGCCTCTCCCTCTGCCTCTCTCTCTCTCTCTCTCTGTCTCTCATGAATAAATAAAATCTTTAAAAAAAAGAATATAAAAAATGAAAATCCCAAGAATGTTGATACTGAACACATCTCTTCATAAGGCGTAAGAAACAAACCTAGGGCAAAGATTGGGACTTAAAGTAAGAAAGCACAAGGTATAAGACATATCTCAGAAAACACTGATTTTTAAAGCCTTAAAATATGTAATGAGTATTTGAATGTTTTGCAGTTGAATTTTCATAATTGTGAAAGAGAAAATGTAAATAAAAATATTTGGTAATGACTGAAAGTGTGTAAGTGTACATAAAGTGCTCATTTTTCTAATTAAGAAAGGCTACAGAGTAATTACAATAATATGTAAAACTGTAGAATGTGCTTGATGATGTTTGAATGAATTGAAACTTTTGTTTCAATTAAATATAATTTACTACAGTTCAAATAGTTATTCCTGCATTTGGATATAACCCCAGGCACTAGTTTTATGGTGGAAAATAAAAAATGCCTTCTTTCATCTTTCACATGCTTTTTCCTCATGGGGCTAACTGGCTAGTGTCACAGACTGTTTCCTTTCATTTTGGGATTGTAATTAAACAGGGGGATAAAAGAGAAAACAGAAGGAAGGTCAAAGCCATGACAGCTTGATTTTAGAGAGCTGGGGAACAAGAAAGAATGAAGTATCTGTCGGAGATGAAGGGAGTGACAGAGTCACAGTGGAATTCTCAAGGAAATGTTTCAAGCAGGTGCCTGCAGTTCTGATCCAGGGAGCACAGGTGGCCTGGGACTCAGAGTTTCTCCTTCTGCTCATTGTTTTTCCCAACTAGCCTTCACCCCTTCTCTCAAACACATTTTAACAATCAAAATTATCATAAAAGGGGAATTCATGCACTTATGAATCTGTTTCTCTTACCTTTCTATGAGTTTAGCAGAAGAAATATCATATACATATACATGCTCTAAAACAGAATTAATTCGATGGTTGATATACAATGCTTTTTGGCCTAGTATATCTGAAAGCCTTATTCCCTTCTTGTTACAGGCAGACCTCAGAGATACTGTGCAGGTTCGGTTCCAGACCACTGCAATAAAGCAAATATTGCAATAAAGCAAGTCAAATGAATTTTTGGTTTCCCAGTGCATATAAAAGTTATGTTTACACTATATCTCAGTCTGTTAAGTGTCCAAAAGCATTATGTCTGGAAAAAAAAGTACGTACCTTAATTAAAAAATACTTCCTTGATAAGAAAAAAAATGCCAACCATCATCTGAGCTTCCAGGGAGTCATAATCTTTTTGTTGGCGGAAGGTCTTGCCTCCACATTGATGCCTGTTGACTGATCAGGGTAGTGGCTACTGAAAGTTGGGGTGGCTCTGGCAATTTCTTAAAATGAGACATGAAATTCGCCGCATTCATTGACTCTTCCCTTCACAAATGATTTCTCGGTAGCGTGCAATGCTGTTTGATGTCTTTTTACCCACAGTAGAACTTCAGTCAGAATTGGAGTCCATCCTCTCAAACCCTGATGCTGCTTTATCAACCAAGTTTATGGAATATTCTAAATCCTTTGTTGTCATTTCAGTAATCTTCACCGCAGTAGAATTCATCTCAAAAAACCATTTTCATTGCTCATCCATCAGAAGCAATTCCTCATCTGTTAGTTTTATCATGAGATCGCAGAAATTCAGTCCCAGCTTCAGGCTCCCCTTCTAATTGTAGTTTCTCTTGCCATTTCCACCACGTCTGCGGTTACTTCCTCCACTGAAGTGCTGAACCTTCAATTTGTAAGAAGCGCAGTATCTGCAAAGTGCAGTAAAGCAGAGTGCACTAAAACAAGGTATGCATGTATTTTGAAGTGCATTAGCGTTTTCTTTGCTATAATTGTCATCCTTTTTGGTATTACTCATAACTTTCTTTCCATGTTAACTCTTCTAAGTGAACAGGTAACTGTATTTATAAACTGAAAAATTGTACAAGTTATTTTTATTTTTCCAGGGACTAGAATCATGTTAACTCTGATAGTAGTTAGTAAAAAGTACACTTCAGAAAAATTGTGAGGAGATTTTATGCCTTAAAATCTCTTTGAACAGTTGTGGAAAACTAGATTTATTCTCTCGTAGGAACTCAGTGGAATTCTGTTAAAGGATAAGTTTATCTACGGTTATTAAGTTTTTATTTTTCCTGATGTAAACAGATTATTTTAAGGTAAAAATAAGGTATTTTTATCAGTTTGAAGCCAGCTAAAATTACTGCTTTACAAAGCATGGCAAAGAATGAATGCAATGCTTGGTTTAAATCAAGTTAAATTCTTAGTTCGTCCTACATCAAGGATAATAGGTGCGTATTATATACAAATTTGTCAACATATGCATTGCTTTTCTGAAAAGACTCTGAACCCTTCTGGTTAATAGAGCTGAAAGACTTAGGGCTTAGCTTTGCTCATATTTTATTTTTGACTTGTTAGTCATGAATTTTTAGAGTGTATTGTCTCTTTACATAAACCTTGCATAAAATGCATATTTTTGATAGTTACAGCACTTCCAATAACAGGAAGAAAAGGAATTAAAGATTATGCTCATTTGATATTCTGCTCTCCACCAAATTTGTCTAATTTAATCACTTATTTTGCTTTAGAATAACAATTTCTGAAAATTTTCTTCAATATGTTAGGGTGAGATTTAGCTATTTCACAAAGCAAAAAATCAATCTTGAATTTTGTTTTCCCTTTGGCAGTTCTTGGGCTCAAAATTCAAGATTGGTTTCTTAAACTAGAATGTTTTAAAAAAAATGAGTAGTTCTTATTAAAGAATACACACTTTTTCTCTTTAAGTAGCAGTGTGAGGTGAGATACAGTAGTCTACATATGTACATGTGTATACATGTATTTTAAGTTAAAAATTCAGTGCATTTCTTACCAGATAAAGTTTCTTAAGGAGTTATTTCCCTGACAAATTTGTAAGAAAAATTAGGCTTTTTTGAGAGATGAAAGGTTTGGGGTGTGGGTAAGGGAGATCCAGACATTATACAAAACTTTTAAAAATACATTTTTATATTTATTGTTATCAGTTCATATTTAGTCTTCCTACGTTATTTGTAATCAGACTAGGGTCCTCTGAAAATCTTGCACATCATTTAGCAAATCTGAATGCAAGCTGTCTTCAACTTAAAAAACAAGTTGTATTTCAAAACTTAATTCTGTAACTCCTTTGAAACATTTCCTGAAAGATCGTTTCTTAACTAAGTAATGTTATTCATAGTAGGGTTCCATCTCTGGATGCTAGGGATCTGTTTTCCTTTCCTTTTAGAAAACACACTTTGGCTCCGAGCAAATAATTCATACAGAGACCAAAAGTGTGGGTTTTCCTTTCATGAGGTCCTATAGATGTCGAGCTGTCTGTCTCCTACCTTCCCAAGTCTTGGCCTTGGCTGTTGGCCTTGGGTGCCGATGACTAGTGTGGCTGCTGCCACAGGGCTAGCAGATTTCTGGCATGAGTGCTGGGTAGGGTGGAGGTAATGGGAGCAGCCTTCCGGAGGTGTGGAGTATTTTAAATTCAGGCACCATTTGTAAAACCTTTATTTCCTGTTATTCACTTGAACTTCATAGCACAAATAAAAGAACACATATAATTTTGATGTAGATTAATTTGTTAGAGATTTGGACACTGTGTTATAATATTTAAAATCATGTAGTACTTCATGTGCCTGTGAGGATGACCCATAGCCATGCGGATTCCAAGGCATATTATTTTCTGTACAGTGATGATTCATATCGTTTTAATAGTCTTTAAATGTCGTCTTTGGGTACTCATTGTCTTGCTTAATATTACTAAGTAACAGACTTGAATTTTTTTTAGAGCTGAAATTTCATCTTTTACTAGAATATCCCATTTTGTAGGATTTTATGCTAATATTTATCAAAAAAAAATTAGGTGATGCTGATCTTCAAGTTGCTACCATAGATTTGGATCCCCCTAAAAGGCTTAACTTTTAGTGTATACTACAGAAGATATCATTTATGATATTTTGATTCCTTTTATAAATTGAAACTTTGCTTCTAAAGATCAAGTGAGACAAATACTACTAAATGGTATCAAGTCACTGAACACACAGTAGGTTGAGTCTCAACCGTGCTTGAAATAGTATGCAAACAAATGTAATCAGTTATTTTAACTAGAGTAAAAGACAGCTGTCAAAACTCTTGAAACTATTTATATAAAAGAGAAATTTATCACTAGGTTATGGTATTACTGTTATAAATGGTTTCAGTAGTGTAAAAGAAAAAGAGTAAAACTGTTGCCTTCCCTCATACCTCTGTGAAGTGTTACCCCAATTTTCTCTTGAACAAACAGTAGGAAGTTGTGGTACACTTTTAAGAATGATTGAAATGTGTTTCTCAGGACAGCCGATTACTATTACTGATTGTGGGGAAAGGGGGGGGTCCCATACTCATCTATTTTCATCCAGCTCCACTTGATAAATATACACCTTAATGGAACTGTTGTTACCACCAGACTCTAGTCCTTTATCTAGTTTTGGGTATGTCTTGCTGGGACTCTGCCTATCATTAGGAAGAAGAAATCCCTGTCCCAGTAATACTGCCATTATTCCTTTAACTCTTGCACAAGATCTTAACTTCGTGCAACTGAGTAGTAAGAGTAAACTCTTCTGTCTGTGGTCTTTCGTTACTATGTTCTGGGTCTACTTCAAGATCTGTAAAATGCACACAAGACCAATTACGTCAGACTCGTATTTAAAAACACTCCAAAACCCACAGTTAAATATATCTAAATTAATCAGAACCTGCATTTACTAATTTGTATGCAAAATTCAAATAGTTAATAGGGAATCGTCAGCAAAATAGCACCTCACTCCTGTGGTGCCCCTGCCTGGTGCATGCCCCCCCACCTCCCATTCTAAGAAATATTCTTAGGTCAAACATATTAAGGCTGCCTTAAAATGTTCACAGTGAGGATCCTAAGGCTCTGAGGTGAAAAATCTTCCATTAGTTTCACTATATTCTCTTTATTTTAGAATGATTTTAATACTAGTTTTAAGGGGAAAAAGGAATTTATGAGTAATATTCAAGTAGTATCACAAAATTTCATAAAACAAATTATCCCATTTTATGACAATCACATTTTATATTAATCATAGCTACTATGTTTATTTAAATAAGCCTATGATGGAATATTTTTCCCTACTTCAGGAATTACAAATTGAATTAGAGATTTGTTCAGAGTTGTTTGGTATCTGTTGACTCTTGGAAACTCCAGATTTTCTTCCTATTAGTTGTGTAAATGGCATATAACAATATCAGTTATTATCATTATATCTCATATTTTTAAATGGTTTATAAAAAGATTAGCTTTATACTTTATTAAAAAAATAGAATTCCTTGTCAACTCTTTTTTATTTAAATTTTGAAAATAAAAGTAAGCAAAACTTTCTAGCTTAATTTTAGACCTCAACAAATTATTTTCCAACCCTGCAAGTGTATGGTAGAAAATTCCTTCTACTGTTCTAACAAATCCTTTCCCTACCTTTAATTTCTCACACTTATCATTTTTCTAATGATCTTTCCGGTTAGCATGGCTGCAGTTATTTCAACTAACAAATAATCTTCTCTGCTCGGAAGATAAACCGTGAACATAAATGCGTACTTCAGAACCATATTTCCTCTGTCGTAAATTTATTTCTACCATTATTTTCCCATTTCTTTCTTGGAAATGCCTGCCATTTTTAGGCAACTTTTCTGACTAAGCTTGTATATATCCACCTTTCTAGGACTCCAATAAATTGCCGTTTGTCTCCTTGAACACCATCTGTTCTCAACAGCAGTTCCTTTAAAACACTTACCATATTCGGAAAGTTTATGCTGCTTTCAGCTACCTAGTTTTTTTGAAAGGTTTATTTTTCTCCCTTTCCTTTCTCACCTGCATTAACTTTACTTTTTTCCCATGAACTGGCTTTCTGTTATCTGTATTGAACATGCTGGCCGGTTTTTCTCTGCACGTGATGGGGTCTGGGCTGGGCAACACCCAAAGCCTAGGGTAGGGTTTCAGTGTCTTGGACAAGCCAGGGGGACTTCTTGGGTGAGAAAAGCTTCCAGGTTTATCTGCCCCCAACACTGTTATCTGTGTCTACCCCTCAGTGACCCGGCTGAGGCCAGCTACCTGTCTCTTGCTCTGTAGCTTGGCCCTCTGCCTCTACCTAGATGGCCCTGATTCTTTTACCTGGTTTCCAAGGGCCTCGCTGACTTGGAACCTTTCCTTTATAACTTTGGGCATCTCTGTGCTTCTTGGCCCCAGAGGTTGCCCAGCGTTTTCCCAGTGTGCCTTCTCTGCCTCTCATTTTTTTCTTTTGGCTTCCTGACCATGTTCCTGTGTCAGCCCCTTCTCAGGTGTCCATGTTGGCTCTTATAAGTTGCCTCCTTTTCCTCTCACTCAGTGTGTTGGGATCACAGCACCTCTGAGGCCTACTCCTTTTCTGGGTCTTCAAAAATTATCAGTTTGGGTAAGTTTTACTAAATTAAGGGGTGAGGGAAAAGGTCAAGATGCCATCTGATTCCTGAACATTATTTTACTATATTAAAAAAATTATACTGCTGACCATATCCTTTAAAGCATGGTGAAATTTGCCTAGATAGAAATACATGTACGTTCACACATTTGCATCATGTTCCTTGTGTGTGGAAATATTTTATATTACTCTCTCTGCTGGAGAATGCATATAGTATATGTACTGTTTCAAACACTAGAAAGAATATTGGTGTAGATTTCAAAATTTATGTTGCAGGGGCACCTGGGTGGCTCATTCAGTTAAGCGTCTACCTTCAGCTCAGGTCATGATCTCAGGGTCCTGGGATTGAGCCCCCTGCCCAGGGGGGAGTCTGCTTCTCCCTCTTCTTCTGCCTCTCCCCACCACTTGTGCTTTCTTGCTCTCTCTCTCAAATAAATAAAATCTTTATTAAAAAAATTTATATTACAAGCAAGTCGCTGATCATACGGTTTTAATAGAGGACATATGCAATGTCCTTTAAATCAAGTCAGGACATCTAGCAGTCCTAGTTCTGAGACACTGAAATTAAACATAGGAAATTTAGTACATTATATTTTAGGTATTTCCATATAATAAAATAGAGAAAGGCCAGTCTCATATCTTTGGTGGTAGGTTATCAGGTTGGTATCAGTTGATTGTCCTGTTTCTCATCTGGCAGCAGTATAAGGCAGGGAGACATTTTTGAAGCAGGGTAGATCTAAATGACTGCTATACCACTTCTTGCCTTGTCAGTTACAACTGAAGGAATGCCCTTCCTTCCTCAACCTCTTCACCATCTTTCATTACTATTCATAGGTACACAAATCTTTTTCCCCCCCACAAACTCCACTGGAACTACTGACCACTAAACAATGTTCTATTTGCTTTGATATCTATGCCATTTGCCTTGTTTTAAAAACCTTTTTCATCTCTTCTCAGATCTTTTCCAAAAGGAAAAGCCTAACTTATAAAAAGCTTTTAAGAAAAGCTTCTGTCATTGCTTTTAAGAACGTCAGGGAAATTTTGATGTTAACAGTTGTCTTTAATAAGATTTTTGCACTCTTGGGAGATGATTACATTGGGCATTAAAGCCAGTAGTAAATATGACTACCTTTTCATTTGAAGGACTACCACATCTCACTGAAAGCAAGGAAAGACTGGCAGGTTTATTTCAGTAATGCCATGGGTATTTACACACACACACACCCAGGACTTAGCAATAGAAGTATGTATCTAAATCCTGTTTATGATTCAGTGCTCTTGGGAGTATTTTTTTGAATCTATGTGATTCCCATCTCATTTGTAAGAAATAGAAGTCATGTTGAGTTGACTGAATCTAGAACTGTCATTTAGTTTTTCTTGCCTTGAGAAAGGGCTATTTTAAGCAGACGATATATTTTTTAAGAGAGGAAAATAATATGAAAATATTTCAGAAATTAATACATATATTAACATCTCTTTATTTTCCAGTAGAGATTTGTCTGTACCGCTGGGCCTTCCATCTCCATTCTGGCACTAGAAAATGACCTCCAGATATCAGGGATTTTAGTGTATTTTGTTAGCTGATATGTGTCAAAGGCAGAACAGTGTCTGGCATATGCTAGGTACTCAGTAATGGAGTTGAATAAATGAAAAGAGGGGCAAAACAGTTATTCATAGCACACAACTATAGGCTTTGGAGAGATACTTGGAGGTAACTATCACTATTCCTTAGTACCAGAGTAGCAGCAGAGACAGGGTGAGGAAGGAGGTGTAAGTGAGCCTAACAGTGGGCTAGTTCTTCCTTCTTCCACTCCCAACTACTGGCCCTTTTAATTTAAATTAAATATTAAAACAATTTTAATGTCTGCTCTAATAGGGACCAAATATACCTGCACCTCTGATTTTAGTGGTAGCTTTATTTCTCCAAGCCAAAATATGTATGACAATGGAGTTGGAGCAGGAGGAAGGGGGACAGAGATGGGAAGAGAAGGAGGTAGAGAAAAGGAGGAAGAGGCAGAGTATTTAGGAAACTTTTTTTCCTTGATTTTTCCTGAAGTGTAGGGTAGGGTGCAAGATCCCTGGGAAAGACGGTAGCTAATGAAATAAATACAGTGTTTTTATGTACCCTCGTGTTGGCTACATAGAATGCAGTAATTCAGTGGCTGTGTGTTAGTGCATATGTGTGCAAACAGTCTTGGTTAACCAAAGAACAGCCTTCCTGCAACCTTAGGCTTCAAATATTTTTAGAGGGTGGAAGTCAAAGAAACAGCCCCTAACTTCAAACCCTAAGAAAAACAAAGACGCAAAGAAAGTACTCAGGATTCTGTCATTGTTCTGTTCATGCCAAGTCAGGAAATGAGCATACAGTTTGGTTTATTAAAGTTCTTAAAAAAAAAAAAAAAAAACTAGCATTTTCACTTAAAAGTAAAAGTAATAAAATTGATCAGAAAACATGAAAAAAAGTACATAACAACAGATTTTTAAATCTTAGCCAAAATTGGTGGAGTGGAGAACGTGGTAACAAAAGGGAACTTAGCAGTCTGGCGATGGGGATAACCAATATTTAACTTCACCCCAGTACTTCAGTGCGTTACCTTGAAGGCCTAGGGCCGCCATACTTATTAGCAGAGTGCTATTACCCACATAATAGTAAAGGATCATTTTATTGAGTTTGAACTGCCATCCTGTGGTTTCATCATTAAAGCCAGAGGCCGGAAATGTATTATATGGAACCCTAACAAATTCCTGATTTTTCAGGTCAAAAATAGTTGAAAAACAGCTATTTCATATGGTTCAATCCTACAAATTGAGCTTGAGAGGGAGAATTTTAAAAGGGAGTTAGTTCTATGAGGAACACGGGCAACTGTTGGAATAGAACATCATTGATTCGTCAATCCTGAAGGGCATGGGGATGAGGTAGAAAAGGTGTCTCTGAATTTCTCTGCAGACTCAGTCGTCTAAACCTTCTGACCAGTGCCCTATGGTTGCTCCCACCTAAAGCCTCATTTTCTTTTTTTTTTTTAAAGATTTTATTTATTTGAGAGAGAAAGAGCGAAAGAGAGAGAGCACAAGTGGGGGGGTGCAGAGGGAGAGAGAGAAGCAGACTCCCCGCTGAGCAGGGAGCCCGACATGGGGTTCCATCCCACGATCCAGAATTCCAGGATCCCAGGATCATGACTTGAGCCGAAGGCAGATGCTTAACCAACTGAGCCACCCAAGTGCCCCGCCTCTGCTATTTTCTTCTCAAAAAATTCTTAATGAAAAATACCTGAAGGGCAGCACATGGTAACACTGCAGAAGATTTTTGCATATGTGTGTGTGTATGTGTCTCCTCTTCATTGTGTGTGTGTGTGTGTGTGCGCGCACCTTATTTTCAGCGCTTACCAGTGAGGCTGGTCTATCCCCTGAGTAACATTTTGCAGTGCTGACCAAATCATTCCTTTTGATGCCTGCCAACAGGATCCAGGTACAACTCACGCTGCCTTTCAGCACAATAAGGACAAGGTTGCTTTGTGTGTGTGTGTGGTTATACTGTAGGTTTCCATAAAGAAAACCCCTGATGACTAGAAAAGCTCACTAGTGTTTTGGAAAGGGACATATTTTTTTACATGTTATAAGCTAATGTGGGAATAAGAAAGATTTTTTTTTCTAATAAAGTCCTTATACTTTTACTGAAAGATTATGTCAGAGTATTAAGCTGACCGAAAGCAATAATGTTATTTCAAAATTATAGAATGAACCCTAAGAAAGTAAGTTTATTATTTGGGAACTTTTTTCCAATTTTTTCTCTCAAATGATTCCTCATTGATTATTTAAAAACTGAAATGTTAAAGAATGAATTTATTTAATCCCATTAATTATAATCATTCTTTAGGGCTTTGATATCATATTAAGCTGCTAATTTTAATATTTTGAGGGGTGCCAACTGTGCTGAAAGTCAGATACTGAGTAGATTTGAAATAAATATGGCAAGATGTCATGTCAGCAAAAGTACTGTCACATTGTCATTAATTTATATATTTTTGAGTGAGTTTCTATAAACCTATCACATGTACATTCATGAAATAATGAAGGATATCCCTTTATCCTATATCAAAAAACTTAGGATAAGGCAGGTAGAATAGGGGGTTGTGAGTTCTTACAAAAGCCCCTGTAATCTCATGTCCAAGTCTTACAGTGATAGTGGAATTGACTTGGTGAATCAGAGGGTAATACCAGCGGCAAAGAAAATGATTATTTCTAGAATGTAAGAAAAACCACTCAGGGAAAAAACAATTTGGAGCTTTGATTAATTAAATTTATAGAAAGAAGCCGTGTTCTGCACAGAAAGACCATGATGAAGCATGTTTTACATCAACTTTTTGAAAATGTGGTAAACAGAACACACTTTGATCAGTCATTTCTAAATAACTCAGGTTCAAGGTCCATAGCTAGGTTCAGTACCCATTAGTGCTCAGTGTCTCGTGCCATCTGTGTCAGCACCTAAGTCTGCATCTTAACATAAGGGTAGTTAACATTCAGGGGAAAAAGTTAATTCATGTGTACTATATATAGTATTTTTCAAAAGCAAAGTTACGTAATTAAAAACACTCAAGCAAGCGTTTTGTAGTAATCTCCTTAAAACACGCTTTTTACGCTCAAGCAAGCATTTAGAGGTAATCTCCTTAAAACATACTTTATAAATACTGACCCACAGATGATGTGATAAGTTTATTTTTTCCTTCCAGAGGATTCTAGATAACTAACTTATGATGTATAATACACTCACATATGCCAGAGATCACAGAGGCAAAATAAAATGTGGAGGCATATTTTTTAGCACATATATTTTGTCATTGTCTTAGCAACCAGTGATTGACATATACATGCTCAATAAATGTTCCTGAAGATGATTTGATGTTAGGTCTTTTTAGAGACTCTGCATACACTCAAGTGTATTATACTACCAGGTATAGTTTTATGAGAAGGGCAACGTCCCTGAATTTGGAAACTCCTTAATAGAAAGATGTGGACTACTTTTCGCTTCTATATGGCTTATATATGTCTTTTATATATGCATAAAAATGACTATCAGTAAAGTCAATGGTGTCAACCATGACAACATCCCAGTGGTCAACCCTAAGTCTTGTTCTCTTGGTGGCATTTGACACTGTTGACCTTCCATTGAAGTGCTCCTCCCTTTGATGCTACGTCTGCCTTATCTTGCCTTTATGCTTCCCCCCTCTTTCTGTTCCCCGCCCCCCAGGTTTGTTTGTTGAGTTTGTCTTTTCCTGCCTGACCAGAAATGTTCATTTTCTGTAATTTCCATTTGTGACCTTTTCTCCTCATTTCAACTTCTCCCTGGGTGAATTCATTCGTTGTTCTGTGATTAAAATCTAGAGTCCTTGCTGTCTAAGAACAACCTATCTTGGGGTGCCTGGGTGGCTCAGTCGGTTAAGCATCTGCCTTCAGCTCAGGTCATGATCTCAGGGTCCTGGAATCAAGCCTCAAGTTGGGCTCCCTGCTTAATGGGCTCCTTCTGCTGTTCCCTTGCTTATGCTCGCTTGCTCTTTCTGTCAAATAAGTAAAATATTTTAAAAAAATAACCTATCTTTCAAGTTACGTTCCACCCTTGCTTTTGTTGAATGTGGTTTTTGTGCTTGAACTATCTAGTGGTTCTTACTTTTCTTCCAGTTCATCAGATCTTTTTGCTTTCATTGTATTGTACACGTTAAAAATCATAATCAAGTCACTTTTATTATGACCTTTAACATGGTAGATTTTTGTACCCACCTCCATTTTCCATGCCATGTTTTCAGTTGTCTACCAGATATTTCAACTCAGTGTCCTACAATCATCTCTAACTACTTAATCTAGTGTTAGAGATCCTCCATGATTTGGGCCATTTTTCACACTTACCTCTAGAATGTGTTCCTTGACTTTGGATCTCAGTGCATTTGGCCATTGTCTGGACTTTTTTCTTGGTGCAGCTCATTTTTCAATTTGGATTTATTTTTAAGCCATGGATGACTCTTACCATGTAGTGACTTTAATGTTTACCAATCTCCAGGTCTTATCTAGCCTACTCAACTTTAAACTTATTGAGAGTAGAAGCCATTTGTTATTTTTGTATTCTCAGAAGGACTTTCACATAGCTTGTATTTAGTAAAAATCATTTGATTAAAATGATTCATTAATAATACAGTGGCCTATAATTACATTTGACTGTTTGTTTTGTTAGAAAATACATTTTAATCTAGACTTAAATATTTTTGCCTATTATCCAAAAATAGGTTTTGCATATTTTGATCAAATGCTAATTTGTCTAGCTATAGTTTAAGGAGAAAAAGTTACTCAAATGCCCTCCTAACATAGATCCTTATTTTTAAAATGAAATTCTACGCATAGTAGTGTGGGCTTCAGTTTGCTGTGATCCAAAATAATTCTACCTTTTTTTTAATTTTAAATCTATATCAAGATATTTTTCTGCTATGCTTTCTTGATTATGATTTTAAGTCTTTTATGGGCAAATTTCCTTCATTTAAATGAAATTTAGAGTGTAGAAAATACATATCTCATTAAACAGAGCCACTCTAATATTATTAATGGTATTAAATTATCATGAAAACAAACAAAAAAGTAAATTGGAAAAGACTGAACAGCCATAGCTGCGCTTTAAATTTTCATTTTCCAAGCTAATTATATCCTTGAATTTTCTGTGTTGGGGAACTTTATAGCCTTCACACAACTGAGATTATAAGATATACCAATTTTTTAAATTCCTATCTGTGGCGCATCATGAATTGTGATTTAGGAGGATGAACTCTGTTTAGAGATGAATTACCCCCCAAACATTAATGATTCGTTTATCATCAAAGATAACACCATAAAGGAAAATATACCACGAGAATCACTCCCAAATATTTCCCCTAGATATATGAGGAAACTAGAATGAGATACCTCAGGTTAAATATCGTAATTCAAAATATATGCTTATCAAAGCAAGAAGAAATAGCAAAAAAGGTTTTGTGTTGGGTTTTTCTTTTTTTTGTTTGGCATATTTTATGTGTGGGTAAAATTAGCATTTTAGTAAACCAGTTGTTAAAGGTTGATTTATGTTCTTGAAAGGTTTTTTTTTTTTTTTTTGAGTGTTCTCCAGAAACTTATGTTTCTTAGATTCAGTGTTCTTTATATAAAAATATATTTGAATCTCTGATTGTTTATTCTAATGATCTAATGTGGCTGTTCCCAACTTGCTTATCACAGACATGAACTAGAATGCTTACAAGAAATATTTATATCCACCTGTACACAAAACAGTGCGTGCAGTAAATACACAATATGGCTATTGTAGTACCACTATTTTATAGTATATTTTTAAAAACCTTTTCTTTTGCTGCTTACCAGTGTTCTACCTGCTTATATAAATTAAAAGTAGTACAGAAAAATATAAAGGGAAAAGTGGAATTATCTATAGTTTGACTACTATGGCAGTCACTGTTAAGGACTGTAGATCCTACAGTAACACTGAATAATTATCACCAGAATTTAACACTGAAGATATGTCACTGTTCTTAGAGCTCTTACATATATTGAGTAAAATAAGGGAGAAGCTTTGTTATCACTGCTTTATGGATGAGGAAACTGGCCCAGAAAGGTTAAGTAAACCTGATAGAGATCACTCCCCATTTTTCCTATGAGTAAACTATCATTTAATTAATTGTTGTTACATTATTTACAAAAATAGAATATAAGGTACCAATACTGCCCTACCACTGTCAGATCGAAAACAAACTCTCCCTACCCCACCCACCTGCCCATCATCCCTATCTTACATATTAACAGCACTGCCATCCAGTTGTTCTGCAAATCTGTCAGTACTATCTACTTTAAAGAAAAAAGAGTCCTTTCTCAACATCTTTCCTACTTAAGGTGTAGAAGCCACTATCCTGCCCTGGCTGGGGCGTCACTGGGTCTCCTTTGCTGTCCTCCCTGATTCCCAAACCACCCACTCCTCCGGTCCATTCTCCACACAGCAGCCACAGTAAGGTGTTTAAGTGTCAGTCAGATCATGTTCCCCTCTTGCTTAAAAGACGTCAATATTCACCTCAATGCTGATGGCACTCCGAGCAGTGTTCCGACTCCTTACTGTAGCCTTCGAGGCCCATGCGGTCCTTCTCTGTCCTCCTTTGGGGCCTTACATCCCATCTCCCAGCTCCCCTCCCTCCTTGCTGCCTGCACTTCGGCCGCAATGCTCTCCATGTCTGTGGAATATGTCAGTCAATCCTGTCTCAGGGACTTTGCACTTATTTGTCCCTTTGTTTGGCATCTTCCCATTGCTGGCTACTTTGTCATTCAGTGTCCTCAAAGATGTCTTCTCGGGCTACCTTTCTCAAGAATCCTATGCTCTACCACCCCATCCAATCTCAGTCTGTCATTTTCTTTCTAGCGCTTACCACTACCTGCAGTTGTTCGCTTACTTCTGTATTGTCTCTCTTATTACAGTAGAAACTCCACAGCAATAGAACCTTCTCTTGTATTCATCACAGTGGTGCCTATGGAAGGCCGTCAGTGAATTGCTTAATTACTGAGTGATTTAAACACACCAGCATGTTCAGATACAAGGATGCTTATTGAAGTATTGTTTGTATGTTCCTCAAAATTCTCACCCCGCTCTAGATAGCTGGCTGAATACTAGAGTTGATTACACATGGAAAAGTCCTTTTTAGCAACTCGTGGTGATGCTGGAAGCATATATGTGATGAAGTGACAGTACAAAAGATAAGTTTTAAAAAAAAAAGATAGGTTTGTTTAATTCACATTGAGTTTAAGAAACAAGACAGTATTTTCATATGAAGAAATTTCAGTTCACTGAATAGTGGATTAATCACTACTCTGTTGTTCTGTAATTGTTATAAAGATGGGGAAAGATAGTTTTACATATGGTAACTCCTGGAACAACATGGTACATTACAGTTTCTCAGTGAACTGGTTTCTCCAGTCATGGTTTTGTTTTGTTTTGTTTTGTTTTGCTTTTCAGTCATGTTTTGATCACTAAAAATCCATTTTTTCTCACATAGCTTCTTACTGCTTCTTCCTAAACATCCCGCCATTTCAGGGAATGTTTTTGATGATTGGCTAGTGTATCCCCTTCCAAATGTCACCAAAATCAACATGCATCTTGAACCTTTGATTATTGTCTTCACCTTCTTCACTGGGTCATTAGAATTACTATTTTTCGTACTAAAAATAGCTGCATTTTGTTTGTATTTCCCTAAAAGAGACACTGATAATGTTCGTGTGTTCTTCTTTATAGTATTTTAACATTTGTATGAAGTCCTATGGACAACTAACTCCCTTTGTCTGTTAATTATAAACTTCTTTTTATGAACAATGTTTCTTTGATTACCAAGACCAAAAATTATCAGTTTGGGTAGTTTTTCCCAACCTGTCAATATTAAAATGGTTTTTAGGGGGTAGAGTACCATTTTAATGCATACATTTATAAAGGAATTTTAACCAAAATCAGCAGAGATGCAATCATGTAGATGTAAAAGGCTTTTAAGTGCCATGTGATTAGCTGTTCTAGAAAGAATACCTTTTTACATGGAGATGCTTTTATGCTTGATCTAGATCAAATGATGGTTATTTGTGGTGTATAATACATTGTCTTTAATTTGAGCTTGAAATCTGATTTGTGTAAAACTTGATCAGGACAGGCTGTCCATTTATCTTCTGTATCCACCTTTGTCTTAAAAGAATATCTTGACAAGAATCTTAGAGATTTCCTATGTAACCTTGTTACGATGCGAATTATGGTCCAAAGAGGAGAGGTGGTTTTGCTAAGGTTTGACCAGGAAATGGCTGAGCCAGGACTGGAGCGTGAGCCTCTGTTCCTCCCTTTTCCCCTGCATATTTGGCCCTGCAGTCTGGACCTCACAGCCTATGCAGCTGCCTAGTAAATAGACTATACTATAAAGTTGAATTCTGACATACAGAATCTACTTAAATAAGCTTTGTATTTTGATAACACTCAGTGTCTAAGAAGTGAGTTCAAGGTCTGCCCCTCTGTCTTTCTCTTCCTGCTTTCTTTTTCCCACTTTTCCTTCTCTACCCACCCCCTTCTAAAATGTACTGATGTATTCCTTAAAACTACCTTTAATGCTTCCCAACATGTGCCACATTTCAGGTTCAAAGATAACGTCCTGATAAAGTGTCAGTAGAATCCAGCATTTTCCTGACCCGTCCACTCTTTGTGGCCTGTCTTCTATGTTAATAATGCATATGTTTATGAGACAGCTGACTGAGCTTTTGAGAGTAGTCTGTGTCCCTGGATGTCCCCCCCCCCATTTTCCTCTGTGCGAAGCTAAATGAACCGCATGGGAATTGAACCTATAACCTTGGCCTCATTAATTTACCTTCTGTACGATCGCCTTTTGGAAATTTATGTTCTACTGTAATGAGATTAGGAGTGCAATTTCATTCATTCAATAAATAGCAGCACCCCCGCACTAATGGCAGTAGAGAGCCCAGAGATGCACAGGGCAAGGTTTTCGCCCTCAAGGGGCTAGGATAAGTGCACAGGTCACTAGTGTAAGGCCGGAAGTGAGGACTGCTGAAATGCGGGGGTAGCCAAGTGCTGCAGTGACTCAGGAGGAAGGCGAGGGGTGCTTGCAGCTGGGAGAACACCGGGGCCCTGGAAGGATGGATGCATTGCCAGGAGTGGTAGCAGGGGAGAGGAAGCTGGGTGTGCACACCAGCAGGGGTGCCCGCGTGTGGCTGGTACGAGGCCGGGCACATGAGGGAGCCTACTGGGGAGGTTGGGAGGGGAAAGAGGACTTAGCTGTCCTCCTGAGGTCATCATTCGTGGTGGGGAAGGGGAGCGATGGAAGTCCTACAGTCAGAACTCTTAAACAGGAAAATTCATTTCTCTGCTACTGGAGGAGGAGTTGGAGGGGGGAGAGGCTGGTGTCAGGGAGGAACCCTTCAAAAGTGAGTGACAGGGGCCTGGTACCATGTTCACAGCAGGTGTTGAGGCTGAGGCCGGAGAGCAGACCCGGTAACTGTTAGATTTGACAGTTAGGGAGGTTTCATCCTGGGAGTCTCGCCGATGGCAAGACCCTTCCAGAAGTTCATAGAATGCAGAAGCAGAGATGTTATATAAGGAAGTGAAAACAGGCAGTTGGACATGGGGGAGCGCGATGGGAGACAGATACGAAGATTTGGGACGTCATTCACCAAGAGAGCTGTGGGAGCTGGGAAAGTGAATGAGATCATTAAGGGATAAAGTATAGAAATAAAAAAAAGATGGCCAAGTGTCGCGCTCCAAAGAAAAGCTACACTGATGATCTAGAAAATGAGGACCCTGAAAATCAGAGGAGGCGTGTGAAGGAGAAGGGGCTCAATACAGTGTGACAGAAACCCAGAAGGCCGAGGGCTGAGAGAGGCATACAGAGGCAAATTTGCTCTCGTGTCATTGATAGTGAGCACGAGGGAAAAATAATTC
Source organism: Callorhinus ursinus (assembly GCF_003265705.2). Taxonomy (NCBI): domain Eukaryota; kingdom Metazoa; phylum Chordata; class Mammalia; order Carnivora; family Otariidae; genus Callorhinus; species Callorhinus ursinus. The sequence continues at coordinate 124,068,238 of NW_027397066.1, read as the reverse complement.
ATGTTTGCTTTAGTTTTATAATTAAAGAAAATTGTTTTAATTTGGATTTCAGAATGTGTCTTTTTAATGCTAGACTTTCGTTTTTTAATTTAATTTAATTTTATTATGTTATGTTAGTCACCATACATTACATCGTTAGTTTTCGATGTGGTGATCTACACTTCATTTTTTCGTATAACACCCAGTGCTCCATGCAGTACGTGCCCTCTTTAATACCCATCGCCAGGCTAACCCATCCCCCAGCCCCTCCCCTCTAGAATCCTCAGTTTGTTTCTCAGAGTCCATAGTCTCTCATGGTTCATCTCCCCCTCCAATTCCCCCCCTTCATTTTCTTTTCAACTTCTCTGAATTTGGTTCCACTGCATATTTTTCACTCTCAAGACAGTTAAAAACAGATCTCATTCCTTTATATAAGGAGTGTAGTAGGACTTTAGAATTGATGATGTGGTGGGTGTTATGATACCTGTTGTGACAGTGCCCGTTATTCGAAATCACTCATTTATTCAAGTGCTGACTGGGGACCTGCCCTGCACCAGCTACTATTCCAGACACTGGGGACACAATGGTAAATAGCAGAAGAAAATCCCGGCTCCTACTGAGTTTCCTTTCTTGTGTGGATGCGGAAGACAATAAAGAGTACAGAAGTAAAGTGGACAGTATATTAGATGGTGATACGTTCTAGGAAGAAAAATAAAGCAGAAAGGGGATAGAGGGTCCTGAGGAAGGGGGCGTTTTCAGTAGCATGGTCAGAGTAGGCCTGACTGAGAAGGTGACATTTGGATGAAGCCCTGAAGGAGGTACAGGAGGGAACTCTGTAGATATCTAGGTGAACAGGGGACAGCAAGCGCAAAGGCCCTGAGGTGGGAGCACACACGGTGGGCTTGGGGGCTAGTGAGGAGGCCAGTGTTGCTGAAGTGGTGTAGGCAAACAGGAGAGGTTAGGAAAGTCTGGGAGGCCAGATTCTGGCTCTGTGGTCACAAGGGTAACTGTGATTTTTCCTTTGAGTGTGAGGGAAAGCCCCTGGATGGTTTTAAGTAAAGGAGTGAATAAAGATCATTCTGGATACGGGGGAAGGAAGCAGGCAAGGGGAAACAGGAAGATCAGTTAGAAGGCCTCTGCAAATCCCAGGGAAGGGGTGTTGATGGCTTGGACTACTGGTTCCAGAAGAGGTGTGGGAAGTGAGCAGAACCTGGATGTATTCTGAAGGCAAAGTGAATAGAATTTAACAGATTGGAGAAAAAGTAAAGAGCCAGAGATGAGTCCAAGTTGCTGTATTAGTTTGCCAGGGCTGCAGCAACAGAGGACCACAGACTGGGTGGCTTAAACAGCAGAGAAGTATTGTCTCAGGGGTCTGAGGGCCCAAAGTCCGAGATTAACATCTTGGCAGGGCTGCTCCATTCTGAAGGCTATGAGCGAGAATCTGTTCCATACCTGTCTCCTAGCTTCTGGTAGTTTTCTGTCAATCTTTGGTGTTATTTGGCTTGTAAAAGCATCACTGCCTTTATTTTCATGTGGCATTCTCCCTGTGTGTATGTGTGTGTGTGTGTGTCCGTGTCCTCATTTCCGCTTTTTAATAAGAACACCAGTCATATTGGATAAGGGTCCCACCCTACTCCAGAATGCTCTCATGTTAACTAATTGTATCAGCTATGACCCTATTCCCAAGAAAAGGTCACACTCTGAGGTCCTAGGGGCTAGGACTTCAACACAGGAATTTTGGAGAGGACACAGTTCAGCCCAAACAGTTGCCATTAACTGAAATGACTGTAGGAGGAGCAGGGAGAAGGTCAGCAAACTTACAGACGTGTTAAGTTTGAGGTGCACCTCAGACACTCAAATGGACTCATCAGGCAGTCAGATAAATAGGTCAGAAATTCCAGGGAGGTGTCTGGGCTGGAGATAAACATTTGGAAGTCCTGGGCATAGAGATCACAGAGTAAGTGAATTTGGATAGAAGAGAGTTACAAAAACTGAAGTCAAGAGATTATTAAGTTTGAGGACCAAGACCAAGGCTCTCAAAAATGTGAAATACAAGCTCCAAGGATGCTAGTAGTTGTGAGAAAGCAGTTCCATGTTAATGACAATTGTGAGTTACATTCTAATTGTTAACGAGGTCGAGGTATTTCCCTATAAAGTATAAGAGAGTTGGACAGAGCGTGGATTGAGTTTCACTGGCTGATATGCTGAAGAAGTTACTGGTGCTGAAATGGAATGTTTTGAATGCCATAAAGAAGTCAAAGGACACTAATAAAAATAATAAAGAGCGCTTTTCTCAGAAGGAGAAACAGCTTTGGAGAACACTGTTTCAGTCCTTGATTTAAGAAGTCCTCTTCTAGAAAGTCAGTCATGATGCAGTGTTCCAGCAGCTGAATATTTTGTTCCTTCTCCTGCTTTTGGTGAGAGCATAGTTAAAATAGTTCAGACCTTTTTTTTTTTCTTTTAATTACCAGGTCAGAATTATTATTACGTTTTAGCTAATTGGGAATACAGAAAAAGCATCACTGTAATGTAACCATTCTAGCCTTTTACTATGTTTGAGTCTTTTCCCCCACATGCCTGCTGTGCATGGAGACAGAGCTCATGGCAGCAAGGTGAGGGTGGTGACATACAAGAAGTCTCTTCAGTTTTCTGAACGTGTCCAGCTGGCATTTCTCCTAGCCATTGCCCTTTCTGCTTCCCCTGTCCCTTTTCTTTGTCTGGCTCTCATGCAGTTGTGCTTCCAAATTCAGTTCAGTGGTCACCTTTTGGGAAGGGTTTCCCAAGGCATTTCCCCACCCTCCCAGTCTGTGCCACCGTACTACCCTGCACCATAGCACTCCCCGTAATAGTTCATGTCCCCACTAACTTAAGGACAGAGACTGGGTTGGGGTATATTTCCTCAGAACCTTGCACAGGACCTGCAGGTAGGTATTCAATAAATGCATGAGGACTGGGAATGAGTAACATCGCCTTCTTTGCCTGCTCAGAACACATCTGTCGCTGAACTGGGATTCCTTAAAACAATTTTGTTTAAACTGTGCCATTAACTAGCAGTGTAATATATATCACAATATATATGAGAAGATCCCCCTTTAAAAGTATTCATACAGATTTTTTGCTTAAAGGGTCACATTTGTCCCTAAAAACTGATGCCCGGAACCCTTCAGTTTCTTAGCAGAAAGATACCTGAGATATTTACCATATATGGCCTTTTTTTTTAAGTATTGACTTTGTCCCTTTAAATTAGTAAGCAAAATGTAGTGATTTGAATATACCTAAATAGGGTAACATGAAAAAATGCAGAAGCTTGAAGGGATAAAATTGCTGGCAGTAGAGGCAAGAATTTTTAAATTTTAATTAGTGGATTGTTTTGCAAATGGGAGAATTTTTTTATCTGGCATAACTGAGATGCATAATCTGAGTTTGGGTGAAGAGAGTAAAGTACAGTAATAGTTCTCTGATGCCAAAAATACTTCCCTGATGACTCGGCTCAGGGTTCTTCTCTTCCCTACCACCTAGAATACAAATAATATTTTCTGGCCAACTTTCCCAAAAATAGGGGGAGGGGCCCCTGGGCACTTGGTGGCTCAGTCCATTAGGTATCTGCTTTCTGTTCCAGTCATGAGCCCAGGGCCCTGGGATGGAGCTCCACATTGGGCTTTCTGCTCAGCAGGGAGCCTGCTTCTGCCTCTGCCCCTCCCCCTGCTTGTGCGCTCTCTCTCTCTCTCTCTCTCTCTCTCTCTCTGTGTGTGACTGTCAAATAAATAAATAAAATCTTTAAAAAATTATAATAATAATTGTCAGTTCTCCCAAACCTTAAAAAAAAAGTAGGGGGGGAAAAAGTATATATGTGATTATTATTTCTTGGTACCAAGAAAAGGCTTTGCTTTGCTCTACAGAATTCTGGATAACATTCCTCCACTGATAGGGTTTTACCTTCATTTTCTAAGTCACATGTGTGACCAGTAAATACTGAATTCATTTATGGAACCACGAATATTGACCAATTTTGAGCTAAGCTATACAGCATATCAAATGTGCTCCTGCAGTGTATTTATTTAAATCTTTATTTCTCTCCTCAGCTCTTCTTTACGAAGTGTTTCTACTGGATCTTCAAGACCTTCCAAAATATGTTTGGTGTGTGGGGATGAGGCTTCAGGATGTCATTATGGGGTAGTAACCTGTGGCAGCTGCAAAGTGTTCTTCAAAAGAGCAGTGGAAGGTAAATGTTCATGTGGGTGTGCCTTTTACACATTTCCTTTTCTAGTGTGTAGCTTACTTGCATAGTTAACTCCAAATCATTATTGGGAAATAATTCAAAAACATTTTTGAGGCAGTCTGTCCGTGATAAATAGTAGTAATGTCTTACCTAAAAACCACCTGGAGATTTTCCACTGAGCACTATTTAATGGGCAGAATTTGACATGGGGAACTGCGATCAATCAAAAAGAAGTTTTTGTTTTTGCTTGTTTGTCTTTGTTTTTCAGTGAGCCTTAGAAAAATAATTCTCCATAAATTTAATTTGCATGATGAGCAAGAGCATTTTTACTAGGCACACATAGAATGCATTGTCTTCTCTGTGTTTCTGTATCAAATATATGTGTTTGTGGCAAATTAAACATTAATATCAGAATCCTGTCTGTAATTTAAGTTGTATTCCATACAGAATAATTTCATTTAGCAACTGCTTCAGATTCCGGGTCCCTGCTAAAGTCCTATCTTTGTTCTAACTGAAGGTTTTCCAAACCAGGAAGTTAAATGAAACCTCTGACTATGATTCTGTAGGTGTATTTAGGCTAGCTTTTGCTTCTGTCCCAGTAATTGTACTTCCTCAGGAGAAGTAGTCTTTTAGTTTGTTTTTGCCTCCCTCCATCCTCACTTAAAAGCAGTTAATTAACATCAAACTTAGTCCAGATGGTTTTATTAATGCTGACTACATGACTGGGTAAAGTGTAGAATTTTTGCTATTAGGAGCAGCGTTACTGGCATAATTGACACTGATTTCACCAAGGAGTTCCACATTAAGACTCCTGTAGATTTATTTCTCAGGACAGTTTTCTGGGGGACGAATCAGTGCTTCAGAGACCTAAGGGGAAGGGACTTGAATGTTTATTCTTTGTTTTGCTGGTGACCATGAGGATATGTCTTCAGTTTCGGATGCAGAAGCTGACCAAGTAGTTATTTCTGTGCTTCTGGGATTGATTTTGCATTATTTAATTAATATTACATGATTTTACATTATTTACACTATTAATTATTTAATAGTCCCCAAACCCAGCGTTGAATTGGTAATGGGAGTTCTATATTTCTTTCGCAGAATATGGGCTCTTGGTTACAGGTGACAGAAAATTGAATACAAACTGGCATACACACCAGTAGAAATTCATTGGCTCACATAACTCTAAAGCCCTAGTGTAGGCTTGGCTTCAGACAAGCTGAGGTCTTAAGCCAGGTAGTTAGAGCTCAATCCCATTCCCTCTCCCCCTTGACTTTACTCTGGCTCTATTCTCATCCAGGTTCTCTTCTGGTGATGAGACAGCCACCAGGACCTCATGAAAAAGAGGTTCTCTGTTCCCAGCTCTTCTTATAGAAGGCCCCAGTTCAATCTCCTAATACTGTACTTGGCTCCCACATTCTTCTCTGAACCAAACACAGTGACCCGGGAATGCAGTGATCTGACAGGCTCCTTCTGGCTGGAGTCGGCCAACCTAAGCTACCTAGACCAACAGTGGGGAAGAGTATTTCCCATAGGAAAAAATGGATCCCGTTAGCAGGAGACTGATTCCTGGAAAATAAATTTGTACAATACTGAAATCAGTTTATTTTTTTCAGACTTTCCTCCCCTGCCACCCCCTTTTCTCTTTCCTTAATTCTATGATTGGCTCAGTAGAAGATAAATAAGTAAAATTGCCTCTGGTACTTTCCTAATGCCACTTTGTACCTTCCAATATAAGGACACCATACCCACCCCCACCCCTGCTCACTAATTAGTGAACAAAGTAAGGCGATATGTAAAACTAAAGCAGTGTGGAGAATGTTTGGAGGGGGACCCTCTGTGTTGCCCTGCATCCGGGTCAGCTTTCATATCAGGACCCAGGCTTCGGCTGTTTACAGAACCTGCTCTTCTCTACATCTGAAGCAAAAGGTTTTCCCAAAGTTTTTGCTTAGTTTTTGTTTTAAATAGTTTCTGTGGAAGTAACTGAGGAAAGAAATGTTTTTGTAACTAAGGTATAAATAAATAAGGAAAAGCCTTGATATCTATATATCTTGTTCTTTCATTGGAAAGCTAATTAATAATGGATAATGACACTTGATAAGCACTTTTTAAGACTTCTATTAATATAGCTTAGTCCCTATTTTGGGGGGGAATTACAATTTTAGAGCTCACCTGCATGAAACAAGGCTTATAAATTTTGAATATAAACTTCATGAGACTGAGGACTTGTTTTTATTTTGTATTTGTGTTTCTTTACTGTTTTATTGTATGTAAGAGAGAATATGTGAGAAATTAGATTATCTTTGTATCAGAACTTTTTGATTTAATAAATTATTTTTATAATACTTTATATAGTTTGAGGCACTAGTTATAAAATTATGGTATATAGATTTCTTTTTTATTCCCCTTTTACAGATGAAGACAGTTGGGATCAGACCCAGTCTCCTAATCAATTCAAAATCATAAGGCCAAAAACTCAAACCCGTATTAAAGTCTTAGGACTCCACACTAGACCCAACCTAACATCTCACAACTCTAAATCTCAAAATCTATTTCTTTCATTTTCTATAATTCTCAGGTTCACGGAAATTCTACCCTATATGTCATTCGTTCATGCCTACCTGGTGATAACGAAGGGAGTGATGTAAGCATTGAGAAGACATAATTTGGCACCCTTAGTATGGTGCATATGTCTGGGTGACTGTGGATGTATATTCATACACATATGCAAATATTTATGTGTTTTTAAATTTGAATATTTACTAAGTTTGTTTTCTGGCTTTCCCTGATAACCTTAAGCCCCTCTTTAGATTACAAAAGCAGAGAATTCCAAGCAGCAGTGGATAGAGAGGGAGCTGGGATAAGGGCAGTCAGTTAAGCTGAAAAGAGCTAACCACACCAAAGACAGAACTGGAAGTGACCACTAGAGTGGAGACAGGAGGAAAAATGTAGCAATCTGTGCTCTGAGTTTACTGGTTTAAGGCTTTATGCCCCAGAGCACTCCATTCTAAAGACTGGTATAATAGTGTAGTTGTAACTGTGTAGGAAGACTGAAAATCATTTTTTAAAAGTATAAATTATGTTCTTTGTGTTCTGTTTAATGGCATATATATATGTGCTTATTTTTTTTATCTTAAACATCTAATATAAAAATCCTTAGAAGTTTCATCCAGAACACCTTACCTTATTTTCCAATAATGTCAGTTAAGAGCCATATTATTAAACCTTACAATTGGAAGTTTATAATTTTGTTTTTAAATTTGAATTGTTTATTTGTCTTGAAGGTTTGTCAGGACCTTTCTATCTTAAAAAGAAGAAGAAGCATTTATATACTTATAGTTTTTGAGGTAGGGTTCTCCCTTGGGTAGAAACTGGACTGGACTGGTTTTACAGCCAGAAGATTTAGTTTTAATTTCTGGCTCTGCCACTCACTAGGTGTGATATTAAGGGAAGTTATTTAATTTGCGTGGGCCTCAGTTTCTTTATATCTAAATAGGGAAAGTAATACTGCCCTAGTAACCTACTAAGAAAAATTAAGTGAAAACAAAATGTTTTTGCCGATTTTATAAAGTACATCAAAATATTAGAACTTTATTTTAATATTAGATTCCCTAGGATCAAATGCTACAGTTCTCTGCTTAATGTCCTTGCAGAGAGATATGTAAATGGTACAATAACATGGCCCTGTTAGGTTTTTGTTTTTTCTTCATTAGATCTTCATTTTTCCTGTAATACGTTATTTTTCTTCCTTGAGCTGCCCTTGGAGGTTGTAAGATCCTTCTAGACCAGCAGTTCTCAAAAGTTCTCAAAGGGCATATGGGGGAAGTGGGGATAATGGAGGGTCTGCCAAAATTTTCTGGAGAGGCCATCCCACATGTTCCAATGTGGCCTGGACTGTTGCGATTTACCCCCGTAATGACCCTCTGTCAATGATGGGGGGTGGTCTCACATTTGGAAGTTGCATAGTAAAGAAAATATTAAGAGCTATCAACTGGACTTTGAGCTCCTCTGTTAGATGTCTTCAGGGCAGGACAGAGTCTTATTTCCAGAATCTAGCAAGACTCTATAGATATTTAGTAGTCACCAAATAAATGTTTGAAGGTACACGTGAATGTGGACATGTGGCATGAGAGCAACTGAGGTTAAATGACTTCAAGTCAGTAAATTAGCAATGAAACTGGCCCAAGAGTTTATGCAGGCCTTTGGCCTTCTAATCTGCAACTTCTAATTCTAGTCTGAGTTTTTACGATCTCAGTCTCTTTCCAGCTGTAAATTGCCATTAGTTTCATCTCATATGTATTTTATTTTGTGATCTCTCAATGAACAGAGCCGACTACATTCAGTACACTATTTTATGATCTAATTTCCTTTTTGGATACTCCGTATACAAGCAGTGTCTGGTAGACACAGCTACCACAAATCACTGAAGAGTTACAAGGCTGAAAAAAAAAAAAGAGAGAGAGAGTTCATTATTATGTAAAGTCAACTGGATTTATATTTTTGTAAGCAGACCTGTTAGGCTAAAGATTCCATATCTTGGTAAGGTCAGCCAAATCACATGATGTCAGTTTCCATACTCAGACATTTCCTTGTAAGTAAGAGACTTACAAATTTATTTCCTGAATTGAAATCCCTTTTAGGAGATATAATTGTAGATTAATCAAAGGATTCCTCAAATATGCAGAATTTTAAGGTAACCAAGCCTGTGAACATGTACCTCAGTCCTTTCAAATGTAGTACACAGCATATAGATTAAAAAAATCTTTAAATTTATAGATTATTCCTTGGGGGAAACTGTTCTTAAAGAAATGTGATGGTTGGCTAATAGTTAATTTCTTTTGCTTTTCTGAAATTAATGATTAAACTGAACAGGTCCAGAGGAAAATGTGTCTCACTGTGTCATACCCACGTTTGCCCTGTCAATGCTGTATGAGCAAGTGGGAGGTGTAGGGGAGTGGGGGATGGGCACAATACAGTTGTGTGCCAAAATAGCTTGAATTTAGTGGACACAAACTAATTAGGGTGGTATTATATAATAATTGAAATATAGCCATTCCCTGTAACTGGCAATATAAAATTAAGGAAATGATAATGCAAGGAAATAACTTAATGTATATTTATTAGATGTCTTCAGTTCATTATATGATATAGCCCTTAGTGTCCCCATGAGCCATGTACAGGAGACTAAAGAACATCAAAGTCCAGTGTCACTCCTAGAACTGCTGAGTCAGAATAGGAAACCAAGCACTGTTCTGGTTTACAGTTTTAAATTCTTTAAAGATTATTTCTTTCCTTTACCACATATTAGGAAACAAGTAACCTGGTTCTTTCTAATTACTTATTTTAAGAGCTTAAATACCTACCCAGTAGATCATATCTATGGTTTTTATGAACACTCCTTTCCTCCTTATATAAACATAAGGCTTTAGTGTTAATTGCAAATGTTTGCCTAGATTTTTTATATCCCTTCAGTTAGTTGCTATGGGAACATGCAAAGCCATGACATTTAGGCCAACTCGGAAGGTCAGGGAAGGCTTCTTAAAGAATTGACCCCAAACTGAATCTTGGAAGATTAGAATTGGCAATGGTGAGGAGGGATGAAGATAGGCTGTCTGCACAGGGCACCAAAAGCAATTTCACATTAACCATTTCAAAAATTTGAGGTGTGAGGTAATAGAAGGTAAAGCTAAATGTGCCGATTGGGTCCAGGTCCTGGACCGTAAGGAGGGGCCTGAGCTTATCCTTGGGCAAAACGAATGGCAAACTCAGTTTTGCATTTAATATCTGGCCTCAGGGAGGTATGCTTATTTAAATAGGGACAGTTCCAGTGGCTGTTTTAAATCATTTTGGTAAGAGCTGTCCAGGGAAAGAACTAGACCATCAGTGTTAGACATTGAGAGGAGGGGTAGTTAAGGAGACTATCTGGGAAGGAACATTGGCAGTTCTATATTGGAGGAAAAGAAGCAGAGATCTAGGATGATTCCCCAGGCTCATTTGCTGATACTAGGAACATTGGAGAGGGAGTAGCTTTGGGGGCATGGGAGGAAAGGTTCATTCACTCAGCAAACATTTATTTAATATCTACTAAATGCCAGACACCATTCTAGGCATACCCAGGGACATCTTGAATGAAGATCAAGTGAACAAAATCCCCTACCCTGGTGGAGTGTACATTCTAGTGAGGGGTCGTGGAGAGATGAGACATAATAAAGGAGCCATTTATGTAGCATATGGAAAAAAGGGAGGGGCACTGCCAGGATAAAGGAGACTAGAATTGAGGTTCAGTTTAGGACAATGAGTTTGAAATGTCTGTAGGACAGTCAGGTGTGCCTAACAGAAAGTTGGATGTGAGACTCTGAAGCTTGGGGAATTAGGCACGATTTAAAGCAAAGATTTTGGAATCATCATCCATGAAAATAGATGCATTTGCCTAAGAAATGGGTACTTAGACAAAGAATGTGCCATGGTTAGAATCTTAGAGAACATAAATCTGGAACGTTGAGTGTGTGTGTGTGTTATGCATGTGCAAATAATTTTTCTCTCTTCAAGCTGCACACAAAGTCCTAGTTAACTTGGTCTCTGATTATTCCAAGTTTAGCTAGACTTAAGGCATTATTGCATATGTGGAATTTTCAATCCCAGTTTTTGTTTTTATTCATCATTAAGCCTTAATTATTACTGAATCTTACTAGTCCAGGGCCCACAACTAAACATAATATAAAGGAGATTTGATTTGCTGACCAGTGCAAAAATAATGCCAAACATGTAGCAGTGCTCAAGCAACATTTGTTGATTGATTGTTCGTTGACTATTTATAAATGGGATTCACCCTTGTTTCTGTCAAATATGTTGAAATGATTTATTAGAAAATGATTTGAAGTAGGAACAGGTGGGCCAAGAGTAAGTTAGCATTATCCAAGGAGAACTTCTTGTAGCTTAAAACTTTAAATTAAGGTACACTTCACTTAACAAATGTGTAAAGTATAAATTAGAAGCCCAGTAATTTTCAAATGCTTATGGGTTTGTTTGCTACCCATCTTGTTCCAGAAAAAACATCCAAAGAAACCGACAACTTTACATAAGTTAAAATGAAATTTAAAATGAGTGAAACGAAAAACAGGACAAAGGGAAGATGAGAGCAAGAAAGAGAAAAATAGAGCCAGGAATGGGGATGATATAGAGAATATATGCCCTGAGACTTTTGTACTAGAGACTGGCCACTCACTCCTTTGGCTGTCGGCTTTCCAATAGCCAACCCAAAGAAAACAGCAAGTCACCTGACCTATGATCCTTTCTAAAAACTAGTGTAGAGGATTGCCTGTTGATAAAATTTTCGTGAGCATTGGTTTTAATGTGTCTGTTCCTTCCATGCGAATTGTAATCTGAAATTTAAAAAGTAACTCTTTTTGCAGTTAATGGAAGAGTTGGGTTTATCTTAAGGAGCAGTGCTTTAAAAAATGCTTTGTTCTGTCAACCTCCTGCTCTTGTAATAATAGCTACCATTTAATGAGCAGTTAGTTACTAGATGCCGGACACTGTACCCAGTCCTCCATGTTTCATCTCACACTTTCCTCATGACAGCCTTCTGACATCTGAAAGTTTTGAGAGGTAATATCTTTAAACTCTGTATGCAGTTGTTGCTATAAGGAAAACATTGACTTTTTTAACAAGCCTTTATGCTATGATCCTTCAACTGTTGAAATTTATAGCAATAATTGTAATATTTGAGTACTTGTGTTTGTGCTCATGATGCTAAGAACTTTATTGTATATTCTCATTTTAATCCTCCTAATAATCCTGTGAAGTGGGTATGATTATTATCTGTCCTCATGTTAGAGATCAGTCATCTGAGGCATGCGAGAGGTGAGTAGTCCAAGAATCCTCAGATTGAAGGAAGTGGGATTTGAACTCGGGAAGCCCAGGCATTCTGACTCTGTGTACTTAATACATAAGCTATACTGCCTCTCACAGAGTTACAAAGATCCCAACTATTTCTACCCACCAAAAAGTAGGGCAACATCTCTGGCTTCAGAACACTTATGAAGAGCACATTATAATTTAAGTCATCTCGCTATACTCTAAATAATTAACTCCTAACCATTCCAAGTTGGAATTCTAATTTGAATTTCTGTTGCCCTAATGGGAAAGAGATTGGGTAGTCTCTATTTTTTCTTAAGGAATGATCTCCATATTTTTAAAAAATTACTGTTACCATCCTGAAGTACCTCTTTAACATCTTGATATTAATCTAAAGCTTTATTTAAAATTTTTATCTTCCTGTGTTTCATTTCCTGTGTGTGATAAAAATTAGATGTAGCCTATCAGGTTCAGAGAACCTTCAGGAAAATGGCCTCCTTCATCCAAAGCTGAAAGTGACTAACTCCTCCGCTCTTTGTTGTCTGCTTTATGTGTGGTGGCTCAGAAACAGACCCAAGAGCCATAGGACACAAAGCTTCTCTCAAGGAACTTCACTCGTGGTGTAACTAGGATCATACAACATGTGCTCAGGGTATAATTAGGATCAGGATTTGATACTTTGACACCGAAAATGAAAATTGCTAAATTGACTGCAGTCAAATGCCAAAATAGGGTCCTGGAAGGATGAGGAGGATGAGGAGGAGAGGGTGGAGGAGGAATGGGCAGATGAAGCCTGAACCTGAGCCCACTTGCTTGAGCTCAGTTCAGTGACAGCCTGGCCAGAGCAGGCCCATGCCCAGATGTGGTGTTGGCAACTGAACAAAGACGCTAGGGCCAGCTTGTGTAAGGCCCTCCTGTTGGAATGAGAAATCACAGCCCTTCTCTTAAATACGTCAGGTCTTTTTATAAAAGTTCTTTACAGTGGAAAAAATCAACACAGTGGCTTAGGCAGTTTTGTCTCTTGGTGTGGAACGGTGAGTGGCTCATGGCAAGGGCCACCTAGAGGAGGGTATGACAGCTGAGACGGGCCTGTGGATGGTGGAGAGTAGAAAGGACCTAACTTGGGATGGCGTTGGTGCCTCTGAGTGGAAGGCCTGATTTGAGCGGGGAGGGGAGAATTGGAGGGGCCCGATGGTGGAGTCATCTGGGAGGAGGTCGCTGACAGAGACTGAGGAAGGGAACACTCTAAGAATGGAGATGATGGAAAAGTGGAGTTTAGAACAGGTGAGGCTGTAGCAGTCAGTTCTCCAAAGGCGAGAAAGCAGTCCAGGTGAGTAGGAAAGGAAAAGCAGAGACAAAATTCCAAAAAAGTTCACTTTCTACCTGGAAATAGTTCTTGAAAATTTTAAAATAAACTGCGTCGTTAAGTATTAAGCATTTTGGCAGATGGGCTTAGTTGTAGGCAATAGATGTGGAAGCTACACAATGAAATTGAGAGCCTGGCGAAAGTCTCGGGCCCACAGCACCACTGGAACAGGCCTGGGGCTGCAGTGATCACTGTTGTTACTTCCTCTATTAGAGGTACTAAATGATGATTTCAGCAGCTTATGGCCCCATAGGGAGCCACAACATGAAGCTATTTATGGTTGAGAAGGCAGAAAAAATCTGTAGCAAATGAAAAGATGCCAGTGTTTCAAGTCCCTAAGATTTTTCCTGTAATGTTTTGCTCTTTAAGGACAGACATATCTAGTGTAGTGTAGTGATTTTTTTTTTCCTTTGAACCTTACTCGGTATCTGTGTTCACTTCCCATCCTGACTTTCTAGATGGGAAACCGAAAGAGGCTGATAATGATGTTTCTAGAGATAAGCAGATGCAGGTAGCACATGCACACTTCCAGAGCTCTGCCCCACCTTACTCGATCACCCGGTGACAGCTGTTCTGGGGCTAAGGAGCGGGGGAAACCTCGAACATCAGCAAGACGTTTATTATCATAAAGCCCTCTGTGCACATACACACATTCTCTCACACACCTCCCTCCAGCATCATAGACCAAATCCACATCTAGAGAAGAGCAGACTGACACCGAGGAATGAAGCTCACAACTCTCGTAAGCAACGTAGATTGTTTCCATTTTGCCCTCAGGTTGGCCCTATTTGGAGCTCTTTAATAAATGCTAGCTCTTGGAATTTGTTGACTTATAAGGTTCCATCTACAAAAGCATCACCTTCCTTTATGTACTGTGTTGCTAATTAACAGTGAACTTTTATACCTCACAGAGCAAAGAACAATCCCTAAAGAAGAGTGAGAAATACATTTTCTCTCTACAGGTAGAAGACCAAAGGCTCCATTAAATTACTGGCATTTGACAGCCTAATACATCATTACAAAAATGTTTTGTTTACTTTTCTAATGGTAAAACATGAAATAAAGCGAATGAAATAAAACAACAGATTAGAGGATCTGTATCTAGAAGGGCATCCTAATTGTCAGCAAGAACTGTGAAGAGTCACTTACAGCAAATAGCTGAGGAGTAGATGGGGTAAGGTTTTTAGAAAGTTTAACATACATTTCAAATTATATATGTCACTGTAGGATAGCTCAGGCTCATTAAATTCTTTTATTTCAGTGGAATCAAAACTATATAATTTGAAAACTACAAGGCAGATACCTTCTCCTCCCTCCTAATCCCTTTTTATATTTTATTTTCTTCTCCAGTTCAGAAGGAAGAACCAGGGATTGGGTTTCCAAATTCATACCACCCTCTTGTAAGCCATACTGAACACTTAACTAATTTTTTAGTGAAAGGCTACTTGAATATTATCCATTGGTTTGCACACTTTACTGTGAGAGTCCTCCAGTAAGAAGCTGTAAAAGAAAACATTACCAAAATAGGCTTTTAACTCCTTTTTAGGGGCACTTGGTGGCTCAGTCAGCTAAGCATCTGCCTTCAGGTCAGGTCATGATCCCAGGGTCCTGAGATCGAGCCCCTTGTCAGGCTCTCTGCTCAGCGGGGAGTCTGCTTCTCCCTCTGCCTCTGTGATCTCTCTCACTCTTGCTGTCTCTCAAATAAATATGTCCTTTTTATGTAAAATGATGGTAGAGTAGAAAGAGAATTGGCCTTGGGTCAGACAATGTGGATTTTAGTCCATACTGCTGCTCATTCTGATGCTTTGAGCAAATAATTGTTAATGTCTGTTTCCTCTTCTAGAAACCAGAGAAATTAAATATTGAAGTATCAGCTCTACCCATCCCTCAGAGTTAGGAAGATATAAAATAGTACATGTATGCTTAAACTGCTTTAAAAACAATAATGGCTTGCTTTACAAACATTATATTTAAAAAACTTTCCTCTTCTTAGGAAGTAATTTAATCAATATACATTGGTTCTCCATAAACTGTGGAATATTTAAACTGTAGCTATTTTATGTACATATTAAATATTTGGTTTGCAGGAAAAACCAGTAAAACTTAAAGGAAAGCATCTATTACTTTAGGTAAGACTTGGAGTTTTGACCTCTTTGTCACTAAACCACTTTGGTTTAGGCAGATCTATATTGTTCCTGAGTATTGTGCCAAGGGGCCACGGTGGGGAAACCTTTGTATTTAAGGTCAGGATTTAAATTTAATCCACCTGAGTACAGAATCAGACAAAGAAAAAAGACCATTTTCACACTCTTTCAACATCTTAACCATTTGCAAGATCACAACTGCTTTTTACTATCTTTTTTTTTTTTAATTAACTGTGCCAGGATTTCTAAAACATCCTGCATTCTCTTACCCTCCCACTCTTGTTGAATGACTTAATTGGAAAACCAGTGCAGAATTAGTCTAGGTTGATTCTTTTTCATCTGGCCCACACCATAGCATTTTCCCAGTTGGACCAGGCTCGGCAATTTGATATAGCTAGCATTACATAAGTATTAATTGTTTTGTTTTATTTCATTTTTTGCTATCTAATAGGAACTAGAGTTGCATTCAAAAAAAGAATTGGAGTAGAGTACTGGTAGCCATTAATTAGCACTCCTTTAAAAATTACTGGTTTTAAAGAAGAATAGATGATCTTGTTCCAGAAATGCCATTATTAAATGATATTAGACCAAAAATTCCTTCAAACAGCCTTCCCTTTCAATTTTTAAAATCAAATGTGGGTCTGACACATCTGATTAGGATTTAGAGTTATTTGAGGAGTTTAGTTGTTCTAATTGGTGATCCTTAAAATTCAAAATATTTGTTACATCTCCCAAATATTGAAATAGCTGACCTTTGCCTAATTAATTTAACCAACATCTCAAAGAACAGAGCTGTAAGAGTGACTAAGGTCAGATCTCACTGAAACATGGAAAGCCAGGTCCAGAACCTGGAGAGCAGGTGATGAGAGGACAGGTAAAGAAGCAGGGACACCACAGGACCCTGGCCAGTTAGGGATAAAGCAGTCATTGAAAATGGAAAGGAAAACGCCCCACGCACACCACAGTGGGGGCACACAGCAACCCAGGCGCCTCCATGCAGTTCGGCGAACTGTTGAGCGCTTACTATGCTCTAGGCCCTGGGAGCATGCTGCTGCCATTCCCGTTAGCGAAGAGGCACGAGGATCCCAGACACCACCCCTTACTTCATTCTAAGCAGTGTGCTCCCCCCACCCCCATACATCTAGTTTATTTTAAAAACCTCCTATAAAGCAGAATAATCATGTTGAGCCTTAGGAATTAACTGTGTCTTTTCCAGTGAAACAGTACAAATCATGTAAAAATCAAATGGAACCAGGAAAGATTTTTTTTTTTAAACAGAGATTCTCACTGTTGAACTTCCTTTACTAAACAGAAAATTGCAGTTTTCAAGTCCTGAAGCTATTTATGAGACTGAGTAAGTTGTCATTTATAGTCCTGACCCACAGGGAGGGGATGAGAACAAAAAAGAAATTATTTTAGTATCAAAAATTAACCTCTCCTGAGCCATTAGCTCATCTTTTATAAAAACAAACGAGAAAATTAAAGCAATTTTTAAATTATTTAAAAAATCAAGCAAATTATCTCTCTTACAGTCAGGGGAGCAAGTCAGAAGTGTAACATAAAATATGGGTTTTCATTTATGTGGGAAAATGGAGTAGGCTTTCCTGTTTTGTCTTTACCATAATTTACCATTACGTAAGTAATAACTGTGTTTTTCCTTTCTTTCTTTCTTTTTTTTTTTTACTATCCAGTATGACTTGATACTGTAATTTAGAAAGGAACTGCCTGGGTGGCTCAGTCAGTTAAGCATCTGCCTTCGGCTCAGGTCATGATCCCAAGGTCCTGGGATCAAGTCCTGAATTGGGCTCCCTGCTCAGTGAGGAGTCTGCTTCTCCCTCTGCCCCTCCCCCATGCTCTGATCTCTCTCTCTCTCTCTCTCTCTCTCTCTCTCTCTCACATTCTCTCTCAAATAAATAATTTTTTTAAAAAGGAATAGTAATTTTAAAAGAGTGTTAATAGGCATTAATAAGAATCAGTGTTTTTAAAGAGAATAGATTAATTCTAGAAATATCATTATTAAATGATTTTAGATATAAAATTACTGTAACTTTCCCTTTAAATTTTTTAAATTAAATGTACTCAACAGGGACGTCTGGGTGTCTCAGTTGGTTAAGTGTCTGCCTTCGGTTCAGGTCATGATCCCAGGGTCCCAAGATTGAGCCCTGCATCGGGCTCCCTGCTTAGCGGGGAGTCTCCTTCTCCCTCTGCTGCTCCCCCTGCTTGTGCATGCTCTCTCTCTGACAAATAAATAAATAAAATCTTTAAAAATATAAGTGAAAAAATGTACTCAACATATCTGATGATGGTTTTTTTGAAGAACCTCAGTTGTTGACTGGACTACAAGAATATCATTTCAGGTAGTTGTGACTGTGGTACTTTCAATAAAGAATTTTTTTAAAAGATTTTATTTATTTATTTGAGAGAGAGAGCAAGCACATGAGAGGGAAGAGGGTCAGAGGGAGAAGCAGACTCCCCGCTGAGCAGGGAGCCCGATGCGGGACCCGATCCCGGGACTCCAGGATCATGACCTGAGCCGAAGGCAGTCGCTTAACCGACTGAGCCACCCAGGCGCCCTATAAAGAATTTTTTTAAAATCAACCCTGTATGAAATTTTTTTTTCAGTTACTGAAATATGTTTAAGATTTAAGTTGAAACATTAGCAAATATCTTTCACGGTGTAGTTTTTCCTTTAATAATTGCATTATGACATTCTATGCTTTATCGGTGATCCGTTTCAGGAAAAAACATTTCTAAAGGGAACATCATTATGTAGAGAGGTGTGTACCTGTGATGCATTATGCTGCCTAATGTAGACCAGTCTTTCTCTCTCTCTCTTTTTTTTTTTTTTTTTTAGAGAGAGGGAAAGCACCTGAGCAGGGGATGGGACAGAGGGAGAGGGAGAATTTCAAGCAGGTTCCACACCTAGCATGGAGCTTCATATATTCTAACAAGGGGGCACCAAACATTTTCTTATATTCAGGTTTCTAGAACACATTGCATGTACCCACTCATTCATATTGAAGGGCTAATTAAGAATCCATTGGAAATCAACACCAGGTAATGATCTGTTTTATATTACACAGGTAAATCATAGGATAAATGTTCTGTTTAGGATCATATAATAAAGTACTTTTACTATCATACGAAAAATACTATCATATGAAAATTTACTTAAACAAAATTTCCATCTAAGTATATTCAGATTCAGTCTAATAAAGCTCAGTGTTTATTTTTGTTTTGTTTTAGTTTTTATTGTGGTAGCATTATATATCACATATAAATACTATACATAAATCTTACATCTTACCATTTTAAATGTGTAAATCAGCGGTGTTAAATACATTCATGTCACTGTGCAATCCCCACCATCCATCTCCATAACTCCTTCCATCTTGTAAAACCAAAACTCTATACCTATTAAATAAGAACTCCTCACTTTCCCCTTCCCCTGACCCCTGGCAACCACCATTATGCTTTCTGTCTTCATATGTTTTGTTTTTTTAACAAGTGCTTTTTCTTCATTTTAATCATAATTGAAACTAGGTGATAAGATCTCATTTTCCACATTCAGTTGAGATGGGCAGTAGTAACCTTTGGAGCCTGTGTTCAGATTCTAGTGTGATCGTACAGGCTGTTCATCACCGAGAACATTTATTAACTGCTCTGAAGAGCGAGGCACTGAAATGGAGATTCTGTGGTTTGATTTCTGTACAGTTTTTGTAGGAATTAATAGAGTCACTTGTCCATAGTCACACAGTGAAGGTCAGAGGCAGGAATAGTTGCAGGTCTTTGTGACACCACGCTCTCTTTTGTTTGGTTTTACCATGTTGCATTACTGGGGCAAGTTATTAGCCTATCCCCGATTCCTAGCTGTATAATGAAGATCGGGTAATACCTCGTTCAGCATGGTATTTTAGCAATTGGAGATGATGTATGCCGATTACCTGGCATGTTGTAGTTGTTAAATAAATGACAGCTGTTCACAGTGCCTCTGGTACTTGCCAGACTGGATATACCCCACAGATTATGCAGAGCTCTCTAAGTGGTTACTTGGTGGAATAGTATATAAAATGTCAGGGGAACAATAATTTTATATATCAGATTCTAACCCCCCCACCATGTACTAAATATAAAATGTGTATTTGAAACCAAGTAAGGGGCTTCTTTGAATCCCAGTGAGAATAAATACCATGGAAATCAGGTGCAGACCTAGAGTAAGCAGCTTTCTCAATTGTTAAAATAGCTCTGTTCTGTTATCAAATAGGGTAATGGGTGACATTAAAAGCTATAATACTATTTAATACTATTTTGTAAAAAAGATTCACTGCATGATATTAGGTATGGCCACAGATCTAAAGTCCTAAACTGTAATTTTTCTAAAAGGAGTAATTTGAATTCTAACTTGAAACAAAATTTTACTAAAATTTTGCCCACATAATCCTAATGTGGAAGTATTCTTTAAAAAACTTTTAGAAGAAAGAGAAGGAAAAGGAAAAATGGATTTTAAAAGTATGTATATTAGGCAGTTTCTCTCCCTTCAAGACCAAGTCTACAGAAACCAGAAATATGCTGACAGCTTAAGTTAAGATGCTGTGGGCTTGCTCCTAGGAAGAAATACACAGCAAAACTCACTTCCATATCTCCATGTACCATTGTGATCATAACAGCTTCATGCTTGCGTGTGTCTTCATACTAGTTAACACTTGCAGCTGAGTGACTTAGGCTCACACAGCTAATAAATGACAGAGCTTGGACTCAATCTGAACCTGAGTCAAGCTGTACACTGTCCTGACAAAGAAGCTAACCCTTGGAGTCTGGTTTATTGGAGAAAAGTGGAGAGAGGGCGTGCCCTTGGCTAAAAATTTTAACCAGGAATTGATTTACAGTGTCCAAAAATAATTTTTTTGACTTCTAGTGGTTTTCCCTGGGAATACCTGGAATGCCCACCTCTGTCATCCCAAAACTTACGGCTGACGCTCTAGAAGCAAGTACGTATGTTAGATGAAGAGGGTACTCTTCACCGAGGATGGCTGTTGTGTCACTGGTCTTTTAAACCAAGGTAGTCAATAAATGTCTCCAGTGAGGACTATAGGCTCCATCTGTCAAGCTGGTAATTTGGTCACTGGTTAACTGCCAGTTCCACCTGTACATGTGGCTGACTCTGTTGGTACATATTAGCCAGAGCTTACTGTAACTCATAAATGACGGTCCCTCAAACTTACCCATTTTAATAACTTTGCATAGTGCCAGTTGTAAATTATCTAACTACAGGAAACTTCTCTGCCACAGAAATTACAGCAGTAATCGTACAGCACTTTCCTTCAATAAACTGGTCCCAAAGTCATACTTGGTGCATTGTTAAAATCAACAGATGATTTGCTTTCCAAGACTTCCAAATGCTCTACACATTCCTAAGACATTCGAATGGCTTTGTGTTTTCGATCTGTGAATATGTCATTTAGATTTTCTTTGACATATTTAGGGCATAGGGAGCTAGTCATGAGCACTGTTGAGAGCCGTTCAAGTGTACCCCATTTAAAGGAGGCTCGCTATAAGGAAGTCTGTATTTGTTGAAATGAAAATGCTAAAATGAGTCTTCCCATGGCATATCTTATTCATGTGTATCAGGAGGTGCCATGGAACCCTTGGAAATCCAGGAAAGCAGGTCTGGTCTTAAATAGATCTCAGAATGGGAATTGAGGGGATACTGGGAATCCTTTTTAAAATGAATCATTGGGGCAGTTAAATGAAAGAAAATTAGCTCTTTTCTCTGCGTTGTTTTTTGTAATAGTCAGCAGCTTATTAGTAATACTTGAGATCCTATTTATCATGGAACCATCTTTCCCAGAGTTAAAAAATGCCTTTATAGCCAACTACCTATCTTATTTAAAATGGAAAAAAAAAATCTGGAGAAATCCTTCTACCTAAAATGATAACCTTTTTGCAACCAATTCATGTTCCTACTTTTGTTAGAATCATTTTTGATAGTGTTTCCTTTATGCCTTAACTTTGTCTCACTGAGTAGATGTAAAAGTTTTCATTTGCAGTATGTTTGGGGAAACTAAATGTTTAAGGCTTAATGTGATTCATTCATATGCCTCAGCTTCTTATACATAAGAACTAGTTCTCTATACTCTGTAATAGACTTTTAAACTTCAAATCCTAGGAGATAGTTGATTTGATGATAAAATTGCATCAGTTGACCAGCTTTTTAATAAGTAGTCTTTTCCCCTACTTATATAAGAAAATGTTCTCTGTGCAATTTTAGAAAACAAGAATGAAGACCGAATAAATATCTGTCCTTTGAGCATAGCAGGGAATTATATGGGAGCCAGTTGGTGTTGTGATGTTTGCTTTACTTGTCCAGTAAATGCAGGCCCCACAGGAATACAAAAATATACGTGCTGCGGGTTCTTCCCACATGGAGGGAGAACGCTTCCAAGAAGATTTTTCCTGTACACATCCTCATATTTATTACATCTGATAGGTTTCCAGACTAAACTTTCTGAATCACATGAGGGTTTTGGTTTTAAGAAGTTGTTGCTAGGTTGCTTTCCGAAGATGGCAATAATTTACATTTTGACCAGTAGCCTATTTCCAGCCTCACCTGCAACAGGTATTACCATGCTTTTTACTTTATGCTAGTTTGATAGGTATCTGTATCGTTGTGACCTTTTTAAAAACTGTGGGAAAATACACCTAACATAAAATTTACCGTCTTAACCGCTGCGGGGTGCAGTTGAGGGACACTAAGCGCATTCATAGTGTCATGTAGCTGTCACTGCCGTCCTCCATTCCTTCCCCAGCTGAGACTCCATACCCATGAAACCGCGACTCACCTTGCCCCGTCTCCCCTTGCCCCTGGTAGCCTCTGCTCTTCTTTCTTCTTTCTGTCTCTATGGATTTGACTACTGTAGGTGCCTCACGTGTGTGAATCAGGTGTTTGTCTTTTTGTCACTTAGCACAGTGTCGATGAAAAGATACTTTTTTATGATGAAAGAGAACTCCCCGAGAAAGGCTTTGCCCTAGTAGCTACTGATAAAAATCTGTATTTGAATGACATTCATTTATTCCTGAAGTCATGAAAATTTGAGCATTTCTTGGGTGCCAGATGCTGTTCTAGACATGGGGGGCAGAACAACACTACTACCCTCAGAGACAATACGGTTTAGTGGGGAAAACTGGCAATTTACAAATAACCAAACAGGTAAAATAAAAAAGGGTGAAGAATTCTCAGAGTATCAGGGATGCAGGGAAATGGTTATGTTAGTGTGGTTTCTCAAAGCTCCCTGGAGAGGTAAATGGGACTTGAAGTTTGAAGTGGAAATAAGAGCCCTAAAAGTGCCCTGGGCACAGTGCAAAGGTCCCAGGGCAGGAGAGAGACTAGAATAAAAGAAGAATAGGTCATGGCCCATGTGGCTGGAAAGTGGGCAAGAGGGAGATGAAATGAGGGGAATGGTAGAGTGAGGGCACAGAGGTGAGACCGGATCGTGTAGGACCTCAAAGACCATGGTTTGGAGGTTGGATTTTATCTTTGTAAAGGCACTTGGAAGCAAGACATAGAATGGTTATCACCCTTCACAGTTCCAGAGAGGTGCATCATTTCATCCTTAACAATAAGTCCAGGAGGGAGTGAGAGAAATTACAAAGGACCCACTCTGTCAGACATAACACTTAGCATCTAGACTTTTTTCCCATTTTATTTTATTTTTTTTACTTTTTCCCCATTGTATAGGTGAGGTAAAGGAAGCCTAAGACTTGCTTTCCAGTGGCTCCCTGCAGCAAAGAGCCAGACCTTTAGTCTTTAAAAACCATTTTAAGACAGGATTGACATGTAAAAAGCTGTACCCAGACCTTTAGTTTTGAATGGAAAAGGTGTTTTGGAAAACAGACCTTAACAGATTTTACATCCGGAATAACACTGCTCCTGTAAGAGGGAGTTGTAGATTTTCCTTAAGTCGGCCACCTATGCCGACTCACTGCACCCCTGAGCCAGCCTCTGTCATTCGGCATTTCTTCCACTGCCCCTGGGCAGTTTGTCATGGACCCAGTGAAACTACCATCTCCTGGCAGTGAGAGCCTCCCCCTAATCCTAGGCTAGCTACTTCTACCATGAGAAAAATGACTCAATATTCTGATGGCCTTATGGTTTGTAACAGATGGAAGGTTTAGTAAAATACTTCAAACTTGCACTATCCAATATGGTAGACACCAGTCCCATGTGGTTTTCAAACACTTGAAATGTGACTAGTTCTAATTGAGATGTGTTGTAAATGTAAAATACATAACAGATTTTGAAAACTTAGTATGAAAAGAATATGAAGTCCCTTTCATAATTTTTATACTGGCTGTATATTGAATTAATATCTTGGTGAAATTGGGTTAAATAAAAGTACTAAAATTAATTTCAGCTGTTTATTTTTACTTTTTAATATGGCTACCCAGGAAATTGCAAATATTGACCTTAGTGCCCTTCTCCTTTAACTGTTGTTTGCCTCCTCTTCCCTCACACACATGTACACGCATGCACGCACGAAGGACCTCACGCAGTGCTCTGACCATCAGACTGCCCTGTTTGTACTAACTAAACACTATCCTGGTGAGAGAAGAGGGGAACAATACCCAGATCTCACATACATTATCTCTGGAGCTTCTAGGGTTTGATCACAGAGGGGGGTAGGGCGGGGAAACTTGAACGTCAGTCCACAGAACTTTGAAAGTTCCTACATTCTCCCAAATAATGGAGAGTCTCTTCTTACGCTTCAGTTTTTACCTGTTTATCTCCCCAGGATATTAAAAAAAACCTGATAAAATGTCTTTAAATAAACTATGGGCCCCATACAGCTTCTGACAGCCAGGTATATGAGACTTCTTAGCAGGTATTAAGAACTGTGCCTTCCAGTGTTTGTGACAACTAGCCAGGTGGATGTCCTCTGCATCTTTGTAGTTGTCCTAGTACTTGTCACAGATTAGGAACTTGGAGAGCTCAGAAGCCTCTCCGCATTCCCCCTTCACTGTGGCATCACTCTCAGTGGTCTAAACCAGAGGCAAACTCGGATACCCCTGGAGGGTAAGCAGCCAGGGAAAGGGGCAGATGGGACCCCAGGCTGAAGTGCAGACATAAGGCCTGCAGGTACCACATGTCATGAACATGTTGACAAAACTCATCTTGCCATCTGCAGGGCTGGCCTTCATCGAAAGATGTGCGACAGGGGCGCCTGGGTGGCTCAGTCGATAAAGCGTCTGCCTTCGGCTCAGGTCATGATTCCAGGGTCCTGGGATCAAGTCCCTCATCTGGCTCCCTGCTCAGCAGAGAGCCTGCTTCTCCCTCTCCCTCTCCCTGCCGCTCCCTCTGCTTGTGCGTGCTCTCTGTCAAATAAATAAATAAAATCTTAAAAAAAAAAAAAAAAAAGAAAGATGCGTGACAGTACGGTTGCAGAGGCACCACTTTGAATCCCTGTGCGGCGACGGTGGAGCTGGGGAGCACATGACAGAGAGCAAGTGAGTCCACCTGGCATTCACTCTTCTTGGCTTTGCTTTTCAGGGTTCCTCCGCATTATGTATGAGCTCTGGAAGCCGCCGGCCTCTCTAGCTTTATTGCTTTCCACTCATGCCTCAGAATCTGTTCTCCAGCTGCATTTAGCTTATGAAAGTGTCTGTCCCTCCCATGTGTCTGACTGGCTGCCCATCCCACCCATGGGCTTTGCACATGCAGTACCCTGTTTGATCGCTCTTTCCTCCTCCCTCTCTCTGTGCTGGGCCAGCCAGCTCCCCCTAGAGCTTCAGTTCTCATTTTAGAGGTAGCTGCCTCTGGGAAGGTTCCTTGACTCCTCTGTGTCCCATGACAGCTGAGTTGCCCCACCACAGGTCTTAACAAGTTCTATTAAAATGGCCTGTTGCTGTCTTCCCACTGGACTGCTAAGAGCAGGGTCCGTGCCTTGTTTAGTCTTTTATTCCTACAAGTACGGTACCTAGTAAATGGTAAGGGAATGAACGAATGAACGGTAAGCCCAGATTGCCAGAGTCTCCTCAGAGTCAGAGGTAGTTGATGAATGTCTGTCTTGTATCACATCTTGGGAAATACAATATTTAAAATTTTAACTATAGGAGAAAATGGAAGACTATTATCTTCTGAATTGGGTCTCTGCAGTGCACTGTAATTCAACACTTAATGATGGTCTTTTGATGCAATTTATATCTATGACTATTTTTAAATTGTTCTCACACTTTTGATAGCTTACTTCAGTTCCTTTTCTGTGTTGGTTTCTCTGACCTCTCCTTTGCCAAAATGATTCTTTTTGTTAAGGGTGTTAGTCATAGTGATTTGCTCAAGTTTCTCACATTCTTACAGATGACATTAAGAAATTCAAGTCATTTTTGACGTACAGGATCAATCCAGTGGTGAAATTCAGCTGAGGGAAAACATTGTCTTGGCTTTGGGAAACAGATATCAAAGATAAATTTGAATGTCCTAGTCTTTCCTGTTAAGGCACTTCTCAAGTGGCTATGTGTTACCTCATCTCTCTTCTAGATTCAGGTACTGAACATGCCAAGTGGCCATGCCTGAATAGAGACTTTTGCAAAGAGCAGTTTGTAATTTTAAATAAAAATACAAAATAGTACGAGCAGATATTATAGTGATTGGTTAGGGAAAGGAAAGAATATTTCATGGTGTCTTCAGATGGTTTGCTCTAAATACCAGTAGAGGGGCACCTGGGTGGCTCAGTTGGTTGAGCCACCGACTCTTGATTTCAGCTCAGGTCGTGACCTCGGGGTAGTGGGAGGGAGCCTCGCATCAAGCACCACGCTCAGTGTGGAGTCTGCTTGAGATCTTGTAAAATGAAACAAGCTGTCAGAACCCATATTGAAACTGGTATCATCTTAATACCAGAGCGTTTAAATGAATGATGCAAATAGTTTGGGAAGTTCATTCAGAAATAGTTTTAGCATGTATTTTGCTTGTTTCTTGAAAGGGAAACTCACATTGTTATTGTTCACCCATTGTAACCATTTTTAGCTTCACAAAAGAAGCCTATCACACTATTCAACTCTATCATGTTTCAGCTTTATGCATTAGTATTCTTGACTTGATTTCTTAATGCCATGTATTTTATTCTGTTATTTAATTTTTAAATGTAAAGCATTTTGACTTCTGCATAGAAAGCAACAAGAAAAAAATCCCCATTTCATTTTTGGGCAGTGCTCCAACTTAGAAAGTTATTGAAGTGCTGCAGAATGTAAGTTCATTTAGTCGGACTAATAAGTTCATAAAATTGTGCCATACTTCATTATAATCTCTTTACCAGAGGAGAAAATCCTTTTGGTTTATAAATTCCAGCTGTTTTTAATTTTTTAGTTTGATTTGGGTTTTAACATTCATAGACATAAATGCTGCTGAGAATGTTAATTATGGCATTTTTAGTGTGAGGAGACCTTAAAAGAAATTGAAATGCTACTCAAATTCTAGGACTATCCAAATGATATAAATAATTGTGGGGAGCACCACCAGGGTCATTCTTTTTCTGTTTTGGATTAAGTGCACACTCTGAGTCTCAAAATTGTCATTGGTATTTTATAGTGCTAGTGGTTTTTGGCAATATATTTCTTAAACAATTAAATGATCCAGTTGGGAAATGAAAGTGTCTTCCCTAGAATTGGATGTTGTTTTCAAACTTTTACAACTGGGTGAAAAAAAAATTTTTTTCTACAATTGAGTGATTTTCATAATTCTCATTTGATAAATTATAATGTTTTATTATACTCAGTATTGTTCATTCATGTCCATAGTTTACTGACATATATTATAAATATAAAGATAAGGATGTTAATGGTATAAAGGTAAAATATCAGAGTCAAGGGATAAGATTTAAAAAGAGATCCCTTTTAACTTCTCCCGTACTGGCGGCTACAGCTTTCCAAAGAAGTTTGAGAATAACTATTGTGTAGATTTCACTGTAGACCCCAAAGAATTGGGAATTGTAGCTAAGTCCCATTGATCTGAAATGTTTTTGCATTGACTTATAACTAGAGCAATCATGTGACCCAGTTTGCCTGGCATAGTTTTGGCTTATGCCTCTTATCCTGGTGCAGTTTTTAATACCGCCTCCTTTCACACCCATAAGTGTTTGGATAATAAACCGCTTACTCTGTGTTTGATGCATGATTAATTGACCATGAGTGCCCAGGTATATGCAACGCTTCCCCAGAAGCATTGATTTTTTTTCTAAATACTCCAAACAGTGAAATTTGAACATTCTGACTGATGGCAAAATCATATATATTTTATTTATGGTACCTATAAACCTTCAAACAAAAGTTTTCTAAGCTTTCTTTTTTTTAAGTAAGGGATATCAGTTGCAAATTGTATATATTAATGGCATGTGTCCAAAATGAATTATTCTAATATTGTTGTCTTTTCACCCATATGAAAAGCCTATAGGATTTCATTAGAAAAAAATGCATTATTCTTTTTTATTATGTTAATAACCATACATTACATCATTAGTTTTTGATGTAGTGTTCCCTGATTCATTGTTTGTGTATAACACCCAGTGCTCCATGCAGAACGTGCCCTCTCTAATACCCATCACCAGGCTAACCCATCCCCCCCACCCCCCTCCCCTCTAGAACCCTCAGTTTGTTCTTCAGAGTCCATAGTCTCTCATGGTTCGTCTCCCCCTCCGATTTCCCCCCCCTTCATTCTTACCCTCCTGCTATCTTCTTTTTTTTTTTTTTAACATATAATGTATTATTTGTTTCAGAGGTACAGGTCTGTGATTCCACAGTCTTACACAATTCACAGCACTCACCAAAGCAGATACCCTCCCCAATGTCTATCACCCAGCCACCCCATCCCTCCCACCCCTCACCACTCCAACCCTCAGTTTGTTTCCTGAGATTAAGAATTCCTCATATCAGTGAGGTCATATGATACATGTCTTTCTCTGATTGCCTTATTTCAGTTGAGACTGGAAATTTGAAAATGAAAGCACACATGCCAATTCCTAGAGGTGCCACTGAAGTAACATAGAGGATTTATATAGAAACAAATATTGGGAGCCATTGTGAGCTGGATGATAACTTACCTCAAGCCTCTAAGGCCTGGCTAGAGATGATGGTGGAGTAGCAACCAAATTGGTTTACCTGATAGTACAGTGCTGTGCAGGCCTGCTTTAGTGTATTCAATTTTTTTTTCATTTCCTGAGAAGTGGGAAAGATAAATTCTATTCTGCACTTCCCAAGGGGACCTGGAATGGGAGGTGGGAACCCTCCCTGGGGCTGCCCTGAACTAGCCGTAGAAACACAGAAGAGCCAATTCAGATCTCGAGTTTGCCTGCTGCCGCTGGTGTGGCAGTCTGCCAATGGAGAAGTTAGATTGCGGGGGGGTGTGGAATGTGTGTTTCTTCCTCATAACTTGGCAAGGAGAAAATATGTCAATAAAGATAGAGGAGAAAAAGATGGCTTTAGTCTCAAAATCTAGTTGCTGATAAATATTTTTTTATTTAGGATTACTGATCTTTCAAGAAGAGAAAAATAGGCAGATTTCTAAAGCATAACTAAGCCATTATGATAACCGCTGTTTAAGGAGAACTTTGTTTCACAACAGCAGAAAATGAAAAATACTCCCAACTGGGGGGAAAAAAAAATCTCCTGGCTTAAAGTTAAATCATTGTTCTGATGGTTATACAGTGGAATAAACTAACTAAAAATCAATAAACTGCGCACTTACAGTGGGTGAATTGTATGGGTGTAAATTATATTTCAGTAAAGCAGTTGAAATTTAAAAAAAATAAAATCCTATTTCAGAGTGGTTTTGTTTTATCCTTAAACTAAAAAAAAATCAACTGAACCATTCTATTTTTATTCCTTATATTTTAAAATAAATGCTTTTTACTTCATTATGGAGAATTTTACATTAAAAATACATAAAATTGTATAATGAACACTCATGTATTCATCACCCAGGTTCAACAATTATCAGTATATCCCCTTTTCTGCCTTACTGCGTTATTTCCAAGCATGTCCATCCTCCATAAATTCTTTAATATGTATCTTTAAGAGATAGGTCTCTTTAAAAAAACATAACTAAAATTGCTACTTAAAAGTGTTAAATATAATTATTCCAAAAAGAATAATTATTGAAATTTTCTTTAGTATCCTATTATAAATATCTTTTTATAATTGTTCAAATCAGGAACGAAGCAAGCTCAACAGAGCTTAATGTCTTAAATAGAATATAACTA
The DNA here is from genome assembly GCF_003265705.2 of Callorhinus ursinus. Classification (NCBI taxonomy): domain Eukaryota; kingdom Metazoa; phylum Chordata; class Mammalia; order Carnivora; family Otariidae; genus Callorhinus; species Callorhinus ursinus. The sequence continues at coordinate 124,038,433 of NW_027397066.1, read as the reverse complement.
AGATCTCGGGGCCTAGGAGTTGTAATTTTAAATGTGATTTATTAACCATACCAAAGGTCTTGTAAATATTTTCATGATATCATAGAACAGCAGATGTGGTTTAGCCCAAATATCCTGTGAAAATATTTTCATGTGGAGCAAATCTTTCTAGTTTGTTTTAAAAGTCATTGATAATTATGTCACCTTTCCAAAATCTAAGGTGGAAAGCTCTACACATTGCTACAGTGTATTCAGTAGGCAGACTACTTTAAGACCTTGACTGTACATGGCAGAAACCAAACTTGCATGTAGAGATTGTTTTTTGGGGATTGCTTGTGGGTGATGGTACCATCAACCTCGTAATTATTCAGTAAGTATGGGCCATTTATTTCAAGTGATTTATAGGTAGGTTATTTTGTCCTCACAGTGAATATACGAGTACTTGTTCATAGTCGTGGCAAGTCCTGTTTACATTTTGCTTTTTAGAGCAAAGGAGCTGAATTTTTAAAGTTTCAGTTAGTTGTGCAAAATTATTAATCGTTTATCTGGACCTAGAATTTAGCTCTTTACTCACAGTAGAGATTATGTCTTCTAGAACATGGTACTTCCGGTTGTCACATTAGAGCACTATGCTTTTAACAGAATACTATTTGAGATGATTAATTTGTCATAGGAATTGTAATACTCACCAGTGGGTGAAAATTACCTTGACAAATAGGATCTAAGACATCCTTTAGATGGTACTAAGAATAAAAATCCATCTTACTTGTTAGGCCGTGTGACTACCATGCACATTTATGAATTTCACATCTTAGAATTCGTTTTTTTTTTTTAAGATTTTATTTGTTAGAGAGAGAAAGAGAGCTCGCACAAGCAGGGGGAGCGGTAGGCAGAGGGAGAAGCAGGCTCCCCCCTGAGCAGGGAGCCCAATGCGGGGCTCAATCCCAAGACCCCGGGATCATGACCTGAGCCGAAGGCAGATGCTTAACTGACTGAGCCACCCAGGCACCCCTTAGAATTCATTTTGAGTTTATATTACAAGAGCTTATTTTCAGTAACTGATACTTAAATTTTGAGAATTTGCTGAGCACATCTTTCTCATTCTTTAGCTGTTGCTAAACTTCAGTGTGATACTAGGAAACCACATGGTCTGCTGAATTCAGGATTGAGATTTAAAGCATAATTACATTCTCCCATTTTTCATGTGGAACCTGAACTGTGCTTACTCTTACTTCCTCCTGCTACATGGTTAGATCTGAACATCAAGGTTAAATGCGATGTAGGAAGAAATTAGTTAGCTAAGGCAAAGGTATTGGATGTTAAGTTGGATAATCTGTCACTTAGCATGCTTTTGGCTGTAATTAATTTTCAGAAATTCAATGCACATGGACTTCAATAATAAAAACTATTACTGGCTCACATATTGCAAATCCAGAGGGAAAGCAGGTGTCAGGATTGGCTAATACAGGAGAATAACAATATCAAGATCCAGGTTCTTTTCTTCTCTCTGTTCTCTCCTCTAAGTGCCTATTTTACTCCAAGGCTGGCTTCCAGAAGCGACTAGAGCCATGCTTTCTCACTTATGCACAGGAAAAGAGAGAGAATTCTCATTAAAAAAAAATGAGAGAGCTTTGTTTTTCCAGACGTCCTCAGGAAACCTTTGGCCTTAGAGTTACGTGCTGACTTGTGAGCAGTTGTTGACAGGGATTGGTGTTACCCCATAGGATTAAGAATTTCCCTTGGGCTGAGATTGGAGTTAGCGCCCTTGAAGTAGATAAACTATATGGGAAGTGGAAAGGGGGCATATTTTGAGTTCTTTGGGGAAGGGAAAAGGAGGAAATGGGTGGCAACTGAGCTAAAATAAGGCCCACTACAACGTCTCTTTAATTTAAAGCAGCTCATGAGAAAATAAACTTTCTTCTGACTTTCAAGTGGCATCTTTGGCCAGAGGTTGCCCTGGTGAATTTCATTTTGGTGTCTCTTTTCTTTGCTGTGGCAGGTCTGAGAACTGGAAGACCTGAGTGTCACAGGACTTTCTGTGACCTGTCGTGACAGGCATCTAAGAGCTGCGGACGTCATTACTCTGCAGCCCTATCTCATCCCTTTCTGCCAGGAAAGCCACAGCCAGATAGCATTGGTTTCTTTAGAGTCAGGCTCTTGAGACCCTTTCCAGTCCCAGAACTGGCCATGCACACTGGTCTCACTTGCTTTGGTCTGCTTTCAGCAAAACGCTAAGAGAGAGCTTCTCACCCTGTACCTGGTCTCCTGCTCAGTAGTCTTTCTCCTGGTGTCTGGACCAAGTGTGTCTCTTAGTCCTTCCATCTCTCACCATAATTGTTCATCTTGTCCATGCTTCCCAGCTCCTTTATCCACATGGTACAGAAGTTTGGACTAGGTGCTTGCCTTTCTGTCCTGCCACAGTCTGGCTGCAATGAAAAGATACTTTGTTTCTCTGACGCTGTTATAATAGGCGGGGATAAGAGGTTGCCTAAACTGTGTATTTGCAGTTTGCATGTGTAAGCTGTTTTTAAAAATAAGTATTCAAATGTCAGTAACTCTTAAGACTTTTTAAAGCCTTTTTCTGTCATACTACCTTTTCATCAAAAGTTTGAACTTCATCAACATTTTAAACTCTGTTCATCAAATGATACCATGAAGAAAATGAAGCGGGGAGTACAGAATGAAGAAAATATTTGTAAGATACATCTTAACACATCTGACCAATGGCTTATTTACATAATATAGAATGAATACATATAATAGGTATAGATAGCTTTTAAAAAACACATATCACCCAATAAAAAATGCAAAAATCACTGTAGCTTTGTTTATTATTACAGAATTTTGGAAACAACCTAAATACCCATACATAGGAGAGTGATTAAGTCAGTGGTGGGTACATCCATGCAATGGAGTGCAATACTCCAAATACTCTGAGAAAGAGCTCAGAATTGATTCGGAGGACATTTTATTAAGTGGAAAAAGCACAGTACAAAAGTGTATCTATATAATGCTACTGTTAATTTGAGACAGGTGAAAATACAATAATCTAATATACATATATATGCATATGCATATTTATGTTTATTTGTACAGGAAGGATAAACCAGAAACTAATGAGATTGGTTGTAAGTAAGGAATGAACCCTGTGGGATTGGATTGGAATAGAAAATAGTGGTATCAACTCATGATTCTTAATAGTTGTATACATATATAGATACAGAAATAGGTTTATATGTGTGTGTGTGTGTGTGTGTGTATAAACACACACACACACACACACACACACGTTTCTTGTTCTATCTCCTGAGAATGCCCAGAAACAGTGATACCCAGTAGCAGTAAGCATATCTACCATCTAGATCTTGATTTCTAGTAAATACCATTGTCCAACAAAAAGGTCAGGATATTTGGAGAAATGGTCCCATTCCCCTGGGGCAGGGAACATATACGATGATCCTGGAACATCTTATGGAACCAGAAAATAAGGTTGGTCTTCAAAAAATAAGTGATGGGGGCATGTCAGAAGTGCCCAAGAGCCAAGCTGAAGGAGCTCTCAGTAGCCAATCTGGGACAGCTTAAACAACAAAATAAATGGATGATAGTTATGGTTTATAACCCATAGTATAAATTAAACATCCATAATTTTATATATAACATATAAATGAGGGAAAAGGAATAATTCTTCCTTATAGTACAATTCCATTAATAAATATCGAAGAAATGAGGGAAATAGAAAACCAGTACTTGACCAACACCGCAGTAAAAATCGTTACAAGTAAGGATGATTAATGGATGCTAAATTAGTGAGTGAAAGTGGAAGAATCGGGATATCTACCTTGTCTCAAAGGATCTCTCCACAAGATATTCATTAATAACAAAGGGAAAAATAACAGCACTATAGGGGAAAAAGCAAGTGGTCAAAGTTAATAAAGCCAGTAACGGGAAATGTCAACACCGTGTACTACCTGGTGTGATGCCCTGAGAAGGGTACAACATTGCTTTATTTTCTTGCCAGAAATGTCTAACCTGAAGTTAAACGTAAGGCAGTATAAGACAATTCAAACTAAGAGTACAAAATAACTGGCCAGTACTCTTCAAAAGTGTCAAGGTCATGAACAACAAAAATTGAGTGACTGTCTCAGATTGGAGGAAGGAAACTGAATGGACATGACAACTAAATGCAATGTGGAATCCTGGATTGGATCTCGAAGGAAAGGACATTAGCAGGATCATTGGTGAAATAGAAGGAAGGTCTGTGGATGAGTTAACAGCACTGTAGCATAATTCAGTGGTCATTGTACTAGGCTTATGTGAGATGCCAACATTTGGAGAAGCTGAGTGAAGGTTATACAGGAATTCTTCGGACTTTTTTTCAGCTATTTTCTAATTCTGAAATTATTTCAAAATTAAAAGTTAAAAATGTTAGCAGAAAGACGAACACACACTTCCGAAAAGATGCTGACTAATAGCACATGAAAAGATGTTAACATTAGTAGTCAGAAAGAATACAAATTTCAAATTAAAACTCCAAAGAGACTATTTTACACCTACAACAATATGATAAAGATGGACATTATCAATTAGCTGGCACTCTTAGAATTTGCTGGTGGGAGTATAAAATGGCACAGCCACCTTGAAAAACAATTTCACGGTTTCCTATAAAGTTTGTATGTGCCCTCTGCCTATCTAATATATACCCACCCTCCAACCCAGAAATTCTATTTCCTGGTATTGATCCATAAAGATAACATATATCCACACAAATATGAATATTAGTCATGTTTTAGTCATTAATATTAATTGCATCTGTATTCATAGCATAAACTATGTATATTTATACAACAGGATAATACTGAGCAATGGGAGAAAGAATGAACTAGTGATACATACAAGATGGATGAATCTTAAAAGGCAAAGTTGAACAGAAGAAGTTAGAGACAAAAGAGAGCTGCCTGTGCCGTTCCATCTGTATGAAATTCAAGAAAGGCAAAATAAACCAAGCTATAGAGATTGAAATCAGAGTAGTGATTGCCCAGTGGTATGTGGGGATTGGCTGGAAGGAGGATGATGGAAATAGCCTGTATCTGGATTTGATGGGTGTGTGTATTTATCCAAGCACATTGAATTAGACAGTAAACTTTTTCTCATTTAAACTCAAGGCCCAGAATGGAGCAGACTGCCTGGCATTGAATAAGCCCTTAGTAGAATTTTGAAGGACTTATAACTTAAGCAAGAATGGCATGTGTTAAACTGGAACCTTCAGCTAATATTTATGTATATAAAGCTTTCAGTAACAGTCTGTGGTAGATGCCTTCAGGAAATTTTACATTATTTTTTTCAATGTATTATTTTTTATTAGATACATCTAAGGAAAGCATATTTACATTTCATCTAAGTTTCATTAATATATTTTGTACTATGGATTGCAGACATCTGAAAATACCTACTCTTACTTTGGTAAACTTCTTTATAAAGCTAGGACATTTATTAGTAAGTCATAAACATCCTTTCTGAAAGGGAGAAAATGACCCAATGAGTAATAGAGATAGAATGCCAGATGTTTGAGTGCAGCTTAAGTCAGAGTGTAAAAATACTAGGATTATAATCTTCTGGATGAGTCTGCTGTTAAATACCTTGCATTTATTTCCTCAGAACACTGGTTTTTGTTAATAAAAATGTTTTTCATGTGTTTTTTTTTTAGTGACTTTTTGGGGAACTGAGTAAATCTGTTAGTGGTATAGAAATGATACTGAAATTTTCTTTTCAAGAGAGCGCTAATGTACTTCAAAGTTAGTCAAGTTTTAATATTCACAAATTATATGTAATTGGGAAATGATGTGAATGAATAATTTCTAAATGAGTATTTGTGTCTGTTTCAGCAGAGAAAAGAATTAAACTACAGAATTCATAAAATTATGTAGTAACTTTTGAAAACAAAGTTCTGGAGATAAGGGAGTTTATGTTTTTATATCTGTCTTTCAGGGCGTTATTTTATGTTGTTTCATAATGAATTGTATTGGCAAACATGAACTCATATTACCTGATGCATGGTAACTTTTCTAGAAACTCACACAGCATTTTTTAGACTCTAGTTCTACTGATCATTCAGCAGAAGGTTTCTGTCAGGCATCAAGCCTCACCAGAACTCTCTGGATTTGGTGACAGGATTTTCTAGAATCTTACATCACCTGGGGTGGAGGTTGAGGAGAGTCCATTTAGAAGAAAAATAATCGGCATTTCATCAGCAATATACATTTTTATGGCTTCTAGTGGGCCCAATGAAGATTTAAGATTCCAGTTTTCTAGGTGAAACCCTTATTTAGGTTACAGTTTTCAATACTTAATTCCTAGTAATACATCCCTCTTTGTTCATCAGTTTCTCCTTGCTTCAGCAGAAAGAGGAAATACTTGATTAAAATGGAAACAGGAGCTGGAATCTCAATGCTAGGAGTTTTTTTCTGAAGGTAGTTTCCCTGAAATAAGAGGGAAAATGAGGTATTTTCTTTGAGTCAGGTCCTCTCACTGTATCTCTTACTCCTCGTAACCATCCTGTTAGATATCGTCATTACCATTTTTTAAGTAAGGACATGGAAGTTGTTACTTCCAGAAGCTTCAGAGTTTTAAAACAAATGGTTGAGTTGGGATTCTAACCCATTTTGTTCACCTCCAAAGCCCAAACATTTTCCCACATGTCACATAAACTCTTGAAATTTAGAATCTGTTGAAATCCATAAAAAACAAAAAACTTTGAAATGATCGCCAGCTATGGAATGGATTCACTGTATACAGGACTCACCGTAGGGTTGAGAGTCTCATTTTCCGTTGTCTGTGTAATCCACAATGTAATGCTACCTCACTGTTCCCAAGTTAGAAACGTTTTGCATGTTTACGGGACAAACATTTATTCACTATTTGCTTTGAGCTTTACTGTGAGGGCTGAAGAGGTAAAAGAGATAAAATCATTGTGCTTTGAATGTCATTCTAATACATTCCATTTTGATGTGTGTGTGTGTGTGGGGGGGGGTCTTTTATAAAATCCTTAGACCAAAATTCAGTATGTCCCCTAATGGTAAAATTCTTGACTACACAGCCCATTAAATTTATTGCAAGATAACCTACTTCTTCCTAAGTTTAGGCAGTTACGTGTTGTCTCTGCTAGTTAACTCATTTTCCTCCACTTTTTTTGTGTGTGTGTGTCCTTTCTTTTTCTCATTCATATTCTTTCTACCTAACTTGAGGTTCTTGACTCTCTGGTCTTTTACTTTCTTGGCTTAATCCCTTGGTATATTCAGTCAGCCTAGGGTTGTGAACATCTCCCAAATCAACAAATTCATCTTCAATTCTCAGTCATGTTTTATCTATTCGTTTGTCTATAAGATCTGTCTATGCATAGATTTTGTAGATGCCTAAGACATAACAAGATGAAAATTTAACTGCCCAACCTCCCATAGACGTGGCAGTTCTTTCCAACTTCTGCATTACTATTAATGATAACACCATTATTATTTTGCACTAAGGTTTATAACCCTAAAGTCATTTGGATTTATCTCTTCCCTTTGTTCCTTATGTAAAATCAGTCTCTAACTCTTATTAGCTCTTCCTTCAGAGTATCTCTGTGTTCCCTTCCCCTGTGTAATCAGGTATTGATTTTCTGTCAATTGACAGACCCTTTCCTGTCCCTAACTAACCATACCACTGCTCAGCTGGTATTTCTCCCATGCTTCTTGCTTTGTGCCTGTCTTTAATAAGGGCTTATCATAGCTCAGTAACAGTCTGACTTTGCTCTTAAATCAAATTCTACCTTAACTACCAAATATTTATTGAAAGCCTGCCAGGCACTGTGGAGAATACACAGATTTGTGTAACACACAGTCCATGTGCTCAAGTAGTTTATGGTCTGGTTAGAGAATTAAAACATATGTGTGAAAACAACACTAACAATACATGGTAGTGCTTAATGAGGACCAAGTGAGTGCTTCCTTAGGGGTCTTAAGCTGAATCTTGGAGAATACTAAGAGTTAGAGAAGCAGGGAGTAGGAATGCATTTGAGACTGGGGAGAAAGAATGAGTGGAGATTTGAAGGAGATGTAGGAGATTTTTGGAGCTTAATGAATAGCTCTGATATATTGCTTGAGGGTCTGGGCGGCTCAGTCAGTTAAGTGGCTGACTCTTGGTTTTGGCTCAGGGTCATTAGATTGAGCCCCACATTGGGCTCCATGCTCAGTGCAGTCTGCTTGTCCCTCTCCCTACCCCCCCCCCGCCCCGCTCTTCACCCGCTTGCTCATGCTCTCTCTCTCAAATAAATAAATTGTGGTGACTAACATAACAAAATATATATATTGCTGAGCCAGTTTACGGCAGAGTGGATGGCTAAGGTTAAAAAGGGGGGAGGGAACCAGAATACCTTTTATTTCTCTAGCTATTCAATTTCTCTTCTCTTTCTAATATTCTTAATGTATTTCTAAAGAATTTCTAAAGAATTCTGGTTCACAGTTTCCTTTTACCCAATTGCCTATATTATCTTTACCACATATTTTTACCCTTGATGCCTCTCTCCTTCCTCTCCCAACATGTATGTATTAGATCCTATCACATTCAATCTATGCTGTGAAATCCCAAGAGCAGAAAATGTTACCTGAAACGTCTTTGTATTCCCTTAGCATCTAAGAAGCTGGTGGGCACACAGTACATGAGCAGTAAAAACTTACTTTATTGAAATTGCAGTAAAATAAATAGCAAATTTCTACTTTCTCTGCTCCTTCCTAGTGAACATTTCACATGGCAAGCTATAAAATTATCTGAATTAAATAAGGAATCTTAATCAGAGTGTACAACCTGTATTTTAAATTATGTCACTTTTACTATGTTTCGTTAATTTCCTAAATGCTACCATTTGTAATAAAGTATACTGAAAATTTTCAGTTGTTGAGTGGCAGAGTTGCTGTTGAAAAAAAGATGAATTTGTCCAGCTTTTCCTTAGTAGTATTGGATAACCAGGGTGAATTTCTTTCAGGCAAACATTATAGGATAAAGTGGGCTTTGGGCTCATCTACTAAATCAACAGGCTTTTGTGTACTTAGCATCTGGCCCCCTAAGAAATCGGAATCTATTGAGGAATTTTAATTGTTTATGCCTCCTTATTCCTATCATTGCAAATAATGGAGTATTCGTCATTTTAGATGGTGTTTTATGACTCTTCCTAAGGTATGTTCTAATTCCAATGATGTTTCATTTAATTTTTAGATAATATAATGATGGTGTTCCATATATTAAACAGACAAAAGTATCAGCGAGTTTTGGTATTAGTGAGGTTTTTTTTTTGCATCAATAACAATCAATAATAATAGCTAACCCTTACTGATTGCTTACTCTACTAGTGGTCGAATAAGTAAATAAGCTGAGTGATGGACAGAGTTAGCTCTTTATAGATTATATTAATTCATTTAATACACACACATACACAAATCTATATTATTATGATTATTCCATATTAGAATGTTAAGATTATAGTACTATTTCTAAACTCACTCTGAAATGTAATAAAGATATGTTTTACTTTTGATTTAAATCTTCTAGTTATGGGAGGTTTAGTTCATTTCTAGTCTCAATAAATAGAAAAAAGATAAGTAAACTTTAATCGATTTGTTTTGAAGAAGCTTATCTTACTCAATTATTTCCTCTTCCAATTTCTATCATCCATTTTCTTTTTCATTTGTAGTATTTCATGACATATTATGACTAGTAATTAAACAGATCATCCCCTTCAAACTGCAGGATGTCTGAGAATGTATTACAGTGATTGAGAAAGAATTACTCTCTGCATTGTACATCTTCTTCATATGACTTTTTAGTGTGATGACTCTGGAAATCTTGTTTGAGATTTAGCATATATATTCCTAAGAAAATGATTGGTAGGTTTACATAATAATAAGGACTTCAAACCCTCGGCCACTCTGTTCTGACAAGTGGGTAACCTTCTGTTACCCAGGAGGTAGATGGTCACCTTACCATTGCATTAACATCATCCCAGAGGCCATCTGTTTTAGATTTATATAATGCATAGAGTTTAACAGGTTTCAACAATCATCTCATCAGAAGTTTGGTCTCACCTTCAGATACTCTTTGCATATATTTTCTTATTTGCTAGCATCTTCATTTCAGTCTTTAGCCTGGGATGGCAAAGGCCTCAAAGCCTTCAAAAATGTGTGTTGGATCTGAAGTAAATAAGCAGATATTAAAAACCTGGGATTATTCAGAGTCCACTCTGTGTATTCTTTTACATCAACACAGTGCTCTCTCCCCATGCTCCCCTGTCCCTTTCACCCCAGGCCAGATGAGGAGCAGCCATCCCTGCCACCAGGCCCTGCCCAGGACTGCACTCAGCCTCTCCATGTTTGAACCACTTCTTTATTGCACCTCGAGCTGGCTTCCACAAGGAAGTTTTCCTTTGATTATAGATTTTGTTTGCTGGACTCTGACATGTGAAAATGCCTTCTGGTGACTTCTATAATCACAAGTCACTCCAGTATTTTCTTAACTTATGGGTTCTCTACCTCAGTGGTTCTCTAGACTTTGGTTGCAGGATTCCTTGACATGCTTAAAAATATTGAAGATCCCAAAAACCTTTTGTTTATGTGAGTTACACCTATCTATATTTTTTATGTTGGAAATTGAAAAGACATTTAAAATTACTTGTTAATTTCTTTAAGAATAACAATATAAGCCCATTACATGCTAACATAAATTACATAATTTAATGAAAAATAACTTCTGAAAAAAAAAAAGAATGGCACTGATATATATTTTTGCAAATCTCTTTAATATCTGGTTTAATGGAAGACAGCTGGATCTCATATTGTTTTGTTTGAGGTATATGAAGAAAATCTGGCTTTACACAGATAAATAGTTGAAAATGGAGAAGAGTATTTTAAGAGCCTTTTCAGATAATTGTGAATACTTCTAGTCTCTGGAAAACTCCATTGTATACTCATGAAGGAATGAGAATGAAAAGGGCAAAAACTGACTTGGTATCATTATGACAATAATTTTGACCTCTTCACTCTCTAAAACAGTCCTAGAAATCCTGGTTTGCAGTTTGAGATCCCCTGTTCTAGCTCATCGAATAAAAGTTTAGAGTTCCGTGTAAAGTTAAACACTAGTTGGGCACATGTATCCAGAATATATAAAGAACCCCTAAGACCCAATAATAAGATGGCAGACAACTCTTTTAAAAATGAACAAAAAATTTGAATAGATGCACCAGAAAAGATACACAAATAGCTAATAATTCCATGAAACTATGTTTAGCACCATTAATCATTAAGGAAATGAAATTTGAAGCCATAGGGAGATTCCACTTCAAACTCACTAGAATGGCTATAATAAAAATATAAAATAAAATAGATAATATTAAGTGTTAGCATGTGAAAAAAATTCAGAACCCTCACACATTGGTAGTGGACATGTAAAATGATATAGCTAGTTTAAAAAGCAATTTGGCAGCTTCTTAAATTAAATTACCAGGGTGCCTGAGTGGCTCAGTCAGTTAAGTGTCTGACTCTTGATTTTGGCTCAGGTCATGATGTCAGAGTCCTGGGATCAAGCCCCACATTGGGCTCCAGGCTCAGTGGGGATCTGCTTAAGATTCTCTCTCTTTCCCTCCATCCCTCCCCCTGCTCACATGCTCAGTCACACTCTGCCTCTCAAATAAATAAACAAATCTTTTAAAAAGAAAATTAAACTTACTTTAAGACCCAGAAATTCCACTCCTACGTATCTACCCAAGAAAAATGAAAATACATGCCCATCCAAAGATTTATAAACAAATGTTCACATGAACATTATTCGGTATAACAATAATGTAGAAACCATCTGATGTCAATCATTTATCTGAAATGTCCAGTAAGGCAACTCTAAAGAGACAGAAAACAGATCAGTGGTTGATCAGGGTGAAGAAGATGAGAAGTGTCTGCATGTGAGCATAATGCATCTTTTTTGGGGGTGATGGGGATGTTCTAAAACTGGACTGTGATGATAATTACACAAGTATGTGAAATAATAATCACCGAGTTGTACACTTAGAGTGGGTGAGAAAATATACATTTCTATGTTTTTAAAAAATGCATACCTGAAAAACAAGACAAGGGAAATACACCAAAATATTAGCCAAAACAAAACCAAACCATGAGACTAATATTGAACTCTTATTACTTATAAGAGAGTGGGTGGCTATATCCTGTAGCCTTTTAGATCCCTTAGAACATAGCACTTGCTAGGATTCTGCACAATCCTGCATCATTTGTATGATGGACTATTCAACCATTACACATTTTTTGCCTGAGTATCTCTTCGGGGCACACTCTCCAAGTATTATTTTGTTTTTGCCGTTCTGTTTTATATATACATCTTCAATGGTATCCATGCATTCTGCTACTAAAACCTTCTATTTCATTTTTTCTCATTAAGGTAATACTTATCAACTATAACATTTACTCTTGTTTTTATACTTAAGCTCGTAGCAAATTCATAGTCTTAACATCCTCCAATCACTGGCTCCAAGTGTCTTAAAAAGTTAAGATCAAACGTTGGTGACTTTTTCTTTTGTACTGCTCTGCTGGAGTTACAGGGTACCCCTGAAAAAATTAAAACAAGACAACAACACTATTTATCTGACAGAGTAAACCTCCCAGCAAGGAAAAGGCATGTAGCTGCAATAGATTTGCCCTGGTGTTAGGAGGTTTTCATTGTCCTTTATATTCAAAGGTGCCATTGTTGAACTTTCCTACCAGTGGCAACGGATGTTCGTTACATATACATTCTGTCTGCCCTTTTAGCTATATAGTTCTTCTCCATATCTGTCTTCTCTGTTTATAGCTCCAAGCTTCTTGAGTACTTGATAACAGCAAGCACTTGATCCCAGTGAATGAAAACCTATAGAGTAGCCTGGGTCACAGGGCCCTGACCCACATATGGTGTCAGAGGCAAGTAGGTAAAAGGAAAGAAAGGTTGGCTAGTGTCAAGAGACAGTGGCAAGTATATCAGCATGGGTCATCAAAAAGAAAAGATGGAAGGACGCAGAAACTCTGTTTGCAAGGATCAAGTCACAGTATGAGAAGAGATCTGCCCCAGGAAGACATCAGTAGGGACAGTCACATCATTCAAGCGAGTGCCATATAATCTGTTGCACTAATGACCTCTGACAAGGAGAAATTCAGGAAGACAGGTTGAAAATCTCTGAGGTGTAAATGTTGGACCCTCAGGACCATGACAGATTTATCCTGTGCATGTCCTGGGAGCATTCCATTATTTTTGTTCTAAGGTAGAAGCACATTCCCTGGGCAGATTGCTGCCATTGGGTTAAATCTAGCAAGTGAGATCACAGGAGCTTCCTAGGGTGAGTTTTTCTCCGGCAGAGACTTTATTACTTCCCAGAGCTATAAGGGAGAATTCTGACCACTGGGAACCCATTGCAGTCATGCACATAAATGCTTTGCCCCAAACCAGGTTGGCTTATCTATGCTTATCCTGTTTAAATGTCTTTAAAGTTTGTATGTGATTCATACTGCCTTTTCTAGCTGTCTTGCCACTTTTTGCTCTTGATATGGTTTAGGCATGTAGCTTTAGTTCAACTTTGGCTTATCCCCAGTTCTGTGGCAGTAGTTTTGAGCAAATATGGCTTTGGTAATAAGACTCTGGGCACCATCTGGGACTTAGCTTCTTGTGAGCCTGATCTGTAATTTGATGCTTTTAAAGAATTTGCCTATGATTATGAGCATGAGCTAAGTAACAAGTCCAAATAGCAGAGTGGTTTACATTCAGGATATGTAAGCTCTTTATTAGGAGGACCATGTCTGATAGTCTTTGTTCCCACAAAGGGTCTAGGCGTGTAGTAGGTCCTCATTATACTCCAGAACTAATGGGAAACTGTATTTTTTGTTACATCCAGATGCCTGGATGTAACATCCAGATGCCTGGGTCCCCTGTCCAATGATTCTGATTTGGTGAACTGAGGTGGGGGGTGGATCTGGGTGTCTGTATTTTTGAAAAGTCTCCAGTAAGGTTCTGATGCCTAGCCAGGGTCGAGAACCACTATGTGTATGTGTGGCCCTTAGCATGGAGCCCACAGTCTGTATGCTTGGGTTCAAATCCTGGCTTCTCACTTCCTGTCTGTATACACTTAGACAAGCCTCAGCATTCTCATATGTAAAATGGGATAAAAAGAGTATTTCATAGGGTTGTTGTCCCAGTTAAATGAATTATGGTTAATTGACCAGGAAATACTGTTTCCTTTTGTTTGACTGTCTGGATCAGGGGGCAGATCTAACCCACTGACTGTTTTTGTATGGTCTTTGAACTAAGAATGGATGGGAAAAATCAAAAGGAAAATAACAGTTTATGATACATAAAAAAATACATGAAATTTACATTTCAGTGTCCACAAATAAAGTTTTATTGGAATACAGCCATACTCATTCATTTACATATCTTCTGTGGTTGCATTCACACTACAATGGCATAGTTGAGTAGTTGTAACAGAAACTATATGTCCCACAAAGCCTAAAATATTTACAGTTTGGCCCATCTACAGAAAATTTGTTTACCCTGGCTCTAGATAGATCCTTGCAGTACTCAGAGCTTGGCAGAGTAATCATACCTTCTCTCAAATAGGATAGAGAATGAGGAAACCTTTTTGCCTGGATAATCATGTTCTTGATGCCCAGTGTTACTTACCAGGGTATTCGAAAGACGCATAAATTTAATAGCTATTTTAATCCGGATGCTACAAATGCTATCTCTGGTCATGTGTGGCATTACTGTAATTCGAGTTAATAAATGACCTCCACTTTCTCCATATTGTTTATCCACAGCATTTGCTTCCTCACAAGGAAAGCCTGGATCGGCTTCTATAAGCTTGCTGAGCGCAGTCTCCACCAGCATACAGCAGTTCGTGGATAGACGCCTCAAGGGCATTTAATAACATTTGCAGCTTAGTGAACTGGAATGGTTTTCCAGAGAGCTGAGAGTCGATTTGGTTGTTTTTCCTAATACTCTGTGAAACACCAGAGGCATATAGCAATGAATCCCAAGGACATAAGGGTAACGAAAATCAGGGACATGCCTCTGTTCTAGAAGCCCTGTTTTCCTTCTCATACCCTGAACAGGGTTTATATGATCTGTCCTGATGCCAGTATCCAGGATTTGTTGTGAATTCTTAGACATCGAAATACAAATTGAAATTCAGAAGGCCAGATTCCTCCCTAGCAGCGCTGTGTTTGCTCCTCACCCCCAGCCCCATCCGGTTATTGAAGGCGGCACGCAGCCCCGGCCCCCACACCTGGGTGCTCTTGTCCTCCTGAGGATCTTCACTGATTTCCCCCGGATTGAAATCAGCTTGCTGAGGTGTTTCCTTTGGCCCGTACAAAGGAGCTTGCGAATTGGTTGCCAGCACTTAGAAATCAGGAGGTTCCACATGAAATCTGGATGCCCAGCTTCTCGTGACGTGGGGGAAGATCTGGCATGGCAGCCCCTGCCTGCATTCCCCATGCCAGCATTTGGCAAGCCCCGCGGGGCAGCTGGAGCAGCTGGAGCAGCCGCGCTTGCCTTGAGCCAGGGCCTGCCGTCTCCTGCTTCACGCAGCGCAGCATCTCGCCACCCCAGCCCTACTACCACCTCCCCACCTCCCTCTGCCTAGATGGGGCTCAGGTAGCTCCTCAGTATGTCTCCTCTAGTCTGCGGCCGTAGTTACTGGTGATTTTCAGCTGTCCCCCAGAACATGAAATGGTCACAAAGCCAAATGCATTCATTTTGACCTAGCCTATCATTTGGGAAATCTTTCTGTTTCATCTTATTTTGTTTCTAGGGTTGAAAAACAACTCAAATTATAGAAAGTGGGTACATGGTTATTATATTACTTTGTAGTTTTCTGGGGGGGGGCATTTAAAGCAGAGCAAAATAAAAACAGCCCAGACAGGATGGTGGACTGCCATCCAGGGCATCTTTCTTGGTTCAGGGCTCAACTTTATAATCCATATTAAAAACGAAGCTGCTTACAATACCAGTCCTGCTAAGCACTATACTTCACACCTTGAATATGGGTTTTTTTTTTCCCCTGTCCTTTACAGTCATCTAGCTGATCACACAGATTATATTTTTTACAGATGTACAGAGGAAGAAACTGACCCCAAAGGAGTAAAGTAACCTGCCCCCAACTCACTCAGCTAGCGACTGGATGAGTTTGATTTCAAACCCAGCTCTTTTGATTTAAAGTCTAGCATCTTTCTGTTATCTCCGTGACCTTGGTTAACCCCTGGGTGGGAATGAACCCAGCTCTAAAATTATATGATTTTCTAAAATAAACAGAAGACTCTTGTCCTCTATAAGAAACAAAATTCTCAATTCAATCACCGAAGGTAGTGTTCAGACTTTCAGGAGAAGCATTCATACTCTTTTCCCTCTGCCTTTTTAGAGTTCAAGCAAGAACAGGAGGGCTGTGTAAGTTGAAAAGTATTCTGCAGACAGCTACGGTGACTGCAGTTTTATGGCATATTCATTATATGGTTTTACTGGATGCAACAGAATCAGATTACAAAGATCTCATTTGCAAAAGTTCTAAGGAACCTTGCATGCCCTATTGAAGAAGATTTTATTTTAACTTTAATCAGAATTCAGTTTAAATAATTTAGAGTGTTTTTAGGCAGAATGGCTGTCTGAGATGTAATGTCTTTGTTTCTTAAGTGATTAGATTGTATTGACTTAAAGGTTGAGTACATGTGAAAGACCGTATCCTTTGGAAATGCTGCCTAATAATACTCAGCTTTAATTTCATACGAGATAAACATACTCAGTTCAGATTACTGTAAATATTAAAGCAGAAAATTGATTCTTTAGTGAGTTACCATGTAATTCCAAACCTACATAAGCATTCTGTCAGTTTCGGGGGTTAGTTCCTCACCTTTTGTTTTGACATTTCGTGGGCTTTAGAATCATGTCTATTGATTTCTGTTTTTCCTTGGGGTTGGCAGTAAGATTGTCTTTACTGATATTTTTTGCTATCTTTATTATACTGATTTTTAAAATTAATTCCATGACTTCATTGAATTTTACCCTACCGTTGTTCAACTGATCTATTCTGAGTCCTGTGTGGAAGGCCCTGAGTGTGCTCTGGGACCTTGTTATGGCAGCTGTGGCCCCACATGGGCAGGTATGATCTGGTGGGAAAGAAAGCATCAGTGTCCTTCCCCCTTCCTTCTCATTGTGGAGAAATTGCATTTCTCTTTTGAGATCCAGATAAAGATGACCTCTTCATCAAACCTCTCTAATACCACTCGCTACCTCTCCTCCTTCCTTCATTAATTTCTTCCTTCTCTGTGATCTCGTAACACTTTCCCCCCCAGATTTATTGAGGTATAATTGACAAATAAAATTATAATACACCTGAAGTATACATGTACCTTATGAGAATTCCCACCACTGAATTAACAAACAAATGCATGACCTCACATATTTATCTTTTTAAATTTTTTTTTCTTTTTGGTAAGAACACTTAAGTTCTCTGTTAGCAAATTGCATTTATACAATATGGTATTGTCACCTATGGTCACCATATTATATATTAGGTCTTCAGACCTTATTCATCTTTATAACTGAAAGGTTGTGCCCTTTTATCATTTCCTCCCTATTTTCCCACCTCCTAGCTTCTGGCAATCACCATTCTACTCTATTTCTATGAATTTGATTTTTTTTTTTTTTAAAGATTCCACTACAAGTGATATCATGCAGTATTCATCTTTCTCTGTCTGGCTTATTTTACTTAGCATAATACCCAACAGTTTCATCCATATTGTAGCAAGGAGACTTTTTTAAGGATGAATAAATACTACACTGTGTGTGTGTGTGTGTGTGTGTGTGTGTATGTATCACACTTATCCATTCATCCATCAGCACTTTGTTTATGTACCTTGATTCATTAATAATGCTGCAATGAACATGGAAGTATAGATAACTCTTGGAGATAATGATCTCAATTCCTTTGGATAGATACTCAGAAATGGGATTGCTAGATTACACAGTAGTTTTATTTTTAATTCCTTGAAGAACTGTTTTCCGTAGTGGCTTGTACTGGTTTACAATCCCACCAACAGTGTGCAAGGGTTTCCTTTTTTCCACATCCTCACCAACACTTGTTATTTCTTGCCACTTTGGTAACAACCATCCTAACAGGCATGAAGCTCATGACACTTTTTATACCTGTGAGTAGTTCTGTATATAGTTCTGTGAACAACTTTGTAAGCTTCTTTTCTTATACCTGTTGTATGTCAGTAAACACGCCTGTCACACAGTAGGTGATTATAAAGGGACAGAGGCTGAAACCATATAATTAGAAAATACTTTTGTTTTATCCCAAATCATTTTGCGTCATAAGATTAAACTTTGGTTAAATGAGAATCTATTATTCAAAATCTTGTTGCAGACCATGTACTTTTTCTTTAAATTTTCATTTCATTCAAATGAACTTCTCATTCACTTTCAGATATTTTCTTGGCCCCCTGTGTATATTTGTTTTATTATATGGTGATAGGGTAACTATTGACTCCTCTGGTGCAAGACTTTGTTAACTCCTATGACTCTGCCAGCCAGGGCATTGAGAAGTTTGGGAGGAAACGGCCATTAGCACAGGGCTGGTGCACCGACTAGGAAGACAGAGCCTCCCTGCCCCAGGCAGTAGCCTGGTGCTAAACCAGAGGACTGCACTCTTTACTTCTGAGAACGGTTTAAATGCGTATTTCACGCTTACCATGCGATACACACCATGGGGCTCTATTGATACTTAAGACATGCTCCCTCCCTTGCAAGTATTCTGATACAAATATGAAAAAATGGCTCACGCTCATAAACACCCACCCTTCACATAGGGAAGAAAGCAGTAATTGCCAGTGAGGATTTGCCAGAGCAATAAGAACACCATGAAATGGGAGTAATTTTAATAGTGTATGGTATTCTTACAAATCTTAATTAAAATAATGCAGCACTATGGGGCCCAGCTCATAATAGTTCTTAGCTAATGTAAGCTAGATCCCTGAGGTTCAAATAAAGTGTGAGGGTGTTTTAGAGAGAGAAGATGTATGTGTCCAAGGTCAGTTAAGTTTGCAGAGAACATTGAGGTTTAGTCAAGACCTTAGTTAGACATATGTAGAAAGGATGTGAATGTGTACTGACCTTAGTCTCCATAAAGGGAGAAAGAATAGGCTGGTGATAATGTCCAAAGACTCCATTACATAAGAATTTACACAAATTCTATTAATTGGTGCTTGATTATTTTTATGGGTAAGAAAATTTAAGTCCCCCAGAGGATTAAATCAGTCCAGCTATATATGCATTGCGGGTATCTGATGAATGCCATCCACCTTATTCTGACCGATGGAATTCAGAGCTGGGAAAAACTAGGCTATTTTTGGCCTACAAGCTGTATTACGTTTATCACCATCCTGCTTCATACAGGCATATTATCTCACGTTACTCGATCTTAGGTGTTAACCACAGAGTACCTCTTTCTTGAATACTCTTCCAGGGAAGCCACAGCTTCTCAATTATAATAATCTCTGATTTTTATTTGGCTTACAATATTACTTCTAGACTCTTTCCCAACACGGTTTATCAATTTGTAATTGCAACATAAAGATAAATACATAAACAAGTAGCCTCCTTAAAAACTTCGTAGGAGTGAGCATGGAAAATGGAAATGGGGGGGGCTGAAACTTACATTTCTGCATTTTTTTAATCCTGAAATACCTAGTGAAAAATTCCAGATTTTTTTTTCTTTTACATAACACAGCTTCAAGATTGTAATGTGATTGCTTTTTAACTTTCATCAGTGTTACAGTTCTTTAAGATGTAGGTGTGGTTAGATACCTATACAAATATATACACGGTCTTATGATTTTGTTTTTTCTCTCCTGGAGTACTTTCTTTAGAAGTATTTTCAAAAAAGTCATTTCTGTTATCTTTGCCTTTCTCATCAAAGGCCGTAGTGACTACTTTTTGAATTCTTTTAACTAATTTGCAATTCTAAGACTCTTGTGTGGTATAAGGACAGCGATTACAGCTCCCTCTCCTGTCTTCAGCAATTCGCTCTTAGTTTGGCTTTGCCAATTACACTGTGTATTTACATAGGCCACAGGCTAAGGCTCCATTGCCCTATTTACTGTCTGCTCACTCTAATGATGACTCTGTATCTTTCCCTCAATCATTCCTCTTTTCAGGACCGTAGAAGCAAAGAGATAGAGCCACAGACAGTGGAGACAATCCCATCTCTACATTTTACAGTTAAGGGATTTAGGAAGGTTATAACTTGTCCAGGATGACCTGCCAATTAGAGATTTATAAAGCTTACCGAGGAACTTTTGTATAAAATTATTTAGCTTATTAAGGTAATAATTTATTGGCTTTGTGGCTAGAAAAGGCTTAACCACATTATGATTGCTTTCATCTGCTGTGTCTCAGGATTTCTTCATTCTCACAGCATGGTACTGTACCTACAACATATCTTAGGACCAATAGGAATAAAGTTGAGAGTCGAAGCGGCACTGCCGTTCCCAGCCGCAGTCCAAGCTTTTGGTTGGTATGAGACCTTGGGGATCACATAGCAGATGAGAGGGCATAAGAATAAGAATCCAGGTAGACAGTTGGCATTTGAAGTTTTACCCATGGTTTGTGGAGCTTAAACCATGTGGTAGAGTATAGCGACAGAGGGCGTGGACAGCCAAGGACACACCAGCAATGTTAGATAGGTACCTGGGAAAGCAACATGGATGGGGGGGCCAAGACCAAGGCGCAACCCTGCCTCAAACCCCAGGTCTTTTTCTCTCTCTAGGAGTGTGTATAAGGAACACTGACAAGTGGGGAAGCAAATTACCTTGTTCTAGTGCAGTGGGCTTGGGTCTAGACCCCACAAGAGAGGATATTAGAAAGTCAGGTGTCACACTAAAGCAGGCCTGTGTCTGCCCACTTTCATTCTCTGTTAATAAAAAGGGGTTATCCTCTAGAAGCTGCCCCTTCAAGGAGACGAGGACACTGCACAGAAGGGCTGACTTATGACCTGGGGTCCAGTAGGGAAATTTAGGCCTGGGAAACTCTTATGCAGTGAGAGAACATTATGCAGCAGTGTAGCTCTGAGCAAACGGTGGAGGCCAGCATAATGAATGGGGAGTAGGAGTAGGCAAAGGGCTGGGATGTTCTGTGAACTTCTAGCCCGAAGCAGTATCAACCCTGGACCTTTGGCTAGATGAGGCCTGAAGAAGAGAGACCTGGAAGAGGAGGAGAAGGCCCAGACCGGTAAGGGCTGGGAGCAACCATCCCAGGCCTCATGAGATTGTCCAAATGAGCCAAAAATCAGCTGTCCATTTTCCAGTTACATAGGCCACTAAAGTGAATGTGTCTCTCTGATTTAAAAGTGACTACAATGATCATTAGGCAATCAATTTGTAAATCTGTATACTTTCTTAATGATCTAGTAACACAAGTTTTATATGTTCCTCATGACAGACTCTTGCTTTTCAAGAGAGGGAAAACACAGTACAGTTGTAATTAAGCTAAATGCTTATTTCTCTGTGTCTCATCTCTTCTGTATAAAAGAAAAGGTGACAAGAATTAAGGAAAGAAAATATGTCTTTGTAGAATAAGTAATGATGGGGCAAACTAGAAAGGCCTGGTGTATGAAACCAGACCTGCTCATCAATATGGGACAATAACTGGAGCATGGACATTCGTGCCAAAAGAATAGAGTTCCAAAGAGTGCAGAAGCCACTGTGGTCTGGGCAGGGCATCATGAGAGTCTCTGAGCGCAAGAGGAACCAGGTGGGCTCTCAGGCAACAAGTGTCAGAGCCTCAGTCTTGGCACTGGACATCAGAGAGAGCCAGGAACTCTGTCCTGTAAGAATTGGGGGTGCTACTGTGCAAGCTACAGGACAGTGGGACACTGTCTGTATGAGGCATAAGTGCAGTTAACAGAAAGTGAACCCAGAATACAAGCATAATTAGAGATTATATTGGACTTAATGCAGAGATCCAGGTTTAAAACAGAGGGACTCATTCCTTCCTGCTCAAAGTCAAGATTGGCCTGGACAGGGCTGCCCTAAGGGAGAGGTACTATTACTCTCCCCATTTTATAGTTGGGGATATGAAGGCTTCACGAGGCCGACTAACCAGCTCTCACAGTCAGGGTGTGGTGAAATGAGGTGGGAGCCAGGCATTCGGCTCCAGGAACAGGGCTCCACTCCCCGGTCTCAATCTCAAGGGTATGACCTTGGAGGAGAAGGTTTGTGGAGCACCAGTTGTGTTCCAGTCATGGTGCTAGGCGTTTTAAACATACTATTGCATTTATTCGCTATAATCCCCCGTGAGATAAGTTTGGTTACTCCAACTTTATGGGTGAGAAAATATATTGCAGGGCTGATAAGTGATAGAGTCTAGATATAACCCACATGTGTCTGAGCCCAAACCCATCACTACGTTAGGAACTTTTCTTCTGAGTTTCAGCTATAAATAAGGACTAAGCTATTTTCTAAAAGGGAAGTTCTTTGATTTTAAGCAATTTAGTCAAATGATCAAATGTACAAGGTTAAAATGTGTAAGTACAAAGCTGTCTTAGAAAGCAAGAATGAGATATTGTGCATATTAAGATTTCAGGACTTTCTGAGTGACTCGCCAGGTGAGCATGGGCTTTATCAGATCTGGGTTCAAATTCTGCCATCACCACTGGCTGTGAGAAGCACCATGGACAGCTGCTTAACTTATTTTTCTTGTCCAGAGCACGAGGACAATATTACCTGTCAACACTGAATATGATGAGAATATAGCTTTTCCAGCCTAGTAGCTTAGAGCATCGTAGCTACTCACCAAATGTCAGTCCTCTGCCTTTCCAGTCATGCTGTCTGTCATATTCTCGTGACAGTTCCACACACTTAGGATCTGCTCTCTCATCCTCCCCTGTCCTCCTTCTCAGCCAATGGCTTGTCCTATTTCACAGGACAGTTTGCCACAGTTCCTCCACCCTGCCTCCTCTGATTATGATCTTCAACTCCGAATGGTGAAATAATCCTACACAAAGTCTAATGTATGCAGATCTACATCCTGTACCACTTTTTCCTCATAAGCACAAGAATTTTGGTTCAAACATCCTAAATTTGTGAGTAATTTCTATTGGAAAGAATTGGATAAAGGAGAATGCTAAAAAAGGAAAATATCTACTCTGCTTTGGCAAAGTAGGAAGGTAACTCAAAGGCTACCGTTTTTACCTCGAGCATACACATTGTCTCCTTCTTTGAGACCATGAGACCCTGGAGGCAGAAGTCAACAACTTTGGGTAATAAAATCAGAAAGGTGTGGAATATTTGCACGGAAGACCAGAAAGAAATAATTTAGGATGGTTTCAACTGTTCTCACTTGGATAATGAGTGGATGTTGAAGCAAGTAAGATATAGAAAAACACATTTGGGGCTAGGGAGTAACAGATTAGGTTAACTAATCAGGATAACTAACCACCGTCTTAAAGAGTCATGTGAATTCTGAGCTTAACCAGTCCCTTTGCCATTACTCTGGATATTTCCTGCTGAGCTGCCCCTGTGAACTTCCTAAAACACAAATTAGACCTGGATTGGCTTCCCCATTGCCTAAAGATCCATAGCCAGCCTACGTCGCATGGCACAGCAAACCCTTGCTGTCTTATTTTTTACTGCCTTCACATGTGCTCCCAATGCTCCAGCCACACCAAGCTCTCCCATCTCTGTATATGATACCCTTTGACAGCATCCACGTTAACATGTTGTTTCTCTAGTTAGAAAACTTCTCTCCCTTTCCACCCAACAAACATTCCTCAAGAAGCGGGCCTAGTGTTGTGTGTGTGTTTTTTTTTTTTCCCGAGGAGGCCTTTTCTGACTTCTGAAACACGTCTTTCCTCTTCCACATTCCTTTAGCACTCTGCCCACATGCTGTTCTTGCTCCAGGGTTTGAAATGCTTAGCACCCTGTCTCCCACACTGGACCGTGTATGAGTCCCTCAAGGACAGGGATCTCGCCTTATTTATCTCTCAGCCCCCGTGCCGATCACAATAACTGGCATGTAATAGCCACCCAATAATTATTTGTTGAGTTAATTAGTAAAATAACAGACATATTGAATTAATAGTGCTTAACTCAACAAACAACATAGTCACTGTGCTTAAAAGACGTGTGTCCTAGAAAACCTTTGGAGTGCTACAGAGACATTGATAACAGTGGTTGCCTCTGGGGAAGGGAACTGGGTGGCCAGCGGATAGTGGAGACAGAGAGAAACTTTAAGTCATATGACCCATAATACTGCTTCAGTTCTGTACCTTGCACATGCTATTATATACCCAAATTAGTCTAATTTAATGTGTGTGTGTGAGCAAAACAACCTCATATCAAAAAGTTTCATAATTTTTTTTCTAGCAAAAATTTAGATTGTCGGAGTGCCTGGGTGGCTCAGTCGTTAAGCGTCTGCCTTTGGCTCAGGTCATGATGCCAGGGTCCTGGGATCAAGCCCTGCATCGGGCTCCCTGCTCAGCGAGAAGCCTGCTTCTCCCTCTCCTACTCCCCCTGCTTGTGTTCCCTCTCGCTGTCTCTGTCAAATAAATAAATAAAACTTTAAAAAAAAATTTAGATTGTCAGTATAAGTTTATGATACAATCATTCTCTGTTACCAAGACAGCTCTCAGCTGGGTTTCATTTGGGTTTAGAACTGGAAGGGTGTTTAGAAACCAGGCTATGCCTCAGATGGCAAATAAGGACCCACTGAGTTGTGTTGAGACCTTCAAATCTTAATAGTTTGAGGCCAGGGTGGTTGAACAAGACCCCTTCTCTCTGCCAGGCCTCATTTCTACTTTTAAGATCTTGGGCAATTTGCTGGTTGAACATAAGTGAATGAGATCTGATCATTAAGAACATAGCACACAGGATTCAGTTCTGTAAGACTGTGAATATGTTTCGTTCAGGTTCTGGGGTTTGCAGGTACATGTGGACCAAGAAAAAGTGGTGGATTGGGCAGTATGTAAGTTTGCCATCCTATGTAACAGACTTGTAGATAGGCCTAAATTCATGCCATTTCCCTTCCCAAGTGTCAGTCAGAGTAGTTAATATTTTAGTATACAAGTTATCCCTATATGGTAGCCTAAATGTCTTTTGATGCAAAGATTCTCTTTATGTCCCATTTTACCCCGTGGGTGTAAATATCTTAGGGGTACTTCTAATACATATGGAGCCATAGAAAGAGTAAATGCTGTAATGAAAGAGCACCAAGTACAAATCCCAGCTAAGCTGGCCACATGATTTAACCTGTGTGTCTTCATTGACAAAATGGAGAACATATGACCAATCTCATAGGATTCATTCCCACATCCCATAGGATTTTTAAATTAAGGATTAAATTATGTGATTGGTAAAGCACCTGTCACATAATAGGAATTCAACAAGTGTTAATTCCCTGCCCAGTGCCCTGAATAACTTATTTAAAAGAAAGTTTATCTAGATAACAGATGTTTTTGCATAGCAAAGTACAACTATGTTAAATTCCTACTACTGAATATGTGTAGGACATAAGTCACTCCTCCTGAAAAAATGTTCCTTGTTCTTTGTCAATAACGTACTTGTCTTTTCTTATTGCACATCATAATACATGTTTCTCAAGGTTAAAAGCTTATTGCACTTGGCTTGTGTCATATATTTTCTTTGATTATCTTTCACCAAAATATACAGAGTGCCTAAAATTTAAGTCACGATAATTAGAAGTTATATTTTTTTAAATGAAAAACTAACACCTTTCACACCAAGAAGAATGTTTATCTGGGAATTTCATGCTTACCCACATGGGAAGAACTCTTGAAACACCACAGGGAAAAAAATAAGTCCAATCTGACTTCTAAATTAAAATCTTGGACTCCTCAAAACATAACTTAAAAATATTGGTGTTCAAAGGTGGCAGAGGCAACCTATACTTCTCAAGTGAGTCCCCCCCACCACTGGCATTTTAAAGCATGTTAATCCAGGCTCACTCATAAACCCCAGCAGCAGGGGATCATTGTTCATTGGTTTATTATGGGCAGACCAGACTGGTTTAAACTGAGCAGAGGAAGTTAATTATCAAATGTTTTAGCTGGCTCTAACAATGAATAACCAGTTCTTGTCGGACACCGTCTTATTCACCGTGCAACATTTTAAGATGGGGGCAGGGGGGATGGGAAATCACCCATCAGAATCTGCAATGAGGGAATTTGCCGGGACTGCCCTAATCTGTTTCCCAGGTTGTTCAAACCAGTTCAAGAGCAGTTAAACAAGGTTATGTAAGTGACATGTGATGTAGCCCAAAATAGTGACTGCAAACACAGGCTGCTGTTGCTGGGCAGTTGTCAACTGCTTTAAAAAAAAAAAAAAAAAAAATCCTCCAGCAGGATAACAAATGGACCTTTAAAAATCAGAAAGAAATTTAAGCCAAAAGTTAATTCTAAAAGGGATTTGGTGAAATTGCCTTTCTGAAAATGAATGCCTTTTTCAGAAAAAGGGAAACTACATTGTACATAAAGCCTGGATATTCTTAGAGTATCCATCAGGGGTAGTTAAGTTAAAGAGGACTCAGAAAGTTTGGTTTTCTGCTAAAGCACAGAGTTCCCAGGTTTTAATAACAGCAACAGCAACACGACTATCAGATTTGTTAATGGCTTTGGGCATATAACAAATTATTGAGCAATATATCTTTGAGATAGTGATAAATATTAAACTATGTTACTCATTTCTGCCCCCTTTTAGTTAAACTCTCTTGTAGTTTCAAGGCGTGAAAAAGAAAATTGCATTTCACCGAGCGTGTTAAGTGCGAAAATAAAATTTTAAAGAAAAATGAGATCCTTTGGTGAAATCTCTTTGATAGATTGTTTTTTTAAAGGAAAATGAAAACAATCACAGAAAAGGAACTAACATATGTCTTAACTGTCATCAAGAGGTTTGCACCCTGACATTTGGATTCTCACATGACCGTGTATTCTCTGGGTGCCCTGCCTTCTAACATGTTGCAGACCTGGGGAGTCAGGAATTGGGGAGCAAGATTCCATGGAAGTAGGTAGAGAAGGACCGTAGGATCTTTGTCCCAGGATTCACATTGGGGGGACCCACCTGGTGTCGTATCCCTGTTGTTGAGATCTGAGTCTCGGGGACGCTGGTGTGGGCTTCTGTCTTTATCTCTAAGAGACCTGTGAACTAGCACCTTGTTTCCCTACCTGGATGGTGAACAAATGAAGAAATAAAGCAGTAGCTGGTGGTAGATAAAATACCAACTTTGGGGTGGGGGGTGGTAAATAAGTTGAAGGATGTGGCTTAGTGGTAAGAGCAAAAAAGGGGACTGCTACCTGAGCCCCAGAATTAGAGAGAGGTGCAGGCAATCCTGGAGCAGGACAGGCCTCCTCAAGACTGGAGGCTGCACCTGCTCCCTGAGGGAATTCTCCCCCAGGAAGAAGATGCTGAGGCAAACAAGTCAGATTGATTCTTCTCAGACTTACTAATCAAGGCAGAGTGAGTAAAGGAGAGACCTGAAGTGTGGCATCCATGGAGCTGTCTCCCCCAGAAGAAAATACCCACATGGGGAGAGGTTGAAGTGTTCCCATCTGGAAGACCCAGCCTGAGGCCCCAGGCAAGCTTCTTTAGGGGGATGGGAAAGGATCTGGACGCTGGGGCAGGGACAGGTGTCATGTTTGGTGTGTCCTTACTGTCTCCAGTCAGTCCCCCATTTGTAAAGGGCTGTGCTCCCCAAGTGTCATGATAAGTCAGTTTTTCAAAATGTACAACTTGGGGCATTCTGTTCAGTATAGAATCACTTTAATCCCCTGTCATATCAAATGCCTGCTCATCAGATTGAGTTCGACTACCTCCTTCTTTGTGCATCTTTTTAAAAAAAATTCAGGAAGGTATTTGTAGGTGTTCAGCATGTTACTAGGGCTTTTAGAACCGGGTTCTTTCCATGTCTAATTTTACCTGAGAACTCTAGTGTTTGATTTGATATCAGCCGTACTTATGGCCTAGCTCCCAGGTGGAATAAGAGAGGATAGTGTGTTTTTCCAGATGTAGTTAGAGGAGCAGAACATTGCTGGGGAATTGAAGGTGGTGTGTGTCCCCAAGATATCACTGAATATGAAAGTTGAACCAGAGCAAAGCAGAAATAGGACTCCTCCCTAAGGTCAAAGCAAAGAAGTAATGGGGAAGATGTACCACAGGTGCGGCCACAGCCTAGGACTGAACATGAGCCAGAGCCAGACAGGCAGGGGATGCTCACTGCACCCGGTGCTACCATCTGCAGTTTTAGGGTGTCTCTAAGCATGGTTTGTAATTCTGGACTGACCTCTATGCCTGTACCTGTGAACAGAGATACAAACATACAAAGTGACCGATCTTCTGACTTTTTCCATTTTGTTAAAATAAGCCACCAGTTACGATGTCTTTCATACCAATCATAATAGCAATCACGTGACAATAAAAACACCATAACTAAAAGAGCAGTAGAAAAAACAGTCCAGTGTTACAGTATCAAATGCCTCTGATCCCAGCTTTGCTTACTTTTCCTGAAATAGTAGTAAGTTTTCCTGAGCATATCTTTGAGCTCTGCCTGCCAGCCTACCTCCCCTCTTTGTGTCCCAGTGGCTCAGTGTCACTTTGAATAAGATACAGAACAGTTTGCACTTGGAAGTTTAGGTAGTGAAGGGCCCTAGAAGGCCTTTAACCAGAAGGATGAAATGATCAGGTTTGTGATTCCAAAGGATGACTGCACAGCTCTCTGGAAGGCGGAGGCTCCTGGCTCTGATTGTGTGCTCAGAAGAGCCCTAGGTTTGCCACACAGTGCCTTCTGGATCACTGGCAGGTGCAAAATGGGGAATAGCACCAGGGAGGGTCCTCATGGCCATTTCAACCAGGGTAGCTCTTCACTTTGTGTTCTTAGATACTGAGGGCTGTGTTAGGGTTCATTTCTCTTAGCTTTCAAATTGAAGTTTAATCATCATTTGATTTAGAAATGAGGACATGGTAGAGGCAGGGTAGACTAGTTACAATAATAATAATAATATATGATAATAGCAATAATTTCATGATAACAACTACCATTCACCGGATCCTTACTGGATGCCAGGGATTACTCTAAGTACTTTATATGGTATATTCATCTTCCTGATAACTCATGAGATAGACACTTTGATAATTCCTATTTAACAAATGAGGAAACTGATATACAGAAAGGTTAAGTAACTTGTCTCAGGTCACACAGATAGTAAGCAAGGATTCAAACTCTGTAATTCAGAAATTTAACTAAGAGAGCCTAAAATCAGGGGAGAAAGTACTGGCAGATATAGATAGGATTCAAGAGAAACTCAGGGCAGAGAATCACCAGGACCTCATGGCCTCAGGACCTATGGAATATTGGGGATTGCAGGAGTTTGTGGGGAGGTGGTTGGGGTGTAAATCAAGGATGACCCTGAAGCTTCTAGTTCTAATAACTGGCTATAGCTTTAAGGGCAGGGGAATTAGGAGGCTGGAAGAGGGCTGTCTGTAGGGTGGGCACTTTATGCTTGATTTGTGAATATGGAGGATTTGATGTGTCAGAGACCTTCAGGTGGGGACATCCACTGAGTTAGGTGGATGCACATGTCTAAAACCCAGAAGAGGGGGCTCAGGAGCCCTCATAGTGTTGACAGCTCCCTGGATGTCCTCTGGGCACCAGAATACAGTTTGTTCCTTCTCTGTTCCCCTGTCTTCCTGGACCTCAGCTGATCAGACCAGTTGCTCACCGCACATTTAACTGTGTCTCTGCTGTTCCCCGCCCCCGTCCTTTGCCTGGGATGTCTATGTGCCTGTCCTCTCCGTGTTTCAAATCCACAGCATTCTTCGAGGCTTACCTCAGATGCTTGCTTTCTGCACAAAGCCTTCCTCATCCCTTTCTTCCCAGTATAATCACTTCCTTCTTCAAAGTCATACCACATCGATCTCATGATTTATCTTAGTCATTTAAGTTTCCCCAGCCTTGTCCACCTTCTAGAAAGGTCATGGAGGGACTGGACCTGTTTTGCCTTTAAAATGTGTGCCTACTTAGTTTTAAGAGTTTTGATATTAAGTAACCCTGGAAAACAGATAAAGCATATGAGGAGCAACAGTACAAGAAAGTTATAACTTTGCAGAGTCTTAACACCACTCTTAGGGTCTTGGACCCTCATCTAGAATTCTTAGCTGAGCTGCAGACAGATCCGAGTCCCAACTTTCTGTCCTGTGTTTACCCTAAGGATATCGTTCCCCACTCTCACATCCTTGCCAGCTTTTGAAAAAGTTAAGGCTTGGAGATCAGAGCTGAATGGTATCTGTCTCGTCTCAAGTGGGCTTTCCATCTACAGGTGTTCCTCACTCAATTGTGATATTTGTTTCCCACAGGAAGTTCTTCCATGACGTATTTAATTAAGAGTTGGCTATGTTTGTAAGGAATAGCATGGGGGACATTAGGAGAAGGAATGGAAGAATGAAGGGGGGGAATCGGAGAGAGAAACGAACCATGGGGGACAGGGGGCCAAAAAAAAAAAGGGGGGTTTGTGGGGGGGGGGGGGGGGGGGGGGGGGGTTAGCCTGGTGATGGGTATTAAGGAGGGCACGTTCTGCGTGGAGCACTGGGTGTTATACGCAAACAATGAATTATGGAACACTACATCAGAAACTAATGATGGACTGTATGGTGACTAACATAATAAAGTAAAATAAAATTAAATAAAAAATAAAAATAAATTATAGTTTAAAAAAAAAGAGTTTAGGCTATGTTCTTTGGATTTTCTCATTCTACTTTTTTTTTTTAAACCGAGCTAACCAGAAAAAAAAAAAAAAAAGATGGGTAACGTCACTATCACCATTTTTTTTTTTTTTGAGTTCTTACCTCGGGCCTGGCTTTGTGCTGCTTTCTTTATATATATTAATTTGAATTCAACTGACAACCTATAAAGCAAGCGTTACTATGTCCATTTTATAGATCAGGAAGCTGGGGCTCAGAACAGGTTAAACAACTTGGCCAAGATTCTCACAACTCCCTATTGACTGAGGTTGGGTTGGGACCCAGGTGTGTCCGGTGACAAAGCTGTGCCCTTCCCACTGTATCTCCTCCCTGCTGCCTTCCACGTTTCCATTCTTTCTGTTCTAGCATTATTGATGCTTTAAGGCAAGACCCATATGTCATCCAATCTGTATTTTCTCATTTGGGACCAACCCAAGTACAACAAAAACTTGGTTTTTGATTTCAAAGTAATTGAAAGTTTTCAAAGAGAATTTTTCTTGAGTTCAGTAACTTTTAAAGCAATGATGTTAATTTTTAGGCACTTTCTGAATTATTTTCCAGTTAAAAGCAATACCACAGTTGAGAACAATAGGGAAAAAATGATACTGTTGATTTGTTTTTTAAATTTTTGAACTCAACTTTGTTTTTTTTGTGTGTTTTTTTAAAGATTTTATTTATTTATTTGACAGAGAGACAGTGAGAGAGGGAATACAAGCAGGGGGAGTGGGAGAGGGAGAAGGAGGCTTCCTGCCTAGCAGAGAGCCTGATGCGGGGCTCGATCCCAGGACCCTGGGATCATGACCTGAGCCGAAGGCAGATGCTTAACCAACTGAGCCACGCAGGCATCCCTCGACTTTGTTTTTTAAAGTCCATGGGCATTTTCCGTTTGATTTGAATACTTCTGGTTTTTCTGTAAGCCTGTGAATTTATATTACATATGTGCTAACTAAGCTTCCCGGTACCCCATCCAGATTTACTCCAACCTTGGTGGCTTTCTGTTTTCTAGAATGACTGCCTTTTCTCCAAAAAGCAGCCACTTCCTCAGGCAGGAGGTACACTGAACTAGTACACACTGATGGATGAGTGACTAAAGTTCCCTGAGCCCTCCTGAACAGATTTTCATTCCTAAAACAAGATGTTCTTACATGCAAGTGGCTCCGTAATGGCTACCTAGCCAATTTCAATGGAGCATGATGTGGGCTACATGGGGTGGGTTGGGGGGGTGGGGAATGACTTGGGACCCAGGACACCAGAAAGGCACACTCTGCCTCTGTGGGATTCTGACCCTAGTTTAAGCTTTGCCTTTCATAGAACTCTCTGCTGCTTCCTAGTAAATCCTGAGAGCTCTTTTTTTTCCATTGTTGTGTGTGTGTAGGAGAGTCTAAAAGGTATGATGCTGGAGATAAGCAGAAAAGATTTATATGCGTGGATCTTTTGTGAAAGTCAATTACCTAGGAGTCAGTAGGCCTTCTGTGAACATTCATTATTACTGTAGGTTTGTCTATATACAACATACTGTATGAACATTTAAATTCTGTATGTTGTACATGATTGAATTTATCAGTGTGTTTGTATTCATTCCTTCATTCTTTTATTCAGTAGCAGCTATGGACCAGGAAGTATGCTGTTTGTGCTGTATCGTTCTTCTTAGTGTCTAATAGCGTGTCATAGATGGATGTTCAGCAATTTTGTACAAAGGTTTTAATTTAAAGAAATAT
Source organism: Callorhinus ursinus (assembly GCF_003265705.2). Taxonomy (NCBI): domain Eukaryota; kingdom Metazoa; phylum Chordata; class Mammalia; order Carnivora; family Otariidae; genus Callorhinus; species Callorhinus ursinus. The sequence goes on along the minus strand of NW_027397066.1, from coordinate 124,005,888 downwards.
TTTGTAATCTTCAAAGCATATCCTATTTACTTTAAGCTTTTATTTCCCTCCGTGTTGTGGAAATGATTTTTCTTTGGAGTATCTATTACAGTGCTTGTTACCAACTAGCCAGATGGAACTTTCTCTAAATTTTTATGAAGAAAAACAATTACAATCTATTTGAAAATTGTGGGACATTTGCATTTCCCCTATAAGCTTTTAATTTATTTAGTTTCTTTTTCTTTCAGTACAAATTCTTGAATACATATGCATATTAGTGTGTTTCCATTGATAAAATAGGCTGGGGGTTTTGGGACTTGGAGGTGGTCACTGGATTACATTCTTTATTAAAATAGTCCATAGATGCTTATTTTCTTTTAAAAGGAAATGTATTACACACTAGTAGCTTCTCATTAATATTTTGAAAAGTTCACCTATTTATGGAAAGAGCTCTCAGCGTTATCTATTAAAATTAATTTGTTCAAAAAAAAGCAATAATGTAAATCTTCTAATACTTTGAGAAGAACTAATATAAAGGCTGAACTTTATGTTCTCATTTACCCTTCCTGGAGGTAGTCTTCAGCAAGGTTCCCCATATATTTCCAGCTCTTTGCCTTCTGGGCACAAGGTAGGATTCCAGTTCCTGCCTTCCTTGTGGTTGAGTGGGCTCATTGGACTAGATCTGAGCAATGAATAGTGAATTGTCCTTTCTAGTCTGGAGCATTAGATTTCCTAAGTAGATTCACTAGCGTCTGTGCCCTGAGACTCAGTATTCACTGTGGTGGCTGCTCCATCAGCCTAGGGCCCAAGGTGAGAAGACATGGAGCAGAATTCCCAGCCTATCTGCTGTTGCCTAATTAACTAGGCTTTATAAAGAACCACCTTTTGACTTTGTTGATTTTTCTCTCTTGCTTGTATTTTTCTTTGTCAATGATTTCTACACTGTATTTCATTCCTTCTATTTGCTTTGGGATTAGTTTCTATTTTTTTCGAGCATCTTAAGGTAGAATCCTAGGTCATCAATTTTAAACCTTTCTTTTTTCTAATATGAGTGTATAAAGCTAAAAATTCTTTTGTAAGTACTGCTTTAGCTGTATCCAACAAATTTTGATATGTTGAGTTTTCATTATCATTCAGTTTGAAATATTCAGTATTTCCATTTTGATCTCTTTTTTGACTCAAATTATTTAGATGGGTGTTGCTTAATTTTTAAATATGTGTGGTTTTATTAGCTATTTTGTTATTGATTTCTAATTTAATTCCTTTGTGATGAGAAAACATACTGTGCATGATTTTAATCCTTTTAGAATTTGACACTTGTTTTATAGCTCAAGATATGCCCTCTCTCAGTGAATGTCCCATGAGCACTTGAACATGTGTATTGTGTAATTGTGTGACCTAAATGTTATTTGGGCCAAGGTGTTTGATAATGTTCAAATCTTCTATATCTTTACTGTTCCTCTAGGTAGATAGTGATTGCTCTGAGAAATTGTTGCTGAGAGGAGGGTTCTTAAGTCACCAACTGTGATTTTGGATTTATCTTTTTTCCTTTTAGTTCTGTCAATTTTTGCTTGATGTATTTTGAAGCTCCATTGTGAGATGCATTTTATATTTAGGGTTGTTATCTGTCAATTTAATCATCATAAAATGATATTGTCTCTTGGTGATCCTCTTTGTCTTGAAGTCTACTTTGTCTGATTTTAATATAGCTGGATCAGGGGGCGCCTGGGTGGCTCAGTCATTGAGCGTCTGCCTTCGCCTTGGGTCTTGATCCCGGGGTCCTGGGATCGAGCCCCGCATCGGGCTCCCTGCTCAGCGAGAAGCCTGCTTCTCCCTCTCCCACTCCCCCTGCTTGTGTTCCCTCTCTCGCTGTGTCTCTTTCTTTCAAATAAATAACTAAAATCTTTAAAAAAAAAAAAAAAATATATATATATATATATATATCTGCATCAGCTTTCTTATATTACATTTTACATTGTATATATTTTCCCATCTTTTAACCTTCAACCTGTCTGTGCCTATATATTTAAAATGCACCTTAACACGTACATCAGTCTTGCTTCTTTTCATCTAGTCTACCACCTTTACTTCTAATCAAAGTGTTTAGACCATTTACATTTAATGTAATTATTGCTATACTAGATTTATACCTGTTACTTTGGTGTTTGTTTTCCTTTTGTTCCCTCTGTTATTTGTTCCCTTGTTTTTCCTTCTCTGTATTTTTTGGGTTAAGTACTTTTTAGTATGCCACTTTATATCTCTACGGTCTCTTGAGCTACACTTCTTAGTGTTATTATTCTAGTGGCTGCTCAGGCAGTCTCTCAAACATTAATGTGCATCAGAATCACCTGAAGGGCTATATAAAACACAGATTTCTAGGTCTCACCCTAGAGTTCCTGAATTAGTAAGTCTGGAGTCGGCCCTGTAAATTTAAATTTCTGGTAAGTTCTTATGTGATGTTGATGTTGCTTGTCCAGGGACCATACTTTGAGAACCATTGCTCTCAGGATTACAGGATGTACTCTTAATTTATCATCGTCTACCTTGAATTAATTTCAAGTGTACCATTTTAAGTATAATGTAATAAACTTACAGCAGTAGAATTTCATTTTTATCGCTTTTTTTCTTATGTTCTCAGATATTTCACTCATACATATTTTATAAATCCCATAATACATTTTTATTCTTTTTTTCTTTAAACAATCATTTGACTTTTAAGTAATTTTTAGAAAGAAAGAAAATTTCTTTTACATTTTACCATCTATCATTTCCAGTTTTTGCCTTTCTTCTCAGTACATCCAGATTTCTATCTGGTATCATTGTCCTTCAGCAAAGAGAACTTCCTTTTTCATATCTTATAATGTGATTCTGCTAGCAACAAATTCCCTTAGCTTTAGTTTATCCAAAAATGTCTTTATTTCACCTTCATCTTGAGAAATACTTTCATTGGTTATTCTGGGTTGATGGTCTTTAAAGATATCATATGTTGTCTTCTGGCCTCAATTGCTTTGATATGAAATCAGATATTACTCTTTTGCTTGTCCCTTTTATGTAATGTAATTTTTTTGCCTCTGGCTGCTTATAATTATTTTTATATTTGTTTTTCAGTAACCTGACTATATTGTGCTATAATGCTTTTCTTTGTATTTATCTTTCAAAGAGGGCGTTTGCTAAGCTTTCTAGATTTTCAAGTTGCTGCTTTAATCAAATTTATAAATTTTCACATAGTTTTCTGACCTATTTTCTCTCACCTTCTGGGACTCCACCTGCACACATATTAAATTACTTAATGCTATCCTACAGGCTATTAGTGTCTTGTTCATTTATACTGTAATTTTTTTCTTTGTGTTTTAATTTGGATGATTTCTACTTAGATTTATTTAATTTCAATAACTCATTTTTGTTTAGTGCCCAATATATTGTTATTTCTAACCAATAAATATTTTAGATACTATATTTTTCAGTTCTTGGATAGCCATTTGGTTTTGTTTATTTAGTTTTTATAGTTTCCAGACCTCTTCTGATAGTCCACAATTCTTAACTCCTATTAATCATATTTTCTTATACAGTCTGACATATCGGTTTTTAAATTCTTATCTGTTAATTCCAACCTCTGGATCTGTTTCTACTGATTATTTTTTGTATTGACTTTGGTTCATATTTTTCTGTTTTTAAATACCTCTGATGATTATTATTGTATTCTAGACTTTCTAGAGAATCCAGATTCTGATGTATTTCTCCAAAGAGTATTGAGTTTTGTTCTAGTAGTCAGTTACATTTCTGACAGATCACCTTGAAATTGTCGAGCCTTTGCATTAAACTTTTTTAAGGTAGGTCTATTTTGGTTGTGCCTTTAACCATAGGGTAAATGCCTCAGTCCTGGAATACCAGGTAGGGACCTTCTAGTATTACAATGGAAAGCCTGAGGTATTTAACGAGTCCTGATTTAGTGGGCAGCAGCTGAAATAATCTGCTCCGCCCTTACAACTTTAAATTGTTTTACCCCTGGACTCTGAAGTTTCATGTTCAGTTTAGGGGTCAGCCAAGAATTTGAGGGGAGTTAATATGTACATTTTATCTACCTCCATCCCCCTATGACACCCTTCTTTCCAGAATATCCTTCTTCAATTTCTAGCTGCTCTGACAGTCCCCAAGTCTGTTCTCTGCCTTCTGAAGCTAATAAGACTGAGGATTTTGCTTGGTTTCTACCCTGCACTGAGTGGAATGTAGGCCCTCAAGGAAAGACTTATTCAAAGGTGAATCTTGTCTAGGGTGATTCTCTTTTCTCAAGAGTCCATTTTCTTCCAGTTTCTGCCTGCTTTTGGTTGCTCCCCAGTGCCTTCACATCTTTCTCTCCTTTTGTGGACAGTTTATAATTGTTATCTGTAGGAGGTTTATCTGATTCAAGCTGTTCTGCCACTACCAGAACTGGAATTCTCCCCGTAATGGACATGTAATTTGAATCAGAAATCTTTGTTTCCTTTATCACCAAGATTCTTTTTAACCACAGGATTATTCCTGTTGCTATATAGTCTGACAAATATATAGCTACTAATTTGCATAGAGGCCATCTTTGAGAACTTTCAAGTAGACTGTTAATGGTGTCCCCTATTTCCATTCTATCTACTTAGTATATCACCTTCAGATTAATGTTTCTAAAACACAGTTCTGAACTCAACATATTGCAAGCAAGAATCTTCACTGATACCCCATCACCTGCTGAATAAAATCTGAGTTCCTTAGCTTATCATCCAAAGCCTCCACTCTCTGGTCCCCAGCATTCTGGTTGTCTGCCCTATGTTGTTAGCATCATAGAAAATCGTTTACCTAAAAATGCCTGGGATGTGACTTACTCAGGATTAGTATTCTTAATACTAGGAGAACACAGTGTTTAAGTAAGACATGATTAAAGTTTTTTAGATCTTCTAGGTGCATTCTCTTGTTTTCATTGTGGGTTTTGTTGTTGTTACTTTGATGTTTTAGTATAGATTGAGGGATGGAACATACGTACTTTTAAGGTACAATTTAAATCTTTAATGTTTGCACAACTGAAAATATAAATGATGGGGAATTGTCTGAAAAATCTTAGGCCATTCCTGCAGCAGTCCTTTACAGTGCTCCCAGCCTATTTTTGGAAGATGAATTGGTGGCAGCGACCACACTGGTCGGTGGAAACCAGGTACACAATTTCAAATATTGCTGCAGGAAGGAAATTATCCTGTAGCTATTATAGTAACATGGAGTTTTAAGGTGTGTTCATTTTTTTTGTTTTGTTTTTGTTTTCTTGTTTTTTTATTGAGGTAGCTGACATACATTATATTAGTTTCAGGTGTACAACATCATGATTCTATTTTTGTCTATGTTGTGAAACAATCACCACAATAAGTCTAATTAACAATTTGTCACCACACTAGATACAGGATTTTTTTTTCATGGTGTGTTCATTTTTTTTAAATCCTTATGGAAATATCCTAGCTTTTGGAAGTTTGTTTTTGAATACCTAAAAAAAAAAAAAAATCTTCTAGTGTGTACGGAAGGCAGTGGTCATTTCTTATGCATTCTCATATGCCTGCAATCGAAGAGACTTAGTCATATTTTACTGCCCATTTGCAGAAGTGGAAAAGAACCTTAGATTACCCCACCCCCTTATGCAAATGTTTGGCAGCTTTGCACACATAGTAGGTTCCCACTGAATACTTGACTGAATTGAAACCAATTAAAATTACGTTTAATTTTCTCTTTGGACTTTAAAGTTTGTTCAACCCAGTGTGAATTATAGATAAATCTGTGGTTTTGTGTTCAGTTTCACACCATGCAAATGTTACATAATGCTGGTTGTCAGTGGAAATACTGACTGATAAAGTAGAGTGTTCCTCATTCAAATAATGTTCCTTTGCTTCTTGGTTCCAGAGAGCACTTTCAGCATCTTGTTGGAACACCAGTAAATTATATTGAAAATTGATGTTTAAAAGACTCTGGCCTTAAGGCACACTGATACTGTCAGCCTTCCTGAATTCTTCCAGTTCCATCATTTTGGGAAGCCACTTTACCAGTGCTAGCATGAGTTTTTTTCTCATTAGCAAATAGCAATAATAATAATTACCTTCTATATCATAGGGTTGTTATAAGGCTTAAATAATATAGGGCTATAATAGGGTCTTAAAATTTTATTTTAAAGGTGGTAACCAGTTAAGATACTGTGCAGCATCATGAAATGTTATATGAATCAGTTATGGTCTTCACCATGGGTATTGATTGCCTTTGTGTAATTATCTATACCTACTTATATTCACTAAGAGCCTCCGATTTTTTAAAAAGTCATTTTATTATTATAATGGTAGGTTTTAATTTCTCTACTTTGATAGATTTCCCTATTCTAGTACTGTTTATTGTTATTATTACTAAGATTTACCATAATGTTACTGAGAATGTGCTTTAGATTAAATTATTTCAATTACATTAAGCAACATACATTATTTTTATTGAGTATTTACTGTAATTTACCTAGTAAGTCTCAACCAAGGAGCATGATAGTCCTAAGCTGAAGGGAGTGCTTTAGAGCTTGTTCACTGCTTTATAGCAATCGATGAAACTCCCTCTCTCCTTTGTCTGCATGTTTTCAATGACCCATGACTCAGTCCTCAGACCTCTTCTCTTTCCAGTCTGTGCTCACTCTCCATATGATCTCATCCAGTCTCATGGCTTAAAATAATGACTACAAGCTACAAGCTGTTACACTTCCAGCCCAGACCTCTCCCTGACTCCAGACCTGTGTATCTAACTGCCAACTTGGCACATCCACTTAGAAACTTCTCAAGCATCTCAAACTTAACATGTCCAAAATTGGGGTGGTTTCCCATAAACCACATGTTCCTACTGTATTCCCCATTTCAATTTATGGCAGTTCCATTTTTCTTAAGGGTTCAGCCAAAGAATCTTAATGCCTCTAACTCCCCTTTCTCTTCTTGTCTATCAGCAAATGCTGGCCATTCTACCTTTAAAATGCATCTAAACTCTGACCACTTCTCACCACTGTCACTGCTACCATGCTGACCTGACCCACGACCATCTCTCCCCTGGATTGTAGTGACAGCCTCCTACCCCTGGTCTTCCTGCATCTGTCTTTGTCCATTGAGTCAGTTGTCAACATAGCAGCCAGAGTGATCGTGCTAAATGTAAATCACATCCAGTCATTTCTCTACTCAAAGCTTCCCATTGCACTCAAAGTAAAAGTCCAAGTCCTAAATATGATCTTTACTATGGCCCAGTATGATCTGACTCACATCAACTCTTTTTCCTTATCTTTTACTTTCCACTCATTCTTTCTGTTCTTTCATACTTGTCTGCTCCTTAAACATGCCAGGTATCCTCCCCAACTCTGCCCCTACCTCATTTGCTTTTCCCTCTGCATAGTGTATTTTCTCCCCAAGACGTCCACACAGTGCCCTCATTTCCTTCAGACCTTTATTTAAAGCATCTTTGAGTAAGGCCTTCCATACTCTTTTTAAAATGTCAACATCCTCCCATATCTCCACCATGTTATATGCCCCTTCCCTAGCACTTACGACGGTCCAACATTTGTATATTTTACCTAATTACCTTTCTATTGACTGTCTCCTTCCAGTTGAATGAAAGTTAATGATAGCAGGGCCTCTTGACTATCTCGTTCATTGCTATAGCCATAGTGCCTGGTACCTGGTGGATATTCTGTAAATCTTTGAAATAGATAAATGAATAATAGAGCTAGGCTACAATTTCACATTTTGCCAGTAGATGCCTCTCTCTAAGCATATTCCCACATCTGAATATTTTAAGTTACAGTTTGGTCTACAGTATGAAATAGTTAAACATTTACAGTTGTATAATTTGTAAGTCTTCCCACTGAAATCACCTGTGTGTAAGTGGTGGACAGGCATAGCAGCTTAAACAACTGCAGGAGAGCCTCTGAGCAATTCACTCTGTTGCTGCTGTGATTTCTAAATGAAAATTGCACCATTGCTTAAGAGGGCTTGGGCAGCTACCAAAGATTTCAGTGTGAGGGAGCGTGGCTCTACATATATGAAAGTCAGTTGGAAATAAACGCAGTATTAATCTTATCTCTAATCTAAAATCTCACCTGTGTTAAACTGACTATTCCTGTGCCTATATTATCCATGAATCTTATTTCTCTTCTGTGTTTTTGAAGAATAAATTTCAGGGCAGGAAAGATGAAGTTTCATATTCTGATTATACTTATTAGTACTTTATAGTAGTGTAGAAGTCTTTATTTTGACAGTTGTTTTTTAATTATTCAGGGCAACACAACTATTTATGTGCTGGAAGAAATGATTGTATCATTGATAAGATTCGACGGAAGAATTGTCCTGCCTGTAGACTTCAGAAATGTCTTCAAGCTGGAATGAATTTAGGAGGTAAGTTTTGTGTTTGTTAGTTCAATAAAAATTGTTAATATGTAATATAACACTACTAAGCTCTAATACTCCCAAAATTTAAGATGAAGCTAACATGGAGCAAAGATTTCTGAAAATCTAATAAGCTCATGTTCAGTCATTTTAGTATTTCTTTCTCAGCAGGAGTTTTAAAAAAGTATGTTATGTGACTATGGTCCTAGTGAAGTTTTCAGCCTTGCATTTGCTAAGGTTTCAAGAACTCAGAACATAACTAAAGAACCAAAACAAAAATGTATGACTTTTTATATAAAACCATAACTCACAGTTTTTATTATAGTGTCTGTTTAGAAATAAGCCGCCCTATATGTGTAACATTAACCAGATAGGAATACATTCCTAACTCTAGGAATAAATGTAATAAAGGAAGACCTATATGAAAAGACTTAAAAATGTCATAGAAGCCCACTGAAAGATGGGGTTGGGGGGGAAGGTGAATTGGGAGGATGGTGGTTAAAAGACTTGAACCAAACACAAAAGTATACAATGTCCATGGATGGGAAGATTCAGCATGCTAAAGGTATCAGTTTCCCCTGAATTAATTTATAAACATAACACATCCTAACAAAATTACCAATTAGTGATTCTAAGTTCCTAAAGAACAGCCAGCAAAATTCTGGAAAAGATAAATAATTAGGTCAACTACCTCTACCAGATAGTAAAACATATGATACAACTACAGTAATTAAAATGATCTGTTTATTTGTTTATTGATTATAAGACCAACAGAAATTCAAGAAATAAAAATAATATGAGAATTTTTTATGTAATAAAGTTGTCATTCCAAATCAGTGGTAAAAGGATAGATTATTCAACAGAAATTATTGTGACAACTGGGAAACCATCTGGAAAACAAGAAAATTGAATCCAAACTCATACTATCCACCCAAATAAATTGTAGTCTTGCAAAGTTTTAAACTTGGAAATAAAACCACAGAAGTACTAAAAGAAAACATGGATCTTTTTAATACTCTGCAAGTGGAGAAGACCTTTTTAAGTATAAAACTCAGAAGCTATTAAAGAAAAGAAATGAAGGAATCAACACTATTTGCAAATCAAATATCACTGCAAAAGCAAATAATAAGCTGGGGAAAAGTACCTGCAACTTATAGACAGTGGGTTTATTTCTTGCATAAGAAGCTCCTATAATTCCATAAGAAAAAGAAACCAACTTATTATAAAAATGAGATTGAGGGGCGCCTGGCTGGCTCAGTTGGTTAAGCATCCAGCTCTTGATTTTGGCTCAGGTCATGATCTCAGGGTGGTGAGATCGAGCCCCACGTCAGGCTCTGTGCTGAGCATGGAGCCTGCTTAAGGTTCTCTCTCTCCCTCTCCCCCTTCCTCCCCTCTTGCTCTCCCCTTCTCAAAAAAAAAAAAAAATGAAATTGAACAAAAGAATATGAACAGAACATTTATAAACAAAAGAAATACAATTGGTTCTTGAAATACATGAAAAGATTCTCAATCTAATCATAAGAGAAATACAAATTTAAAATAGGTAATTTTTTTATAAATGGCAAAAATAAAACATTTTTATGATACATTGATGATACAGAAATAAAGTAAAATTTAGTGGTGATCTCATGCATTTTAGGTGGTAGTATAAGGTGATACAGCCCCTATGGAGAGCGATTTAGCTATTTAAGTAAAATGGTAAAGGACACATACCCTTTGACTTAATGATTCCTAAGTATATTTTTGCACTGTAAGAAATGATACAATCATAAGATAGTCATCATAACATTGTTGACCATCAGAAATACCTTAAATATTCAGGTGTTCAGGATTGGTTAAATAAGTTACAGATACTCTTCAGACAATAGAGGAAGCTCTATATGGATTGATCTCCAAAATATTATTTAGTGAAAAAAATCAGGTTGCAAAATAGGATGTTTTGTCTACTACAAGTGATTTAACTGTTTTAGAAAAAGAATATATATTGTGTAGAACATTTCTGGAATAGTTTATAAGAAACTAGTCATGCTGGTTGTCTCAGTAGAAAGAATTGGGTAGTTGGGAGACAAGGATAGGAAGGAGAATTATTGTCACTGTATTCTCTTTCGTGCCTTTGAATTTTGTATTGTGTTTGATGCATGTGTTGTGTATACATATTACCTATTTAAAAGAAATAAAGTAATTTGAAAAAGAAATGAGAGTTCATCCTTCTTTGCTTTGATAAATGCAACTGGCCAGCTTGTCAGAACTGGGGAGCAAACATGGCGGCACGCAGAGCAGAGCGACTCTTAGAAAGCAAGAGGAGTATGGGCTGTGGCCAACTGAGGCTGTTCATGTCAGAGTGTGGCCAGAAGATGTTACATAACAGCTCAGCCAGAGAGACTCATGCTGGTTAAGAGGATGGGCTCTGGAGCCAGACTGCCTGGGTGGGAACCCTTGTCCTGCCACTTCCTGACCTTGTAACCTCAAGCAAGTTACCACCTTTCCATGCTGTGTTTCCTTAACTTCCACTTGCAGTAATCAGCATGCTTACCTCATAGGCTGTGATGAGGAGTGACTGAGTCAGTGTGCAGTGAAAAGAAAGTTATCACTCAGTACATGTCAGTGGTTTGGTGGGTGGTGGCAGTGCTCATTGTGATTTCCATAGGGCTTTTGCACATGATCTGAAAGACATTATTGCCCCATGTTTTGCTGATGGCGAACCTCAGCCCAGACTGGCTAAGTGACTTGCCCAAAGATGCCACAGCCAGTGAAATGATGAACCGAGGTCTTGTAGCTCTAGACTCTTGGTCTGGTGTTTCCCATATACAACACTGTTCTCTTGTTCTGTTATCTGAATCAGTGCAAATGTGGCACAAAGATCACCTCCTTAAGCATGTGAGTGAGAATCCAGAGAAATTAATTATTTAAAATCTAGATGGCACAAGGGTACAGCAAATTTTAGATCAATTTTGTAAAATCCAAAATCTGAATTTAAATATACATACACACTACTGAGGTATCTTTTAAAGTGTCCACATGTACATTTTATATAACTTTATAAATATTATAAAACTTGAATACATAAATACTACAATAAATGTTATATAATTATACTCTATAAAATATAAGTACTATTGGTTATAAAATAACAAAATAACCATATTTATAATTCCTACCTCATAGGGTTTTGTTAAGGATTAGCCAAGCCCATACATAACCTTTAAAATAGGGTTTCTCAACATCTGCACTGTTGACATTTTGGGTAATTTGTATATCAGCATCCCTGGTCCCTACCTACTAAATGCCAACAGCAATCCCTCTCCCCAGGTTGTGACAACTAAAAATGTTTCCAGACTTTGCTAAATATACCCTGGGTGGCATCAAGACCCACTGGTTTAGCTATAATAGTAAATAATTGTAAGCACTATTCAATGAGATATTTTCTGCTAGGATATAAATTCCATCCAGTGAAAAATTTTTGCCTGTTTTGTTCATTGCTTTTTTTTCCCCAGTGACTAGAACAGTGCCTGTCACAAAGTAGGTGTTCAGTAGCTATTTGTTGAATGAATGACTAACTGGCATTTTTGAGGGCTTCTGTGTTCTAAGCATTTTGCTAGGCCTTTATATGTATCATCCTTTTTAAACCTCACATTACAATATGCAATACATACTATTAAATCTGTCCATTTTGGAAATGAGTTCACAGAGGCACAGAGAGGTTAAAGAAGTGGCCTAAGACCACAGAGCCAGAGAACTCAAATCTCGTCCCTGGCACCAAAGCCTGTGTCAAGCATCACTCTGAAGTATGACATAGGTCCGCTATTTGTAGATTGGCATTTTTAAAATAGCCCAGATTGTCTAGTAATGGCAGCCGCGGCAGCCTGCTTTTTCACTTGTGTCTATAATGACCTGTAAGTGAGGTTTGGCACAGGACCTGATACAGAATTCACATAGTTTGTCGTTGGTTTCTGTATATGCAGCATAAGTTCTGTGGGTTTTGGTAAAACATTTTACTAGAGAGAAAGCATACTGTGAATCTTGAGGTCATTGAAAGTACTGAGTCAAAAACAGGGCAGAGTGGAAATTAATATTTATGAAAATACTGTTTTCTTTAGGCTCAAGTTATAATTTAACCACTTCTGGTTCATAGATTAAATCCTTAACTTTTACTAATTATCCAGTTGCAGTGACCTGCATTGTAATTTTTTCTTTGCTTCTGTAATTTATTTTGAAGCCTTGCTTGTAGTTTCGATGTGGGCAATAAGAAATGCAAACAATTTTATTATATTCAAGAAAGATAACATGAATTTTAACCTTTTAACGTGAAGCAATTTTATAAATTAACAATGTGAGTTAAATTAAAGCCTCTATCTATACATGTCCCAGTCTCACCCATGTTCTTAACAGAGAAGGGCTGTCCAGTTTCTTTTGATCCACTCCTCTTCCCTGCTGCCTCTCTTGGGGGATAAGGCAGCTGCCAACCCAATGTAATATTTGGAAGGCATTTTCTGTTGGTGAGTGATCATGACTCTGGGAACAAAATTAGCCTTCCCATTCTAAAGGCTTCAGGAATCCAAAATACTTTAGAATAATTTTTTTCCTATTTTATCAGCTGGTTAGCCTGTAATTCTAACCATTGTCCCCATGCTAGCCTCTACCTTAGAAAGTGGGAGGAAGGAAGAAGAGCAAGTAGATTTTTAGTTCTCAAAAATTAAAGCCACAAAATGTGCCCCTTCCCTTTTCTCTAGATCCACTCCCTCCTTCCTACCACAAGTACTATTCCTTTTCTTTTAAAATCCTGCTGAGCTTTAGGCTGCATGCAAAGGAAAATATAGCAGAAGATGTGAGAATGTCAACAGAGAAATTGAAAGGAAAATAACAGCTTTCCTGGCCCCAAGCTGGGCCTGCCACTCTTGCTATAGCCCCTATCAGTAGATCTAAAAAAGTCGTGGTTCCATATGCATGAGAATTTACTGCTTTGCATAGCTTTCTCCAAAGGAATTAATCACTTTTACATGCCAGTGTTCTAAAGAGGGTGATCCGAAAGAGGATGATCTATACATGTCTTTTAGAGCTTCTCCTAAAATAGATAAAACATAGCATTAAAGCCAAGTGGCCCTCAGACCAAGAATGAGTGTGGGGTGCGGGGGTGGGGGGGTAATTTCCCGTTGACTGCACTCTGGCCTGGCCATAGAATATAGAGGGGATCTTTGAGATTTTTCTATTCCAGTTCTCCCGTTTACAGATGAGGAACTTGGAATCCAAGATCGTATCTTTAGAGACTTAAAAAATGCAACGTAAGGATTCTAATTCCGTTGTCTTTCCTCTTTTCCAAAGCACACCCCCCTCCTTCATTTTTCATTAACTAGGCTAAGTCCACTTTCACATTCCTTTAATGAAGACTCTAAAGTATTAAAATCTTGCTTCTTTTAGCTTTAGCAATGTAGACTTTACAAACCACCGGATATTCGTAACTTGGGTTCCAGTTTACTTCCAGCGCGTATCTGCAGCTTTCCTGAATGCCAGCGATCCTTTTCACTCAGATCAGCAGTAGCCTTCCTTTAAAGGGTGGCCCTGTCAAGCAGGTCTACCTTTGCCTCTTAGAATGGACCACTGCCCATGCAAAGAGAGAAGGATGTCTGGCCCAGGAAGCAGGAGCAACAGTAGACCTCATGGTTGCTTTCTGGAGACAGACAAGGCAGCTTGGTGAAAAAGGAATGAAACAGAATGCTAATGTTAGCAGCATTCAGAGAAACAGATAACTCTTGTATAGGACTGATGAGAATGGAACCAAAGAGAGGAAAATCTGTAAATTAAAATTCATCCACATAACGCAATAATTAATCAGCCAATAAAATTATGGTGATGAAAATTCATAGCAACACAGAAACTTTCTAAAAAAAAGCAATAATGAAAAATTAATATGTAAAATTATTTAGGTTACTTATTCTATAATTACAGCTATGTAGGAAAAGACTTGCAGGAGTCAAGAGACATGGGGGAAATGATAGAGTACCAAAAATGGCTGGGTCCATGAGGTATGGGTATAGGCAAAGTTTTTCTTTTCCCTTTTCTAGTTTTTTTAATAATATGAGCATGTTTATAATAAAACTTAAAATAGAGTTCACAGTTTTGAACTGAAAAGAAGGGAAACATGAAAATAATGCTGCTGTTGAGCAGAAGAGGTAGAGAATTAGACATACAGATAACCAAAGGAGTTGTCCCTGGACAGGAAGGAGGAAAAAGCAGGAAGGGAGGTTAGAGACCTCAGTAAATCAATCTCCTCCCGTGAAATGCTTTAAAAACCAAAATGGAGAAGTGGGTGAAAAACAAAACACCCAGAGATGGGAGAATGACAGAATCATAACTGATGCACCAAGCCCAAGGAGAGGAATCTTTTTACTTGAGGAAAATTGGCTTTACCTGCCAGCGACTTGCTGCAACTAGTTGGCTTGGTCACCTGCAAAACTCACACGCACTGTGGGTCTGGTGAGAGAAATTACAGGATCAACGCCAGTGAAGAGTAGGTTTAATATCAGAAATCCAATAAGAAAAACAATTTTTATATCTTTAAGGGTCTCCTGAGGCAGGATATGCAGTAGTCTGTAGAAGTTTAGAAAGCCCAAGTGTACTGAGTTTTATGAAGAAATACCATTCCTCGGGTTTTTTTTTCTTTCCAATTCCTCTTGCTTGTAGACAGTAAGAATTTCAGTGGGACTGTTGAACAGTAAACTAGAGGGGAAAATAACACATTTTTATAAATCAGTGAAAGTATTTTTTTTAATCTTCATGTATAAGTTAAGCCATATTAATTGTCTTAGTGATATAACTTGAATTAAACAACTGGTATTTTTATTCTGCAAAATTTCATGGAGGAAAGTTCAGGATTGGTCCCAAAGCAGGCAGAATTTAAAGATTTACTATAGGGGCACCTGGGTGGCTCCGTCGTTAAGCATCTGCCTTCAGCTCAGGTCACGATCCTGGAGTCCTGGGATGGAGCCCTGCATCGGGCTCCCTGCTCAGTGGGAAGCCTGCTGCTTCCTCTCCCACTCCCCCTGCTTGTGTTCCCTCTCCTGCTGTGTCTCTCTGCAAATAAATAAATAAAATCTTAAAAAAAAAACTTAAAAAATATTTACTATATTTCTTCAATTCCAAGGCATTTTCTTCTTTCAAATTTTAGCTATTATGATTACATAATTTGCAGTCAGTATGTGCATTTAATTTTTATTAGTTTCCTTCAATACTCTTAACTATATTGGGGTCTTATTTTGTGACTGATGACACCTTAGAAGTAGTAGAGGCATTCAATTCAAAGGTTCATCCATCCCAAGAATATACACATTTATTTGTAGGCACATACTCAGGTCTTGGCGAGCTTACTAAAGTAGGCTGCTTCCCTTAGGTCTTTTTAAATATATAACCCAGAGATGTTGGAAAAGTTCTGCTTGGTATGCAGAGGCCCATTGTTACGTCCATGTTTCCTTTAACTTTTTCACTTGCAGTCTGTCCTGGTAGGTTGTCATCCCCTCTTATTTAATGGGCAGGAGAGCTTAGCCTTGACCTCGTGGGGCCAGGATAGCTTGTCATTGGCCGCAGTGATCTCCAGAGACCCGGCGTCAGACCTGGCCCGCCTCACAGGTACAGTCTCTCTTTTGGCTGGACTCTAGCAGCCTTCCAGGCCCACATACTCACTGATATTTTGTGTAGTACATGACTGTTTTCTAAGTCTTTGGTAAACTATGGGGAGTTTTAGTTTCATTTTTGTTTTGTTTATCATGCTTCATATTGTTACACTCTTTGAAGTTACCCCAGGTGATAGAATTTTATTTTAAGAAAATTGATGGTTTCACAATTAGTCTTTGGGAAATACTGGGATGTTCTTTGGGACACGTCAGGTTTTCAATTTCTAGTACTTTCTCTTTGATTTTTTTTTGTTCCCCTCTTTTTATGGCTTCTTTTCAAGCAGAAAGTTCTCTTCCCCCTCGCTTGGTTTTTTTTGTTTACTCATGGTTTTCACTACACTTGTCTCTACGAACTGCCTTCTCTGTCTCTCAGCTTCATTGTCATCTGAGTGTCCTGTATTTGAACTTCCCAAGCAGAGTCTGGGCTGTTTGGTTGATCACTATCAGAACGGAGCTTCTGGCTGGTTGGAGTCCTCCAGAGGGTATAGACAAACGACTGCCTTTGACTCTGCTGCCCCTATGTTACCCAGGCTGGTGCGGCAGGTTATAGACCCCTGGGGCATGACGCTTGATGATTTTTGACAAGAAACATTTTGATCCCATTTTTCAGAAAGGAACTGGAAATATAGCCATCAGAGTGTAATAGATTCAATACAAACTCGTAACAATTACAGTCATCTGTTAATTGTAGAGCATCCCTTAAATCATAGTAATTTTTTCAACGTTGTGATTTTTACTCACATGCTCTAAGTTATCCATACATTTAGAAGTAAAAAAGCATTTTTTTAATAGGTAAATTGACAAAGGAAAATAACTTTTAATGCTTCTTGAAACACAACTACTAAGGCTTTATTTTGGAGTTCAAGACTTTTTGACATAGCTACTTTGAAAATACACAAACCCAAAAAACAAACACACACACACAAACATAAATAACACAAATCTTAATTTAAAAAAAAAAATCACTGTGTAAGGTGGACATTCTCTTTTAGAACATCTCTCTATACTCAAATTGTTCTCTGTCCCTAAATGCCAGGCTCTAGGAGAGAGGATGAGCTCTGGGGTTAGGGAAAGGTAGGGAATGAGGGCTAAGGAAATATTAGAGAAGAAGACGAAACCACTTAAAACCAAGCTTCATAGGTTTACCGTACTCAGTCAACTTAGAAAGGGGTGATCAGTCTTTCTAGGTAAAGTCCCCACCTGTTCTCTAGGATTCATTTTACTGTCTACCTCAAATACTGGTTTCACAAAGTTAAAATTATTGAATTCATTTACTTTCAATTAACAGGTATATCCACTAAGACATATAACTTAATCTTTTTCCATTTGAAAACCTAGAGACTAATGGTCATCTGCTTGTTGTCTTTCTGAATAAATATCTTCTTCCCAGTTTCACAGTAAAATGTTATGAATGGGAAGACAGGGAGAGAAAGCTATTTATGTTACAATAAAGTCCTCTGTCCTCACCTCTAGAACTTAAAAAAACCATCCAGCTACCTTGCCAACAGTTCTTCAGCCTTCGGTAGTAATATGTATATGTATGATATTTAATATATCATTAGTATCTTTTAAGATGATGATTTTTCTGGGGTAGATAACATACCTTTTAAAGGCTAACCCAATTCTAACAGATTTTTAAAATATTTTTATTGATTTATTGAATTATACCATACTCACTACAGTGATTAATAAAGGAAAGTAATAGTTCTCTGTAATATATTGAGAGAATAAAGATGGAAGAAGAGTCAAGATGTTTGCTGAGCACTTTATTTACTGATTAAAAAATAATGATTTACATTTTGACATAGAGGCTCTTAAAAGCTGAACTAGCAGAGCTAATAAAAATGGTTTCTTCAGAATGTGCTGCTTCATTATTTTGAAAAGAAGATCTATCAACAACAATATAAAGGCAATTGCTGAGTTAGGTCATAAAAATAAGAAGCTCCAAAATGTAATTGTTCTATATTTCTCCCTCAGTGTTTTGTACAGCATTTGTTTTGAGAGGATAATATGAAATATGTTTAAATAGTGATAAAGATAAGCAGTTACTCTGTTACCATGTAATTATTTTTTATATTAAGATTAATTTGTATAGGAGGGGATCATACTATTTAAAAAGTACATCTCTGCTGCATCTATTCATTGATTTGTTCAGCAAATATCGATCACATGCCTCTGAAATTCCGGGTATCCCACATGGTGTTGCCAGTGTGCCATAAGAAGGCAGGCACTGGCCTTGCTTTCAAAGACCTAATCTTTAAGAATGAAGAAATTTATTACGGACCAGACAAGCATTAAAAATTGCAGCAAGGCACTTAAGAGCACCATTAGTGTTGATAATGGCGCAAATCCCTAGAGTTCTTTGTCTTTGCCTTAGAGTGGTATCCACAACTTTTTGATTTGTATTTATTGATCAAAGTGGTGGCCTCTCAGGATGGCTTCCCATGACTCTGTCCCTTGATATTTGGTTGGTTCATTCTGGTTGCTTCCTTTGTGCATTGATCCCACCAAATGGCCTTATGGCATCTTCCCATTCTTGTGTGGGACGTTGTCTGGAAAGGAGCAGCTCTGAAGGACCACACAGCTCCTTCATAACTGCAGACCACCCCAGTTCCAACTTCAGCATCTACCTTCACTTGATGTTGCTCCCTGAACTCAAACTATGAGATTAGGCTCTTTATATTCTTGCCAAAAAAAAAAAATTAAACTGACTTTACTATGAAGATTTCTGGCCATCTTAGAGGATTTTAAGTCATTTCTAGTCTGAGGACAACTGAGGCAGCTCTGGTTAGTCTCCGGGGAACACACACCATGTCTATCTCTCTTGTAGCTCTTATAACAGATGAGAAGAAATGTCTGTAGAGAAAGGCTGGAACTTCGGGAGGCAATTTCTAGCAGCCAACCTTCTGCCCGCTCCCTTCAGTTCCAGAACCACCCTAGCATGTTCCTGATTCCCCAGAAACTTAAGAACTCACCTTCAACAACTGCCAGAGAAGCCAGGAGACAAACTGTTGTGAAGAATTTTTTTAATGTTTTTAATTCTTGAAGATTTCTTTCCACATGCAGTTTTCTTAATCTAGAAATAGTCAAACCAAGCCATTCTTTTTTTTTTAAGATTTAATTTATTTGAGAGAGAGAGTGTGAGCAGGAGGGAGAGGAGAGAGAATCTGAAGCAGACTGTGTGCAGAGCGCAGAGCCTGATGCAGGGCTCCATTCCACGACCGAAAGATCCTCAAGATCACAACCTGAGTCGAAACCAAGAGTCAACTGCTTAACCGAATGAGCCACCCAGGCGCCTCTAGCCATTCTTGATTCTTTTTTTTTTTTTTAAGATTTTATTTATTTATGTGAGAGAGAGAGAGAATGAGAGATAGAGAGCATGAGAGGGAAGAGAGTCAGAGGGAGAAGCAGACTCCCTGCTGAGCAGGGAGCCCGAAGCGGGACTCGATCCTGGGACTCCAGGATCATGACCTGAGCCGAAGGCAGTTGCTTAACCAACTGAGCCACCCAGGAGCCCGCCCGCCATTCTTGATTCTAAAATTAGTGTAGTTCACCAGTGAAAACTCAGTTCCATCTTTATTTGGCAGTTCATGATAATTACTTAGAAACATTTGCATATGTTAATTAGCTCACTTTTTTTTTGAGAGAGGGAGGGGTGGGGGCTCAGAGGGAATGAGAGAGAGAGAGAATCTTAAGCAGGCTCCATACCACCATGGAGCCCAATGTGGGGCTGGATCTCACAACCCTGAGATCAAGACCTGAGCCAAATCAAGAGACCTGGTTGAGCCACTCAGGCACCCCAGCTCACTTTTTTTTTTTAAAAGTAGAATCTTAAATCCTATAGGATAAAAAACACCTTTCCATTCTGTATATACTCATATTTTTAGATAAGCTAAGTTGAGTTGGGTTAGAAATTTTAAGCCAAATTCAAAAGACTATGCAGAAGAAAGATAGGAAGCCCAGGAGGACTTTGCAACTAAGGGATACTTTAGGACAGTCATTCTTGGTTCTCACTACATATCAGATTCACATTCACCCATGCCCTGCTCCCACAGGCCCTCATGCAGTAAATCTTAAAGAGCATGGGCATCTTTACTTTGAAAAACCCACGTGTTGTGCGTCAGTTCACTAGAGCTGAGAACAACTGTTCTGGGGTTACTAGAACATTGGCAGTGGTTTTCTTAGGATAAGAAAACCCTTTCATTTTTTAAGCACCTTAGTTTTAATTTTTTTTTCTATTTAGTGTTTTATTGTTTTTTCTATTTTATTTTTCTCAAGTAGATCACTAACATTTAGAAAATATTTCTTTTTCAGAAGTCCCCTAAAAATGATATTTTAAGTTAATGTATTTGTATTTTCCTTGTTAATCCTAACCCAGCCTCACAGAGGGCCATGTTAGCTTTTAGTCCACTGACTTTACTGGTTTGTGCTTTTCAAAGCAATAACTTTATAAGTTATACACTTAAATGCTACAAATATTGGGGGCAGAGTGTTGAAAACGCAAAGATGAAGGTAGGTTTCTTATCCTGAGAGAGGACAAGTCTGAAACAGTGGCCCTAGGGTTCTCTTCTGGGGAACCGGGAGTGGAGAAGGAGATGAGAAGGCAGAGAATAATCTCAGGAAGAAAGTTGAGGGGGGAGAGAGAGGGGACTGTGGAAAGGATTGTGATTTGTTGTAAGAGAAGAAACTGATTTAGAAATGCCATCCTGGGTGTCACATCACTTTTGTTTGTTTGCTCCCACCTCATATATATGTGTACGTATAGACAGCGCCCCTGAGGAGAGCTGGGAGGAGCGCAAAGGGAGCAGGGTTCCATCTTCCCCGCACATAGTGCTCCCGCCCGCGCCGTGGTGCTCCTCTCTCCAGCTTGTCATCGTGGGGTCTGAAGACATTTGTATGCGTGGTGTCCTCCAAGCCCTCAAGTGGGTCTGTTCCCCACACGGTTTGGGTCACATCATTAAACTTTTCCAGATAATGGTGGTGACACATTGTTGGCTTTCCAGTTGTTTCATAGTTAAACAAAAATCCTTATTAGGCTTTAAATATAAGATTTGATTAAAATACCTTAGAATCAAGAACAGATTCAAAATAAAACTTAAAAACTTAGTTCTGTTTGATTTATTTACTCTAAGGTTCACTAACTGCCCTGTTCCCAGCAAGCTTTCCTATCCAGTGGGTCAATTTTTTTCAAAATGTTTGACTCATTTTCTTCTTTAATAAGCAAAATCTGAAGCCTCCCCTTAGGTTATTTGAAATAAAATCAGTGGCATCCTGTGACGGAACATAAAGGTGTGAACACAGTGCTGGTTTGTCTTCAGCTTGGCACACACCCCTTTCACTTCACCTGCTCACCCGGCCCCTGGAAATGTTCCGTACCGCTCCTGGGCACCAGCCAGTCGGAGCAGCCCTGCCGGCTGCCCCGGGGTCCCCTCCACACAGTCAGTGACCCCCCTGCCCGCAGCCTCTTCTGCTTCTGTACTGTGGGGGAGTTCCTGCCAAGGCCGCCTCACTGGGGTGAGTGACAGGGCCCCTTTGTCAGGCACAGGAAGGGCCTCCCATCTGCAGCCGACCTAGGCAGGCCGAGGGAGCCACCTGTATCCCTACGTGTATGAGGTTCCTATCGGTGCCATAACAAAGTACCACAAGATTAGGACAACACACATTTGTCATCTTACCATCCTAGAGGTCAGAAATCCAAAAGGGGTCTTGCTGAGCTAAAATGATCAATGTGTCAGCAGGCTGTGATCCTTGGTAGAGGCGCAAAGGGAAAATTAATTTCCTTGCCTTTTCCAGCTTCTGGAGGCTGCCCACATTCCTTGGCTCATGACCCTCTCCCGTCTTCAAAGCCAGATTAAATGCATCTCCCCTACTTTAATGTAATTAAATCTGCAGGGTCCCTTTTGCCCTGTAAGGTGACACATTCACGGGTTCTGGGGATTAGGAGGTAAACATCTTTGGGGGACCATTATTTTGCCATCATGCCATTCACAACCTATTTCCAATAAAACATGGTTTGTTGCCGCTCTGGGATTTCTGGACGGCTTCCTGATTTGGGCCCTCTACCTACTCACCTGGCTTACTCTCCTCTTCACCTTACCTCCTGACACCACCCCTTCTTTCCCTGAAGCCACTCTGGTTTCTTGTTCACAACCTTCTGGCTGTGCCTTTGTACGCACAGTTCTGAAACGGCCTACATATTCCTCCCCTCTACTAATAAGTCTTTCTTACCCACTCCACACCTCCTTCAAAAAACTCATCTCCTCCGCACTGAGTACACCTTCACAGATCGGTCTTTCACACGGTGGGGGGAACTTCCATTCCTTTTTACACAGTTCCAGGATATTATGTATGTATATAATTTATTAAGACTTCTTGTATAAAGCTTTTTATGACTTCCTTAGATGAGGTTAATTAGTACCTCCTCTGTACTTCCAAAGCCTCTGTTGGAGCACTTACCAGATTTTACTACAATTATTTGTCTATAGGTATTTCTTGCCAAATAGTCTTTGAATTTCTCAGGAACAGAGCTGTTCCTTTGTCTTTATATCTAGAGCACTTAGAACAAGTCAGTGTTTGATAAATGCTTATGGAATAAATGAGTGAATGAATGAGCATGCAGTTAAACCTTGCACAAATATAACCAAGCTGACCTTAGCAAAAAGATTATAAGTTTGGTTAGACAGTTATTTAAGGCACAGTATTCTCATTTTGAAACCAGTCCCATAACAAAGATTCCAAGGATGATATTTTAAGAAAGTTCTACTATAAATATTATTGTTTCCATCCCCTTACCAGGAAGGTGCAGTTTCCAAAAAACATATGGTAAGTCTTGATCATAATGTTGACTTATATAGTATAATTTGGCAACTCCTTAAATGATAATACATTGCAAAAAAGCTTTTGTGTATCTCTTTGTTCATTAATGGGGAATTTTATGTGATGTTTGAACTCCTTAATTATTCTTATCTAACCACAATTTTTGTCACCAGCATGGGACAGTGGCATTTTGGGGTAGCTGTTGTAGCTGTTAAGGTGGAAATTCTAGCCCTGGTGTGATGATTGGTAGTGAAGCTTTAAGTTCAAGGTCAAGAGAGGCTCGTTTGAGTTGGCCTAGAGTGAAAGGGCTAGAGAACTGAGCCTCCAAAATAAATGTAAAAAGACAGGGATATGAGGTAATGGAAAGAAAAGAAAAGAAAAATACAGGAGTGTGGCAGACCTGAGATGAGTAGGTTAAGATGAAGATTTGGTGGAGCAGCTTAGTGGGATCCTAAATCCCAAGGATCATTAATTGCATCAGTGGAATCCATGGTCTCTAGAACAGTTGTAATCCAAGGTCAAAGTCAAGCATCTGTGCTGATTTCAGGTGAGAGAAGAACCTGTCTTCCCAAGAACTTCACCAACATTGACAGAAATGCTCAGCCCCTGTTTGGGCATCCAGTTGAGTAAAGCAGAAATAAGCAATGCTGTGTTCGTGACCATAAACATGAAGACAGTGATCTGGTCCCATTTCTGGGAAATAGAGAAGCCTGCTGGCTGAAGAAGAAAAATGGTATCAGGGAGGACCTATAAGGCCTTCATCCATGAGAAAAATGTGAACCTACTTAACTGAACAGTGTAAAACTATACTCTTTGATGGAAGCAACTCTGTGCAGCTTATACGTGGAAATTCCTTTACATTGTAGTCATGTTTAATTGTACACTTAATTTGGCTGCGTGTAGGGCTACCATTCATGGGATGGGGGAAAGGTGCAACTTCCAAAGATGAGAAACAGGCTATAAACCTACGGGTGTGGACCTTTCTACCTCCAGGTGGTGTCAGCAGGAAGCTGACCATGGGGAGCAGTGCCAGCAACACAGCTGAAGGAAGATTGTGTTTTGTTTCATTGCAGGAACAAATACTCTTTTAATGGATGGTTAGTAAGGAAGCCTATTGTATAAAACCCATCTTGAATTGTGAGAATGTTGAAGTCAGTCAGTCATTACTCATTTTTTTTTTTATGAGTGTAATAACATACAGGATATGCACTTGTCAGTGAGTACGTACACCCTTTGGGCGTGGTAGGGTACTTGGCCATGACTTTTGAATTGTAAACCTGATGCTGTGATTACACAAGCTGCGGGAACTTCTCTGGTGTGCTGGGTGTGTGTGCCCATGTTGCTGGCAAATTATGTTTGCACTGTAGAACAGATCATAAGATTTGGATTTCTAGAAGACTAAATGTGAATTTTAAGTATATGGATAGGTCCTAATCTTTTACAACACTAGCGATGCATACAGGGAATTTTGTATAGAATTCAACTATCTATGGAGCAAAAGGGAAAACCTTCAGTGCTCCCGTCTGAAGGGAGTAGCCAGCTCGCAGGTCCAGGCATTTGTTACCATGGGGGAAAATAGGCAGATCTTGCCAGAATTTAAGATTTCTTTTTGAGATATCAGAATTTTAAAATTTCTTGTGAAATATGCCAAATTCTGAAAGATGAAAATGAAGTTTTTTAAATTTTACTTAGCTCACTTTCCAGTTTATGATTTCTTCGATCAAGGAAACTAACTTTAGGAGCATAATAAATTAGTATGCTGCTTATTTCAGTTCTCGTTTGATTTTTTTTAATATAGTCTAAGAATTTAATTATCTTTCTAGCTTACTGTTCCTGTTTTTATCAACTTCCATAGTGTAGACTAGTGGTTCTCAATCGGGGCAATTATATCCCCAGGGGAATATCGGGCAAAGTCTGGAAATATTTTCGGTTGTCACAACTTGGAGTAGGAGGATGCTACTGGCATTCAGGGAGTAGAGGGCCAGCGATGCGGCTAAATAGTCTACATTGCACAGGACAGAACCCCACAACAAAGAATTATCTGGCCTAAAATGTCAATAGTGATAAGATTGAGAAACCCTGGTATAGACCGTGTTTTTATTTCTGTGTCTCGCTCCTTCCCTTCCTTCCTGTCTTTCTTTTAAAGAACCTTTTCCTGGGTCCTCTCTGTTTCTCCTTTCTGTAATCTCACTCAGAACCTTTAGGTTGGTGGTTCTCAATTTCAAAATGCAGGAAAAAAATCACGTGGGAGTTCCTAAAAAATGAAGACTGTCAGCCCCCACTTGTAGATATTCTGACCTGTAGATCTGGGTGGCTCAAGGTTCTGCATCTTGAAAAGCCCCCAGGTGATCCTAAGGAAGACCATGCATTGACCACAGTTAGAGTGGTAGGGTAATCTTTGTTTTCAGAATATGTGCTTTTCTTCATTTGTTTAGATCCTTTATTAGTGGAACTTCTCAATTACGTTGTTATTTTTATTAAGCCTTTAAAATATACATGGCTTTTAATAATTATTTATACTTTGGGAAATAAAATGTATTCATGGACAAGTCATCCAAGTAGCTGGATAATATAGCTTATAGAGTTTCTTCCCAAAATTTCTGGTCTCTTTTCCCTACTTTTTTTTGTAATATACCATATGTCTCTCACTGGTTGAGAGCAGTTCCCTGAAAATACAAGATTAAAAACTTTTTTAAATGTATGAACCGTGTCAAAAAAAAAAAAAAGCATGGACTGTAACAGCTGAAAATACTGGAAATAATCCACATAAGTGATTCCTTAGCCAAACTGATGCATGTGAAATGAATGTCACAAAAAATTAACTCCCTGGAGATGGTCGTTTAAGCCATGTACTTGTTCCATGGAGGCATAAAGGTGAGGGCAGCTGTAGGTACATAAGACCTGTTTCTCCAAATGCTGCCTGGCACTCAGGAAAACCACATGTTCATGCAGGTACCTGCCTTCAGGGGCTTCAACTCATGTCTGGCATTCTCTGTATTATGACGGCTGAGTACAAATTACAGGGTTTTGATAGGTCTACAGCAGTTGTTCTGTGTCTTGAAATTTATCATTAGAATGTTACATGGCAATTACTGGGTCATTAATAAGGCATCTCCTCTGGGATGTTGTTACCAAAACAGATGCCCTTCTACACAGATAAGAAACTTAAAATCATGCAAACGATGTTGGTCTAACCAGCTTGCCACCAAGAGTCATGAGTAACTTTTTGTTATCCAACTTTGATCACTTTCTCATGCTAATCCTGAAGAAACTATTTTAAGAAAGCCAGAATTCTATTTGGATGGCTTCGTGTTCATACCAATTAGCAGATATTAAAGTAGTTATCAGATGGCCTGGGGAGAGGTCTTTAGCTTCTCCCTCATAATTTTCATCAAATGCTTTCCAACCTCCTATAAATAAATATGGATAAATGTCTCACTGAGCAAATGTGTTTTCCTGGGTTTCTCTAAGCCCCTCCTCTATAAAAATTCTGATGCTGACACTGCTAACGGGCCACTGAACTTGAAATGATGAGACTGAGTGTCTATGTCACCTTAACCAGCTGGAATCTCAATGAATTCATCTTTCTGGAACTTTATTTACTCTGATTTAAAAATGAGGAGATTAAACTGACTGTTTTGTGATGTCCCTTCTAGTTCTAGAAGGCTAAGATTCTGTTAGAGTGCCCACAATTTGGATATCAAATGTTGAATTAGTGAGGGTCATTTGGGGCAGGGGAAGATCACAGCTTTTCCCTGCATCCCTACCCCTTCCCCAAGGATGGGTCAGTGTTAAGGGCAGAATCATTTCCCATCATTGCACCCACAAAAAGGAACCCATGCTGCTGTGTCTAACTCAGTGATACTAATTGGGCCCTAAGAATAGGGATGTAGAGTACCTCTTTCTTGGATTCTATCTCTAGATAGAATAGGTTCTTCTTTGAGGTCAAAGAGTTAAAAAAAAATAATTTTTGGCTTTTCCCTTTTTCATCTCTCATTGGACTCTCTCAAGGTTAGAAGTTGCAGGGCTGCCTGCCCTCTACTATAATAGTTGGCTCGCTGCTTCTTGGAGGACACCTGACCTGCCTTTGTGATCGTACGAAGGCTGGGTTGAGGCTTGGAGCTGTTTTCTAGATAGACTGGCCTAGCTCATTGGGGTTTGGGGTGAAACCTAACAAAACATACTGTTTCCCTCAGCACTTTATTAGAGAATGGTGACTGTAGTCATCACATTAAGAAATGCAACTGGTTATAGAATGTCAGCAAAGTATTCATTCGTTTATTTGCACTTTTTCCTCTTTGTTCAGTAAGCACTTATTTAACCTCTGTGTGCTTCCATAAGTTCTAAGCATTAGAATACAGAACTGAAACAAATGAATATAGAGTATATCATTATGTTGGGCATGTCTCATGATCTTTATTCTCTATGATCATATCTGTAAAGGTAGAATAGTTGAATCTAAAAAAGAGTTTCAAATCCTAACTCTGGGCTCAAAGAAATTACCATGAAAGATTACAAATTCTCTAATGGGAAGGTTATAGGCTTGTATCATCCCCCATTCAATTATGGAAGTTAAAAATTATTATGGGCACTAAAAATGGTGTTTTACATGGTATGTGATGTGGAACGACATTGTCCATGTGAAAATCATAGCACAAAATTGGCCCCAACCCAAATCAGCAATGAAGAACTGACTCCTAGCCAAGACCTCTGCTCTGGGATTGACAGCCGTGGGCCACCCCGTGACAGTAGAAGAGCCTCGTTCTAACACCTGCAAAGCCATCAGTACAGTTTATCATCAAAGGCACCATCCATTCTTCAGAGCTACACAGAGGGGTGTTAAAAATCACAACATGCTAGCGGACTATGTTTTAAATGAAGGGAAACCTATCTTTGGAATATAAGCAGAATACTGATGGGAAAATGGCAGGCAATTTGTGAGAAGAAACCATAACTGTTTTTGTTTAATCTCCTTATTGTAAATGTGACATTACTTTAAAAATTACTATCAGTGACATAAATCTGAATTACAGCGTGAAAGAAAAACTTTCAGAATGGCCCAGTTACCCTTCCTGAACTACTTAAAGGGTTTCCAAAAGACCTCCTCAGGGCAGTCCATTTTCCAGCTTTGATGGAGAAGGGTTGGCTTGTTTTCATCTAAATCAATGGTTGAATCTCCTGTGTGAAGGAAAAATAGATTATAAGGAATCACGGAATATAAAAAGGGATTTAATGTTTACTTCTCCTAAAAGTTTCTTTTTATGGGTTAGCATCATATTTATTAAGAATTTTCTTGGGGCGCCTGAGTGGCTCAGTCGTTAAGCGTCTGCCTTCGGCTCAGGTCATGATCCCAGGGTCCTGGGATTGAGCCCCGCATCGGGCTCCCTGCTCTGCAGGAGGCCTGCTTCTCCCTCTCCCGCTCCCCCTGCTTGTGTTCCCTCTTTGGCTGTGTCTCTCTCTGTCAAATAAATAAATAAAATCTTCAAAGAATTTTCTTGAGTTCTTTCTGCCCACGGGTCTTGTCCACCACCTTTTTAGCCCGCCCCAGGAAAAAAACAAAACAAAAAAAAAAAACTTTATTAAATTCTTTCTTGGACCTTTTTTTTTTCAAATGTAGCTAAATGATATAAAATTGAGATGACTTTAAATCTGAAACTTAAATGGAAAGCATATTCTTTTAAAGATGCTTTTGTCCCGCCTGCTGTGCTGAATTAGGTTGTGAGAGAGCCACCAAAGCTCTGGAATTTACACTGTGGCAGAATACCAGATGAACAAAATAGCTGTTCGTCTTCTAAACAGAGCTGAGGGGTCAGGCATGTGTGTCCGCCCCCACCCTGGCATGGCTCTGCTCACCACCAGGCAGCTAAGAAGGCTCCTCCTCAGCGGTGACCTGAGACCTGCCAACACAAGACATCATCAGAGTGCCTCAAAATGTTTTAGCACTAACCTCTGTGTGCAGAGGAAAGCTGGAATGAAAACACAAGAAGCAAATGCAAGAGAATCACTTATTCAAAAAAGGCCATTTGGTTTGGCTCAGCTTTATCTGGGAGTTTCCAGACCAATTCAGCCTGTATCCTGGAGATCGCAGCCTAGAAAAATAATGTTTTTTCAAGTACATGCATCATTGGCTACTATTAATTCTTAATTTAGACTTATTCTGATAATGTCAGTGGAATAAAATGTAGAGTAATATTTATTTAAAATGCATGAAAGCTACAAACATTGACATTTGTTTTCTCTTTCCTCAGGCCTGTTTAATTCCCCCCCCAACTTGATGGCATCCTGTTAACTCATTAACATGTTCACTTATCCTTTTTTTCTATTAGTGTTAGCTTCTAATATGAAGATTTTTAAAAATTCTGCTTGGCTTTTTTGTCTTGCTTTTTTTAAATGTTAAAATACTAGAGTGATAGTACTCAGAAATGCAGAATGTTTTCTGTGTTATGCCAATTGTGAAAAATACGTGTTTATATCAATTCATGGGATTATTATTCTGTGTTTGGTTATCTAGGTCGCCAATTCTTTTTCTTGCTAAGAAGTTTTAATAATTTTTAATCGTTCAGTTATAATCTCAACATTGGTAGTCTTAACTAAAACCTCGTCAGTTTACTTTTTATGTAAGTGATGTAAAGCACTACTTGTAATTTGATTAACATTGAGATGACTTTATATAAAATGTGCTGTTAAGTAATAGTCCTTAAAAATAATTAAAACTATAATGATGTGGCTCTAAGTAATTCTTTTACAAAAAGAATATTGAGCTAAGGCTAAACTATTTTAAAGAAAACTGGCCTTGGAGACAAAACTATCCTCCTAGTCTGCGTATTTTTCCATCCCACCCCATAGTTTTTCTTTCTTAGGTACACAAACAGTAGTCATTAAAAAAAAATCGGAAATTGAATTTTGGCAGCTTCCCTCATTGCATTAGAGCTCTCGAATACTTGCGAGTTGTAAGGTCGCCGGGTACAATGAAAGGGACCGAGGTGAAGAAGCCGTTGCAGTAAAGGAGGAGCAAATGCTAAGAGGGAGAAACAGGACAATTGAAACATGCCTAAAAAGTGATGTGCAGACAAACGTTAAAGCATCATATTTTCAATGTTCTCTTAGAGCTTATTTGTAGAATCTTTTGCTGAAAATGTAAAGAAAAATGCCATTAACCTAGGGTAAATAACCTAATATACCTATTGGGTAAACTCGTTTATATATTTATAAATATAAATAAGTAAACGTGTGTGTGTGTGTGTGTGTGTGTGTGTGTGTGTGTGTGTGTGTAATACTACTTAAGGTAGATCCCACTTAGTTGGCTTTCTGGTTTGAGGAGGTATTGCCTGGGGCCCTTTTTGTGGGTTTTCTGTGCAGCATGTGTCCTAGCATCTGACCAGTTCTTTTTGGCCTGAGCCAATGGAGGATCATGTGAGGGTGCAGGAAGGCACAGTAAATTAAGCTGGGCACTATAGTCTGTTTCCAGGTCACTGCCTTCTGCCTCTTTCTCATACCTTGCTCACCCTTTGACCTTGTTAGAGCAGTAATGTTTCTTCATAAAACATTCTT
Organism: Callorhinus ursinus; assembly: GCF_003265705.2. Taxonomy (NCBI): domain Eukaryota; kingdom Metazoa; phylum Chordata; class Mammalia; order Carnivora; family Otariidae; genus Callorhinus; species Callorhinus ursinus. Next base: position 123,975,476 of record NW_027397066.1, on the reverse strand, counting down.
AATGAGACTATTTACCTTGCATACCCAATGAGATCATGCTTCATGTAATAAATTCTGTGCTCAAACATAGGCCAAGAAGGCAACTCTTGCAGCTATTAAAGAATTAACTTTTTGACTGAGGGAGGGGCCTTTTGCTTGGCAGCCACAGCTATCATGGTCCTGTTTGTCTTATTTTAAGTATATTATAAAGCTAGATGGAAGTTTTTCCTCTCCTTTTTTTTCCCTTTTGCTAATTTGTTTGTGTTTTGTTTTACGTCCACAGATCTGTCGATCTTGAGCATAGCGTAGTTATTCCTAAAGAATGTGAAATCTACAAAGCAGATAAATAACATGTATTTCTTTCAGGAATGTTCATCTGATTTTAAAGATCTCACTCAGTCGCAACGGAGCTTAGGAATTTTATTTTTTATCAGAGGTAGTGAGTTCTTCCTCCCCAGTGAATACTATTTTTTATACAGACCGGTTTGAATTCTGCATCTTTTGGTACCTCCTTACATCAGAATGAAGGTGCCCTCACCTGAGCAAAAGCATAAAGCCTGGGACATCTGCTACAGCAGCAGCAGCCCCCAAGTACCCCAAAGTTGACCGTTCTGCCCAGGGAATGAGGAGACAGACTACCTGTGTATGGTACAGGTCGTAATATGCCTCCTACTGAAAAAACTAATCTCTTCAGTAGAGGCGACCTAATGGTAACCTTGCTGAACTTGTAGATGCCATTGGAGGGCCAGTCCCTTTTTCACCCCCCTTTGACCTCTTGATTTGATGTCACCTGCACATGTAATGGGGCTTCTCTCTTCTGTTTTTCCATTGTCATTACCACAGCTCAGCGCCTACCCCCTCTGCCACAGCCCCGTCAGTGCCTTGTGACCCTGTGCAAACCACCGTACCGTCTGTGTGATGGTGATGACAGCAGTACCAGCCTCACAAGGCACTTCTGAGGATTCAGTGAGATATTTTACAAGATGCCGTCCTAGCACTTAACAAAACAGATTCTCAGTGAGTGGCAGCTCTTTACTATCACGATATCCCCACTAATACAGTTAGTTTAAGGGAGTTCCAGCCTGGCCAAACCTGGAAGACCTGCTGCGTCACCTTCAGAACTCTGGCCCAAGATGGAACCCTCTCCACACATAGCCTCCTTGTACGCACATTCTCGAGTCTGACTGGCATTAAAAGAAAAAAGGGAGGGGAAAAAGATGTTGCTAAATGTAAGAGGAAAAAGTACTATCTATATACCTACAGAAAAGTGCTCGCTTCAGCAGCACATATACTAAAATATATACCTACAGAAAATATAAATGCCATAAAAACAATCATACTGATCATCTATCTAGCCCCAGAAGTACCTTGTAGGCAGAGGCTTGCGTTGCACCTTCTGACCTCCTGTCTCCAGCAGGGAAAGTAGCAGAGTATGTCATTGGGGGTTATCTTCCAGAACCTTGTTACTATCTCTGCAAAATTAGTAGATCCTGTATTCTGGCTGCCTCAGATTCCCTTGAGTCTCTCTGATGAGATTTGGCTTCTGGTGTGAGGGACTCTCCTCTTAGAGGAGTCGGTGGGGCTTAACTTTGGGTGGATCCCGACCCAGGAAGGGGGCCTGGCCCACGTGGGTCTCCAGTGTAACCTGAATCACACCAGAAGCAAACCAGAGCATGGTGGGAATTAACGCAGAGGAATATGGGAAAATGTGACCTCCCATAGAAAGATAAAACAACTTCTCCCTCCCATCGTCTGACTCTCCCAAGTATCTTGTCGGTACCACTGATCCCACACTTATCATAGCCTGCTTTACAAACCTAATTACTTTCTTATGTATCGATCCAACTTCCTTCCCCAAGATTCTCATCTCTTGTCCAGACTCCAATACTGTTATTCAACATTGCACTGCTCCCAGAACCAAGACACCTTCTACACAGTGGGTAGATACTGGTTATTGGCTAAGTAGTAAAGAAACATGTTCTCCAATAGCAACAAAATTATATTTATTATAGATGTGAAGATATCTATGGATATTTGTACACACATTAAAATATAATATATGGATATCCACTAATTTGGAACATCTTTTTCCCCAGGTTTATTGAAGTTATGATTAACAAATAAAAGATTACATATATTTAACGTGTACTGTGTGGTACTGTGATATAAATAAACCTGTGTAATGATTACCACAAGCTACTATATCCATCACCTCATACAGTTACCATTTTGTGTGTGTGTGTGTGTGTGTGTGTGTGTGTGGAATGTCTTTTGAAGTGGTCAGAAGTTGGGTTTGAGTTCGCCTTGGCATGTTTTCTGTGTTACTAACATCAATAATGCCAGTTAATTTATTAAATTCTGTACATTACTGTGAGAATGTTTAGAGATACTTTTTAAAACACCCCGTTTTCAAGTTCTTTAACCACTCAAGGACTATTTACAAACAATTGAAATGCCACGTTTTTATTATCAGTTGAGAATCTATTCATTCATGCATAATACAGGGTGCCCCTGGATGCTTACCCCATTTCCAGGGGTGTGTATTGTCTTGTGAACAACAGATGCTCTTTTTCCTGTTAGTACCAATGGGAGAGGTTTTGCTGTGAAACCAATTAAACCTGTAGAAAGATGACATTCCTTCCTTTGGTTTTACGACACAGAAATACTTGGTTGCCCCCCCGCCCCCAGCTCTCTGAGTATGCCATTTCTGGGAAAGGCAAAAAGCAGTTATGCAAATAAAGAGGATGAGGAGGAGAGGAAAACATGAGCAGGGCAAGGGTGGCAGGAGAAATGGTCTGTTAAAAGAGGGATGATGGGGTGGGTACTGTTACTGCCCTGTGGGTTCAATCCAGAAATTATATTTGGCCTGTGAACAGAAAACACATGTTTACATATAACCTGAGTGTATCCTCTCAGTATATTTACTGCTGAGACCTAATTTCAAGACATGGCATGGAGCATCTCCAAAATGACAGAATTCGGGGCACCTGGGTGGCTCAGTCGGTTAAGCATCTGCCTTCGGCTCAGGTCATGATCCCAAGGTCCTGGGATCGAGCCCCTGCATCGGGCTCCCTGCTCTGCGGGAAGCCTGCTTCTCCCTCTCCCACTCCCCCTGCTTGTGTTCCCTCTCTCGCTGTGTCTCTCTCTCTGTCAAATAAAATCTTAAAATTAAATAAAATTAAATAAAATGACAGAATTCTCACTTTAAATTTTTCCAGTGAAACACTGTGATTGAAAAAAATCCCATACCAGGCTTTATTCTACTCCAGAAGAAGAAGAAGAAAAGCTGTCCTAATTACCCATTTCTAGGACTAAAATATCTTTAACTGAACATACTTGATAAAGATCACGACGAAAGTACTATGAGAACCTAGTGTACCCCCTCATTTTACTATGAGAGGCAAGAATGATAGAATTCCTAGCCAGCCATCATTCTACCCAACCAATAGTTTGTCAAAAAGGTATCTTACAGGTCCTATCGGCCTCAGAAGAGAGAGTAAACCAAAGGGGAAGTCTTGCCATGCTACGTTTACGGCCTTTGTGAAATCGTGAGAGCTCACTGGGAATTTTTCACACTTTTTAGAAGGTCCAGCCAGATGCTCCCTGCTTGCTTCTGCATATTGGTCAGGATGGAAAGCAGGGCCTCCCCATTGCGCAGCTCCTGGGGGAGCAATTCATGGAGAATCTATAGAGTTCTGTCTCCCAGCAGTGCCAGGAAATAGTGGCTGCCAAGATGCTGTTGGTAATTAAGGACTTGGCAGCTGAGGGCAGCCAGTAAGCACATACTAGTTACTGTAACATCCAGGTAGAACAAGGGAAACTCCTTTAGGTTTAAGTGGGACCGGGACATGTTTGCAGTCACATTAATGCGTACACACACACACACACACACACACACACCCATGCACGTGCACACACCCACCCACAGCTTTTGCTGGCACTTAAGAAATGAAGTGTGGCTCTGGCCACCTGGGAGCATACGTTCCCAAGCCCAGTGCCCATTAACTCCATGTTAATTTAGTAAGGTGGTTAGTAGGCAGTGTTAAGACCCCAAATTTTTGTTCACTGATGCTTTGGATAAGGGAAACATGCTTATTAAGGATCTTTGGTAAAAGATGTGCCTGTGTAATTAGCAAACATCTTAATTATACGCTTGGACTTGAAGCTTGTGCTAATCTTAAAGTGCAAAAATGATGCGAATTAGGTAAAGAGAAAAGGATTAGAAGGGAAGCCGCATAGCATAACTCCATTACTAGAGTATAATAATTTATACAAGTTTATTAAAATTTGAATTTGAAATAAATTTAATATTTATTGAGTACCCATAAGCATCATGGAAAGGATGTTAGAGGAACACATGAGACACTATTACCAACTTTTAGGAGCTTTCATTTTAGAATACAGCCTGTATTAGAAGAGCAGCATAAAATTTTCAAGTGTTTTAGAAAGACTACTTTAAGTAATAAAACTGTAATTAATTGTGTAACTCCCCATGCTTTTAGAAAAGATATTGGATGAGTACATGTGGCTGCAGAATCTGCACACTGAAAATATTACCCTGAGCTATTTAAATAAATGCAGAGTATTTATTACTCGATGTCAAGTGTGTCCCAAATACATCCACAAAATCACAGGGTCAAGTTAAATGTACCTGAAATACTAAACAGAATGTTGATAATCTGCTCACTAGGTTACAGGCTATAGGACATAGCCTTGTGGATAAGTGCTAGAGAAAGTGTTAAGCTCTCTTCTTCGTGATATTTCATGGCATTGACCTTAAATCAGCCAGGAGAATAAACACAGCATTATAGACCTAAGGCCTAAAACAAATAGGAGTTTTATAATTAATTGCAAGCAAGTATCACTTTTAATAAGAGTTGAAAATATAACCCTTGGCTATTTCTAGTCAATCAAATTATGGTTATCATCAGATATAGTTCTACAACGAATGAGGACATTTTAATGAACTGGAATATTTTAAATATTTTCAAAATTATGGAAAGAATGCAAGTACCATTGAAATATTATTTCAGATGTTAGTAATAATTTCCAGTGTGTTTTTATTTTTCTTACCCAGTTGGCCCTCTACAAGATAGGAGAGGGAAGCCTCATCACCTCCATTTTCCAGATGAATCAGTTGAGGCTTAGAGAAAAGTTCATGTGACACAGGCAGTTCCAGGTATCTGATTCCCCAAGTAATTACTGTAGGCTATTGGCGAGGCACCTGGCTGATTTCTTTTCTTGGCGGTCTCTCACTCATCCATCCCCCGAAGCCTCTGAGTGCCCCACTGTAAGCTCGGCACTCTTGGGCAGGACTCATTCGCAGCTTCCCGTTAGCATATGTGAATATGATACATTTGCTTTTCATTGGAACAATTCCGAAAAATCAGATTTTTCTGCCGCAAACCTTTTATTTAAGGAGGTAGTCTATAAAGAAATGAAATGATTTGAAATGACTGTTTTAAAATTGTTCTGCTAATTTTAAACTCCTTAAAGATAGGAATTACATCTTTTAAGCCCAGTTGCAATATTTAATGTTTGTGTGGCAAAGAGATCTGCTGTTGGCTAGTGCCTTGTCTCGTATCTAAATTGGTAAGTGTTTCTGTGATGAATGTTGTAAATATTAATGGCCACAATTGTAATCATGAATGATTGTTTTTTAAAATCAAGTTAATTCGTGTGGCATATTTCTACTCTACATTAAATTTGTATTCTACAAATCCCATACATCTTAGAACTAAGTAGTAGGTGGCTGGTCCTTCAAGAATTTTGAAATAAAGTCTTCAGTAAAATTGGAAACCTTGCATTTGCAAATAAGTTATCACCATAGCTCGAAGTTCAGTTTGGCATTTCTAAGCTTTATTTCCTTTTTATCCATTCAGTCATCCATCCATCTTCCCAGTTATCTGTCCATCTCCCCATCCACCCCATGCACCTGCTGCCCACCCCTCAGCCTTCCCATCTGCCTTCCAGTCTCCCTTCCACCTCCCCAGTCTTTCATTTCTCATTGTCCATTTTAAGAGCCCTTAAAGGAAATGAGAAAGAAAAGCAGTTGTTATTAAACGTAATACTGACCCTTTGGTTTTCATTAAAATTACCACATTATATTTATTGTCCAAAATGTGGCACTTCTAAGAGTAAACAGAGCGCTACTGGTAATCATGCTGGAAAAACCAGCATAAACTAGGACTGTTCTGGGCAAATCAGAACCTAAGGTCACTCGTACGTAATATGTTCCTCTAAAAATCTAAAGTGGAATTGCATTATAGTATTATTATATTTTTTTAGTTCTAGATTATATGATATGTGAATTGTTTATATTAAAAATACAGAGTGAGGCACATTTTTAAAGATTTTTTATGTGTGTATTGGTGTAACTTAAACCTGATTTTTGGTAGCATTAATTCCTGTACATGTAGTAGTTAGCTCTCTAGTTTGAAATCATCTAGATATTTAATTTATTCCCTTTTGTTACCTTGCTTTGGGGTTGATTGCTCTCCCATTAATTCAATGGACATCTACAAATCACTGTCTCCAGATATAGCATGTACCAAGGTGCCAGAGGGGCTCTAAACGAGGAGGGACACCCAATCTTTGTGTTTCAGCGGTTCACAGTGTAGCTGGGGGTGTAGGGCCAGCAGCATTTACAACAGATAACTGTGCATAAGCCAGCAATTGCACATGGACCAGAACAGGAAGAGTAAGTGGTAGAGAAGCACCAAGAAGAACTAGTAAAGGGGCCAGAGAGAGCTAATTCGAGGAAGCAGAGACAGCACTAGAATAATACCCATTCTGGCACTTGTTGGCGACTTGTTGGTGGATAATAGTGGGAATTACTGGCTTCTGTAAGATTTAACCGAGGCATATGTAACTTATTAGCATATGAAGTAATTTTTCCTTCCTCTGAACTCCCAGCTCAATCATGTGTTAGCTCTGTGATTGTAGACAGATTTTTTTAACCCTCTGGTCTGTTTCCTCATTATAAAATAAGAACCTTAATAGTACCTACCCATAAAATCGTTAAATTGGTTAATTGATATGAAATAGGACTGTGCCTGGTATTAGAAAAATACTGAAAAGGGACTGCTTCTGTTAGTATAGCAAGACATCTTTCAAAGAAAAGTAATCCGTTTCAGTCAGTGTTTAATTATACCTTACCTCATGTAATGTATCCCAAACATAATCTAAATTTACCCTTATTGTTTATAATGTTTTACAGCTCGAAAGTCAAAGAAGTTGGGCAAGTTAAAAGGTATTCACGAGGAACAGTCACAGCAGCAGCAACCCCCGCCCCCACCCCCGCCTCCCCAGAGCCCCGAGGAAGGGACGACGTACATCGCTCCCGCCAAAGAGCCCTCAGTCAACACAGCGCTGGTTCCTCAGCTCTCCACAATCTCACGAGCACTCACACCTTCCCCTGTTATGATCCTTGAAAACATCGAGCCTGAGATTGTGTATGCAGGCTACGACAACTCAAAACCAGACACAGCCGAAAACCTACTCTCGACTCTAAACCGCCTAGCAGGCAAACAGATGATCCAAGTCGTGAAGTGGGCAAAGGTACTTCCAGGTAGGACCGCCTCTCCTGTCACGGTCTGCATCCTGAACTAGAGAAGTCAGGGCAACAGATTTCCCCATCTCCAACAGTGCAGTTGGAATTAGCTTCCCATTAAATCCTCATACCAGATTTGTTTCATCAATATCAAATTAATTGAGTGTGTAAGGAAACTCTGTTCGTGTGCTCATTTCTCCTGAGATGTTAGGGCTGCGGGTTCTATTGTTAATAGACATTCCTTGTGTTGATGATTGAAAGGGGACATTTCAGACCCAAAATATTTATAAGGTAAAATACATTCTGTTTATGCGAGCACAAGGTGAGCCCTTTATCGGCAGCTTGTAACCAGGGCCAATCTAAGCACAGACAAGGAAACTAAGACCTGTCAAGTAAGTTGTATGAGACCCTGAAAGACTGTTCTTTCTGAAAATATCATCTTACCTCCAGCACCCTTTAAATTGTCCTTGAAATTCCTTCTCTAGTCATTTTTTGTGCTCTAGAATTTTATTAAGAAGGCCCCTATTAATCTACAGAAGAATCACTTAGACTGGCTATCCTGTTGTCCCAGTTCATTAATCAAAGCAGTTTCTTGGATTATCTGTGGTCAGCCAGGGCCCTAAGAAAAGATTGGGGAAAGCTCCGATAGTTCTTTCTTTGAAGAGGAGCTTCCTCAGGTGAAGCTCTACAAATAGAAGAATACCATGATGCCCCTGGGAGTACAGGGGGATGAGAAAAGGGATAAAAGAAGGGTTAACTTAGGCCCAGATGGGAAGCCTGGGGGAGAGGGCAGGACAGGTACCAAGGATGCTCATTCTACTTCACAACTTTGTTGGAGTCCGGTATTACCCCCAGAAGAAAGGAAACAAGGAATGATATTTTTTCAACCACCCCAAATTCATGAAAATTAAAATCTTCCACCATGATAGCAGATATGCAGGAGTTGACAGTTAATTACTAAAATATTCCTTATTTTAATGTTACTGGGAGTAGAATGAAGCAAGTTTTACAGGTTAATATAAATTCTTTCAGTCTAACCAACGGTTTTAGACCGTTATCCACAGTGAAACTGCCTGAACTCCCTGGTTTTATTTGTCCTGGCAGTTCACCCTCATTGAAAATTTGGGGTGAACTTAGAATGAAACGTTGAACAGGGCCATGGTGGGTGCTCCTGAAATGACTGTTGAACTAATTTGAGTCTGTTAGAGACAGGTGACTGTTTGGGGTTGCCTTAAGAAGCTTCTTCCTGGAATGTACTTAAATGCTAAGTGTATTTCTGTGATTAATTGTTCTGTTCTTCAGGATTTAGAAACTTGCCTCTTGAGGACCAAATTACCCTAATCCAGTATTCTTGGATGTGTCTATCATCATTTGCCTTGAGCTGGAGATCGTACAAACATACAAACAGCCAATTTCTCTATTTTGCGCCAGACCTAGTCTTTAATGAGTAAGTACCTATTAATTAGCCTTCATAAAATAAACTGCAGAGTTATTTGTTATGCTTTTTTTATGATTTCTAAACATAAATCATACGTATATTTGTGAAAGAATCCACTGACACTAGCTAGCATTTTTAAGAGGAAAAAATCCTATCATTTAAGAATTTAAAAATTACTTTTTGCAGAATTACCATGCACATGTCTGAGTATATATAAATCAGTGTATATAGTTCTCATATAATAGTATGTGGGAATTGTCCCAAAAGAAAAATGATCCAGTTGGCTCTAGAAACTTGACTGGTACAAAGCCACCATTAATAGAAAACAGTCTCTTTTGGTATCTGCTCCAGTTGAGAAGACTATCTAATTTCTAGGAAATGTGAATGTATGAAGTGCCAGTTTTTGCACGCATCCATGTAGTGGTTCTATGGTTAACAGTATACAGCTGCTCAGTGTTTCATGACACTCAAAATTACCCTTCTTTGCAATCATAAAAAAAGCCAAAATGTGGTAGTGAAATATCTTAGTTTTATGATACATTTTAAAAGATCAAAAGAATTGTAAGAGAGATTTCTCTGGCCATGAATTCCTTCCTACATTAAGTTTACACTTTTTGCATTCCACATTAGCACATGTCATGGATGTTCATTTCCAGCAGTGCTTCTTTGTCATCGTCGGGTCAAGAAACACCTAATATAAAAAAGGAACTTTTGAATTATGACAGTAACCACAGCCATATTCTAACAGATAGCTCTCTCTAGGTATGAAAATAGGGGTTTTCAGTAAGGAAGGAAGCAGATAAGAAATAGATCAGTGATAAAGGAAAGAAAAAGCAATGCAAAAGATGAGAAGTGGACACACAGTGCCAAGGTACCTAAATGGTACCATAGCAGTCTCGCTACAAAGTCCAGTTCACCCCAATATGGTAGGTCACAAAGACCATTTTATTCCAGTATAAATTAGGAACATCAGTTGTTGGTTCTCAGGGTGACCCTTCTTTTGGCAATTAGTCAGAAAGAATAATTCTGCTGCATAATTTTTCACCAAAAAGCGTGAAGTGAGGCCAAACAACTGACATGCGCATTTTCATTTACTTGTTTTCCTCATTAGTCAGCTGATACTATTAAATAGTAAGCCTGTTTTCAAGTATGGTCTATAAACCAAAAGGAAAACATGTTCCTTGTTTTAAAAGTGTGGGTTAACAAGAATCTCTATTCCATGCCATCCAGCATGTTTCCATTTGATTTTAACAGATTTAAATGATCCATTCAGTCTTCTTGAGGACATATATTAACTTTTCCCCATAAAATACATATAACATGAAAATTTTCCATTTGAGCCATTTGTAAGTGTATAGTTCAGTGGCATTAATTACATTCACATTGCTGTGCAACCATCCCCCCCCCTCCGTCTCCAGGACTTCTTCATTGTCCCAGACAAAAACTTTGAAGCCCTTAAACAAGAACTCCACAGTCTCCCCTCCCCCAAACACCTGATAACTTCTAGTCCATTTTGCCTCTTCTAGGTAATTCATATAAGTAGAGTCATACACTACTTATCCTTCCGTGTCTGGCTTATTTCACTGAAGCATAAGGTTTTCAAGGCTCATCCTTATTGTACCATGTATCAGAATTTCATTTTATGGCTGAATGATATTCCAGTGTATGTACATAGGATTGATCCTCATTGTTTGCAGATTCTGTGTTTGTGAAATGACCTTCTGGCTACATTTATTTGTAACCTCAGAGTCAAGACTCACAACACTTCCACAGTCTTTCCCAGATGCGCCCAGAGCAGCAATAAATTTGCGTCACCCAATGTGTACATTTCAGCTGAGACTCTCTGCCTTTTTGTTTCAGCTTTCATACTGTGAACAAGTGGCCTTTTCATGGTCTATTTAGTACCACGTTTTTTGCATTTTTGTGCTTTTTGTTGGTGATTTCACCGTTTAAAACGACCTCTAAGCAGAGTGCTGAAGTGCTATCTAGTGTTCCTAAAGCAGGAAGTCTGACGTGCCTTAGGGAGAAAGACATAGGTCTTAGATGAGCTTCTTTCAGGCATGAGTTATAGTGCTGTCAGCTGTAAGTTCAATGCTAATGAATCAGCTATATATTTATTAATAAGGTGCCTTTAAACAGAAATATACATAAAACAGGATTATGTATAGATCAGTTGATGAAAGTGACCAGTGGATCTTAAGAACCTAACCCTGTATTCCCCTTAGGAGGAACAGTTCATTATTCACTGATTCAGTGTTTGCTGCAACTTTATAAAATATAACTACCTTATTTATTTTTACCAAGTAAAGCGCATTGACCACATTTTGTTTATTCATTCATCTGTCAGTAGACACTTGGGTTGTTTACACCTCTGGCTATTGTAAATAACGTTGCTGTAAACATTTGTATGTTAGTATCTGCTTGAGTCCTTGCTTTCATTTCTTTTTTGGTATATATCTAGAGCATATTACAATTCTACATTAAACTTTTGAGGAACCACCACACTGTTTTCCACAGCAGTTGTACTATTTTACATATTCCCACCAGCAATGTGACAATAGTTACAAGAGTTCCAATTTCACCACATCCTTGCTAATACTTATTTTCTGTTTTGGGCTTTTTTTTTTTTTTTAAGATTATTTATTTGAGAGAGAGGGAGGGAGAGAGATGGGGGAGGGGCAGAGGGAGAGGAAGAGGGAGAATCTCAAGCGGACTCCCCGCTGAGCACAGAGCTGGACACTGGGCTCCAGCCCAGCACCCTGAGATCTTGACCTGAGCCGAAATCAAGAGTTGGATGCTTAACCAACTGAGCCACCCAGGCGCCCCCTAGGGTTTTTTTTTTAATAGCTTTCCTAGTAGGTATAAAATGTTTGGGGATGGGATTTTTTTGTTTTGTTTTCAAATATATTTGATATATAATATTATATAAATTTAAGGTATGTTGATTTGAGACATTTATATATAGTAATATGATCGCCATTGTAGCAGATGCTTGGCACTTCTGTCAAGTCCCGTAATTGTCATTCCTTTCTTTTGGTAAGAGTAATAGTTAAGATCTAGTCCATTAGCAAGGTTGATGATTGTAACAGTTTATACATTCACTATACTGTACATTAAGTCTGCACAACTTGTCTACTAGTTGCTAGTTTGTACGCTTGAAACACCATCTCTCCGTCCCCCTCCTTTCACCTCCCAGTAACCGCTATTATACTCCGTTTTTGCAAGTTAGCCTTTTTTAGATTCCACATATGAGTGATATCATACAGCATTTGTCTTTCTATGACTTATCTCTTAGGAGTTGGGAAGTCCTTTCTCATTGTGGTTTTGGCTTGCATTTTCCTAATGACTAATGATGTTGGGCCTCTGTTCATGAGCTTATTGGCCATTTGTAGATCTTCTTTGGAGAAATGTCTGTTCAAGTCCTTTGATCATTTTTAATTGGATTGTTTGTCTTTTTGTTCTTGAGTTGTAGGAGTTCTTTATATACTCTGGATATTAAACCCTTATCAGAGATGTGGTTTGTATATTTTTCCCATTCTGTGGGTTGTCTTTTCACTCTTGATAGTATCCCTTGAGGCATTTAAAATTACAGGTTTTAATTTTAATGAAGTGCAGTTTATTTTTTTCTTTTGTTGCCTATGCTTTTGGTATACTCTATTAGTTTTTAACTGTATGCACATATCCAAGTATACAGGTTCTGAAAAAGGTACAGAATTGTAAGAATCCTTTTTAACAAATGAGATTTAGGGGAAAGCAACTTATATTTGAAGTCTAAATTAATGTAATTGAAAGGTTTGGGAAATAAATAAGAAACCAAAAATAAAAAAGGCCATATACACTTTGTGTACATTTGCCTATTATAAAAAATACTAATAGAGATGAAATGGAAACACAGAAATGGCTTTCTAATGTTTTAAATAGTTAAATGTTATGATATTATATAATTATTAGAATGAAAATTTTATCTCTGTTCTTAAAACTTTGACCTTAACCCCACCCTAGAGTTCTGTAGGTTTCTCTCAAGTAGAAACTAGAATAGGGCAGGGCTGTGTTTTTCAGAATTGAAAAAGGGGGGAACCTACTTCCAGAAAACATTTAGAAATGACATAAAGCCTTTTGATCAAATCACACCAACAAAAAGAGCTTGATCAGTAGCTCTATCACAGGGTGCTATCATAGACCCTCTATTTTTTTTTTAAGAGAAACTATTAAGAGAGGATGGCCTGCAACTAGAGTCTGAATGCATATGTATGCTTCATCCTGCATTTATTGAAGGAATATTTGCTAGCTGTTGTCAATGTTCTGAACAGTGCCCAGCGGCAGGAAGGAACTCCGTGCAGAGTTATGTAGTGATGGGGCACGGAGAGAAATGCAAAGATGTTGAAAGGCAAAATGGACAGGAATTGCTGGTGGTCAGATTCAGGTAGAGAATGGAGGGGAGGAAGAAATGGGTGTCTAAGATGACTTCCAGGCCTCTGCCTTAAGTGCCAGGTCAGATTTGGTGTCACTGCCCAGGAAAAGGGAGCAAGGGTAGAGGACCAGAGTTTGGAAGGGAAGAAGAAAGGAGGGTGTGAAGCCAGTTTTAAACCTAAGATTGAACTGCCTTTCAAATATTATTCAAGGGAAGATATTAAATAAGCAGTTTTTATACACACCCAAAGCGTAGAGAGAGGTCCCAGCTGAAGATACCAATGTTGGACTCGTGTTAGAGGTGGTAGTCAAAGGGCACAAGACAGGGGAGTGCGGGTCACAGGTCCTAAGGAAAGAGAGGGCTTCCAGAAAGAAAGTATGGCTATCAGCATTAAACGCCACGTGAGCCCAGTGAGCGGTGAACCGAGAGCTGGAAGCACGCCTCCCCGCTTGCTGGCCAGCGCCTTGCACATTCTTGTCTGCTGAGCGTGTCCCTGTACTTTCCTTCAGCCAGTACCTGTACTTGCATAGCCTTCCACCAAGGGAGGGAAGGAATTGGGATTTTGTGCAAGGAAGTAACATACTTCCTTCAGCTGAGGGGAGATCAGCTCTCACGGGACCTTCCCTTGCCTCCCGCTCACCCTCCGCCGGCTCAGGCTGCCTCACACCTGCATCGGCAGCTCGCTCCTAGGCATCCATAGCCCTGCTTTGGTTCCCTGGTACCTCCCCGTTGAAATCACAAGCTCTGTCATCATCAGCTTTTAATTTCCAGCACCTGGCACGGTGTCCAGGGCAAAGTAGGAACTCTGTAAATATTTGCCGAATAAGTGAATTATTGAACAAATGAACCAAACAATCCATTAATTAGTCTAGAAGATGCTTTCTACGTTATCATTGCTGATTATGAGGATGACATCTATGATAAAGAAGTGTGATAGGGGATGCAGTTTTCATGCCAGAAGCTTTGCTGTATTTAAAACCGTGAGCAAAACTTCAATAGTTGATCCTTTGTGTTTGCCTTCTCCTGTGAAACAGATCTGAAAGCTCCCAAAGATCTTATCCTTAACGCTGTGTACTGGCTTTATTGGAGTTGGAGGAAAGGTGGGGAGCAGAGAATAATTAAGGAAAACATTCTTTCCCATCTTTTTTTATTAAACATTGGGGTGAAGATATGAGTTAATACTTTAAATTAGCATAGAACTTTTCTTATTATAAATGTGAAACTTTTCAAACATGTATTAAATGATTCTTCAATTGTACCTTGAAACAGCTTATCATATATTGCTACAGATCGCTGCAAGTATTCAAATTTCTTATCAATTCAGTACACATATTAAAACTCCCATTTAAGCCTGTAATGAAATTTCTTCCAATTTTTTTTTTAAATTTCTGAAAGGCAGGTTCAGTGTTACCACTCTCTTTTAAGTCTTGGCCAGTATTTTAGAAGTAAAAGTATATTTAAAAGCATGTTTATGTTGTCTCAAGTGGTAGCCCAACAAAAAATGGTTTTGAATGATCTTTCACTGAAGATAATTTGTGGTTCCTGAACCTTTATTTTATTTATTTATTTTTCTGGTTCAGAGACGGTAGGAGCAAGAGTTTAAGCCTCGGTGCCACTTTCTGAGCCCCTCTGAGTGAGCGCTCTGAGTGTGTCTGCCTCGGACTTGGACTCGTTAACCTCAGCTCCATAGTGACACCCCCCCCCCCGCCCACCGCCATTGGCTGTGTGACGGCAGCACCAGACTCGGTATCCGTCATTTCCTGGTTCATGGAGTGCTGCCTGTCCCTGTTGTGTCCCCAGTGGGAGGACCACTGTGCTGCCATTGTCCAGTAGTCCTTAGTGAGGGGCCCTCCCTGGGTCACAGTGCCGTTTAAGGATCCTCTGCACCCAAGCAAGGTCCAAAAGCTCTAGTAGGCCTGGCTCATAGGCTGTGTCTTCCAAGGCCGTGTCACTTGTTGTTCCAGCTGGGAGCAGGGTGTCCCCAGGAAGGCCAGGAGCGCACGGAGCTGGGCCACGGCAGGCCTCCCCCACGCCTCCCAGGGCAGCATGGTTGGTATTCCTGAGGTGACTTCTGTGCCTGGGCCCTCGCTCCAGCAGGGTAAGAGCCAGCGATGGGTGGGGGACAGGGGTTCTGATGAGAGGAGCCACAGAAGCAGGATGAGCCTGGGTCACCTTCCCCTTCACTGGCTTCATGTACTTTTCCTGCTCTATCCCCAGCGGCTCTTCCCCTCTTCTCTTCCCTTTCTGTGGCTTCCAAACAGGATCTCTTACTTCCCCTGTGCTCACTGGGACACCGTTCTGAGTAATGTCCAATATCTGACCTCCACCCTTTCCCGCTCCCTTCCCTCCTCCTCCTTCCTCCCTCTCCTTCTCCTTCTGTCTCTCCCTCTGTGTCTTACACACACACACACACACACACACACACTCACTCCCCACTCCCGTCTTCTGAGATTTCCTGTTTTTTTCTTCTGGGTCAGTATGAAGACATAAACTGAAAGAACAAAAAGTCGCCCTTCTGTGCCTTCTCTTTCCATTGGCCCCTGTGGAAACGAGGTCCTGTTCTACTAGCTAGAGGGCCAGAGTCTCAACAGACTGGGGTGTGGCCATTCTGAGTGTTGGACAGGAGCCCCAGCTCCCCCTTTAGAGGGTGCCTGTGTTGCCCTTCTTCCCATGGTTCCCCCTCGCTGGCCGCTCTTTGCATCTGGCCCTCTTCGCTCATGCCCAGCCCTGTAAACTATCAAGATTGACACTCCTGAATAAAGAAAAACAATGTCCCAAATCAGAAAATGGTCAATCCTTGCCTGCAAGTGGCAGAAACATGGCAGAATGGGATTTTTTTTTTTCTGTTGCACAAAGACAAGGTGTGGAAAATATCCTGCCACCTGAAAGAGACCAGGCAGAGGGAACTATAGGTAAAGGTACAATGAAACCTGAGGAGATTTTGTAAGCTATGAATGAGAAATAAGAATTCAATCATATATGGAAGCAAAGGAAAGGTAGGGGCAGAACTCCAAACAAGAGGTATTTCTTCCCTTCTTTTTTCTCCCATTGTTTGAAAACAGTATTTCTTCCCCTTAATCAACTAGCATGGCGATAAGAAGTAGAGTCAGAGCAAAAAGTTACTTCTAGACATTTCTAGCCAAAGGGTTGAGAGGAGGAAAGTTCTTAAATAAATGGGTAACTTGGCTGTGGGATGCTGCTTCTGGGTTACTGCTCACATTAAGAAAAGTTCTTGAAACGAGCATGCAGGGGTCAGGGACTGTCCTTACCTGAGAAAGGCAAGAACACTGAAGAGAGGAGTATTAAGACTGTGGAATCACAGACCTGTACCTCTGAAACAAATAATACATTATATGTTAAAAAAAAAAAGAAGAAGATAGGAAGGGAAGAATGAAGGGGGGAAAATCAGAGGGGGAGACTTACCATGAGAGACTGTGGACTCTGAGAAACAAACTGAGGGTTCTAGAGGGGAGGGGGTGGGGGGATGGGTCAGCCCGGTGATGGGTATTAAAGAGGGCACGTTCTGCGTGGAGCACTGGGTGTTATACACAAACAATGAACCATGGCACACTACATCAAAAACTAATGATGTAATGTACGGTGCTTAACATAACATAAAAAAAAAAAAAAAAGACTAGAACTGTAGGTAGACCTTCTAATTCATGCCTCAACCCATCTTCTTTTTCACCAAACTCTGCCTTCTCCTTTTGGACTGTTCTTGGGAGAAGGAGTTAAGTGATATTTATTCAGTCCATTCATTCAGTACATATTTCTTGAGCAACTTCAATATACCAGGCACTGTTCTAGGCACTGGGAATACAACAGGGAGAAGATGGAGTTCACACTCTGGTGGTGGGTGGGTGGGATAGCAGAAGAAGTGGAGGCAGCAAGGTGAAGAAGTCCCACCTGCTGTGTCTCCCAGGACTGTAGCTCAGGGAACATACCATCATCCTGTGTACAACCACGAACAAGTGGTATTTAAAACAACAAGGTGCAGTTCGGATTCTCTCAGAAGATGTACTAGCGCCCTTGGTAAGCCACATTGACCTCCTCGTGGTATCTTGAAGGATCTCAGCCCAGACCCTTTCCACCTGCTATTTGTTGCAGGAGGATGGTCCTTTCTCACCTTCTTGTCTCAGCTGGAATGACCACCAGATCTAGAGAGACCCATCTGCTCAGTCCCTCCCCGTTATATCACGTGTTTATTTTCTTGGTAGTAGGTCTCCTGCTGCCATAACGTAGGCTCAGAGAGGGCAGGAACCTGGCCTGTCTGGTTTATCTTTGCACACCCAGGACCTAGAATACTGTCTGGCATTAGTAAATGCTTGATGAACTAATTAATTTTAAAAATGCTATTTTCAGCATTATTTCCAGCTGCTTCTCTGCATAAACTCTGCGCAAGCCAAATTAACCTTTCTCTTCCCTTAGTCCTGTCTTTCCACTGCTGTGCCTTTGCTCCTAACATTTTCCTTTTCCCTCCCTCACCCAACCCAAAGGACACCTCCTCTCTGGTAACTTCTATTATCTTCAAAATCAAGAGGGACTTTTGCCCCCAAAACTCTTTTTTCTGTATTACTTTTCTCTCTGTCAATTATTTGCTATTTTTTGTGTTTTATGTATGTTTTCCCTCCAGCTATACTGTAAACTTCTAGAGCACAGGAAGCATACTTGAAAAAAAAATGTTCCTTAATATTTAGCAAAATGCTTTTTACATATTGACACTTGGCGGCTTTTTCTGGTCTGTTAATTGAGTGCGCTTTCTAGTACAAGTGTCAGATGCAAGATTCCTGATATGGGTTTACTCTACAATGCTTTTAGGTGTAGCATTGGGAACTTAATGAAAAAGATTCATTTTTTATAGGATTCTTTCAAATTTTACTTCAGGAACATTGCTATATGGTTATATTTCTTACATTACTTCTGGTAGCGTACTTGAGAAATTTCCTAAGTAGTCAGTGAAGCCAGGTAATTGCCAGTATAGTATGAAATTAAAACAAAAAGGAGACTGCAAATGGAATGCACTGTTTAAGCTTTATAGAACTATACAGAGATTGCACAGAGTTTTTTTTTGGGGGGGAGGGGGTTGGGGGATTGGGTTTTGGGGATTTTTCTGGTTTTTCTGTTGTTTTTGTTGTTGTTGTTGGTTTAACCAGTCTTCTGTTGAAGACACTGGCCATCTATTTTTTTTTTAACGATGTATTTATTTGAGAGAGCGTGAACCTGGGTAGGGGGAGGGGCAAAGGGAGAGGGAGAGGGAATCTTCAAGCTGACTCTGCACTGAGTGTGGAGACCCACACAGGGCTCGGTCTCACAACCCTGAGATCATGACTGGAGCCAAAATCAAAAGTCAGATGCTTAACCAGCTGAGACACCCAGGGACCCCGAGATTGTACCGAGTAGTAATTATGCAAGAAATATGTCCAAGCCTTACTCTGAATAACTAGAGGGAGCTATTTTTTATTTTGAATAAAAGTCAAAACCAGTTTAAGGTCACATGTTATCTGTAAAAGGCTTAGTGTGGCTAATAGCAGCATGTTGCTTTGTATTTCAATAAACATGCCCAAAGACTTTGGTCTCTTGAGCTAAAAATACTCTTCCTTTCAATATAAAATAAAATCACTGCAATGAATTTGTGGGTTTTTTTGAAAAATTGATAAACAGAGAAAAATTATTTTTGATGCAGTGATTACACATTGTAAGATTGGGGCAGGTGGTGAGGAATGGATTAGTTAGTTACAAAACTGAGGAGAGTGCTAGGCTTCCTCCTTTAACCCAG
Organism: Callorhinus ursinus; assembly: GCF_003265705.2. Taxonomy (NCBI): domain Eukaryota; kingdom Metazoa; phylum Chordata; class Mammalia; order Carnivora; family Otariidae; genus Callorhinus; species Callorhinus ursinus. The sequence goes on along the minus strand of NW_027397066.1, from coordinate 123,956,320 downwards.
GTCATCATCAGACACGTAGATGGTGTCTTTGATCATTCTCCTCTAGATTGAAGTAAGAGCACACACTTGAATGTGTCTTGATATGTAACCTGTTCAGTGAGCTTTCATCTCTAGACACTTCTAGAACCAAAAACCACACGATTATCTATTTTGATTGTATCACGCATGAGAGATGATTTAGATGTTAAGACCTCACTTCCACCCATGAAACCTAAGCAAATTAATTGATTTGTGTATCTGAGAGGCTCTGAAGAGGTTAATTTTTGAGGAGGGGTTCTGGCATTGATACTTTCCTGAAAGAAACAAGTAGAGAAGGGGAAGAAAAAAAAAAAAAGGCCATATTTGGTGACCTTCAGTGTACTTGTTAAAGCTCATCTGTGGAGTGCCTGCGTAGCTCATTGGTTAAGCATCCAACTCTTAGGTCATGATCTCAGGGTCCTGGCATCGAGCCCCACGTCAGGCTCTGCAGAGTCTGCTTAAGATTCTCTCTGTCCCTCTCCCTCTGCTTCTCCCCCCGACCCCCCGTGCTTGCACACGCACTCTCATTCTCTCTCAAAATAAATAAGTAAATCTAAAAACAACAAAAAAAGCTCATCTGTGTATCAGCAGTAGGAGTACTGCCCCAGCCAGCGTCCATATTTACAGATGTGGCAACCTTTGTCTCATGGCCCCTTACCTGTGCTCCTCCACCTTGAAAGAGCCCCTGCCTCAATAGAATCAATGGAACTAGTAGTTTATAAACTCCTAATTTCTTTTTTGCTGTAGGTATGATGTCACGCTCTGTCTTAGTCACCTTGGGCTGTTGTAACAAAATACCACAGGCCGGGTGGCTTAAACAGCAGACATTCATTCCTCACAGTTCTGGAGGCTGCAAATCTGAGAGCAAGGTGCCTGTATGGTTGTGTTCTGTGAGGGCCCCCTTCCTGGCTTACAGACCACTGCCTTCTTGCTGTGTCCTCGTATGGGAAAGACAAAAAGCTCTGGTGTCTCTGCTGCTGCTGCTTTTTTTAATCCCATCATGGGGGCTATGCCCATCTAAACCTGTTTACTCCCAAAAGCCTCACCTCCCACTGTTATCACCTTGGGGGTTAGGATTTCAGCATATGAATTTTGGGGGACACAAACATTCGGTCTCTATCATCTCCACTTACGTGGATAATAGGGTACAATCAAGTGGTTTGGAGGGGGAATTTGAAGGATGATGAGCTGGTGCTTTTAGAGCTTCTGTTTATATAAGTTACATCTATTCATATTTACCTATATTAGAAACTAAAACAAATTTTTAGAATATGGTTTTATCATTCACATTAAAATAGCAAGTACATATTATATAAATAACAAACGGCATAGCATAAATATTGTATGAAAAATAACTTTTTTAACAAAAGAAAAGTATTAAAAGAATGGCACTCTTTTGCTTTTTTGTAAATCCTTTCAATCTGACTTAAATGAAGACAGTTACATTCCCTTGTCTGCTTCTCATATTCAGTCTGTGGTGATAGGTTGTTTTGGTTGAAGTATATGAAAAAAAATTCAGTTTCACCCAGGTAGTTAGTTGGAGAAAGGAGTACCTTGCAGACCCCTGGAAAGGGTCTTGGGGATATCCCAGAGTCCCCAGACCACACTTTGAGAAACACTAGATGAGGTGATTGATAAAACCCAACCCAAACTTAAAATTCTGCTTGGCTTTGGGGAAGCCTCACTTGTGGTATGGATCTCTGTTTCTTCATTCAGGAAAGACTTAATCTCTACTCAAGTTATCAGATAATCACTGAATAGTGAATAGAACGTGGTCCTCGTGCTTAAGGGGCTCTCAGTCTAGTAGCAGAACACTTACAGAGCCTACTATGTACCATTTTCTGTACTTGATGCTTTTATATGAACTGTCTTCTTCATAGACAGTCATGTTTTCAGGCAGATACTATTATCACTGCTTTATAAATAACTCAGCTGCCTCAGACAGACAGACGTTCAGTAGGGTTATCCAAGATCGCATAGCCGCTGAGAGGTGGATCTCAGGTTTGAGCCCAGATTTCCCTGGAAGTTCATGCTGTTCTCATTATGCCATCTGTCTCCGTGCATCTACAAAGTAATGGAAATGGAAGGGTCTTCAGGGTCCCTTCCAACCTCCTACAGTTTATGATTCTGCTTTACCAACAAGATAACTTATTCTTGTAGCTATGAGAACTTGTGACCGAAATGAGGCCAGTTAAAAGGGAAGCGGACAGTATTATAAGCGAATATCCTGATTGCTTCCTCTAATGTGAAATTTATGTCTTTCTGTTGTTTAGCTTAAAAAAATTATGAACAATGGCTAACGTTTCACTGGTCACTAATAAATATCGGGAATATTTACAATATGCAAAGCACCATGGTGGCTGTTGTAAGGAACCCAAAGTGAGAGACACAATTTCCATCTTCCAGAATTCTGTCCTGTTGTTGGTGAATTAAGACCCAGGCACAAGAGTAGTGGCCCAACAGGATGAAGTCCACATGACAAGTGTGACAAATAAATTGTATTTAAGATGGGGGCTCCAGGAGTTTAAAGAGAAGGTGATTCCCCTGGGCTGAAGTGATCAAAGAAAGCTGCCTGGCAGAATTATCTGGCTTTAAAATTTGTATTAGCCTCTAAAGGAGGGTCCGAATTTGGATGGGCACAGTGAACCCGATGCTCTGTGGTCCGGGCATGAGGAATTGTACCTGAGCAGGAAAGGGGATGAGTCTCTGAAATTCAGAGTTGGAAGTTATCGAACTGTGCATTGAGCATGAAGAACTGTGGGCTCACACTTCAGACTGGAAGAGGCTGTTTCTTTCCTGCTCTCCTTTTCTTCTTTTGCTAGTTCTGCTTTCCCTAACCTCCTTCCTGCCACAACTGACTTTTTTTTTTTCTTTCTTGTCTCAACCCTCCACTTCTGCTTGACCCTTTCTCCTTCCCTCCGTTTTCTGGCTTTCTCTTTTCCTCTTTTTCTCCTCTGTTCTTTTGCCCCTGTGACTCTACAGCCCTTCAGTCTCTCTCATTTATCAAATAAAAATGTTGTGTCCCATTGTCAGCTTAGCTTTTAAACTGAGACATAATTGACATGTCACACTGTATTAGTTGCAGGTGTACAACATGCTGATTCCATATTTGCACATATTGCAAAAGGATTGCCACCAGTAAGTCTGGTTAACATCTGTCACCATACTTACAAATGTTTTTTCTTGTGATGAGAATTTTTAAGATCTACTTTCTGAGCAACTTTAAAATAGGCAATACAGTGTTATTAACCAGTCACCATGCGATACACAGTTGTCTTAGTTTTGAAATTAGGTGTGTTAAGGCTATCATACACCTTTGCAGGGGGAAGGAAAACAGAAAACACAAAGTTGCTTTTTCACTTCAGTATGACCTTTGTGCTCTTTTCTTTGGGGTGGTAACCCGAAGTGGGAAACTTTTTCATTCAAGGTCCGCCAGTCTTGGCCTTGGCCTTAAAATCATTGAAATCTGTTCCAGAAGTTACTCAGAGGAGTGATTTTGCTTTTCTAATTTTTATTATATTTTATATCTTTCCTGAATGCTATTCTTTGTACTTGTTGCAGAAAAATACTGCTGTCAACTGGCTGCCCACCCCACCCCCCCAGTTCGTTGTGCTGAGCAGTACATTGGGGGTGGGGGGCTTGAATCACACGCTCTTACCAGGCTGTGAGACCCAGTGCCTGCCTGGGCCTGGGGTCCTGCCTGCTCAAGAGACCTACAGGGAGCTAACACTTTTTTTTAAATGTTTTATTTTTTGTTTTGTTTTGTTTTGTTTGAGAGAGAGTGCGAGCTGGGGGAGGAGCAGAGGGGAGAGACAAGCAGACTCCATGCTGAGCACACAGCCAGACAGACACAGGGCTCAATCCTAAGAGCCCTAGATCATGACCTGAGCCGAAATCAAAAGTCAGACACTTAACCGCTTAACCGACTGAGCCACCCAGGCGCCCGGGAGCTAACACTTTTGAAGCATTGACCTTCAACTGTGCATTGCTTCTAGTGGATGAAAACAGAAACCCAAAGAATCATTTGTTTGTCATTAAAGACCGCATAGCCATTCTGCTCTGATTAGAGAACATTCGGAAGGTCACAGAATTTCCAAGTGGAAGAGAAGGTTGAGAACATCAGCCATACTCCTCAGCTGTATTGACTAGCGATTTTCTACACGTGGATAAAGAAGATGAAAATATTGAGGCTATGCTTTGAATAAGCACTGTGTTCACGTCACCTCGTGCGCATGTGTCGTATGCGTTTGACTGGTGATGTCTTATGGGAAACAGATGTCACCGCTGGTGTAGTGACCTGGTAGGATTATACTGACTTCACCCAGTCATGAATGATGCAGTTGTTCATCGTGTCCTGAACAAAATCTGCTTTGTGACAGATGTTCAGAATAATAAGAAAGGACACGTGGCTCATCTCGAATAGATTGATTGAGTTGAACATCATCTTTTTTTTATTATTATTTAGGCCGATGATTTGTCAGCTTTTAGAAGGATTCACACAAACAAAATAAACTACCTTTCATCCAAAACGATGGTACCTGAGAATGTTTTCTGGGACCCAAGTCAATTAATGAATGGAATAGTGTCTGTGATGACAGTCTCTTGAGGTTTAGCTATTTTCTTCTTCCAAAGCGAGACAATGCAGGTAGAAGAAGGAGTCTGTGATCCTGGGAAAGGGGCACAGCTGCTTCCTACCTGCCACACCTCCACCCCAACCCAGGCGCCCACTGGGAAAGTCACCTCAGCAAGTGTGAGCCACACTCTGCTCTTGCCTCGGAAGCCTCACCGCACACCTGGGCTTTATCAGGGTAAATGGCCTTCCTTATAACCTGTGCCTTTTGCTTCACAAAGAATATGACTCCAGAAGTTGCAATTTAATACAAATCTTTTATTGTACTAGGAAAAGTGATTTGCTGTCACCCTTTACGCACACGATAGTCCAGCCACACTCCCAAATTCAGCAATTAACTTTGTTCACATTCTTGAAGTTCAGTAGTCATCAGGTAGGAATCTTACCTTTTTATGGCTCCTTTTTTTACAAATGAGGAAACTGTGGCCGTTCATTGAAATTAAGCAGTGTCTTTAAGTATATACCCAAAATGTCCCTGTTTGAAGCAATAATAGCTCACTGAAGGTTTTCTGTCTCTATTGAAACATCTGTGGTCTGCATACCATTAAATCTGCAGAAAGTTAGTATTACAGTCTACATCCTACAAAAATGAGTCTTTGCTAATTTTTTTAAAAAATTCTTTCACCAGAGAATATTGGTTTTTTGTATCCTTTCTGTGTGGAGAGCAATTCCGGTGTTAAGTCTTAACATGTTTTGGATTTTATGAAGTGCTCATAAGGTTCTAAGCGTGCTGTTGAGTATTTTAATCTTAATATAGCAGTTAAGAGGAAATTTTCACAGTGGGTTATGACTTCATGTTTTCTTTCCTCTACAAGAAACATGTCCTTGTATCCAAAAGAAATTGTGCTAACTATATAAGTATTTAAAAATCTAAGATACAAAAGACTGTTTTTTTACCAAAAAAAACTATATATATAATATATGGTTAAAAGATTTTTTTTCATGATTTCTAGGATTGTGAGTGGTAAATTATGGTTGCCATGTAACCAAGCCCCTTCTAAATTTTTAGATTGTCAAATACTATTTTGATCTGTGTAATATCTACTCAAGTCAGTGGCAACCGTGTTGCTTAGGTTCACGGGCACTTCCACAAAAACACATCCCTTTTGGAACATCAGTTAAGGCGACAAAACACTGAATTAGCTTTTAACTCTTACTAGAGTTGACCATGTAAAATTAATAGAAAATCGATGAATGTCATGGAGACCATTGGGATCCCACTCTCTGGTATGGTAGTCCAGTAAAGAAACCACAAACAACATTGTCCAGCAATTCCTAGACCAAAGTGGCTGAGTTCTGCCCTGTCTATAAATAAATGATGTAGATGTTATAACACATATCAGAACTGCAGCTAGCATAATGGGCCTTCTATAGATAGATCTTGTTTGTCAGTGAGGGAAAAATCTGGTAAGATTATGAAAAAAAAATGTATACCATAAACTGGAATAATTTGAATGTTCAAATTGAGGTCATTTTTATTCTAATTAAGGTTTGAAAAAAAACTGTTCCTGAATGTTATTTTTTAGAAAAATAACAAGCCTAAGACAGGGACCATATGTTACACTGACCACTTAACAAGATGTTGCATTGATTCAGACATAATGGTGTAGTTTGCAGCATCAGATATAAGGTCTCATCTTTCAGATCAGCTGTGATTGTGCATGCACCATACCACTCAATTAATTTTACTCTGTGTTGTAATATTGACACTGCTGCTGTATGCATTCCAACAGTGTAATACACACACACACACACACGTTCTTAGGAGCAATTCATGGAAGTAGTAGCATGTTACCAAACATGTTTTTGAAGGGTCTTCCTGAGATGCCAGGGATTTCAAGGAGTCCAGCCCTGAATGAGTTTTGCTGTGCTTTGTTTATATACTTTTTTTATTTTTTTATTTTTTAAGATTTTATTTTTAAGTCATCTCTAGTCCCAACGTGGGGCTCAAACTCACAACCCTGAAATCAAGAGTCACACGCTCCACCGACTGAGCCATCCAAGCACCCCAATACATGTATATTTTAAGAGCAACTCAAGGTCTGTGAAATCCATTGGATTTACCTGCTCTCAGTGGCTACCAGATATTTATTTAGTACTGGTGTGATTTGGTACCTGTGCATGTACAAAATCATCCAGAGGTGATTATCCAGAAGGAGGACATGGACCTTCAAAGTGATGAGAGTTGCCTGTTGTTTAATCCATGGACTAATGAGAAATGTTTCAGAAGTTTATTTTTGTAGTCCCTCACTAAATAAAGTGATGCTTTCTACTCCTAAAAGACATGTGGTGACCACAGTACAGTTTAGTGCAATACTGCTAAGGATCTTCACTTAAGAAGTGTCACTGTACCTTTCATGGGCTCCCATAGGTGGAAGAGCTGGGAGCCTTTTGTGCTTTGGCACTTATAAAATCAGCCAGTGTGAAAGGATTATGTTTATTAAATGTGAACTCTTGGAAAGAGAAAAGAGTGATAAAGGTAGTTCTATTTTCCCTTCTCCCTTAGGGTACCAAAATTACAACAGACAGGCCTTTTAGGAAGTGTTTCTGTGACTGACTTTGTGAAATTATGGTTTATTAAAGAATTTTTACTCTTCCTGCTTTTAAAAAGCATTTAGCACAGCCTGCAGTAAAAGCACATGCAGTAAAAGTAAAAATCCATCAAGACACAAAAAGGCAAAAAGCAGGTAGTAAAAACAGAGAAGAAAAGAGATATTTTATCTATTATAAAAGAAGAAGAATGAATGAAAAGCCTGAACTCTAAAAGAAGTTACTTGGGTGCCTGGGTGGCTCAGTTGGTTAAGCGACTGCCTTCGGCTCAGGTCATGATCCTGGAGTCCCGGGATCGAGTCCCACATCGGGCTCTCTGCTCAGCGGGGAGTCTGCTTCTCCCTCTGGCCCTCCCTCCTCTCATGCGCTCTCTGTCTCATTCTCTCTCTCAAATAAATAAATAAAATATTTTAAAAAAATAATAAAAGAAGTTACTTAATTAAACACAAAGTATAGCAGGTAGGATCATGGGTTACAGAGATTCTTTTTTGTTTCTAATTAATTTTTTTCTTAATTGTGATAAAATACCCATAACATAAAATTTACCAACTTGACCATTTCTGACTATGCAGTTCAAGAATGCTATGTGCACTCACAGTGTTATGTAAATAAGTGCTCATTCCTCCCCGCCCCCCCCCAGCCCCAGGGAGCAGCCATTCTTACTTTCTGTCTCTAGGAGTTTGACTACTCCAGGTACCTCATATAAGTGGAATCATACAGCATTTGACTTTTTGTGACTGGCTTATTTACTTAACAGAATATCATTCTGTTCTTTCGTGTTGGAGCATGTGTCGGAATATCCTTTTTAAGGCTAAATAATATTCCATTTTATGTATATACCACATTTTGTTTATCCATTCATCCATCGAAGGACACTTGGGCTGCTTCCACATTTTGGATATTATGAATAATGCTGCTGTGAACATGTATGTACAGATGTCTCTCTGAGACCCTGCTTTAAATTTTTGCGAAGTCTCTTAAGAAGTTAGCTTGCATCCTCCCTGTAGAAGCCACAGCATGAGGATTCACAGTAGGTGTTCAGGTTAATACTTAGAGCTCCTGAATTCTGCAGATACCCATAGTTTGGAATAGTTTATAGTTTGGGCTTATCAGAGATTTAGTTCTAACAGAATAGAACATAAATATGATTCCAGGATTCCATTTAGTTTGGGTCAGTAATTTCCCAAATCAGCTGCTTCCAGATGGACCTCCAGATAACCGAATTGACTAAGCTTTTCAAATACCTTTTTAGTAGTGTCTTGGTAAGCCAGTACTTGAGCACCAAAACAGAAGTGTTACTTCTGACAGCCATTGACCTGTAGGTTCAAAGGGCTAGCCTCATAAAGTAGGGCAACACTGGTAACATAAGAATGGCAAGATGGCATGGGTCCTGTAGATACAAAAGTTGTTCAGTTCTTAAGCTAAATTAAAACCAGGCAATTAGCATACAAATCATTTAAATTGTGAGTGTCCTGGAGTACCTGGGGGACTCAGTCATTTAAGCTTCCAGTTCGTGATTTTGGCTCAGGTCATGATCTCAGACTTGTGAGATGGAACCCCACCTTCAGCGGGGAGTCTGCTTGAGATTCTCTCTCTCTCTCTCTGCCTCCTCCCCTCCCCCTGCTCACTCGTCCTCTCTCTCTCTCTCTTCCCCAAATAAATAAAATCTTTAGCAAAAAATAAATTGTGAATATCCTTCCTACTCTGATTATAATGGGGCTTTCTCATTCCACTGTTATCATGAAAGTGAACTCCCATTTTCAACCCCAAATTCCCTCAAAAGCCAGGAAAAATATATTTTCCAACTCTTCAATTATTCACTTTTGTTCCAATTTAATCAGGTTTGGAGACGTTAGATTATTTTAATATTTTAAAACTATTTCCAAATGACCCTATGATTGTAGTTTAGTGTAATGGCTGTTCCAAGGGAGAGCCAGATGAAGTTATAGCTATGAATAAAATTGGTGTCTTAGTTTGAAAAAATGACAGGTTTGCAAAACTATTGAAATATTTCTTTTTTCTTTTTCTTTTTTTCTCAAAGTGTTTTTTAAAAAATATTCTAGGACTATCATTCTTGTAGATTTTATCCCAAGGCATACCTTTGGAATCAGAACTGGGTCTCTCTGCCCATTTTGGTTGTTGTATTTATTTATCCAGAAATAGAGTTCATTCTGTAACTGCAAATGAGATGTTTAGAAATGGGTGACATGTGCCCCCTGTTCAGAGGGCTGTCAGTTATTCAGGTCTGATGTTCACTTGAATACAAAGCTGTTTCCTCCATCAGTAATCTCCTACCGCCTTCATGTTAGTTCAGCATTCAGGGATAACTTCTGCACTGACTTTTATTTTTTAGAAGAATTATACAGATTTCATCTTTTTCCCAAAGTCATTCATGTATTTTTACATTATCTTACTGAAAATGAGGTAAGATTATAAAATGAATAAAAGCATGTAGCAAAGAGTATTTCTGTGAAGTAATATTGCAAAATTAATACCAGTGTCATGCCAAAAAGATTGTCCTTATTTCAACTTCTATGGATATACATTTCCATGCATTTAATCTAATTGTGCAAAAATGATGTGATGTAAATGTGTTTTTAAGATGGCCTATTTTCCTGAGATTTCAAGCTATATTGAGTACCCAGTGCTCTTCATTTAGAGAACTCAATTTCATGCAGTGGAAACAGCAACTGAGTTTGAAAACACAAAATCTTACCACGTAATGGGGAGCAAAGGATAAACAAATGAGTGAGTGGAATAACAAAACATATAAGGTACCAAACATCTCTTCGTAGTCGGAAAGAGATACTCTGGAGAAAACAGCTAAAAAGCGCTGGGCCACCGGCAAGCGTGGAGAGAGAAGATGACATGAGGTACAAAGTGGAGAACCTGGGGTCGGCTCCTGGCTGCATCGTGTACCTTCATTTCCTTATCGTGAACAGGAGGATAATTATTCACAAGGCACTGTGAGAATTAGCAAGACTAAATTTAGCATTGGTGGATGGTAGGCACCCCATAAGTGATAGCTGTGAAGACCACGGAGGTTACTCAGGGAATAAGGCCTCAAGAAAGAGGTCAAGAGATGCTCTTTGTACTGAAGGGGCAAAATATGCTTCCTTTGGGTGTGTTGTCACACACTCACGTTCTCATCTGTCTTCAAGTAGAATCTGAGGTCTCTCTTTAAGTCACCTTTAATCTGCGTGTGGATGTTTTGTCAACACATCTGAGAACAGAAACATTTTAACACAGAGGTGCAAGTTCCTTCCACCTCCCTGAAAATCTACACACTCCCTGGTTTTGCTCCTGCCTTACCCTACATAGAGAAATAATAGTGACAATATAATATTGTTTTCCTGGGGCGCCTGGGTGGCTCAGTCGTTAAGCGTCTGCCTTCGGCTCAGGTCATGATCCCAGGGTCTTGGGATCGAGCCCCACATCGGGCTCCCTGCTCTGCGGGAAGCCTGCTTCGCTTCTCCCTCTCCCACTCCTCCTGCTTGTGTTCCCTCTCTCACTGTGTCTCTCTCTGTCAAATAAATAAATAAAATCTTAAAAAAAAATAATAATAATAATATTGTTTTCCTGTAAAGTCATCTTAAGAAATTGATTATTACTTGCTTTGTTTTAACCAAATTGATCACTGATCTCTCAAGGAGAATTTTATTTTCCTTATTATACCAAAAAAAAAGCTAATAGTACTTTATAAGAATTTACATATAATTGGTTCCTACATTTCTGAAAGGTTGGAATTATTATTAGTATCCCAGTTTGACATGCAGTAAGTTTGGGTCTCAGAAGTGGCACAATTGCAGACTCACAAAGCCAGCACCCTAAAGGGCGGATGGGCTGCACATCTCCAGACCCTGCCGGGATGAAGCCAAGGGTGCCTGTGCTGTCTCCAGGTGGCCTAAGGAATCAAATGCACAGGAGTTCACTTTTTAACTTGTCTAGCATCAAATGCATATTGTGCTGTATTCCGTGGATATCCTGATTTGTAATCCACTCCACCCCATTTTACAACCTAAATCTCTCCTTTTTTTGAGAAAATTTTGAAGAACTTCACAAGTGCCATGTCTATTTTATTAGACATTTGACCTTACTTTATGTAAATTTTCAGTATTCTCTTGCTCTGATCATCATCATCATCATCATCATCATCATCATAGGCAAATCATCGTTTTGTTGTCTTCAATTTTTTCTTCTCATTCATTCATGAAATATTTATTGAGCAAAGATTGACACATGACACTTGGCCATCATATTCTACTTGACATTCAAAACGGTTAGCCAGACATGGATGCTGTCTTTAAGAAGCTTGTAGTTAGCAGTCAGAATGGTGGAACTGAACTGAGCCTTTTTTTTTTTCTCTAAGCACATGGAAATTCTGCATTTAAAAAAGAAAGTCTTAAATATATAGGCAAGCTTAAAAAGAGAGAGAGAGAAGGAAAAAAAAAAAAACAGGTGCAAGAAAAGGGAATTCACAGCCAGAGTGGTTTAACTTGGAGCTAAAGCTATAGTTGGCCCACAGACTAGTGGATGTAGATAAATGCCTTAGGGGCGCATATTAGAACACAAACAGGAACAGGAGACGAGAACATAGACTCTAGCAAGACTGGAGCCTGAAATGGACCCTCTTGCATAAAGCCATGGCTCTGCAACTATATCACTGTCTCCTAACAAGGACAGTAAAACTCAACATGCCAGCCAGCCCAGGGACATGGCAGGGATGCTGAAAGGAATAAGAAACACAAGCCTGTATCACATCAAATGTGGAGTCTAAATTTAAACTACACAAGTCTTGCAAAAAGCATTTTAGCTAAGAAATTAGCATAAGAACTGGTCCAAAACAAGTGAAATGCTTATACCCCCAACCGTTATAAATGCTGAAACTTCCTTTAGAGTCCCTTCCACAAGGCAGTGCCCCTGGGATTCACCTAGGCCAAAACAGTATGTGGTAGGTATGCATGTTAGCATCCCAAAAAGTTGAACAAACAAACAAAAAAAAATCTGAAAGAAACTATGAAATATAATGTTAAAAGTATTTGGAGATATAGGTAAAGATATAATTTAGAGAAAGAAGATAGAATAGCCAGAAAATAAGAAGTACCTAATGGAAAAGTAACAGATGTCTGAGAAAGAACCAAATAGAATATGTCTAGGCAGCTAAATGTGAAAAAAATATTGGCATTAAAACACTGTAGACATTAAACAGATTAGACACAGAAAAATATATAGTTAGAAAATAGATCTGAGAAAATCACCTATAATACAGTCCAGAGAGATAAAAAGAAATATGAAAGGAAAGTTGATGCGAAGACACAGTGAAAAGGTCCAACACACTGCTAATAGGAGTTCAAAAGAAAAAGTAGCGGAGATGGGGTAGGGGTGATACTTGAAGAAACAATGTCTAAGGACATTTCAGAACTAAAGAAATACCTCCACCTTCAAATCTAATAGGGACATTGAGTCCCGAGCAGGAGAAATAAAGATTACTCTGCACTCAGGTACTTTGGAATGAAACTGCAGACATCAAATAAACAGGGAGTTTGGGATAAGCTACCAAAGAGAAAATGCAGGTTATCTGTAAAAGAATGACAACTAGGCTAACGAGAAATTTCCGCAAAAGCAGTTCTTAAGGCCCAACTATAGGGGAATTCTATCTTCAAAGTACTGGGGGCAATTACCTGTCAAGCTGGGAAATCTATGACTTTGTAAAGAATGAAGGTGAAATAAAGAGGTTTTCAGACAAATCAAGACTGAAAGACTTGAACTTTCAATGACCACTGCTGAAAGAATTATGAAAAAATATCCTTTAACATGTAAGATACCAAACCTCGAAGTGTGAAGTAAAGTATAAGAAACAGTGGTGATCAAAGAAACCCATCAGTAATGAGACAGATGAGGGTATGTGGGTGTGAGGGGAGAAGGGCTGATTTCAGGGGAGATGTGAAAACAGGTATAATTTAAATTCTAAAGAGCTGTAACAAGGAGAACTGGAAGCAGTAGACCAAAGACATTTTACGTGTCTGTTTCTCATGGAAAAGCTATTGATTAACTTTTGACTTTTAAGTATGCAAATTCACAACTTGATAATTATTTAAAGAGTAAAAATGTGTACTTTCTGAAAATCCAGTACTGGAGCAAAGAGGGGGATTTTTTAAAAGCTAGATCAACCTAGTCAAAGGAAGGAAAGTGGAAAGAGAGAAGGAAAAGAGGAAAGTTAAAATGGTAGAAAAAAAATCCAAAACCATCAGTAATCACGATAAAGGAGAACAGATTAAACTGAGTTGTTGAAATACACAGACTCAGATTTTTTAAATCCAGTTTTTTGCTGCTTATATAAGAGACGTGAAATATAATTATTTGGGACATTTGAAAATAAGGGATTAAAAAAAAAAGGCATACCAGGCAAATTCTAAAGAGAGAGCAGAAGAAAGTAAGAGGAAGGAAGGGAGAGAGAAAGGGAGAAACAAAACTATTATCAGACAAAATTTTTAAGGCAAAAAAATACTAGGATTAAAGATAGTGTTACTTAGTGATAGAAGAGGAAAAGCTTACAATAAAATGGGTAAAGATATGAAGAGAGAAATCAACAAAGAAGAAACCCAAATGGTCAGAAAACATTTGAAAAATGTTCAGCCTACTGGTGTTAATGGAAATGCAAATAAAAGAACCAATGGGGCTATCCTTTCAGCCCTTCAGCTGGCCACAAATTTGGTGGGGGTGTGGAATAAAAGGAAATTCTTATCTTTTACTGGTTGGAATGAAAGCAGCAGATGTGCACCGATGTGTGACTCAGCAATTCTGCTTTCATTCTGTATCCTAGATTAATGCCCTAGGATGTTCCTTGGGCATCATTCATAATAGCGATAAAGAGGACACAATCCAAGTGACCATCCGTAGTGGAATGGATAAGTAAATCATGATATGTGCAAACAAATGAAACTGGCATCAGTGAAAATGAATTAACTTAGTTACCTGTATTAAAATGATACATCTCAGAATTACAACACTGAATAAAAATAAGTTGCAGAAGGATGTGCATATCTAATTACAAATTTACATAAAACAAAGCAGGTACTGTATGTTGTTTTTATAGATACATACATGTGGCAGTAAAATATATACATCTGAGAAGAAATGGTAGTCCCCCAAAGTGGGAGGTTCCCTTTTTGAATGAAGATGAATGGGAAGCAGCAGGAAGAGAGAGCAGGGCATAACTCTGCCATGTTTAATTTTTAAAGATCTGAAGTAAATATGACAAAAATTTTAGCATTTATTTACATTGTTAGTTCTGGATGGCAGATGCATAGGCTCCTGCTATTATTCTGTGTGTGTGTATGTGTTTAAAACGGTTTACATAATTAAAAATATCTTCCAGATTATGGGAGACAAAAGACATACAATAATAATACAGAGAAAAGGTTCTGTTCCATTATGGGTTCTATACAGGTGGATTTCAGAGTTGAGATGAAAGGGATTTCTGCCAATGAGGGGAACCCAAGAATGTATCCTGGGAGAGGTGTTGCTGTCCTACAGACTCCTGCCTGCTATCCATCACCTTTGGAAATATATCAGCCATCATGACCTCTTTCTCTGTTTCTTTGGCCTTTATCAAGTCTGTTCCTATTTTTCACTAATAGTCTCTTTGTCACTTATTAGATTCTGGTCATCATAAAGCAATAGTTACCAACAATATATCCCAAAAGATTTATTATTTTGAGAAGGAAAATCTTAAAAACTAACTGATGCTTTGTTTACTTCTCATGGAAAGAGACAATGATGACTTCTGTTGTTGTATAATATAGATTTTTATGGAAATATTTAGGGGCACCTGGGTGGCTCAGTTAGTTGAGCGTCCTCTTGGTTTTGGCTCAGGTCATGATCTCATGGGTTGTGGGAGTCTGCTCGAAGGTTCTGTCCCTCTGCCCCTCCCCCTACCAGCACCAACACTCCTGTGTGCGCCCCACCCCACAAATAAATCTTAAAAGGAAAAAAGGAGGGGCACCAGGGTGGTTCAGTTAAGTGTCTGCCTTCTGCCTAGGTCATGATCCCGGAGTCCAGGGATCGATCCCCACATCAGGCTCCCTGCTCAACAGGGAGTCTGCTTCTCCCTTTCCCTCTGCTCCTCTCCAGCTCATACTCACTCACTTGCTCACTCTCTCAGATAAGTAAAATCTTTAGAAAAACATAAAAAGGAAACATTTAGACTGGGTGGAGGGAGAAGATTGGTTAGTTGTCCAAGTGGAAACATGCATATATTGCCCCAAACTCCTGACATAGGAAATGTTGGGATTCAGAGCTGACAGCCAAGAAAGAATTCTTGAGACATTTTTGGTGCAAAAAGGTGGTTTTATTAAAGCATGGAGATAGGACCTGTAGGCAGAAACTGCTGCACTGGGGTCATGAAGAGTGGCCGATTATATATTTTCAAGTTGGGAGGGGGTTAGGGATAGTGTAAGTCTCTAAGGAATTTTGGAAGCAAGGTTTCCAGGACCTGGAGGGGACCAGCTATTGTTAGGAAAAGGTCATTTATTACTGTCTAATATAACCTTAGTCATGAGACCCTTCAGATGTGTATCAGTGGACCATATGCTTGGAGAACAATTGCCAACATATATCTTGGGGTGGGTAGTGATAAAGGAAGTTTCCAAAGGAATTTTTATATATTAAAGTAGACTTATAGGATCCTGGGGAGTCAGGATAATGTTAAGCTAAGGTTACCTTTTGCCCTTAGCAAAGTATTAACATCAAGGCAGCTGAGTGCCTAGAGGAAGGTCACTCTACCTGTTTCAAGAACTTGTCAGTGGTCTATAAGTAGTAAGGAAATTTAATTTTTTCTTTTGCCTTTGTTTCCCACATTGCTTTTTCCCTTTATCAGAAAAGATTCTAGTCCAGGTTCTCACGTTTCAAAATTTTGTTCAATTTCCTTTTTAAATGTGCTGCTTCAAATAGTTAACAGTCATGTTTCATGACCTCTGTAAGGGAAGTCCATGTGGAAATAAGACTGGTCATCACTGTCCTGTATTCACAGCATCTAGTATAGTTTGTCAAAATAGTTAAGTGTTTGGTATCTCTAGCTGAAAAGGAACAGAAGTTTGTGGGCTTCACCCCACATCACAGCTGCCTCTCTGCTCTACGGATGATCTCACTATATAACACAACATGATCAGTCATCGTTACTCTTGACATAAAATAAAATAATGGCACACATGGAAAAAGTTTGGTTTCCATGCTTCCGACGCATTTTTACAGGGTACTAGGAAATGACATGGCAGTGTCGGTCTAGAAGCAGTTTAGCCATCAATGTGAAAGGCATCTAACTTGTCTTTGGATACATATCTGCTCCATGTTGAAGCCAAAGGGAAACTCTGACTCCATCTCTTATTAAGCTGCCTTGGGCCACCAGTCTGAGCTTGATAACGAACTTTTTTTTTTTTTTTCCATTTCCCTTTGCAGAGAGAAGATGCATCAGTCTGCCATGTATGAACTATGCCAGGGGATGCACCAAATCAGCCTTCAGTTCGTTCGACTGCAGCTTACCTTCGAAGAATACACCATAATGAAAGTTCTGCTGCTGCTGAGCACAAGTAAGTTGATGTCCACTTGTGCACTTTTTCTACATTGTCAAATAATCTTACCTTTAAGGAGATTAGCGTATTTTCAGTGTCAGGTAGTTAGTATAAAAAAAAAAAAAATTGAGGCGGTGAGAAAAGGGCTTTGGTCTTTGGTGAACTAAGTTACTTGGAAAGTATGAGGCTTTGGGTGAACAAAGAGCATATTCCTTCATTTCTTCATCCGTCCGACCACTAAATATTTACGAAGTGTCTGTTATATGTATAGTAGGACTAGGCAATTCAGCTACTACAAGGGTGAACGAGGTGCAGTTTCTGCCCTCAGCGAGTTTTACTATAAGATAAATTCAAAGATACTTTTAATACGTTGTGGAAAGGGATTAATCATGATAGAAGATAGAGAGTGTCACGGTGGCTCAAAAAAGGGAGGAGCGTATTTAGTTCTGGGAGTCAGGGAGGGATTCATGGTGAAGCTGAATCTTGGCAAGCTTTGCGAGGGTTATGAATTGGTTATGAGGTCTGAGATGGCATTCCCCTCAGGGGATGATGTGAGGGAGTGTGGAGATGTGGGAAAGCATATCCAGGCATTAGAACTTAGTTCTGGAAGAGGTGTTTTACCCATTAATTTTTAAATTTTTTATTTCTGTATTCATTTAATTTTTTAAGGTGCATGAGGTGATGTTGGGTTGGAGAGGAGTGGGGAATAAAGTTGGGATGGAGACTGGAGCAGGATATTCAGTGTCTGTTGAAGGCACCTGACCTTCACTGGGTGGGCAGAGGAGTGCAGCACCGCAGGCTTTGAGCAGTGGGGTGACATGACCCAAGCTGTCTTCTGTGCCTTTATGAAAATGTATCTGGTAGACTGGATTAAAGGGGAAAGAGAGGGGGAGGTGGAGAGGCAAAGACAGAGAACTTAGCCTTGAATGATGGTGGTGGGTGGTATGATGGACAGGAGCAAATGCATTCAAGGAACAAGGCCGAACTAGAAGGGGAAACAAAATGGTATGGGTCAGAAGTGACATAGGTTTTGCGCACAGAGAAATGGCTAAGATGGCTGTGATACCCTTAAGAGGAATATGTTAATGTTGGGACTTGGAGAAGATTTGGTGGGGATTTTATAAAATGCGTTCTATTTCAGACGGGTTAATTTTCAGATATATCCCAAAAGATGGGGAGAATTTGGGACTAGCACTCAGAAGACAGGCTTGGGTATTGAGACATAAACATGAAATTGTCCTCATAGAAAATTGTCATCTAAACTAAAATGGTGAGTGGGGTTGCCAGGGCACAGAAAGAAGAGGAACAGTCCAGTTGAGCCACATGAAAGGAGGGCGGCAGGGCTGAAGAGGCAGAGATGGGACTGTCAGAGAGGCAGAGAAACTGGGAGCCAAGAACTGGTTTCCAAAAGGGGCATGACTAGCAGCAGAGCTTCCACAGAGAAAGTGGAGAGGCCAGTGAGAGTTGACCATTAGCCCTCAGGCAGGTGCCCGAAGGCCAGGGACTTGCAGATTGATGGGAAGCTTTTTTAGGCTTCTGGAACCAAGTATGAGAGTAGAGAAGTTGATGACATAAGGTGCCAGAGAGACAGGTCAGGACAGGATTAGCCTTGGCAAGGATGTTGAGCACTTCTTCCTCCGGCAACGGCACAGACATTTTCAAACTGAGGGGAAAGAATCTGAGCAAGTTCACATCAGATGAGAGGAAGACAAGAATGATGGCAGGAGGCAGCATGGAGAAGAAATCTCTAAGCCAAGTGGTGTGGCCACTGAGGAAACTGGGAAATGTTCTGGGTGCCAGGCGAGTGGCATGGACTTCAAAGGAGGAGAGATTGTTGAGTGACCACGTGGAAGCAGAAAAGAGAATCCAGCACATGCCCAGCCCTCCCCTTGGCTCATGAGTCAGGGCCATGGCAGAAGGGGCAGTTTTCAGTAGAGTCATTTGGGAGAAAGTGGCATTACTCACCAAGGTAATGAGGATAGGAGGGGTCAGAAGAGATGTTGTTTCCCCCAGAGAGGGCCTGGGTCTGAGGACGAGTTAGCCTGAATCGGGTAGTGACAAGAGCAGGAAGAGGAGATGCCATAGCGACTCTGGATAAGCACCTGCTTCCCTGTTGTTTAGCAGCTCACGGCTTTTGAAGTGTTTGCCATGTATCATCTAATTTAATGCTTAAAACAACCCTATGTTCTAAAGCTAACGAAAAGGAGGCACACAGGTGTTTTTGTCCAGTATCCTCTGTGCATTAGAACTCAAAGCCTTGGCTGTGGCCTTCACGCCCAGTGTTGTTCCCGCTCTCCCCAGAGCGGGGAGCAAGGGGCCGAAAGGCCACTGGTGGCACGTGGCCACAGCGGGAGGCACGGAGTGGTTAGCAGGCGGGACCCAGGCTCCGGCCCAGGGGGCAAACCCGCAGCCCCAGTCGGGAGGTGGGGCCAGCACCTCACAGCTGTGTTTTGTTTGGCTGGCACAGGTATTTTAGGTTGCTCTTGGCCTTTTGTCTTGTTTTATTTTCATTGAATTCGATTGCCCAAGGCAGGGCATGTTCTCTCCAGTTTGCCACAGGCCCTACCATTCCTCACTAATTACACTCAGCAAATCTCCTGTAGGGTCGTGTGCGCAACCCCTCATCTGCAGGGTGCTCAGAGCAGGGCTCTTCCCCCCCCCACCCCCGCTCTCCCTTGAGGTTTCTGAAGTCCCCGATTTATCCTTTTTAGAATATAATTTTGGAGCTAGAATCTTTAAATTCAGCGACAGTGATTCTATTCCCCTTTCCAAGCTATGTCATTAACCATTACTGGCCTGAAAAATGTTGAAAGTATAGATCTAGATATAGATAGATCAGATGTCTGATAGAATTTAAATAAAAAATGCATGTGATACTAATTTTTATAAATTTTGACTACAACTTAATTGGTGTCTTATCCTTTTAGACCATTTAATCAGCCTATAATCAATCCTGATATCATTTTGAAGCTACCCAAATTAATTTATTAGCTTCCAAGTAGCTCAGTACTTTCAATTCTGATTTTTATAGATGCAGGAAAAGCAAAATAAAAAGGCAGGGAAACGTAAGTAAAGAATTGTATGAGTCATAGAGCTGCAGGCTTTAGTACGCTTATTTAAGCTTATTTTGCTAATCTGTGATAGAAAACTTAGAAGTTTTCTTCTTCTTTAGGATGTTAAATTGCACACCTGATGTCCAGTGTATCGAGAAGGTTTTTAGCAATGACATTGAGAGAATCTTGTGTTCTTAATGCTTATGGAGGAAAACAGATGAACCTCTACCCCAGTTGCCTCTTTGCTCTTCTCCAGCCCATAGATTTTGGATGGTTTCCAGCAGCCCTGCTGCATTTAATAAGTAAATTCAGAAAATCTTGGCAAACCTCCAAAATTTGAGGTTTTGCTTAAGTTCTCCTTATTTGTGGGTTTGTTTTAACTTCTAAAAAATCTGGCTGGGAAATTGGTACAATATATTTCAGTTACAGCAATAATATATAAGTAATATTTGACACAAATCATTTGTAATCTTCAGAATTTCTGATACAGAACTATCCATAAGAAGGTCTTTGCTTAATCTTAGCAGATACACCAAATAGTAGTGAAATATAGTAGTGAAATTTATTCACTCCATTCTAATTTTAGGTAATTGTTAATGGTATACGATGATCTCTGTAAATATTTATATTGAAAAGCAAAAGGTGTACTCCTTAATATTTTATAACTTAAAAAAATAATTGTTAACCTGTGTGTAGGCACTATTTGCAAAGTATTTGCAAACTTGCCATTTCTTTCAGAAAGTTCTAAGTTAACATTAAAAATTTTGGTAGACAGCAGGTCTGTAGTTTTACTATTAACATCCTGGTTATGACCATCCTTCATATTTTTTATACTTTTAAAACAAGGCTTTATTTTTAAAGAAAACAAACTATTTGTTTTTAATGTGAATGTCAAATATTTGAAACCACAGCTAATATTGTGGCTGTCTCAGGAATGCATGCAATTGCTATTAGGGGTTTATTTTTCCCCCCACAAAAGTAGATTTAGATAAACCACAAATCAAAAGCCTCAACAATTAAACTCAAGGAGACTATTAACATAAGATGTGAATGTAATTTGTAAGATAATTTTTATACAGGACAACAGGGTTTAATTTGGAAACAGCAGTATTCCCGGCTTCCAGGGTTCTCATAACAGTCAAAAAATGTACTTAGCCATTCTAAAGGGCTGATGACCCAAGTAAATTATTATTTATCCCAGTTATGACAAATTAGCAAACATGCTGTATAATTAAGAAGTGAAAGTAAAAGCAGTTCCAAACTCAGAACATTAATTTCACAAGACGAATTTTCTTTAGGTCTCCATCTCCTAAAAATAAAGTTCTTAAGTGATTTTATTTTTCAAAGTTAAAGCATACACATAACTATTTATTGGCTACAGTGGAAAAAAGCAAACATGTAGATAGATTTTCACAGGGGATACTGTACACTCTGCCCCATACCTCCTTCCAGAACATTCCCAGCACAGGAGCGCCTTTCCTCCATAAGGGCTTTCACATATGTCCTGGGACAAAGCATCTCCTTTCAGCAGGCCACAGAGACACTTGATATGCTTCCAAGCCCTGAATCCCAAAATATTGTTTCTAAGTGAGATTTTTAAATTTAAAATAAAAAGCCAGCCACTACGTAAAAGAAAACCTGATGCTTACTTTTTTACTTTCTCAAAGAAAAAGGGGAACAAGGTTTATTCTCTTTCAAGGTTACAGATTTTTGCCTTACATTGCAGAGCCACTGTGGTGTTACTCCTTTGCACACACAAACCAGTGCACAGACCCACCGCCTTCTTGCCTGGGAGGCCACATGACAGGGCCCCACTGGTCATGGGATCCTGGTGCAAAGAAGATGCAAAGTGCTTCTCAGCATGTCTGTGCTCCCCCACCCCATAGATGGCCAATCTCCCCAAGTGTCTCTGATGTTTGAATTTGAATATAGAGATGTCACTTTCTAATTCTAGCCCCAGCTTAGGTTGTCCGTGGCTCTTACAGTTGTCCTGGAAAATCAAAGTGTATTTTCCTACCTCTGAAGTATTGGCAAGTTACGATTCCTAAAACACTTCGATGACAGGCCACAAGGCAATGTAACATTGTGGTTAAGAGGCAGGCTTTGGAAATAGACCTAGGTTTCCACCCCTTCTCTGCCATTTATTTATTGTGTCCTTAGGCAGAATTAAACCTCCAGTCTCCAGTTCTGTCATCTATAAAAGGAGAATAATGATTATGTCATAAAAAAAATTAATATATGCAAGATGCATATTAACATACACCCAATAAATAGCAGTTATTATTCTATTGTATGTAGATGTGAACAAGAATTTACCAATAGATAACTGCCGTATTTGTTCATAAATGCAATTAATTAAGATTCAGGATCAGTCTAAAAGTGGGAGCCTAAAAACCTCAAAATATTCTAGTCCATTTAACTGCTACAATGTCAAAGCTGTTTTCCATCCTGGGGATTTACATGTCTGTATTCCTTAAACGCAGTTCCAAAGGATGGCCTCAAAAGCCAGGCTGCATTTGAAGAAATGAGGACAAATTACATCAAAGAACTGAGGAAGATGGTGACTAAGTGTCCCAACAATTCTGGGCAGAGCTGGCAAAGGTTCTACCAACTGACCAAGCTTCTGGACTCCATGCATGACGTAAGTAGAGCCTCTTGGTGCCTGTTAAATGAGGGATCAACAATCACACACTGTTGACCCAACAAAACTGGAGAGGTGAGGAAGAGTTTTCAGGGCTTTGGGAAGAATAGGGTTAAATTATCCAGTGGGAGGCAGCAAGAGTTGAGAACTGATTAGGAAGGAAATTTTCTTCAGATCACCTTTGAAACAAACCCCAAGTAAAGTAAAAGGTGTGGCTGTCTTCCGTTCTGAGCAGGATGAGAGCGACGTGGACCTACATGGCAAAACCCCTGTGTCCTGGGCCAGGGAAGGCCCTCAGATTTGCTACAGGTGTCAGATCAAGTTTCACATTTCTGCTTACAATTTAGGAAATGTTTGGTTAATAAAAATGTTTGCTTTAACATTGCATAAATAGTGTCCATCTTCTACAACTGTTAATCTAATAACCCAATCTTTCCAAAACATTATTAGTGGTCCAGGGCCAACTTGGATCATCTCAGTCTTTGCCAGACTTTGAATCCTATATTCATTCTTCACAGGAGACACCTTTCTTGTCTTATGTAACTAGAGAAAGTAAATTCTGAGCTTGTTTCTAAATTAATCAATTATAGATGCAGCTGAGGTGTTAGCAGTTTCTACAAAATACCGATTTGGATAACTTGCTTTGTTATGTCATTTGAAATATGCTTCTTGTTTCACTTTGCAAGCAGTTTTCTGTAGCTCTGGCTCAAGGAAAAAGTTGTACATAGTCATGCTGATTTCGTTTTTTATGTTTGTGAAGTTTTCATACTTTCTTTTGAAAGATTTATTGCCCACGTTCAGCCCATATGATTTGTATAAGAAATCCTTTTTCAAATATTTCTCTCTTGTTCAGAAAAATGTTGCCAGGCGCCATGGGCTAGTATTATACTAGTATTTTTATTGAAATCATGAGTCATCCTTTAAGATTTTGTTTATGCCAGTGGAATGTGATGATGCCTTTGTGGTTTGATAGATAAGGAATGTCACTCGCCAGTGTTTTACACTGAACACTCGGTATATATCATATTGATTTTGCTTTCTCTCAGCTTTTCATATGGTATTAAGTCAAATTCCTACGAGGTGAATTCAGTGATAATTTGGCTAATTATCAGTGGCCTAAAGAGCATGGTTTAATGGAAAATCGTGGGACTAAGAGATGATGGCAAATGCAGCTTTAGAGAGATCACAACTCACTTTGCTTTCCACAACTCACACGGAGAACAAAAGAAACTAGAGCCTGGGGCACAGATCCCCTATATGAGAACAGGCAGCAGATCTACTTTCTTCGGTTGGCTTGTGGAAAGCCTGTTACAGTGGACTCGGAATGGGTTCTTGGGTTTTTCTTGATGAATTCTCTTATTTGTTCAAACGTATGGACAGGCTCAAGTGCAAAATTAGAATTAGTTTGTGATTGTCATCACCGCAACATATGATAATAGATAATACACTTTGAGGCAATTTGCCTATAATGAGACTGGCAATGGAAGTTAAAACTTGGTTTTCCACAGCCTCTCAGAACCCCTGTGCCTTAAGCAGAGTGGCCCTGGGGAAACACTCGAGTCCAACCAGTGGACTGTGTGTCAGACTGTCTGACTGTCCTCACCCAGCTGGTTTTTTAGTGCCATGCTTGGCACATGATTGGAACTCAATGAGTCCTTGACGCAAAGGACTAGATCATAAATGATGATATTCTGCAAAATTCCCCAAGGCAAACCTCCGTGTCTTCTTAGTATTTTTTTATCAAGGTATAATTGATACACAATAAACTTGAACATTCTTAAGGCATACCTTTGGGAAGTTTTTCACACACCCGTGAAACTATCATCACCATCAAGAAAATAGACATATTTGTGACCCCCAAAATTTCCTTGTTCCCTTTTTTAACCTTTCCTGCTACCTCCTACTCCCCAGTTGCTTTCTGGCAATACGGATTTGTTAATATATTCCAGTGTCTTGTATACGTGGAATCGTGCGGTATATAGGTTTTTGGCCTAGCTTTCTTCACTTAGCATAATTATTTTGAAATTCATCCATGGGAATGCATGTATCACTAATTCATCCCTGCCCTTTGCTGAGTAGCATCCCACCATATGGATATCCCACAATTTGGTAGTCCAGTCACCTGTTGATGGACACTTCAGTTGTTTCCAGGATAGGAACTAATACAGAAAAAGCTGCACTAAAATGTGTATACAAGTCTTTGCATGGACATTGCTTTCTTTCCCTTGGGTGAATAGCTAGCTAGTAGTGGAATGCCTGGGTCACATGGTAGGTGTGTTTTCCTCAAGGGACTGCCAAAGTCTTTTCCAAAGTGGTTGTCCAGTTGTACCTGCCCCTGAGAAGTGTGTGTGAGTTCAGATTGCTCCACATCCTTGCTAGCAGTTGGTATGGCTAGTCTTTCTAGTTTTAACCATTCTAGAAGCAATTGCTGGTGTCTCACTGTGGTTTTCATTTGCATCTCCCTAATGATCAATGATCTTTTTGTGTGCTTATTTGCCATCTTTATGTCTATGAAGTATCTATTCATCTGTTTCACTCATTCTTAAAAGTTGGATTGTCTGATTGTTGAATTGTAAAAGTTCTTCAGATATTCTAGATG
This sequence comes from Callorhinus ursinus, assembly GCF_003265705.2. Lineage (NCBI taxonomy): Eukaryota > Metazoa > Chordata > Mammalia > Carnivora > Otariidae > Callorhinus > Callorhinus ursinus. The sequence goes on along the minus strand of NW_027397066.1, from coordinate 123,931,260 downwards.
CAGATCCTCTATCAGATTTATGATTTGCAAGTATTTCCTCCCAGTCTGTGGCTTATCTTCATTTTCTTAACAATGTCTTTTGAAGAGCAGTAGTTTTCAATTTTTTATTAAGTCCAATTGATTGTTTTTTTCTTTCATGAATCCTGTTTTTAGTGTTGTAACCAAGAAATCCCTGCCCAAGCCAATGTCACAAGCTTTTTTCCTGTTTTCTTCTAGAGATCATTATCTTTCATTGACTGATATGGAGTGTCTTGAAAACCATTTTTTTAGGGGCGCCTGGGTGGCTCAGTCATTAAGCAGCTGCCTTTGGCTCGGGTCATGTCCCCAGGGTCCTGGGATCGAGCCCCTCATGGGGGGGGTCCCCTGCTCAGTGGGAGGCCTGCTTCTCCCTCTCCCACTCCCCTTGGTTGTGTTCCCGCTCTCACTGTGTCTTTCTCTGTCAAATAAATAAATAAAATCTTAAAAAAAAAACAAACCATTTCCTTAAATGTTCTGTTTTTTTGAGAGCATTTTTGGTTTTTCCTTGTGGAAGGGTAAATCCAATCCACCTTACTCCACCATGGCTGGAAGGAGAACATTCTTTGGGGAATCACTGCAGTCATTTTAATTCTGAAACCCTTGTTTTAAATTATCAAAAATGTTTGCACTTAGAAGTAGCCTAACAGAAGCATCTTGAATGCTCTATTTATATTCCTATTCCAGACAGAACATTGAAAAATGCATTGTAAGTCTAGAGGGACCTTTCTAACATTCACGCTTACTCAGACTTGAGACTGCCTACAGCTTTTTCATTAGAGTAAATTAGTGAATCAACATTTGTGGAATTTTCTTCCAGGGAACAAAGAGCTAACAATGACTGGCTCTGTACTCGAGCCTAGTTTTGGTCACCTTGTGGAAAAAGAGCATTTGTGCCTAAGGTTCACAAATATGAACCCTATGAGTCAAACCAAAGCTCTGCTTAAATAGCGTGCATAGTATGCCACCCCTCAGGACACATGTCCATATCTCAGGACATGTGGATTTCTCCCACATGGTGCACACATGTGTTGGCAGAACGGTGCCAAGGTGTGTGAACAGAACATTCTCTGAAAAAATAGGTTGGCCAGTTAAGTATTTGAATCGGTCAGCAACTTTAATGAATCATAATCCCCCTGAACATCAGTCTTTCCCCAAAGAATGTTTCAAAGAAAGCAGCTGTGGTCAGGCTGCTAGGAATACATGTATTTTTGCATTGTAAATGTTTGGGTGTTACATGCATGCAAGGCATATAGATTTCTTATTCTTCTAAAGAAAATTGGTAATTAATAGTCATTCTCTAGCTATTGCTAAGATAGGCAACTAATTTTCCACATTTCTTTTTTTTAAGATTTTATTTATTTATTTGAGATAGAACGAGAGCGAGCAAGAAAGAGAGTGAGCATGAGAGTGAGCATGAGTGGGGGGAAAGGCAGAGGGAGAGGGAGAAGCAGACTCCCCATTAAGCAGGGAGCCCGACACGGGGCTCGACCCCAGGACCCTGAGATCGTGACCTGAGCCAAAGGCAGATGTTCAACTGACTGAGCCACCCAGTTCAACTGGGGCGCCACCCAGGCGCCCCAAGAAGCACATTTCTAATGAAGTTATTGGTAACTTTTATTCATTCATAGAGATCAAGAACTATGTTATGATCATTGTATAGAATTAGTAAATGTTAAATGATGATATTAATAGTACTTTTTAGAAGCAAAAATTGCCCTTTTTCTATTAGTTTCAGGGTCATACCATTAGAATCATCTTCATTTCAGTATACACACTGAAAATGTGCAAGCAAAAATTGCCCCATGCTTAGTACTATTGACAAGGCTACAAAGGATACACAATAAATCCATGACACCAGCCCAGCCCTCAAATAGCTTAGGTTCTAGACAGGTGGCTGGAGAACAATGCACAGCAGAAGGGAATCAGGTGCCAGAACTGGCCCCCCAAGCAGTAGAACCTTTGAGAACACACGGGTCTTCTTTCATGTGCCAGTGAGCCCCAGCATGTTCTTAGGACCAAAGGTGCAAGTGCAAATAGAATACCTGTCCTTCAGAATCCCACTTGTCTGATGCAGAAAGATATTCATCTCATGCAGCAAATGCTTTAATGTCTGAAAGTGCAAGGCAGTTAGTGTACAAGGGAGAAGAAACCCGAAGCCTGGCCTCCAGGAGCTTGCAGTCCATTCAGGGGCCCCAGACAGCACTGTACAGGCAGTGTGCTTGGGAGTTCTGATGAGGTGAGCATGCCGTGAGTTGTGGGCTCGCTGATGTTTATTCTGAACTGATAGAAAGCCTGATTGAAAAGGCTAGGAGCCAGCTGTTCTGGGCAGGGGACCTGGAAGGTTTCCAGGAGGGATTCAGAGAATCTTTATTTAATAGAAGAAGAGACAGAGGCCCAGAGAGTGACTTTGCAGGGTCCATACGTAGCCGGTGGCAGCTGAACCCTCTTGACTCACTGTCTCGTGCTCCAGACACCACTGTCACCAGGAGGGAGGGCTTCAGGTTAATAGCAGCTGTTCAGTTTTAGGCTGGTCTGCATCTTTGCAGATCAGAAAACTAGCATCTAGGAACATTAAAAACAGCTGCACTGCTCTCCAGCTCTCCAGACTCATTTGGATCTTCCTTGGCATCTTCTGGAATGCATTGTTTTTGTGAGGCACAGGGTTACATCTTGAAGGCAGTGAACCTCGCATTGTATTAAAATGTCATGCATGTTTAGAAGTTCCCAAAACAAAACGTTAGGTTAGCCTCAGCGTAAGCTGAGCAGGTTTTGGTGTGGAGGCTTTTGTCTCTGCGTCTGATCATTAAGCCCAGGTAAGAACCTATCCGTTGCCTGGGCAGGCACTGGTGTGTCCCTTAGATGCTGTTCTCTGCGTGACAAAAGGAAACACTCTGAGGGTCATGTTGCTAAAGATTTGCTTTCTTTGGTTCCGGAGGGAATGCTCGACAACTGAAGTGGCTCTCCTTTCAGAGCCAAGGTCTCCCTTCCGTAGCGGGGCAGGCCGGGGCGGGGAGGGGGGAGGGTTGGTGAGGAGCAGAACATCTGGTGATACAGTAAATGCTCCACGTGTGCACTAGGGAGACTTCATTCTCTACGTGAAGAGGGCGTTAAGTTTCAGTGACACGATCACCAACAAAAGAGATATTGCTGCAAGCAGTCGAGACTATTAGCAAATTATTTTGAGATTCTCATTGCTCATTTAATTAGTGGGTGCTTTTGCATCCGGGCTGTGGTAGTGGTCATTTCCATCGTAATTACACTATAGGTGGTTTTGAGATCGACGCAAACCTATTTTCAGCCTTTCTCACCTCACACTGAAGAATGCAAGCCACAAGTTTGGCTCAGTCCACCATTTGGGCAGCCCGCTTTCTTTCACATTTGATTCTGGTTTATGTCTTCCCAGTCAGCTTCTGCTCAGGAAACATTCTGAGACCAAAATAGGAGCCCACCGCAGAAATGTAACCCCAGGGGATGACCTGTGGTGCCGCACCACCATTTCTCTCAGTAAACTTGGGCACTTCACTTAAATTTTCCATCCCTAGTCTCTTCAACTATAAAATGGGCATGCTGTCCATCTTACAGGGAATTTTTAGGAGTGAATGAAATAACATGGGTCCTGAGTGGGGCATCTGCCACAGAGCAGGCAACAAATACCCCTCCTTTTCCCAGACTATGTTAGAGTTTCCCCAAAACCGTGTCTCCGCACCACCAGAAAACTTCCATCAGGCAGTTTTCATTTACTTTTAAATACAGAGACACCCAGATCCTTGAGGCATAGCATGGACCTTCGAGGAAATAAAGGCTACAGTTGGCAAGACAGGCAGAGAGGACCAGCCCACAGAGCAGGGCGGGAAGCACGTACGTTCTCTGGTAGTGAGTTGCCAGAATCCAGTCAGTCCTGAAGCATTTCCACGGTCCTTTGGGTCCTCGGGCCCCACCACATCAGCTAGGCATTTACCAGGGGAGATCGCTGTTGTTACAAACATGTTGGGGTGAGCTCGAGCCACTTTCTAATTTGCTGGAAGGATTAAAGGTGTCTGATGATGGAATGATGGCAGATTGCTGTGAGTGACCATCAGGAGGATTGATCCTGGCAAACTATAAACCCTTGCCTCAGGTATTATCAGAACACTTCGAGCAATGAATAAAGGCTGGCCATGCTGCTTCAGCACGAGGAGAGAAATTTCCCTCTCTTCCCGTTGCTCAGGTGACGAGGAAATGACATTATTTGATTATTTGTAATACAGTACTGGTGGTAGCACACATGTGTGTGTGTCTGTGTGTGTGTGTGTAAGAGAGATCAAGTTCAAAGCCACATTCTGTTTCACTGAGCAAAACGACTATTGAATATAGTTGTTAACAGCGTTACACTGCCTTCTTCCCTGAAAAGACCATGACTAAGAAAAATTCTAAATAAAGGAAGAGAAGTTTATTCCAGAGTCAGCTAAGTGAGCAAAGCCTTATCTTCCAAGGCACCAGTGGAGGGGAGGATACAAATTTGCAAAGACCCTCTCCTTTTGAAAAAGAAATCTTCATAGGTAAAGATTTCAAATTAAATGAATAATTGACATGGCAGGTCTTATTCTTTGTCTAGTTGGTGAAACCAGTGGAACAGTTATTAATGGTTTGCTGCATCTGTTTCTGCATTTCTATTTAGTACCTAAGGACTGGCATTTGCCTTTACAGATTTCTAATTTCAAGGGTATGGCATAGTTCAGAATGCATTGCACTGGGTGCATTGCACCAGTGAGTGCTTATTTTCATTTAGACCATTTTTATGTTTGTATAGTTGAAAAAAAATACATCAGATTTTTTAAAAAAATAGGAATGGGGGAAAATGGAAAAAATAAGTTCTAGTATTTTGATACTGTGGATAAATAGGGAGTTGATGACTTTGGGTGTGATTTGGAAAGGTCTAGGATTGGCCACGAAGCCCAGATAGAAGCTAGCCCCACAGATATGAAGGATGTCCTTACCTGTTGTTCCTTCTTTGTTCTCCTGTGAATTAAGGGCCCCATCAGTCAATGGTCAGGACTGTGACTCTCAAAGCTCCCCTAGGGTTTGTAATCAGTTCATATTGTGAGAGGCAGAATAGCTGGATTACTGTTTTCCTAAACCTGTTGGAAAGAGGATCTGAAAAACCGGGATACTATGTAAGAGACGGTATCTTTCAGTGCCTCGTTGTTTTAGACTCTGGAATGAGACATCCCTATGTCAGTTACACTTCCTGTTGACGCTCTTCACGGGGGGTGTGCAGACAAAGTGCTGCTGAGGGGCTCTGCTTCTGGGACCTGAGCTTCTGGCAGAGTAAGGCCCATATACAGCAGCCTCGACCAGGCCAGGTACTGTGCTGGTGCTAAGGATACAACAGCAGCAAAGGAGACTGGGTCCTTGACCTCAGAGTGCAGTCTGATGGGGAATATAGACAAACTGCGGACTAAAACCAGTGTGATGGGTGCTCAGTATGGGCTATAAGGCCCATAGGTGGCATATCTGGAAGAGGAAGAGGCAGGGTGGAGATGGCCCATGGCATGAGGTGACGGAAGTGATTGCTAAGCTGAGCCCCAAAGGCAAAGTAGGAGTTTGCCAGACAGATGGAGGGAAGCTGTTCCAAGCCAAAGGAGTTAATATCCCAAGAGAGAGAAAAAGCATGGTGATTTTGAGAAATGGAGAATTTCATTGCATCCAGGGGCGTTGGGGAGGAACTGAGAGAAATGAGAATGGAGACGATGAAGGGATCTGTGAACCACCACAAGGGATTTTGAGCAACATCTGTGGAGAATCTAGATCTGCTCTGTGCAGTATAGTAACCATTAGCCACATGCGGCTGTTTACGCGGAAGTTAATTAAAATTAAGTGAAATTTTAAGTTGAGTTCTTCAATCATAGTAGCCACACTTCAGGTGCTCAGTGGCCCCATGTAGCTAGTTGCTGCCATTTGGGGCAATGCAGAAAGTCTGACAATTGTCCATTATTGGATGGTGCTGATCTAGAGAATCTATTAGGGGAGGAGCAAGAGAAACAAAGGGCCCGTTGGGGTGCTGGTGAGGTGATCCAGGCAAGAGAGGGGGGACTAAGTCAGCACTAGGGGAAAGGGGGACTGAGGAGATATTCGAGTGGCGGAATGGTTGGCTCTTGGTGTGATGAATAGGACATGGAGGTTGAGAGAGGAGGGAGGAGGTCGAAGATGACCCTGGGATTTAGACATAGATGGCTGGATGGGCTGGAACCAGCACTGGCAAGGGGACGAGGGGAAGAGCTTTGGGAGGGGATATGATGAGTAGGTTTTGGATGTCCTGATTTGAGATGTCCTTAGGACAACCCAGGAGAAGTGTCAGGCAGGCAGATAGTAGGCTCGGTGGAGAAGAAGATGAGGAACATGGAATGCTGATGCAGATGGGGGAGTGGGTGGCACATGGCGGTCATGAAGCCTGGGGCCAGGTGGGCCTGCGCAGGCATTGGTGTGGAGTGGAGGGCCTAGAACCAAACACAGAGGGAGAAATGGCCAGTGGATTCCAAATGGGAAGATTCCGGAGAGGCTACAAAGGAGCTGTTGCTGAGCTAAAAAAGAAAAAAAAAAGCAGCAGCAGCAGCAAAAGGAGGGACATAGGGGACAAGCTAGAAAACAATGTGTCTCCCACCGTGCAAATGAGGGGCCAGAGGGGCAGAAGCTGCAGAAAGGTCAGGCAGCAAACGATCTGAACACTTGAATAGCCATAGCAACAGGAAGGTTATTGTGAAAAATCGCTGGCTGATTCAACTTGTGTTAATGTTCAGTAGTTTCCAATAACTGTATCAGAAGCCACAAAGCAAACTGGGACAAGATTTTTTTTTAAAAAGAACATTCAAGAACATGTTTTCCAGTAAAGCTCCTTAGAAAAATTCCTTTAATAAACAGAAGCATGAATCTTTCCATCATGTGAGGACATGTATATAAATGAGTATTTTATATGTGGATGAAAGAACATGCAGGTTTTGTGTTTGAGTATAGTTAAGAAATCACAGTGGCTTCGCAAACTCTTTGTGAATAACCCCAAAGCAAACGAGTACAGAACTCGATCAGTCACACATGAGTAATTTTGAGTTAGTGAAAGCTTTATGATATACTCCATACACATATATGTATTGCATACACTAAATACATGTGTACATACTGCATACATCTATCGATCTAGAGAGAGACAGAGATGGAGGGCGGGAGTCAAAGGCAAGCCGCGATGTGTCGGGGCTGATCTTGCATTTCCAGTCATGATTTTATCAATAATACTGGGCCTGAGTCCTTCCTCACCCATCACGCTCAATGAAACCTTAATGACAATGACAGTTAATTTCCACATGGAGCCGCCCAGAACTTTAGCTCCTCCAGTCATTTGTGGTCGGTCATGGTTTTCTGTGGCTGACTTAAGGCCAAATCTGGGTTACTTCCTTACCTCTTCGGAGAAGATTGATTTAAAACATTGAATATTTTCGGTGGCTAACATTTAGACTGTGACAGTGCTTGCCAACTGCTGGTCAGTAGCTCCGTCACATTCTGAGATGCTGTTGTATTAGATTTTAGAGAAATGAAAAAACTTCAGTATAGGAGTTTGTCATTCCTTTTAATTGCGGTAAAATACACAAACTAACAGTTGCCACTTCCACCATTTGTAACTGTACATTTCACTAGTGTTAAGTTGGTGGGATTGTCCTAGAAGGACAATTGTAGGACAAAAGATTGTCCTACAATCTCCAGAACTCTTCAGCTTCTAAAACCGAAACTCCATATATACTATTAAACAACCCCTCGCCCCCACTCCCTCAGCCCTGGCATCCACCCTTTTACTCTCTGTCTCTGAATTTGACTACTCTAGGTACCTCAGATATATGGACTCATACAGTGTTTGTCCTTCCTGACTGACAGATTTCACTTAGCATATAATCCTCCAGGTTCATCCATATTGTAGCATGTGTCAGAATGTCCGTCC
>NW_027397066.1:123851049-123918279 GCF_003265705.2 Callorhinus ursinus | reverse complement strand
GTGTTTCTGTGACCCCGAGGGTCCTGAGACCACACTGTCCCGCAAGGGTTCCACCCCCAGCTTAGCCACTGGAGCGACGTCCCTCAGCGGAGCCGACTTCTAAAAGGTCCGATTTTTTGCTCTGCGGCTCTATCACTTGCCAGAAGTGGCCGACGGAGGCTCCTGCCCCGCCGTCTATCCTCCCGAATATCGCCTCGGATTCACTTCTCCGCACGTCCTACCTTCCAGAAAGTGGTCGCTTTTCTGTTCAGAGAGTTGTTGCTATTCTTTTCTTCGATCTCCTGTTGAGTTCGTAGGTGTTCAGAATGGTTTGATCCCTATTCAGCTGAATTCCTGAGACTAGACAAAATCCAGGTCTCCTACTCCTCCGCCATCTTGCTCCGCCCAGAATGTCCTTCCATTTTAAAGCTGAGTAATATTCCATGTATGTGTATACCACACTTCGTGTATCCGTTCATCTGTTGACGGATACTTGAGTTGCCTCCACCTCTTGGCTGTTGTAAAGAATGCTACATGAACATGAGTGTGCAGATCTCTCTTCAAGACCCTACTTTCAGTTCTCTGGGTGTGTTCCTAGAAGTAGAATTGCTAGATCATCTGATAATTCTATGTGTAATTTATTGAGGAACCCCCAAACTATTTTTCACTGTTTTTTACATTCCCACCAGCTGAGCACAAGGGTTCCAATTTTTCTACAGCTTCACCAGCACCTGTTATTTGCTGTTATTGAGTTTTTGTTTTGTTTTGGATGATGGCCATTCTAACTGGTGTGAGGGTGTTATCGTGTGGTTTTGATTTGAATTTCCCTAGTGATCAGTGATGTTGAGCATCTTTCATGTGTTTATTGGTCATTGGTATTTCTTCCCTGGAGAGTTGTCTATTCAAGTCCTTTGCCCATTTTTTTTTTAATTTATTCATCTATTTTAGAGAGAGAGAGAGAGAAAGACTGTGAGTGGGGGGAGGGGACAGAGGGAGAGAAAGAGAGAGAATCCTAAGTAAACTCCCCAGTGAGTGCGGAGCCCCAACGGAGGCTCAGTCCCGCTACCCTCAGGTTATGACCTGAGCTGAAATCAAGAGTTGGATGCTCAACCAACTGAGCCACCCAGGCGCCCCCCTTTGCCCATTTTCAAACCAGTTTTTTGTTGTAGTTGTTGAGTTGTACAAGTTCTTTATATATTCTGAATATTAACCCCGTATCAGATACATGACTTCTAAGTATTTTCTTTCATTCCATGGGTTTTGTTTATCTGTTTTGGTGTCAAAATCTTTCCCTTATGAACTTATAATGATAACAGACAGTAGTTTGTTTCTTTTAATCCTTAACTGGAAAAATTTAAAGTTGTGTCTAATCCTAATTTATTTAAAGAAAATGGAGAAGGCATATTTTCTTGTAATAACTACTTCTTTGGCTTCATTAATTAACATTTTAAAAGTTGCATACCCATAGAACATGTGCCACTGTTCACAGCTAGTTTTGAAAGGTTGCTGGAGGGAAACTAGGAATTTGCCTTGTTTGGGGAGGTATAAAAGAATTGTGCATTCCATTCCCACCCGATTCTGTAAGACTTAGGATGCTATAAGGTGAGCTTTCTGAAAAACTAAAAACAAAAACAAAATATCAGGTAGAAAGAACCACTGAGGATCCTGGAAGTCATGTTCATAGAAGATCTCATCAAAATCTAACCAGACACATAGGAATCTTTTCTTAATCTAAAATATATCTAGGGAAGATTTTGGAAAACTATCTCATTGTCTAACACCTGTATCAATAAAAACCCCCTCTTACGCAGACTAAATCCCCCTTCTTACAATACAAAATAACAATATAATACCTGGGATTTACCTAGTGCCTTTCTTTCTTAAGTCCTTTCATTAAATCCTCCTAATAACTCCATGAGGCAAGGATGAGTAAATACTATTGTTTACACTTAATCACCTCATCTTAATTCCTTTCTCTATAAAAAGGGAATAAAAGTAATATTTACTCTTTTACCTTTTTACAGAGGAAAAAGAAAAAAACAGAGACCGATGAAGTACACTTTCCCAGGTTCGTAAGTGAGGGCAGGACCAGAAGGCAGGGGTGCGGGAGGAAGGGCAGCACGTGTGAGATACATCAGTGCAGAGCCAGCCCTGCCCTTGGTTAGCTCTGTTGCCTCTGGTGGGTGAGGGATCCTTCAGGGGCCCACACAGAGAAGGGTCCCACTCTTGGCTTCATGTTTTGCTCTCACCATCTTGAAATCTGTAGCAAACTTTGAACAAGGAGCCCCACAGCTAATGCTGCCTCTCCTAGGCACAGTATCGCCCATCTCAGATGGTGTTGGTCAGAGGCGATGATGAGTGTGGGGAGGAGCCCTTTGCAGCTTGCAATGCACTGGGCAGATGTGTCTTTGAAAGGAGGCAGCGGAGGATATGAAAGGCAGAAAGCTAAGTGAAGCAGGGTGGGAGAATTGAAGGAAATAAGAGATTCATCTATACACTGAAAAGGAGCCTTGAACAACTCAGGCCTAACTTGATACAGAAAGAAAGAGTGGAGAAATTTCAGAAAGGAGAGAGATGTCGTTCAGCGGTAGAAAAGAGGACTGTTATAACCAGGGCTCTTTCAGACTAGGGCAGATCATTTTAAATAACTGAGATTGCAAAGACTCAGAAGATGCCGGTTGATCAGTTTTGTTTAAAAGGTCATGGTTAAAGGAACTAGAAAGTGACTACGATTCCAAACATAGTTGATACTCATTATTTGTAGATACTGTATTTATAAATTCTCCTACTGGCTAAAATATATTTGTAACCACAGAATCAATATGGCCCTTTTGCAGTCATTCACAGATGTGCACCAAGCAGTAAAAATGTGTGTGTTCCCAACTAAGGTCAAACAAGGCAATGTTCTGCCTTCTTGTTTCCGCTCTCGTACAGTAAATTAAGTGTCCTTTTCAGGATCTCTTAGTGACACAGTTTTTGCATTTTTATTGGTGATTCTGCTGTTCACAGTGGTCCCCAAATGTAGTGCTTATGCACTGTCTCATGTTTCCAAGCAGAAGGAAGGCTGTTGATGTGCCTTATGGAGAAAATAATTGTGTTCAGTAAACTTCATTCAGGCATGAGTTATAGTGCTTTTGGCCATGAGTTCAGTATTAAAGAATCAGCAATATACATTAAATAAGGCGTCTTGAAACAGAAACACATAAAACAAGATGGTGTATTCATCGCTGATAATGTGACCAGCAATTCATGGATACCTAACCCTGTATTTTCCCTAGGAACAAGGATTCGGTATCTGCTAATTCTGTTCTCCATGACATAATAGAATGGAACTACCATGCATAATGACAACTGTAAATGTATGTAACCTACAGGGACTCGAGGCTCAAAGGGAAATGACTCCTGAAAGAACAGCCAGAAATGCAAGACAAGGGTCTCTGCAATTCTCCATTCAAATGACAAATTCTGAAGCCTTTACTCTGGACAATGATGTACAAAAATTCTTTGGAAAGCATTTCCTAAAGGCGCAGAGAATCTCTATAATACTTAAAAAGCCGGCTCTAGCTACCAGCCATATTGCTTGGTTCACAGACTTTTTTTTTCACATTTCAATATTTCTGAAATCAGGAGACATCTTATATTTGATTTATATATTTTAACAACCAACCAAAACCTGTTCTCCCATAAACTGTTACTAAATCCCTGGCGTGCCTTCCAGTCCAGGGCCGGCAAGCTTTTTCTGTAAAGAGCCAGATGGTAAGTACCGTAGGCGTTGTGGGTGCCACAGTCCTGCTGCAGCTACCTGGCGCTGCCGTTGTATCAGGAGAGCAGCTGTAGGGACGACGTAAACGAGTAAGCCTGGCTGTGTTCTAGTAAAAATAGTGAAATTGCTACTTATATAATTTTCACATGTCACAAAATACTCCTCTTTTGATTTTTTTTCAATCTTTTAAAAGTATAAAAAACCAAATAAAAAAAAACATATAAAAACAGTTATTAGGCCAGATTTGGCCTACAGGCCATAGTTTGCCAACCCCTGATTCATTCAGTGGAACAGGAAAATAGATGAGACCCCTTGGTCTCAAGTGTCCTTGGTTGGATCAGAAGAGGCTGCCCCTGCCCAGTGGGGTCTGCTCCTTGTTGCTTAATATTCCTTTTCTTTAGAAATTGAAATAAGGATTTTAACTGCTTAATCTTGAGTTAGCCTGATATAAAATTTGGTAACTTACCAACATGAATTGGTTTAGATTTTTACGTTGCTCAGTACAGAGTACCTTGGCAAGAAGGATCTAGGAAATATTGAAAACAAAATTAAGAAAAGTTCATACCTCTATATACAGTAACATGCCAGTGCATTTCAAACACAACCCTTCCCTTAGATTCCCTTTGTTCGGCAATGTTCTAATTATCCCTTTATCTTTAGGCTCTACTTTCTGTTTCCATTGTGTCATTTTTCTTTGTGTTTTTCACATGTACAATAGACCTTATTCACAGGAAGGCGGAGCTGTGATCCAGAATGAGGCTTGTAACACAAGGAAACTTAAACAGGCTGGAAATTAAATAAATTTAAGTACAAAAAAAAATTGGAAGGATATTGAACCTGTCTTAGCACAGCATCCAAACAACATATTTAGAAGATTTAATATTCATCACTGACTAGAGATCAAGGATTGCTACTGAATTTGATATAAAAATGATAATGAAGACAAATTAAAAAGTAGCCTCAGATAACAGAGTTTCAGAAATGCTCTTGGGTTTTCATAAGATGTGGAGCAGCTTCTACTTCCCACCTCAGAAGCCAGCCCCTTCCTCCTGGGCACCTGGTCCGGCCCAGAATGCCCACACCTGCACCAGCCTAGACTCTGGAACTGTCCCTGTGAGGCCACACAGGACAACCCTGCCTCCCTCACTTCTTCAGGTAGCCAGGCTTCTCTGGAGGCAGAGCCAGAGGTGCCCATCCTGGCTTGGGGCCCTGGCTTTGGCCACCCTCATGGTGGGGGGGTCCCCTTACCTAGAATTGCAGGCAGAGTGCACATGAGAGCAAGCAGCCCCATTGAGCCCTGTCTCGTGCTTCAGGGACACAGGTGAATCCAGTGCATTAGATTTCTAGGCCTTACTTACTGGTTGCAATTTTGTAGCCTCTGTCATCTCCTCTATTCTCCCAACCTCTGGTAACCACCATTCGATTCTCTGTTTCTATGAGTTGGGCTTTTCTTGTTTTTGTTTTTTGTAGTTCTCTATTCCTTTTTTCTTCTCTTGCTCTCTTCCCTTGTGATTGAGGACTTCCCTTAGTGTTGAGTTTATATTCCTTTCTCTTTATTTTTGTGTATCTTTATAGGTTTGTGGTTACCGTGAGGTTCATACATAACATCCCAATTATATAGCAGTCACCAAATATATAGTGTTGGTGGTTGCTTTAGTTTGAATCACATTCTAAAAGCACTACATTTTTACTCCTCCCCTCCATGTTTTATGTATCAGATGTCATATTTTACATCTTTTTATAAAGCTTGTGAATCCTTAACTGAATTTTTAGATATAATTGATTTACTACTTTTTTCTTTTAACCTTCATACTAGCTTTACAAGTGATTGATCTACCCCTTTTACTATATGTTTGCCTTTACCAATGAAATTTTCTCCTTTCATAATTTTCTTCTACTTACAGCCTTTCCTTTTCTGCTTTAAGAAGTCCTTTTAACATCGGTTTAGTGGTGAAGAACTCCTTGAGCTTTTGTTTGAGAAATTTTTTTTCTCTCCATCAACTCTGAATGATAATCTTGCTAGGTAGAGTACTTTTGGTATTTTCCTTTCAGTACTTCAAATATATCAGGCCACTCTCTTCTGACCTGTAAAGTTTCTGCTACAAAATCTGCTGATGGCCTTATGGGATTTCCCTGGTATGTAACTAGTTGCTTTTCTCTTGCTCCTTTTAAGATTCCCTCTTTATCTTTAATTTTTGCTATTTTTTTAAGATTTATTTATTTATTTGAGAGAGAGAGAGTGCCGGGGGAGGGCAGAAGGAGGGAGAGAGAGAGAATCCTCAAGCAGATTCCCCACTGAGCACAGAGCCCAGTACGAAGCTTGATCCTAGGACCTTGAGATCATGACCTGAACCGAAATCAAGAGTTGGATGCTCAACCAACTGAGCCACCCAGGTGCCCCAATTTTTGCCATTTTAATTGTGTATCTTGGTGTGGACTTCTTTGGGTTCATCTTGTTTGGTGCTCTCTGTGCTTCCTAGACCTGGATATCTGTTTCCTTCTCCAGATTAGGGAAGTTCTCAGCTGTTATTCCTTCAGATAAGCTTTCTGCCCCTTTCTCTCTCTTTCTTCCTTCTGGGATCCCTATTATGCAAATGGTAGTATGCTTGACGTTGTTCCAGAGGTCCCGTAACCTATTCTCACTTTTTTTTTTTCAACTTGGGTGTTCTCCATTACCCTGTCTTCCAGAAGCTGATCTGTTCTACATATGTTGGCTAATCTGCTGTTGATTCCCTCTAGTGTCTTTTTCATTTAAGTTATTATATTCTTCAACTCTGATTTTTTTTTTTAATTTTCCATCTGTGTTGATGTTCTCCCCAAGTTCATCCACTCTTTCTTCAAGTCCGGTAAGCATCTTTATGATCATTACTTTGAACTGTTCATCAGGTAGATTGCTTATCTCTGTTTCATTTAGTTCTTTTTTTTTGAAGTTTTGTCTTATTCTTTAGTTTGGGGCATAATTCCTCCATCTCATTTTGTTTGACTTTTTGTGTTTATTAGGTAAAACAACTACCCCTCCCAGTCTTGAAGGAGTAGCCTTGAATATGAATAGGAATGTCCCCTGTGTAGACCATGTATGCCTGGTGGCTTAGGCTGACTGGCTGGAGCTGTAGGTGGCACAGGCTGGGAGGTCCCAGGGTGCTCTGGGAGTGTCCCAGGCTGCTCTGTGCCTGGGCCACCTTGCTGAGACAGCTGGAACCGTAGTCAGTGCAGGCTGGAGGATATGGGGGTGCTCCACACCAGAGCCATGCTAGCAGGATGGCTGGAGCTGAAGTGGGTACGGGCCAGCATGCTCTGCATAGGGGGCACCCTGGAGGAATAGCTGGAGATGAGATGGGTGCTTCATGCCAGGGCTGGCACTGGACAATTGGGGTGTGGATGAAGTGGACATGGACCAGTAGGTCCCGGGTTGCTCCATGCCAGGGTCACTCTGGTGGATCGCTTGAGCTAGGGCAGGCATGGACCAGGGCATTTTGCACAGGGGACACCCTGACAGAGCGCCAGAGCTGCCCTGGGAGGATGTCTGGAGCTGAAGCAAATGTAGCCTTAGGTTTCCCAATGTGTGCCACGCTGGGGCAGCCTTGATAGAGTGACTGGAGCTGGTGTGGGCTAGAGGCTTAGGGCTTGCTGAGGCAGCAGACTGGCTAGAGCACCTGCTCCATGTTCCTGTCTGTGCTATCAAGGTGGAGAGGTTCTTGCCAGCACTGTTGACCCTAGACAGAGAGAAATTGCCCCACCATTTGGCAAACACTCAAGGTTAGTAAATGGGTTTCCTTCACTTGCAGTCTAGTTGCCCTTTAAACTGATGGTTTTTTGCAGTGCCCCAGGTCAGGTGAATCTGTACATTGCCCATCTGTGATGTTTCTCCCTACTGCAGGTTACCATGTTGAGGGTGGGGTTCCCATCACTACCATGTCTCCATCTCTACTCCCATTCTCTGTATGGCCCCACAGTGCTTTATTGTGCAAAAGCTGTTCAATCAGCCCACAGTTCTTCAGGAGGAATTGCTTTATATGTAGGTGTAGACTTTGGTATGTCCATGAGAGGAGGTGAATTCAGGATCCTCCTAAGTTGCCATCAAGTTTGGCTTTTTCAGATTTAACAGCTAAGTGAAATAATATGGCATTTGTCTTTCTCTGTCTGCCTTGTTCCACTTAGCATAATGCCCTTATGGGCCATCTGTTATTACCAGTGGCAAGATCTCTTTCTTTCTTATGTCTGATAATATCCCTGTGTGTGTGTGTGTGTGTGTGTGTGTGTGTGTGTGTGTGTGTGTGTGTGTGTATGGTTATATATATATAACTATATATCTCACATCTTCTTTATCCATCCATTGAAAGACACAAGTTGTTTCCATGTCTTGGCTATTGTGAATAATGCTGCAGTGCACATGGGAGTGCAGATACCTCTTCCATATCCTGTTTTCATTTCCTTTGGATTATATACCCAGGAGTAGAATTGTTGGATCATACGGTAGTTACATTTTTAAAGTTATGAGGAGCCTCCATACTTTTTACCATAGTGGCTGAACAACTTTGCACTCCCATCAACAGGTACAAGTGTTCCCTTTTCTCCACATCCTGGCCAGCACTTATTATCTCTTGCCTTCTTGATGACAACCATTCTAACAGGTGTGTGGTGTTATTGTGGTTTTGATTTGCATGTTCCTGATATTAAGTGATGCTGAGCATCTTTTCACATACCTGTTGACCATTTGGATGTCTTCTTTGGAAAATGTCTGTTTAGTTCCTGTGCTCGTGTGTGTGTGTGTGTGTGTGTGTGTGTGTGTGTGTGTGTGTGTGTGTTTGGCTTTTGTTTTTAGTTTTGTTTTAATTGGGTTGTTTTTTTGTTACTGAGATGGATGAGTTTTTTATATATTTTGGATAGCAACCCCTTCTCTGGTATATGATTTGTAAATATTTTTCTCCCATTCAGTAAGTTGCCTTTTCTCTTTTTTGATTGTTTCCTTTGCTATGCAGAAGCTTTTCAGTTTTATGTAGTCCCACTTGTTGAATTTTGCTTTTGTTGCTTGTGCTTTTTGTGTCATATCTAAAATCCCATTGCCAAGACTAATGTCAGGGAGCTTCTTTCCTGTGTTTTTTTCCTAGGAGTTTTATGGTATCAGGTTGTATATTTAAGTCTTCAGTCCATTTCAAGTTAACTTTTGTGTATGATATAGGATAGTGGTCCAGTTTTCTCAGCACCATTTATTATAGACACCATCCTTTCCTATTGAGTGTCCTTGGCTCCCTTGTCAAATATTAGGTGACTGTTAATGTTGGGGTTTACTTCTGGGCTCCCTGTTCCATTGCTCTGTGCCTATTTTAATGACAGCCAAATTTAAATTACTATGTATCTCTGTGGTATAGTTTGAAATAAGGAAATATAATGCTTCCAGATTTCTTCTTTCTCATGATTGCTTTGCTATTCAGAGTCTTTTATGGTTTCATACAAATTTTAGGATTTTTTTTAAATTTCTGTTTAAAATGCTGTTAAGGTTTTGATAGCAATTGTGTTGAATCTAGAAATGGCTTTGAGTAGTAAGGACATTTTAATAATGTTAAGTCTTCTGATCCATGGACCCAGGATATCTTTCCATTTGTTTGTATCTTCTTCAGTTACTTTCATCAATGTCTTATAGTTTTCATTGTACAGATCTTTCATTTCCTTGGTTAAACTTAGTCCTGATTATTTTATTGCTTGAATGCTATCATGAATGGGATAGTTTTATTTTTTTCAAATGTTTTGTTGTTAGTGTGTAGAAATACAACTAATTTCTATAGGCTGAATTTATCTCCTGCAACTTTACTGAATTCATTGATTCGGTTTGGGTTTCTCTATATAAGATCATATCATCTGCAAATAACAATTTTACTTCTTTCTCTCGGGTTTGGATGCCTTTTATTTCCTTATCTTTCCTAATTGCTATAGCCAGGACTTTCAGCACTGTGTTGAATAAAAGAGGGCACTCTTGCCTTATTCCTCATCTTAGAGGAAAAGCTTTCAATTTTTCACTATTATGTTAGCTGCGGGTTTGTCATATGTGGCCTTTACTATGTTAAGGTATATTCCTTATATAACCAATTTGTTGAGGGTTTTTAATCATGAAAGTGTGTTGTATTTTGTCAGATGTTTATTCTGCAGCTTTTTAAAATGGTCATGATTTTTATTTTTCTATTAATGTAGTATATCACATTTATTGATTTATGTATATTGAACCATCCTTGCATTCCTGGAATAAATCCCACTTGGTCATGGTGTGAAATCCTTTTAATACGTTGCTGAATTTGGCTTGATTTTATTTTGTTGAGAATTTTGAATCTGTATGCATCAGGGATATTAGTCTATAGTTTTCTTCTAGTGTCCTTATCTCGCTTTGGTATCAGGGTAATGCTGCTCTCATAAAATGAGTTCAGAAGTGTTCCTTCTTCAGTTTGAGAAGAGCTTGAGAAGGGTGGAAACCTGTTGACATTAATTCTTCTTTAAATGTTTGGCAGATTTCATCAGTGAAGACATATGGTCCTGGAGTTATCAGTGTTTGGAGCTTTTTAATTACTGATCAAATCACCTTATGTAGTATTCGTCTGTTCATATTTTCTATTTCTTCCTCATTCATTCTTGGCAGGTTGTAGGTTTCCAAGAATTTATCATTTCATCCAGATTATCCAATTTGTTAGCATATAATTTGTCCATAGTAGTTTCTTATGAGCCTTTTTATTTCTGTAGTATCACTTGTAATGTCACCTCTTCCATTTCTGGTTTTATTTATTTGAGTCCTCTTTTTGTCCTTTTAGTCTAGCTATAGGTTTGTCAATTTTATCTTTTTGAAAAACCAGCTTAGTTTCACTGATTTTTTTCTGTTATTTTTCTTGTCTCTCTTTCACTTATTTCCATTCTGATCTTTGTGACTTATTTCCTTTTGCTGACTTGGAGCTTAGTTCTTCTTTTTCTAGAAAAAGAAAATATAAAGTGAGGTTGTTTGAGATCCCTTTATTTTAATATATGCATTTATTACTATAAACTTCCCTCTCAAAACTGCTTTGGCAGCATCCTGTAGGTTTTGGTACATTGTGTTTCATTTTCATTTGTTTTGAAATATTTTATTTCCTTTTGATTTCTTCTTTGAACCATTGGTTGTTCAAGAGTATGTTACTTAATTTTCATGGATTTGTACCTTTTCATACATTTTAGCTTTCCTCTTGTTATTCTGGTTTCGTATCACTGTAGTCAGAAAGAATACTTGGTATGATTTCAGTCATTTTAAATTCACAAGACTTGACTTCTGTTCTATCATGTGGCCTATCCTGAAGAATGTTCCATGTGCACATGAGAAGAATGTGTATTCTTCTGTTAGATGGAATGTCCTAAAATTTTGGTTAGATCCATTTGGCCTAATGTGTGGCTCAAGCCCAAAGTTTACTTGTTGGTTTTCTGTCTGGATGATCTGTCTATTGCTGAAATTGGAGTATTAGACGTCCCCTACTATTATTGTATTGTTGTCTGTTTCTTCCTTCAGATCTATTAATTTTGCTTATTATATTTAGGTGTTCCAACATTGGGTGTGTATGTATGTATGATTGTTATATCTTCTTGATGAATCGACCCCTTTATCATTATATATTGACCTTTGTCTCTTGTTACGATTCTGGCTTCAAGTCTGTTTTGTCTAATGTAAGTATAGCTTACCCTTAACTTCCTTTTGATTTTCACTGGCATAGAATATCTTCTTCTCTCTCTTCACTCTGCGCCCATATGTGTTCTTAAAGCTGAAGTGAGTCTCTTGTAGGCAGCATGTAGATGTGTCATTTTTTATTCATCAAGCCAATATGCCTTCTGGTTGGTTAATTCAATCCATTTACATTATTGCTATGTAAGATCTTATAATGCCATCTTACTGTTGTCTGATTATTTTGTATTTGCATAGTCTCCTATTTCTGCCTAACTTGGTAAATTAATGATTTTCTGTGGTGGTATGCTCTGCTCCCCCCTTTTCTATCTTTCGTGCATCTATGCTAGGGTTTTGCTTGGTGGTTACCATGAGGCTTACATAAGACATCTCATAGATAAAACAGGCCATTTTAAGCTGACAGCAACTTAACTTCAATTGTCTATAAATGCTTCAGCCTTTACTCCCCCCTTGTATATTTCTGATGTCATTATTTACCTCTTTTTATGTTGTATATTTGTATAACATAAAATTATAGTAGCTATAGTTAAATTATAGTGGCTCTAATTATTTTAGTACTTTTTTTCTTTGACATTTATACTATACTGTAACATACCATCCAAAGTCTATTTACCTTTACCAGTGTGTTGTATACTTTTGTGTATTTTCATGTTGCTTATTAGTATCAGTTTATTTTAGCCTGAAGAACTTTCAGCATTTCTTACAAAACAGGTTTAGTGGTGAAAAACTCCTTCAGCTTTTGTTTATCTAGGAAAGTCTTTATTTCTTCTTCACATCTGAAGGATAACTATGCTGGGTATAGTACTATTGGCTGACAATTTTCTTCTTTCAGTGCCTGGAATATGTCATTCCCCTCTCACCTGGCCTGTAGTGTTTCTGTTGAGAAATCTGCTGACAGCCTAATGGTGGTTCCTTTGTAGGTTACAATATTTTTCCCCTGGTTGCTTTTGGAATTCTTTATTTTTTTTTTATAGTTTCATTATAATGTGTCTTGGAGAAGGTCTTTTTGCATTGAGATAATAGGGTGATATTCTATAGTTCTGTGAACTTAAATGTCTAATTCTCTCTGCATGCTTAGGAACTTCTCCGCTATTATTTCTTTAAATAAGGTTTCTATCCCCTTCTCCTCTTTTTTCTTTTTGGAATCCGGATTATTCTAACATATGTTCTTTTGATGAAACCCCACAGATTAGCTCATGTAGGCTTTCTTCAGTTTTTCATTCTTTTGTCTTTGTTCCCCTCTAACTTGGTTATTTCACAATTCTGTCTTCTAACTCACTTATTCGATCTTCCATTTGCTCTACTCTGTTATGTTTTTCATTTCATTTATTGAGTTTCTGCTCCAGAATTTCTGCTTGGTTCCTTTTTATGATTTCTGTCTCTTTGGTAATATCTCATCTTGAACATTTGTGTGTGTGCGTGTGTGTGTGTGAGAGAGAGAGAGAGAGAGATTTCAACTGTCTTTAGGGTTTTCTGGTAGCTCATTAAGTTTCAACACCGATTTTGAATTCTTTATCCAAAACCCCTTGCCTTTGAGCTCTGTTATTGAAGAATTATTATTTTTTTGGTATTGACATATTTCCTTGATTTTTCATGTTCTTTGTAGTTTTTCATTGCTGTTTTCACATTTGAAGTAGCAGCCACCTCCTTAAATCTTTGATTATTGCCTTCAGGTTGGGTATTTGGTTCATTGGTGCTATTTCCATCTAGGGTTTTCTCTGCCTTTGTATGGGTACACCTGTTCCACTCTTCTTGCTCCCTCTTGTGGCAAAATTCTTAAGCTTTTACATCTTTGGTTCTTAAAGCTCACCAGGCTGGCTATTGGAAACCTTTGTTTGATTTTCCAGAAGACGGTACTATAGCTCAAGATTGTAGTTTCTCCCTCGTCCACAGACTCTGGCCTGTTTTTTGAGCACACTCCTAAGGAGCTTGCTCTTGCCACCACACTCGGGAGTGTGCACAGGTAGCCACCCACAGAGTGGAGGGAGGTATAGATTCAGCCTTTGGGGCATTAGAGTTGCCCACAGGCCCTGTAGGGAGATCCTCAGGTGTAGTACTCCCAGGGGCTTATTATTGAACTTCCTGCTGAGTACAGTGAGCAGGCCCTGAGTCCCTTTAATGTCGTTTGGTATTCTTATCTCCTCTTTCCTCCCAGTCATGGAGATCCTGCCTAAGTAAGTACTCTGGGTGCTGCTGGATAGAAACGGGTTTCTCCAGCAGCGTTCCACAGCACTGGGGTAGCTGGACACTCACTCACTGCTCTTCTTTTCCTCCATGAGAGAGATCACTGCCACCTCCTAGTTCAGTCCAGTGCAGTGTTGCCTTGGTGGGGGTGAGGACAGCATTGGTAAAGTTCTTTTTACCATCTCTGCTGTGTCCAAACTTCTTTATTGCTCCATTGGCATGCTAGAATCTCTCTTTATAAGGGCTAAGCTTCAGCAGTTTCTCTCTTGTCTGTGGGTATCAGCCCAGGTCAGCACTCTTGAGGTTTTTTTCCTGATTATGGCAAGAGAGGTTGGGGCAGGCTCACTGCTCCACTGGTTCTACAGCCTGTGCCCATAACCAGTTGCACAGGTGAGCCAGACTCCCTCCTGGGTTCCTTGGCATATGGTGCCAGATCCTGCAGCTCCCACAGAGGCACTTTTGTTCATGGATAGACTACGAATTCTTCATTGAAAAAGAGGACCAGAAAGGAGGAATGCCTTCTGCTGCTGTGTGCTAACGTCACTCCCTGATGGTATCTTCCTGATCTAGGAGGCCTTCAGGACTGCTCCCAAATGCAGCCTGTAGGCAGGCCCACCAAGAGCACTCAGCAGAATAGTGGTATTGTGGGGCTTGGGTTTTCAAAGGGAATCCACAAGTAAATAGTACTATAACTGCATTGTTAAAGCTTATATTGTCTTCTGGGCATAGAAGCTAATGCTACTAAATTTGGGTTGCTATTATTACTTTTGTACCATGTTCCCATCGTGTTTCGCTGAGGCATCACCAGCCAGAGAAACAGTCCTGCGTGGCCCACCTGTGCATGTGCAGCCGTCTTCCATAGGGATTTGTGCTGGGTGGGGCTTGGGGTTTGGAATGAAGGCCAGACTGCTTATACAATCCCTGAGCAGCATTTTTTAAGTATCCACAAAGCTGTTGCAGGAATACCTGGAGTAAATGGTTGCTGGCCATTTCTGTTAAGTGTCACAGTACCTAGAGGCGAAGCTGTGTATCTTTTGCAGGTAACCCTGTTAACACAGCTGGCTAAAATTCTGATCTTTGAAAATAAACCTTTAACCCCCCATGCTCATTTCAGGCTAAAAACTTGATCCTAATTGGGGGAGAGTTCTGGATTCAGCAGATAACTTAGAAGAAATGAACATACTGTTGAAAATATGTGGGACCCTATTTCAGAGAGGCTGTTGTTCAGGTGTTCCCGTCACCACCTAGTGACTGTGTCACCTTCGGACAGTGGTGCCAGACGCTCCCTGCATGGTGCCCCGAGAGGCCATTCATTGCTCGTGGTAGGAGTGGCCGTGCGGCTGGCGATGACTCGGTGCGGGAAGGGCACTCACGGAGCCTGACGGCTTCATGTTCGGTGCAAGGAAAGTGCCATCGGTTGCACTGAGATCTCGCCAAGCTCCTCTACCGCCCTGATCACTGTGGCCCTTCAGGCGGGATAAATCATGCCGGGCATCTAGCTAAACTTATGTGATCCCAACAGATAGATTTTTTACAGAATGAAAAGTCAGTGCATAGGATTTTCTCTGATTCCTAATATTGTGAGACTCATTTTGGATTACAATGCAGCTTCTTGCCTCTCTCCCTCTAGCCTGGTATTTACCAGGAAAGGCTGGTGGGGATCAATATTAAGGCGCCTGGCCTTTTGTCTTATTGCAGTTAATGCATTCATGTTGATGGGCCAACAGGGTAGTAGAGCTCCTATCTCTTTAGCTGTGACTCCCCTCCCCACACCTGTCCTAATGAGCAGTGATTGCGGTTCATGGCACCCATGGCGTGGCATACGTATGAAGTCACGTTGTAAAACCCAGCATACATGAGTTGCCCAGAATCACAGGGGAAGATGAAAGGGGATAGCTTTGAGTACTGATGAAAGAGGTTAACTTTATGTATCAAGTTCTGCATTATCTACTTAGTACCACTAAAATGAAGATGCCCATCTAAATTGCCCAGTTTTTGTTTTGGTTCATTGATTAAAACCAGCAACCCATTGCCCTAAGGAAATACTGTTAATTCTGAGCACTTAAGAGTTTGGAAGAAGTCAGAGAAACACAGGAGCAAGGCCCCCGCAACAGGAGCTCTGGTCCCTGTAGCCCTCAGCAGGGCTGCACGGAAGTAATGGGAAGGGGGCCTCTCCTGGACACTGTGGGGCTGAGTAAGTAGGTGATTCCTGCCCCCAAGGAGCTTGCAGACTGCTTAGGGACCTGCAAATGGAAAAGTTACACCAAGAAGAGATGCAAACTACCAGGAAAAAAGAGAACGTGGTGCCCCCTGGCTCCATGGCTAATTATCAACTAGACAAAAGGTGGCATCTGTAAGTTGGGAGCAGAGGAAGTTTCCTTCAGGCTGGGGCTCCAGGTAGGCTGGGGCTAGGGGTGACTGTAGGGAGTGGGGAGCCCAGGAAACAAGCAGAAGCAGCCAGTACTCACCTTATTGGAAAAGAGAGTGTGACACTCCTGAGAAATCATTCCATGCCAGGTGATAGCCAGGGGAACTGCTGACTTATCTCTGAAGGGCGATCCATCCAGGCAGAGCTGTCCTGAAGTAATTTCATTTTAAAGGCGGCTTTGGTGAAGGTCTGGCTCCCCCCACACCGTGTACCAGAACACTAGCAGGCCGTGATGAACTGAGCTCTTCCCTAGTGCTCTCTGGCTTCATAGTGGGAATAGTGGTTTGGGATTCAGACTGGATACTGTTCATTTAATGATGCACAGCCACCACCCAGGGCCCCTTCCAGGGGACAACTGTCGCCTGCCCCACCCCCACCAACATGCTCTACCTGGGACAGTAGACAGTGTCTGGGGAGGGCCCAGGCATGGTACTTGTTTGTACCCTTGTTTCCTGGCTCCTCTGGGCTCAGGCAGGGGCCTGCCTGGCATCTTCCTCAGTGCGCACCCCTGCATTACACCCAAGGTGACACCTAGGAGATGCCTGCACATGTGAGCAGTGTGACCACTAGACGCCTCGCTGGGACACAGCAGTTTGGCTCGTGAACTGGTGTCCATTCTGACAGCTCAGCATCCCTGCCCACCTCGTTGTTCAGTGTGACTCTTGCTCAGCTGCCAGAGCCCGGTCCCCACTTCCTTGTGCCCTTCCAGTGCCGTGTGTTTTTCAACCCACGTGGTGCCCTTGTGTGGCAGCAGCCCACCTCAGCCATGTGCTAAGAGCCGGCGGTCCGTGGGTCCGGTCCTGAAGGCCCTGACCCACTGGCTGCAGCCAGCCAAGGCTGGTGAGGGCAGTAGGAGGGCTCTCGGCAGGCAGAACCTGCAGCCTGGACCGGAGTGGCCCCTATTCTCTGTGCCCAGTGACCAGGGGTACCTGTCTTTGATTCTCCCAAATCATCCTGAACCTCACCAGCCACAGGGTTGAGGCCTGCAGAGGTTTTCAGCCAGGGAAGGGAGGGCCAGCCAGACACCTGAAGCAGTCAGCACTTTCTGGTAGCTGCTGAGGCCCCTTGGCCTCCCAGCCTGTCGGCATCTTGACCACCTCAACAGGGGTGAGCCCCTCCCTAAGAGAGGTTGGTGGCGATGGAGTCCCCTAACCCCCAGGTATTCGCAGGGTCAAATGTCCAGTCCCAGGCTGCCAGGCCTACCACACGTGCCCCCAGGAAAGCCCTTGTCCCTCTGCAGCCGGCCAAGGCATTTCCTGTAAACAGAAGCCTGGGTGTCTGCTCATGACTGGAAAGGAACTGCTTTCTCAGTCTGTGGAACATGGAGCAGAGGTGAGTGTGAAACGCCAGCCCCAGTTTAATATGCATGGTTAGTGAGTAGAGTCTGGGACACCTGTCCTCAGCCAACCTGTCAGGGAAAACAGCTGAGCCCTTGGCTCTGGTCTCTCTCCCCAGCATCTCCTAGGTGATGCTCATGGAGGGGTTAAAGGTCGGTGCAGAGGCCATGAGCAGGCCTGGGACCTGTCCCCACAGACAGACTCCCGTGGTGCTCCTGTGTGCCGCCTCAGCCTCACGACCTGACTTACTCTGCTCCTTACCTCCCCTCACGTGCAGCAACTGGCACGTTTACAAACATAAATCCCTAAGTGGCCCTGCCAGGTAACTTGTTTCGGCCGTCAGCCGGTCAGCTGACAGGGGCCGCTTCACTAGCTGCCTGCCGCCCCAAACCCTCCGAGTGAGCCCACACGCGCCCCGGCGGCCGTACAGCTCCGCTCCGTCTCCTTCAGCTCATAAGCCGGAGCCGCCTTGTCGCTCTGACCGCCCTTCCGAAAATAGCACCTCCTCTGGCCCTTCTTGTGCTGGCGGCACCTGACTGCGTTCGTGGTTTCCTCTCGGTAGAGCAGAACGTAGATACCTGAGAACAAGGCTTTGTTGTGTCTGCCACGGTTTCCCAGCTCCTGGCCCAGAGCAGCTGCTCCGGAATTGGATGGATGCACACGGAGGAGGGCTTGTGGATGAGGACCTCCGCCCTCCCCTCAGCGCCCTGCGGCCCAACGACAGGGAGCCTTCATCTCTGGACATGAACTAGGGCCAACCCCAGAGAAGTACAAGATGTGGCAGCCAAGCAGAGTTGGCCTCGTGGGGGTTGATATTGCCCAGAAACCGAGCTATCTCCCCCTCAGGTTAAAATTTTATGGAAGTATAGTTGACACACATTATTAACATTAGTTTCGGGTGTGCAGCATAGTGACTGGACAAGTCTACGCAGCTACCCTCTGTCACCATCCAGTGCTGTGTGGGCTGTATTCTCCGTGCTGCACCTTTCGTCCGCGTGACTTCATTCCATAGCTGGAAGCCTGTATCCCACCCCTCTTCATTTTGCCCATCTCTCCACCCACCTCCCCTCTGGCAACCATTAGTTCTCTATATTTATGGTTCTGTTTCTGCTCTTTGTTTATTCATTTGTTCTGTTTTATGGATTCCACATAGGAGTGAAGTCATATGGTATTTGTCTCTCTCTGACTGGCTTATTTCACTTAGCATAATACTCTCCAGTTCCATCCATGTTGTTGCAAATGGCCAGATTTTAATCCTTTTTTATGGCTAATATTCCATTTTGTGTGTGTGTATACACATGTCCTTTTTTTATGGCTTATCCTTTCTTTACGTATAATCCATTGTGTGTGTGTGTGTGTGTGTGTGTGTGTGTGTGTGTATGAACACTTGGGTTGCTTCCATATCTTGGCTATTGTAAATAATGCTGCAATGAACATAGGAGTGCATATATCTTTTCAAATTAGTGTTTTCATTTGGGGGAGGTGAATACCCAGTAATGGAATTACTGGATCACATGGCATTTCTATTTTTAAATTTTTTTGACAAACCTCCATACTGTTTTCCACAGTCACTGCACCGGTTTGCATTCCCACCAACAGTGCAGGAAGGTTCCTTTTTCTCCACATCCTTGCCAACACTTACTATTTCTTGTCTTTTAGGTTCTAGCCATTCTGACAGGTGTAAGGTGATACCTCACTGTGGTTTTGATTTGCATTTCCCTGATGATCAGTGATGTTGAGCATCTTTTCATGTGTCTCTTGGCCATTTGGATGTCTTCTTTGAAGAAATGTTTATTCAGGTCTTGTGCCCCTTTTTAAATTGGGTTATTTGGTTTTGGGGGTTGTTGTAGGAGTTCTTTATATATTTTGGATATTAACTCATTATCCAATCTATGATTTGCAAATATTCAATAGGTTGTCTTTTAGTTTTGTTGATAGTTTCCTTCTCTGTGCAAAAAAAAAAAAAAAAAAAAAAAAAAAAAAAACTTTTTGTTTTGATGTAGTCCCAATAGTTTATTTTTGCTTTTTGTTTCCCTTGCCTCAGGAGACATATCTAGAAAAATGTTGTGAAGGCCAGTGTCAAAGAGGTTACTGCCTACGTCTTCTAGGAGTTTTATATATTCAGGTCCTACATTTAGGTCTTAAATCCATTTTCAGTTCATTTTTATGTATAGTATAAGAAGGTGGTCCAGTTTTCCCAGCACCACTTATTGAACAGACTGTGGTTCCCTGTTGTATATTCTTGCTTCCTTTTTACAGGTTAATTGACCATATAAACATGGCTAATTCTGGACTCTTTATTCCACTGAACTGTGTGTCTGTTTTTGTGCCAATAGCATACTTGTTTTATTATAGCTCTGTAGTATATCTTGAAATTCAGAGTTGTGATGCCTCCAGCTTTGTTCTTTTTCAAGATTGCTTTGGCCACTTGAGGTCTTTTGTGGTTCCATACAAATTTTAGGATTACTATACTTCTGTGAAAAATGCTTTTGGTATTTTGATAGGGATTGCATTAAATCTGTAGATGACTTTTGGTAGTATAGACATTTTAACAATATTTCTTCCAGTCCATGAGCATGAAATACCTTCCCATTTGTTTGTGTTGTCCACATTTTTTTCATCAGTGTTTTATGGTTTTCAGAGTATAGGTTTTCCACTTCCTTGGTTAACTTGATTCCTAGGTCCTTTATTTTTTTTTTTTGGTACAATTTTATATGGAAGTTAACATTTTTTAAAATCCTCTTCTACAGCCCTGCAGGCACCCCACACAGAGGGCCGTTGGGGACAGGGAGGAGGAGAGATCAGGGTGGACTTAAACTTGGTTCTCTGTGCCTGCAGCTGGTGAACAGAGCTCTACCGCCGCCCACTGAAAGGTGTGCCCTGCAGTCGAAACTGCCAACTCATTCATGGCACCACATCCGGAGACTGGGGCTCAGCATGGCTTTTAGCTTTCATGGTCACTAGCCCACCACCTTAAAAAAAAAAAGAAAGAAAGAAAGAAAGAAAAAAGAAATTTGCTATCTCAGTTCTAAGAATCTCTGTCCTGGAAAGGTGAAACACAAAATTCTCCTGTCCCTCGATTTATAGAAGGGGGACCCAAGGACACCAAATTACACAAAGATGACCCAGAGCAGATTTTGCAAACTGTGTCCCATAGAGAAAAAATGATGTTGTATGTTTGAAGGAGTTTGGGACCACTCGGGAAGACAGAATCGGGGGTTTTACCAGCAGTACCTCTCAACATTTTTAAGAACTGACATCTTCTGTCCCAGTTCACTCATTCAGTCCTCTTAAACAACCCTGTGAGGCAGATATACCCCATTTTACAGATGTAGAAACTGAGACTCAGCCTACAAGGCAGGTGCCAAGGTGAACGTGCCCAGAGTGGACAATGGCTTGTGCTGTTTTCCAGCTTGTTTGGCCCCAGTGTTCTGTGCATGAAGAACACTTACCAAAGTTCTCAGTCCTTGGAACCTACTTAGGGAAATGCCCCTCTTAAGACTGCGGGCACATACAGGCACAAACAGAAGCACCGGCTATTTTTCCTGATGACATTTTTTTGATTTCTGGTTTGTGTTAAAGGCCTTTAACTGTGCAGTTATTTACTGTCCTTAGGGTTGCTAATTAAGTTAAAAAAAACTCTGAGGAAAAGTTACAGATGTATTTTCACCAGAATCATTTTATTAAGACGAGAGTGATTTTTATGGCATGTAATATTGTCTGCTTTAATACAGTGGGAAATAACCAAAACTTATTTTTCGAATTAATGATATACTGCATTTGTGGATGGTTGTTTTGTTAACTTACAGAAATGGGAGTTGTTCAGGTCCAGGAGGATGGAAAAGGTCCTTGGGCCAATCAGGCAGGGGAAATAGCTGGACAGGCAAGTAGACGCAGAGGTTGTCCTTGCTGCTTACACTCTCTCTCACCATCAGGCTAAAATAGAAAGTGGTTGAGAATGGATAAGAAACACACACACACACACACACACACACACACACACACACACACACTGGAATGTTATTCAGCCATGAGAAAGATGGAAGTCCTGCCGTTGGCGATAATATGGATGGAACTTGAGAGCAGTATGCTATGTGAAGTCAGGGAAAGATGATAATACTGTACGATATCACTCATACAGGAAATCTAAAAAAGCCCAAACTCACAGAAATAGAGAGTAGAATGGTGATAACCAGGGGATGGGGGAAATGAGGAGATGCTAGTCAAAGGACCCAAACTTCCAGTGCTGAGCAAATAAGTTCTGGGGATGGAATGTAGAGCGTGGTAATTTTAGTTAATACTGTATTATGTACTTGAAAGTTGCTAAGTGAGTAGACCTTAAATATCCTCACCACAGAAAAAGAAATGGGAATTCTGTGACACGATGAAGGTGTTAATCATTTTGCAATATATAAGTATCAAATCAACCCATTGGACACCTTAATCTTACACAATGTTACACATCAGTTATACCTTAACAGAGCTCAGGGTGGGTACTGAAAAGTCTCAACCCTGCCCGCAGCTCAGGGTGAGCAGCTGGAGGAGGGAAGAAGGGGGCGGGGCCCACCCAGGACCAGAGGGAGCAGAACACATGCCTGCAAAGGTTTTGTGGCCCTGCCCCTCACCGTCCTGGGCCTCTGCCGTGCAGGCCCTGAGCCGGCACCCAGAGATACAGGTGCATGCCTGCCCCACTGAATCCACACATTTATGAATGAGAATTTGGTGCGAGCAGTTCCGTGTCCCAGCCCCTCTGAACTCTACCTAACCCCGTGGCCACCGGGAGAGTCAGTATTCGATAGTTACTCAGCTCTTGGCCGAATCTGTTGTGCATGAAAGGCGCCTTCCATGACAAGTGATGTGAGCACCCTTCCTCCCCGAAAACAGACGACTTAGCCAAGCCAGGCAGCATCACAGATGCGCGTCCCTGGTTGGATCTCTGAAGGCTGCTCGAGCTTACGCCAGAGTTAGGACGCAGCGGGGTGCGGGAAAGGAAAAGAGGCCCCCAATGTCATGTCCCCTGTCTGTGTTGCAGCTGGTGAGCGACCTGTTGGAATTCTGCTTCTATACCTTCCGAGAGTCCCAGGCCCTGAAAGTGGAGTTCCCCGCGATGCTGGTGGAGATCATCAGTGACCAGCTGCCAAAGGTGGAGTCCGGGAACGCCAAGCCCCTCTACTTTCACAGGAAGTGACGGAGGATGTCTTACCAGGAGAGCTTTGCCTTAAGTTTCCCCATGCTGTTCTACACCCACCAAGGACCCAAGAAATCCGATTTTTAACATGTGATGGTTGATTCTTACTTGTTCAGCAGTTTCTCAAGTTTAAAATCATGTTAAAGGTTTGGAGCCGGGAAAGCAATGTGACATGGATTTGGCAAGACCTGAGCAGTCGGAAGGATTCTTCCCTCTCCGATCCCCAGCGCTTAGAAACACGTTCCTGTTCCTCTGGATGAAAAGCCATATCTAGTCAATAACTCTGATTTTGATATTTTAACAGATGGAAGTTTTAACTATGCCATGTAGTTTCTGGTATCGTTCGCTTGTTTTAAAAGGGTTCAAGGACTAACGAACTTTTTAGAGCTTACCCTCGGTTGCACATAAAACGTATAGTCAATATGGGGCATTAATATACTTTTATTTAAAAAACACAAAAAAAGAAAAAATATATACAGATTCCTGTTGTGTAATAACAGAGCACGTGGAGGGGAACGGCAGCCCCCTCGGGGGTTCCTGTCTGCCCACCGTCTTCTGCATCACTGGTATACACACCCTTAGCGTCCATTTATTATTTAATTAGAACAGATAAGATGTTAAACAAACAAATGCCTTGGTTTCAATTTCTAGTATCTATTGTGTTGGCTTTACAAATAATTTTTTGCAGTCTTTTGCTGTGCTGTACATTTATGTATGTATAAATTGTGAAGGACCTGAACTAAGGTGTAAGGAACTTTTGTAAATGAGACACATACAAAAACAAAAACAAAAAAAAAAAAACTTTAATGGTTGATAGGATGAAGGGGAAAGTATTTTTGAAAGAATTCTATTTTGCTGGAGACTATTTAAGTACTATCTTTGTCTAAACAAGGTAAAAATTTTTTTTGTAAAGTGAAATGTTCTGCATGCATAATGAACCGTTTACAGTGTATTTAAGAAAGGGAAAGCTGTGCCTTTTTTAGCTTCATATCTAATTTACCATTTTACAGTCTCTGTTGTAAATAACCACACTTAAACCTGTTTGGTTGTCTTTAAGCCTTTCTACTTTTTCTGTACTTTTGTTTTGTCTTTGGTCTCGTGCTGGGGGTGTTCATGGGACTCGAGCACATTCTCCGGCTTCTGCTCCATTCTGCGTCCATTGGGGAGCGATGTGCTGTGGCGTCTGCAGCTCCTCAAAGGTGTCATTTGGCGCCACATGTGAGCGAAGGTCCTGGGAGGGCCTGCAGCTCTAGGAGAGCGGCCTCTCCTCCTGCTTTCCTCTTGAAGCAGAATCCGCTGTAGGAGCCCAAGGTGGAAATGCGATGGCCCAGAGAGCATAGTCGTCTCGTTCCGTCTTAGAAAATCGCATTTCCTCCTTTGGGAAGGAAATGCCAGGCACTCTCTACATCTGCAGAAGGTGACAGTGTTCACTTCTGGGCTGGGAAAGGGGTTTTACACTCCCGAACTGGTCATGGGGACACGTAGGCTGTTGCAGGACGCACCAGGAAGATGCATTTTGGCACGGTTCGGTCAGAATCGCGTGGAGACCCACGATAATTAGAGGGTTTTTAGATTTTTAAAATGTAGGTTTTAAAAATTTTATACATAAACAGTTTTGGAAAAAAAAAAACTACAGATCATATAAGCAAGACAGTGGCACTAAAATTTTTAATTCATTAGTCTGTTTGGCACTGATGCAATTTATGGCTTTTCTCTTGCCCCAGATCACAAACCTATCTATCTTTGGGGAAACTTCACAATATGATTGCACTAAATAAACGACTTCGACTAGAGGCCAAATTAATCTTTTAAAAGTGATAATCATCAGGTACTCAGTGAAATCGAAAAGCTGTCGCTGGAGAAGCCCAAGGCCAGGGGAAGGCAGCATTGGGATCCACACTTTTCTCCAGGGTTCACCATGCAGGCAACATTACCTTGTCTTTCAGAAGACACCTGCCTTATGCAAGGGGGAACCTGTGAAAGCTGCATTCAGAGGGAGGAGTTTTTCTTAACATAATTTGCAATTTCAGTAATTTAATTTATAGGCAGATCTTTAAATACAGTCAACTTACATGCACAGCAATATGAAAGCCACACTTGGAAGGTGATAAATACACAGCATGCAGACTGGGAGTTTCTAGAAAAGAAATGGCTTACGAGAGCAGCTTTTAGGTCAGACTTACGTTTTATGAAATTGGAATTTCAGTGTAACCAGGTTTGGGATGGAGACAGTCTGCATCAGCTCTTTGTATTAACAAAGTTACTGGCTCTTTATGTGTCTCCAGGTAACTTTGCTTGATTAAACAGCAAAGCCATATTCTAAATTCACTGTTGAATGCCTGTCCCAGTCCAAATTGTCTGTCTGCTCTTATTTTTGTACCATATTGCTCTTAAAAATCTTGGTTTGGTACAATTCATATTTCACCAAAACTTCATATAATTAAAAAAACACTAAATTAGTTTAAAATGAAGCAATTTATATCTTTATGCAAAAACATATGTCTGTCTTTGCAAAGGACTGTAAGCAGATTACAATAAATCCTTTACTTTAATCACCTGTTGTTTTGGAAACATTTCATTTGGATGTCTGTAGGAACACCTGGACTTTGTGCCCCTCCACATCTTGAGAACGGGAGCTTCCACCTACATCCAAGACAGAGTAACATTTTTCCCCCATGTTAGAGCCCCCCCCCCCCCCCCCGTTAGCCACATGTTAATTATACTCTTTGGGGACTGATTTGATGCCTTGTTTCTTACTGCTAATAACATGTGGGTGACTAAAACAACCTGTAACAGTTTAACAACAAGTACTGCCCACCACATAGCTGCTAAACACTCTATGCACGTTGCCTTTCTCTCTACAGCCACAGGGAAGCTTGATCGTTTGTCAGCCTTTGAGACTGACTTGAGTAGACCAGATGTCCCATCTGACTCCACAGTTCTTCCACTCAGTCCTCTCTTGCTCCTTTACTCCGGGGTCCTCTTGGGCCGACGAGAGACTCCACTCCCCATAATGCTTCTCACACTCCTTACAGGCTGCTCCTCTTGATTTCACTCATTAATATGGACCACAGAAGAGCAGGAAACAATTATCAGCTCATCTTAAAACTAGAAAACATGTAAAAATCAATTCAAGTACATTTTTAACCTGTCATTTAACTGGTGATCATTCAAACTATTTGCTTCCAGAAAGAGAAGACTAGTTGAGCATTAAACAAATTCAACTTCATTTTAACATGATAGGAAGATTTCTGAACATAACATGGCCATTAAACACAGAACGGGAGAAAAAAATGTTCTAAACTTGAGAATCGGGTGCAACAAATTTGTTTATAAAACATCTATAAATGCAGTTAATTTTTTCTCAAAGTTTATGGAATTTGACCTATTAAGGGGCAAGGCTTTTCACCAAGGCCCCTAACTTTAAATAAAAGCCATCTTAGGCTGTGAGCCCTCTGAGACGAGCAGGCCACACCAATGTGCACCCTTAATTAAAGTGGGTGCCCTTTCTGACTAGAGCAGACTCATTCTTGGGACAAGGGTGACTCTAGTTCTAAGAACTTCTAAAAGTGCTCTCGGACGCAAAAACTCCAGCGGCACATTGAGGAATCATTAGCTAAGAACGAAGTCTCTGCCACTGAGACAGCTAGCCACTGTACATGAGAGCGGTAGAAATTATGCGTGGTGATGCATGTATAATTAGGTGTTTGTTTGCTTCGGTATACTGAATGCCCCTCAAGCAAATAGAAAACATTGTCCCTTTATGTTCAAGTCAGCGCTAACATACTTTTTATAAACTGCAAGTGTACACAGACTGAAATGATTACAGTATCTCTGGCACTTTAATTTCAAGTCATCCAATTGTTAGTGCAGCAGTTTTCTTGGAAATCAAACAGTGGCTTCCCAAACAACACTGGAGAAGTGATTAGAATATGAACTGAATGGTCAGCACAGACCAAGACTATACCCAAA
The DNA here is from genome assembly GCF_003265705.2 of Callorhinus ursinus. Lineage (NCBI taxonomy): Eukaryota > Metazoa > Chordata > Mammalia > Carnivora > Otariidae > Callorhinus > Callorhinus ursinus. The sequence continues at coordinate 123,891,741 of NW_027397066.1, read as the reverse complement.
GCAAAGTGAACCGCGGGGCAGAGTGGCAGGTAGTTAGCTGCAAAGCACCCCAAAATGTAGTGTTTTAACAACCACCTTTTATTATTTCTCCTGAGTTTACAAATCAGCTTGGAGGGTCCTGCTGATCTGGACCAGGCTTGGCTGAGTCAGCCCTAATCGTGCTTCTGTAGTTAACCAGCAGTCGACTGGTCTAGGATGGTTTTGCTTTGTGTGGCTTCTCATCCTGCAGCAGGCTAGCCTGGGCATATTTCCATGGTAAAGGCAAGGCACAAGGTTCTAATAAGAAGGACAGTGGAAAGGTACAACACTTTTCAAGCCTCTGATTGCATCGTTTCCTCCTGTTCCACGGGCCAAAACTGGTTACAAGGTCAAGCCTAGAGTCAGCATAGGAGGCCTCCACAAAAATGACATGGATTCAGAGAGGGGTGAAATTTAAGATCATTAAATCAATCTACCACTCGCAATTACTCTGATGCTTTTTCATGGAATTGATGTTGCCAGGACAGCAGTCTCCAGGTTATCCATGGTCTGAAAAACCCATTTCTTTGGTTCTTCATGCCCTGGGCCAGCCTGGTCCAGAGAGGGTCACAGCTCCTGTGAAGACTGGCTGAGCTGGGTTGGATCATGCTCCTGCTGCTCTCTGAGTTGTTCTGTCTGCAGTGTTGCCTCATTTGCTAAATCCTCCAAGGAAGGAGAAATCGCAACACCAGCACATGGCACTGAGCTGCCTAAATGAATCTGGTATGTTAACTGTCCAAGTCCAAAGTGTGGGTCTCCTGTTGGGCAAAATGCGGAAGTCTGCTTTCCAATCAAGCTGATCTTCTGATAGCAAGAAATTCCCCAAGGTATTCCTCCAACGAGTAGATTGAGACACTTTTTGCAGATGTGAGCATTAGGAGGATATGTCAGGTGACCCAAGTGGGGTAGCAATAAATTACTGCCCAGGCCAGTGAAGGAAAAAGAATGCTAACAAGCTTCTGAGAAGGCATTTGCGGAGCCACGCGCTCCTGGAATAACATCTCTGGACAAGAGGAAGGAAGGAAAGTTGTGTGGCTCAAGAAGACTCAAAAAGTCATGGAAAACATCTGGCTGAGAAAAGGAGTCACCAAGACTGGCTTGGAGAGATTGGAGGGGAAACATAAGAAAGTGAGAAGGGACTCAGCACCGAGGTGAAGAGGAAACAAAGACAAGGCCAAGATGACAGAGGCAGAGTATGTCCTTGGGAAGGCAGGGAAAGGTCAGACAATGTAGAGGGGAAGACCAAGCATTGGCCTTTGGAGAAGGACCTGGAGAAAAGCAGCGGGTGGCTGGAGACAGGAAGGGGGGTAGAGACTAATTCCCACCACCAGGCCACCCTGCCGGCTGCCTGCTCCCATCTCCACTTACTGAACTGTGTTTCCGGCTGCGCACCCCTCAGGGACTTCACGTCACCATGGGTCACACCATCCCAGTGAGGTCGGTAGTACTCTCTTCACAGAAGCAGAAAGAAGTCAAGTTCACTTGCCCAAGGTCACCAAGGTATAAAACAGTGAAAAAGGGTTCAAAATAGGTTGTTTTTAATCAAGACTCATACAGGTAGCCACTGTATTAGTCCCCTGGGAATGCTGTAAAAGGTATCACAAACTGTTGGCTGCAAGTCTGAGATCGAGGTATTGGCAGAGTTGGTTCCTTCTGAGGGCCGTGAGGGAGGGATCTGTTCCACACTTCCCTTCTTGCCTCGTGGATGGCTGTCTTCTCCTTACGTGTCTCTTCACGTTGTCTTCCTTCTACGTGCGTCTGTCTGTGTGTCCAGATTTCCCCTTTTTATAAGGATATCAGTCATATCGGATTAGGGCCCAACTGTACTGACCTCATCTTCACTAATTACACCTGTAACGATCCTATTTCCAAATGAGGTCATGTTCTGAGGTACTGGGGGTTAGGATTTCAGCATACGAATTTGGGAGGGGGAGTGTGAATCAACCCAAAACAGCCATTGTCCCCTACTGGCCGGCCCCCAGAGGCAAGATGGTACAGCAAAAAGAACATGATTAGCTGACTGAACCTGAGCAAGGCTCTTTGTCCTTGAGGGCCTCTATTTTCCCATCAATAAAATGGGATAAATTCTCCAGGCTCATTCAGTCACTATACGGAAAGAATGAGTTAAACATCCGTCACTGGCACAGAAAATCCACTGCTTACCCCGGCCCCCCGGCCCCGTGCCCCCAACTGCAGATGTTTCTGCTACTACAAAGAAAAGGAGGAGAAAAACCCCACAAGCTCTTTGGCTCTAATCTCACATGGCATCTTCTTTACAGGCACAGAGGTCTCCAGAACAGGCCCTTGGATGATGCAATCAGATGTGAGCCCCACAGACAGCCCCCATGGCAAGCAGAAACACAAAATCTGGGTGTCTGCTTTTGCCCAAACCTCCCTTGGGGACTCTCAATGAACACAGGCTGGAGGCCTGGTTTGAATGAGGTGGGCTGAGAGGCCAGAGCCCTGCTGATGCTCGGGGGACTGGCCACGCCCATGCAGCAGACACACAGAAACAAATACACCCTATTCCTCATCTGGGGAAGTGGAGATGATCTGCCGGTGTAAGCGAACACCTCACGATCCCGTTACTAAGTATATTCTGGGCCAGACCCAGAGGGGAGCTCCCTACCTGGACGCCTTGGCAAACCTGGCCACACCAGTCCCCGCTGGCAGAGGCAAACATCCCTGGCTGCCCCCTGGCGCTCCTCCCCGGCTCGCCACAGGAGGGGTCTGCAGGGCCTGGGGCTGTTGGGGACCTCGCACCCGGCATGTTCTGGGGCTTCGCGACCAGCCCGTTGTCACCCTACGGAACACAAATGGCCCCGACACCAAAGGAGCTAGTGACAATCATAGTGGTAACAATACAGGGGACAGCAGGTCCCATGAACTAAACATATACTACATGCTGGGCATGCCACTTGGGTTACATCATTTCAAGCCAAACCTCTGGCTATCGTTTTCTTTTTAGGAGGCAGAAACAGAATCACGGAGTCAATTTAATCGACCCAAAATCACACAGGCAGTCAGACTTAGTAGCAATTTCCTTGACCAAGTGAGGGGCGGTAAACACACTTTGGGGGTTAACAGCCGTTGGGCGGGGACCAGCAGGTAGGGTGCACCTCACTGTCAAAGATGGAAATTGCCCATAAGCAAGCCAATCAATCAGGTCTTGGTGCAGGAGGGCTTATCTGTAAGGCCCCAAAGGGATAAAGCAATTAGGAAAACTGCCAGGAGATCACTCCCAGCGCTATACTGAGCCCACTCCAAGTGGCCGGAGGTTTGCATTGTCCCGCAGAGGGCTGTCTTAAAGTGGGACACATCAGTAACTCTTCTCATAAACCAAATTCCCCTTCCACATCCCTAAGCAGGGGCGTGAGCAGGAAGTGATAACTCAGAAAACAGGACGCCAGGGCTGGCTGTTGTTGTGTGGCCCTGGGCTCCTCGGCAGTCCCAGCCCTCTCCTCTGGGCCCACAGGTCACTACTCTATTGCACTCAGACTGTCTTTTTTTTTTTTTTTTTTATGTAAAACATGGATGCTTTTCAACAGGCCCATTCCTCCCTCTACCCATCACCCCAAACTTGACACCCTGCATGGTCCACGGAGGTGACTTCAAACCTGATAACCAGCAAGCTCTCGAATCAGCTCATCTGGAGAAGAGGCGGTAGACACATCCTTCCTGTGGCAAATTCTCAGGAGCAAAGTCTGACAGGCTGAGGAGCCTCCCTCCCGTGGGGAAAAGAGACCTGCCAGGCCGCCACAGCAGGCCCTGTAGTGGGGCAGGCTTCAGAATCATGAGGCTCCTAAAAAGGAGCTCCATACTCCAAGGACTCCAGATCAGGGGACAAAGGAGAAGTTGGTTTAGTCTGTGCCTGGGAAGAAGGAGGAAGCCTCCCAGTGGGGCCCGCCCACAGCTGGGGTGCCATAAGGGGCAGGGTCATGGCTGAGACTCCTCCAGGAACGGTCTGGATGCCTGACCGGCCACCCGGCTGCCTGGCTTAATGCAGATGGAGAGATTAGCGCTGAGGTCTGGAAAACAGAAGGAATATGGGGTGGGGTGGGGACAGAGTAGTCCAGTGACGCGAGTTGGGAGGGCGGGCCTCCACGGCACGGATGCAGCTCACACACAAGCCACTGGGGGGCAGAGCCCCAGCCCCACTCCTGCTCAGGAGTCACACACGCCTCGGGGGGCAAGGCGTGTTCAGGGGGCCGGAGCTGGCCTTCCAGGAGTTCACACACCAGAGAAGGCTGCTGCCGTCAGGAACACGGCCTGCTGTGGATAAGCAAGGCTCCTTGTTACTAAATTCTACCCGTGGGTGTGTGCCAGCATCAGAGGAGAGGAATTTCTACACACCGGATGCCAAAGTGTAAAACATTACAGAGGGAATGCATTCCACGATCTCTTCCCCACATTATGACACACAAATCAAATAGTAAATTACATTTTATTTCATTTACAGAGAGCTTGGGGCAAAAAGGTGGTGTTTGGGAAACAGCACACAGGAGAGAAGCACCAACGAGAAGCCTGTTATAAATACGCCAGTGTGCTCTAGAGTGAAGGTGGGGCCCGGGGTGGCCGTCTAGGAAGGAGCATCTCTCCACTGCCCTCTGGGTTTGGACCCGTCCCCCGCCTGCCAGGAGCAGCCCCCTCCACACCCCATCAACCACAGCCAAGAGCACAGCCTGCAAACACCACCGTGAGTAAGTACAGTTCCCTTTAGAATCTCAGCAGCAGGTGCACAGTGGGCTGCCCAGTGGAGCCATCACCCGCGAGGGAGGCTGGGCAGGCCGAGGACTGGATAATTAAAAACTCACAGTCCGAAGTCCCGAGGCTTGACATATGAAAAGTCCATCCTGTTAATGCTGATGCTCTTCTCCCGCTCCACAGATCGATGCAGTTCCCGTGCCGGTACGTCCTCTGCCCCCGCCTCTGGTCGTAGGACCCCCTCCCTGCCCCTGGAGTGCCCATCGGTGATATGTAGTTCCTGTGTCCAGGTGGCTGTGGGTTCCGCCCTGGAGGGAGAAGGCAGGTTCCCAGGTGCCAAGGTCCACGTGGGGCCTCACCGGCCAGACACTAGAGCAGCTTGACGTAATTCTGTGGGATCAGCCCCCTCTTGCCATTCAGGGTCCCTTCTAGCCAGCCAGGTTCCCTTGAGGTTTGCACTGAAAAGAGAAATCACTTTTTAGCAAAATGCCCCCAAGTACTTCCTTCCTGTGGAATTCACTGCACCGCTGTGTATCTTAAAGGCTTGACCAGAAGAGAAGGGGGCCCACAGCTGGGCTGTCTGGTTACAAATCTGCACAAGCGATATTTATAGGATCTGCCCCTCGGCCACTACAGCCCCCATCATTCCTCCCGCAGCAGCCTCCTAACCGGTCCCCCAGCTTCTCATCTGGCTCCTTCCAATCCACCGTGCACAAAGGAGCTCAGTGAACTCTCTAGAACACAGAGCTGATCACCTTTGCTGGCATGTATAGGAACAGACCCCAGCTACTCCTGGTCGGGTGCGCAGACACCCGGTCCTGCCCAAACCCGCAGCCTCCCCTCTGGACTCTCTACCAGCGTGGTGCCTTCCACCTCGAGCACCTTCCCCCCACCTCTCCACCAGGTGGTCTTGCTCTCGGAGACCTCTAATGTCCTGACCTCTGGGCAGACGCCCTCGACCATTCTCAGCACTTCTCAGGCCTTGTCTGGGCACCTGTCTGCCACACAGGATGGGGTGCTCCTGAGGGCAGGGCCTAGGCCGCACATACCTGGGCGCAGTGCCTGGCAAACTGCTCATGTCCAGAAATATCCGTGACAGATACAGAAGAGAAGGACTGTGGGCAAGCTGCCACTCAGGCCTCAACCAGGGCCAGAAGCAAAGTGGCAGCTGTGTGCCAAGAGGGGAGGGGACCGGCCCGGAGCTGGCCAAGCCGTGCAGCTGCGATCGCCCCCCAGAACAACTACTGTGTATCAGAAACCCGTACACACAGACATGTGCCTACCACACAAAAGCTTCCGAAACAGTACTTCCCTCGCTGTGCACCGTGCACTCTTTATTCTCTTCTGAAACACTGACCGCAGCTCAGCAAATGGAGTTCATCACCCACTAATGTGTGGCAGCCCACAGTGCGACCTCCTCACGGCTGCTCCCTGGGCTCGGATGCTCCTCTCCCTGCCTAGGCCTGGAGGATGCCTCTTCACCCTGCAGAGAGCAGCTGAGGCGTCCCTCCCTCTGAGACCGTCCTAGCAGCTCCAGACTAGGTCAGAGCCCCAGAAATACACCGTACATGTTCCGTGTGTGTGTGTGTGTGTGTGTGTGTGTGAGAGAGAGAGAGACAGAGAGAGAGACAGAGAGAGACAGAGAGGGAGGGGGGGAAAGTTGACTGTAACTCTCCCCCTCTAGTCTAGGTTCTAACATAACACAGGGACCCTGCACCCCCAGCCCCGTGCCCGGCACATGAGGATTTGTTTAAAGAATGAATAATCAGGGCGCCTGGGTGGGTCAGTCATTAAGCATCTGCCTTCAGCTCAGGTCATGATCCTGGGGTCCTGGGATCAAGTCCCACATCAGGCTCCCTGCTCAGCGGGGACCCAGCTTCTCCCTCTCCCTCTGCCTGCCACTCTGCCTACTTGTGATCCCTTCTCTCTCTCTCTCTCTCTCTCCCTCTGTGTCAAATAAATAAGTAAAATCTTTAAGAAAAAAAAAAAAAACAAATAATCAAATGAATGAGGTATGTGCTTTCCAGGCAGTCTGGCAGCCAGTCACCTTTTTTGCTCCCTCACTGATTTCTAGCCTGAAACTGGTCCTCGGAGCAGGATTTTTAAAGGCTCTCACTTATTCCAAACCACCCAAGCTGGCAATGTTAGCACAAGCCGCTGCCAGGGGAAGGGGACTGGATTCCATGGGAAAGGCCCCCAGAGGTTGTGCAACTTGGGGGGCCTCCGTGGAAAGGGGCCCCAGGCTCAGGACAGAGAGCCTGGAGGGGAGACTCCCAGCTGGTGGGTGCCAGCCAGGTGCACCGGGGAGCTACTGAACCCTCAGGGCCCCACGCAGCCTCCTCCCCTGCAAGATGGGGCTACCAGCACTTAGCGTGGACGACTGCTACCAGGAGTCCGTAAAGTAGCTTATGGAAGAACACCTTGGAGGTGCTCATTGTTTCTTTATACACCACAAACGCTCACTCTCGCACAGAGCAGGTATTAACAGACACAGGCTGAGCAGAAGAGAAAGGCAATCCCCCATGAAGCTGGCGGTGAAGGAGGCCTGATGTGGGAAACCAGGCGTGGTCGAGAATCCTGCACCAATCCTCTCGCAGACCAGGGGGCTTCTCCACACCTCATCTGCTTCTTCTGCAGCCCTCATTGCTCCAAAGGGCAGGAGAGAAGGGTCACCAACGTAGAGAGGGGACTGAGGAGACTCTTGGCAGTATCCAAAGAGCTTGGAAATGGCCAAGGGCTGGGAATGGGATGGAGGAGGGCCAAGCGCCCATAGCTGGGCTCCCCAGGCACAGGGAAGATGGCCCAGAGGTTACAGATGAGGCCTGTGAGGGTCTCACCACCTCTGTGATGACCCAGTCCCTGTGCTCGCTTCGGTAGCACATATACTAAAATTGATGACCCAGTCCCTCCTGGGAGCATCAAATCCCAAAAGACCCATCCTAGGATCCCTGCTACACTTAGCTGATCAAACCGCTTCCTCCAATGGCAGTGTGATAGTTTCATGTGTTAACTTGGTGAGGCCATGGTACCCACGTGTTACTCTAGATGTTCAGATGTAATGAACACGGAAATCAGTAGACTCTGAGTAAAGCAGATTATCGTCCAGGATACAGGTGGGCCTCGCCTAATAAGTTGAAGGCATTAATGGAACAAAGAGTGGACTCCCTCAAAGAAGAGGGAACCCTGCCCTTGGACTGCCTTTGGACACAGACTGCAACGCCTCCCTGGGTCTCCAGCCCGCCAGCCTACCCTGCAGGTTGTGCATTTCCCACAAATGCATGAGCCAATAGCTATCTATGGAAAGCGATTCACTCATTGACAGACATATCCCATGTGTTCTTGTTTCTCTGGAGAACCCGAATGCAGGCAGTTTCAGAAATAGCCTCATTTTGGGGGAAGATTCTGACTCCAAGAGGCAGTGAGTATAAGAGAAATGAGGTCCTGGCTGGAATCCTGGCTCCTTCATGACTGGGCAACCCTGGATGATTTACTTCATCACCTCTGACCGCCACGCTCATTTTAAAAAGAGGGAAGCAGTAACTCATTTGAAGTTGCTGCAAAGACTAAAATGAAACAATTTACATGAAGTGTGATGCCAGGCATCAACCAGGTCCACGTCCTGTGCAATGCAGGGAAGTAAATGTGTGCGGGTGCCCGTCCCTGTAGACTGTACCCTACCTGTCAGCGTCAGCTGTGGAGCCCCTGCCCGCCTCATGCTGGGGGAGGCCAGGGCACGCAGCGAGACAGCTGTGAGGAACTGCATGTTTGTGTCCTCCCAGAATTCATACACTGGAACCCCGACTCCCCATGGGATGGGATTAGGAGGTGGGGTCTTTGGGAGGTAATCAGAGTTAGATGAGGTCATGAGGTGAGGTCCCATGGTGGGATTAGTGTCCTTGTAAGAAGAGACAGGAGAGTGATCACTTCCTCTTCTCCCCACGCCCTTCCTGTTCCCCCCCCCCACCGTGTGAGGAAAGCGGGAAGGGAGCTCCCACCAGAACCTGATCCTGCTGCTGCCCTCTCGGGATGCCCAGCCTCCAGAGCTGGGGGAAATACATTTCTGCTGCTTAAACCCCCCAGTCTGTGGTGTCTGGGTATGGGGTCACTAACACTGTGAGCAGTAAATACCCTCCTCAAACGCTCCCAAAGGTAGTGGGCATGGGAACGAAATGCGGTAAGTGAACTAAAGATAATCCCCCCCAGTTCCCTGACATCGGACTGCCGCCAGCCACAGTCCCCTATGGGCCACAGGTCAGGAGCTGTGCTCCCCACACCAGGAGGCTGTGCAGAGGCAGCTAGTGGCTCCTTACAGACTCCCACGCCGCAGAGGTAACACAGCACGGTCCCCCTCAGCAAGCGCCAGGGTCGTGCGGGACCCTCGTGCCAGGGTCGAGAAAGGGCCCAAGCTACACACCCCGTCCTGCCGCTTAGCGAGCCACACAGCCTGAAGAACCCGATCAGTATGTGATGACGATTACACCAACACTCCCTAGTACAACTGTTTTTACTGTTATAAAATACATATAATGTAAAATTTACCATTTTGATCATTTGGAAGCGTGCAATTCAGAATAGTCACAGTGTTGTCTAACCACCAGCACCATCTCCATCCCCAGAGCTTTTACCCCTTCCCAAACTGAAACTCGGTGTTCCTTAAACACTAACTCCCCAGCCCCGTCCCTGGGCTCCTGGGACCCTCCATGCTACTTTCTGTCTTTATGAATTTGCCTAGTATAGATATTTCGTGTAAGTGGAATTATACACAATTTGGTCTTTTGTGGCTGGCTTATTTCCCTTAATACCTTCAAGGTTCACCCACGTCGGAGCATGTCTCAGAATTTCATTCCTTTCATGGCCGAATATTCCATTATACGTACATCCACCACATTTTGTTTATCCACTCATCCGTTAAGGAACATTCAGGTGTTTCCCCCTTTTGGCTACCATGCAAATGCAGCTGTGAACACGGGTGTCCAAACACCTGTTTGAGTCCCTGCTTTCAAGTCTTCTGTGTACATATCCAGAAGTGGAATTGCTGGACTGGATGGTAACTCTTGTGATTCATCTGTCTGAGGAACTTCCATTCCATCTTCCCGCAGCTACGTGCACCATTTTACATTCCTACCAGCAACGCACAAGGGTTCTGATTTCTCCACATCCTCGCCAGTGCTTGCTCTCTTCTGTGTTTTTGAGAACAGTCATCCTAATGGGTACGAGGTGAAATCTCACTGTGCTTTTCCCACGTCCTCCTCATTTACTGTCCCATAACAACAGGGGCACGGGAGCCAGTGACAAGAATAATTTGCAAGAAGCTTGCTCCAGAACTGAATATGGACTCAGTTCCAGTTTGGGTGGGTTTTTTTTTTTTAGCATAATAAAAACAATATATATGACAAATATTCAAGTATTATGAAGCATCACCATAATACAGTGAATACCGGGAAGCCACCAGCACATGACCGATAAGGGGGCCTCATCCTGGGTTGGTTCCTCTGCTTAGCTCACCTAATGCCCCCACCACCTCGAGGTGACCAGTAGCTTGAATGTTGTATTTCTCATCCTCTTACCCCAGCTAGGTTTAAAACACAGTTTCATCGCACATGTACAGATCTCTAATATGCTGTTTATTTTGCTTATTTCAGAGCCTAGCCAGAACCACATTACATAGAGCCTTCTGGCACTCACATTTTTTTTTTTTTTTTTTACTTAACATGTAAGGATTCCCACAGGTACAATTGTTAGAGTACAGGAATACAATTGTTGGGTTGTGGGGTCTGTACAGACTCAACCTGCCAAGATAATGCTAAATTGTTTTGCAAGGATTACTCCTTATATATTTGAGATCTTTAAAATGAATCACCAGGAGTTTTAAAAGATTAATCTGGGCCACACCTGCTCCCCAAGGCATTGGCTCAGCCACATCTACACATGGAAATGAACAAAGTGGGGGGGGGGGCGGGGGGCGCTGCTGAGAGATGGCCAGCTCCCGGAAACCCTCCCACCAGAGGGCGCCCCCTCCTCGTGCCTGGCAGCCTATGGAGGGACGCCACTGCCCCGTCTGTCCGAACAGTCTGCCAGCCAAAAAGCCGCCTATCTGGAAAGAGCAGGACTGACTGGTCACCAGGCAAACGTGCTTCTGGAGCTCCCCGGGCCCGGAGAGAAGGGAAGGTCCATACGGCAGTCACAGGAATATAGGCTGCCCTGAGACTTTACAAACACGGCGCTCCCTGGGGGATATGGGAGGCACTGCCCCTAAACAACAGCTAAGCATTCATGTGTCTACGATACAGATCTTCAGCCTACAATTTAAACTCATAACTTACGTCTAGGTCCACACGGTAAGAGCAAAAGAGCAAGGAACAGCCATCAAGCTACTTCATTACTAAAGATCCTTTCTCTTCCACACTCTGCTTTGGGGTTTCTCACTGTTGTATATATTACAAACCACAGAACTACTGATGACGCGGCCCACAGGCCACTTTGACCTGGATTTTGTCTTTACCAAAGGCCACTGAATCTCATAAACCAATTTCCTTTGTTGCCCATATGAGGTACAAAAGGGGATTATACTGCAAGAGCATTTATGATAGCCGCTAAGGCTCCAGTGGACAAGTGAACACAGGGAAAAGGTCTCGGACATTCTAGAGGCCAAAGTATTGCTGGTGTGCAGAAAGGAGGTGGTCCTGGCCACATTCCCGTGGCTGGTGCTGTCACAGCGGCCACCACGGAAGCTGAGGCCGGACGAGCTGCCCATCTGTCCTACTCTGTGTCGGTCCCCGGAAGGGAAGACCCCAGACCATTCAAGTAAGAGCTTCACTAGACATCCTAGGCAAGCACACAACAAATTATGCATTTTCTGTTAAGAGATCAATTATGCACAGAGATGAAGGTGCAAATTAAAAAGAATAAATCCTGCTTAAGGGCCTTTGACTTTCTTTACCCTTTAAGAACTAGCCTTAAGACACAGCAAGTGTCACGGTGTAGGTTCTGAATGCGTTCCTCTATGTCCGCCGTGCTTCTCTGTGCAGGAGGGTCACAGGGAGCCCGCGCAGGACAAGGAGCTCACATAAAATAAGACGCTCACATACTTGTGTAGGAGAAGGTGGCAGCCAGCCTGAGGGAGAGACTAAGGAACCACTGTGCCAAGGACCCGGCCAGAACTGGACACAGCACTACAGAGCACCATGTCTGAGGGAGGCAGACCTTGGCTCAGAATGGAGCCGGTCCCCGGCACTCCACAGTGTGCCAAGTGTGGCTCCCTGCTCGGCCCCATCCTCCACAGACGTCTGTGCTGTTCTCAAAGCCCTACCTACACCCGGGCCCCAAAATGCTGCCCTGACACCGCATCGCTCTTGTAGACGTCCGTGAAGATTAGGATGGAGACTCTGATCCAGAGAGAACTTAAAAAAACTCGTCCAAAGGCACAGAGAAAGTAGAAAAGCCAATCTGATCTTAAGCAAAATAACTGCAGGGTTGACGACCCATGGTTACCTGCTCTCATCACTCTCCTCTTCCTAAACACAGTGAGATACTGGTACGTGTGTGTGTGCACGTGGGCGTGTGCGTGCGTGTGTGTGTGTAGGGACTTCAGAGGTAGAGCAGCTTAGTTTCTCATGTCTGACATCTGTTAGCCTTTTCCCTGTTACCCGTGCTGGCAGAAACTGGATTTGGTTGAGGTCCTGACCCTCATTCACGTGTCTGTGTGCCCAGAGGAGGGGTCCCGGCGCCCACTGTGGTTCGGATTGCCCTAAGCCTTGGCCAGTGATGGGTTTAGAGTGAGCATCTGACCTTGTTCTGACTACTGAGATGTGAGGGTAGGTAAACGAAGGAAGAAGTTCTGGAAAAGTTTTCTCCTTCTTAAAAAAAAAAACAAAAAAACCCACAAGGATGAGGCACCCCCCTCTGCAAGGGTCCAGCATAGCTATGATGCCTGACCTGGCAGCTGTCTCGTCCCCACCGGGGGAAGCCAGCCACGGGCCCCTATCCACAAGCTGTGAACGGCTCAGCAGAGATGGATCTACCGTGATTTTAATGCTATCTTTGAGAATGTGAATTAGCCAACCCTTCCAGACTTAATCACTGTAGGAGCTAATCTATTTTCACGACTGATAGCCGGTTGTATCAGTTTCTTGCAGCCAAAGGCATCCTAATAGATACACCTTCTACCAAGGTAAACATCTCAGGAACAAGATAGCCTAAGGGATTTCAGAAGCTCCCAATCAGGTCTAATCACCACACAATGTAAACGTTCACCATCACTTCTCAATGGGTGGGTTTCAACACTACTGTCTCAGCGTTCTGTCCTGCCACGTGGTGGGCCAACATGTGAAGGGCCTGGAGTAGGGCAGATTTTATACCATGCTCTCCTGGCAAAATCACATGTGTGTGTGTCACGGTGATAGAAGAATGACCCTGCTTCTACTCCAAGAATAAAATTTCTCCATAAGGTATAATTCTGCTGTATGTGGGGTTCTGATGGGAGTGTTGTTTGTTTTCTGACACTATCAGGAGTCCCTGGCTCTCAAGAGTACACATCACACACAGAAATCTATTCTAAATGAGGCAACTTGCGGGGCGCCTGGGTGGCTCAGCCGGTTAAGCGTCTGACGCTTAATTTCACTCTTGATTTTGGCTCACGTCATGATCTCAGGGTCATGAGATCAAGCCCCACGTCAGGCTCCCCACTGGGCATGGAGGCTGCTTAAGATCTTCTCTCGCCTGTTCCCTCTGTCCCTCCCCCCCCAAATATAAATAAATAGGCAAATTGCTTTCTAAAAGACAATCACCAGCAAACACTGCATTACTGACAATATACCACTAGGTGTTGTGTTGATATATTCCATATATTCCAAACATTCTGGCTAACCCACCTTTCCATTCCAAGCATCTAAGATCCTCACTGCCTCCCTAGAACTCTTTTGGGCAGCTCCACCCACATGCATCACTGTTTCCACAGCAACCCGTGAATTTAAGAATGAGCAAGACTGTTAAGGAAGAAATCAGGAGACGGGGGGAAAAGAGACAAACAATGAACCATAGGAGAAATCTGTGAAATATTAAGCCAGGCAGAGCTCCTGAACACTTGTGTGTAAATATTAAAGACTGAGATAAAATCCACACCCTTGCTTGAATGTACAAAGTCAATACCCAGATCCAGAGATTCACACACTATTCAAATGAGCAAAGATCAGGTAAAGCAAAAGAATGTCACGGGAACTATAAACCAAAATTTTTTGACAAGAGTTCTCTTCTGTAACTCAGATCTGGCAAACCTGATGCATTGAGGAGGCTTGGCTGGGGACTCTGGGAGAGGAAAACAAAGGATGCAAATTAGAAGTATTTCTTTTTTTTTTTTTTTTAAGATTTTATTTATTTTATTTGAGAGAGAGAATGAGAGAGAGAGAGCACATGAGAGGGGGGAGGGTCAGAGGGAGAAGCAGACTCCCCACCGAGCAGGGAGCCCGATGTGGGACTCGAACCCGGGACTCCAGGATCATGACCTGAGCCGAAGGCAGTCGCTTAACCAACTGAGCCACCCAGGCGCCCTAGAAGTATTTCTTAATTCCAAGTGGCACTAGCTTCTCTACATCAGGAGAAAGATGTCCTGAACAAAGATTCACAAGAGTTCAAAGGGCTGGAGAATCATCAAGGTGAAAACAGAAGTGGAATTCCATAGCCACCCCCCCACGCCCCCCGGCAGCCAACTGGGCCCGGTCTCTCCTGCCCAAAGGGTCAACAGATGGACGTGTGCCCCTGATAAGCCCACAACCAGTGGCTGCTTACTCCAGATTGCAGACATTCCAAGGGGGGAGAGAATATATGCTACCACAGAGCTCCCACGAACACTTACCATCCTCAAAAATTGCTCCTATTTCAAAAGACAATTCTGAGCTGTGTTCTGCTTCACACGGATACACTGCTCGAGCCTTCCGATTGACAACGCTGAGAGGGAAATGTGAAAGACACGAATTAAAAGGTGAGAAACTGGGAGGGGAAACCTCACCTCCCCCCAACCCCACCCCTTCCCACACCAGTGGGACAACTCCTTCCAAAAAAAAAACCAACCAGCCAAATAGCAGCGAAGTGAACATCGGGCACATCTACAGCACTTGATTTTCAAGTAAATGACGGGTTTCAAATTCAAATCTTTCTTCTGGGAGCTTCTCTGAGAAGCTTTCGTTGAACCTCATCACCTAATTCTCCTCTCTGCCCGGTAGGATGCCCTTTTCCTATCATTCCGCATTATCGGAGCCACAGGGTATGTTTACTCCTAAGCACTGCGTTCATCTATTAGGAAAAGCACCAGGATCTTGAGGCAGAAGGCGAAGCAGTGAAGGGCAGAGGCGTGCGCACCGAGTGACTTGGGGCAGTGCTCAGTGGACATCCATCTGTCCGCGTGGACAGTCTCCTTCCACACCACTCTGGAAGGAGTTTGTTGTTCTGTGCTGGGTCTTCGCTATTTGACCCCCTCCGCCTGCCTCCGAAAGGCATTTCAAGGCTCAGCTTCCCACCACTTGTCAAAATGCCCTCTGTGCCCTTCTGGGGAAAGAGCACACCAGGGGAGGAGGGAGACCGTGGGGTTAGCCAGATGCAAACTGAAGCAGAAGGAAGTGCCCCACCTCACTGGAGTGGGGGGAAGCCAGTGAAGACAAGAAGAACGTCAGCCTACCACCCAGGACGAAGGGCTTGCTAGGCCAGCACTTCTGGCTTCTATACAACAGACCCATTAAATGGCCATGTTAACTCCTGTTCCCAGGGCCCCGTTTACTTTTTTTTTTTTTTTTAAAGCATGTACTTTATATTCATGTATAAGAAGTTCTTCCAAAATAAGTGGTTTCATCGATGCACAACAAGCACCAAAAAAACAAAAAACAAAAAACAAAACAAAACAAAAAAAAATGGACCAGGACAGTACGTTCAAGCAGCTCTCACATAAGGCAAATTTCTCCTGAGAATGTACTTGCTCTTGAACCAAGGCGCAGTCCGAGACAAGGCTGTCAATGTTGTCCATGAGGTCCAGGAGGCTGCGAGACCTGAGCAAGCCTCTTTCACGTGGGGAACACAAGAAGCTGCTCAGGTTGATCAAGCCTGTGTGCTGCCCCTGTCTTCAACATCATTTTCCATACCCCATACCTTTCCAGCGGCTTGTCCACCATGGCGGCAGGCAGAGAGAGGGGAGAAGGCGGTGGCTTGGGTGAAGGAGGTGTGACCACTGGGCTGCAGCTTGGTGTGGTTGGGGACTGCGTGTTAAGCCACTGGACCATGGGCGATCTCGTCTGGCAGGGACTGCAGATGGAAATTTGAAGGACAGGATTAACAGTATAAAGGCCACAGAACACCAAATACGTGGCACCCCATTCCTAAATGGCTAAGAGGATAGCTTCCTTATCTCCTCCGATGACTAGAACAGGTCAGAGTTCTCACTGGTCGGTAGCCCCAAGAACCACAATCCAAAGGAGGGATGCCTTGTACTTCTCCAGGTTCATGGAGAAGATCAAGTCTTGTCCAACCTAGCACCGTATCAGTTCACTAATTAGGACACTAGAATCCAACTGCCATGACTACTTACTTGGACTTTTGAGGTGCTCATGTTCTGTGCTTATAAGGAAAGCGTCAGAATCTACAGTCAAACTCATGACCTGTCGCTCTAAAAACCCAACACATGGCCTTTCAGTGTTTAAAGTTGTTTCATCTGGTCATACGGGACAACTCAGAAAAAACTGCAGCTAGGAATCAAAATTCCTCTAGAGCAGACCAAAGACAGCATTTAAGAGAGAAACCCATGAACAGCAAAAATCTTTGGGGACCTTAACGTTCCCTAATATTTGCAAATTAAAAAAAAAAAAAAAAGCTAACATAAAAAGGTCAGTGAACAGACTCACGGAGGGGCCTCTAAACATGAAAAAGAAGGCAATAAATAGGTGCTGATCTGAATTAAATTACTCTTTATCTCCAAACTGAAGGCTTGTGACTATGGTATCTGAAGCTTACTTTAAAAGCACAGTGATGAAAGCTGCTCGTTTCAACTACATTTTTGACACACATGCATTCAATGGCTGCTACACCCAGATGCTCTTCACCTCAAATTCACCCTCTTCAGCTAAAACCAGCTTCCGTGAGCAGCTTCCTTATCCTTCCACATTCCTGAGCATTACCTTTGCTTCTTTCCTCTACAGAAGAACTAACAGCAAATTCGGTGCATTTTGGCTTCCAGTAGCCCCCATGCTGTCTTCTTCTCTACCTTCCCATCACATTGCTTCATGCCTGTGTCACCACTGTGGTCTCCTGGCTCAGCCCCCAGGCCAAGTCCTCCAACTCGAGCGGCTCAACCAGCCACCCTCAGCCACCTGAGACCCAGTCTGCCCCATCCGTCTCCCCAAGAACGAGGGCGCTCCCCGAGCTGTCCTCCGCCTGCTCCGTGACGGGTCCCGCACTCTGCCTCAGGTCTCTCCTCACCTCTCAGGCTCCCCATCCCCTCTGCCAGCCCCAGTCTGTCCCTTCCGCAGCTCAGCTCCAGGCCTGCCTCCCACAATGCTTCTCCTTTGGTCTAAGGCACAGATCTCTGAAGGCCCAGCCCAGTAAGAAATGGGAGGGCAGGTTGGCAGGAGTTATTCTGTGACGGTTTCAGAGATCTTTCTTGCCTTTGGGGTAAAATCAGGTCTTTAACTCCTTCTGCAGACCTCAGAGAGCCAGGCAGAGTGCTAGGCATGTGAAGTCTTCCACGAACATCTGAATAACCATTCCACCACTACAACTGGATTTTACAAATCGAGTACATGAAATATTGCATTGCTGACTTGATAGATATTTAGTACACTAGAAGGTCTCCTATCCTTCGGCCAGAAAAGGGGAGAGGGGCTCACATTTTAAAAAACATTATTTTTTGAACAATTTATTTACAATCCCCCAATCCAGCCAATTCATGTGGAAGTCATAAAACATATTTCATAACCACGCAAAGAAACCTATAAATCTCAAATGATCTGTATTGCCAGCACCAAAAGTCACTCAATGCCTTATCAGAAAATGAAACTTAAATGGTGTCTTCCTAATCAGGAAGGGAGAAGAAGGCATGAGTGAAGCTCTGACAGAGAATTTAAGACTGCACTTAGCCAAACAATTGCCATTTCATCTCCCAGCAATTATTCAAGGTGCTTGGAGGGTGGTGGTGGCAGCAGATGAGATGTTTTACCACACCCCCATCAACTCTTCCAGGTCATAAATAGCCTAGTGATTGAATGATGGCCATCTATCTGCAGAGAGGGAGGACAGCCACAGGATGAAGATAAAGTAACAATGGTGCCTATATTTATAAGGCTCTTTAAAAATAAAGATCATAAATTTTATTGCTATTATCTACTTAATCCTCACATCTTTTTTTTTTTTTTTTTTAAGTGGTTTGCTTTTTTGTAAAGGAAAAACACTCCTTTTGGAAAGTGAAAGAATCGTTGGCATAGCAGGTGCTATAGGTCTAAGCCTATCCCTTAACTTGGCCTTCTCCATCCTGTTCCAAAACAGGGACTCAGACTCAGCAAGCCTTGTTCAGGGTCAAGTTCTCAACATTAGCCATTTTCGTTTGCTTTCTGTGATCTTTTTGATGTCCTTCAATATACGGATGTGCTATGTGATCCAGCACTGACCAGTTCACCCAGATAACCATTCGGACTTCCAACTGAGACTTAAGTTTCTGTATGCAATTTCCTGGGGTCCCCCCCACAGTATCTCAGAAGCCTGAGCCAGTCACTTCTTCGGAATTCAGGATCCCACACAGGCAAAAACTTTGTGAGGTGGAATATTCAAAAGAGGGAGCAAAACCCAAGTCTGGAAACAGTCTCAGTGGGGAGGAGGCATCAGAAGTCACGTGCAGAATCGGAGGTCCTATGAAAGAGGAGACCTACGTGGCAAAACAAAGTTTGGAAAACAAACAGAACAGCTGCTGGGTTAGATACTAGAAATGTTTCACGGGCTTCTCCACTGGGAAGGAGTGAGGGGGAGGCAAGAAGTGGTCAAGTAAATAGAAAGTCCTGAAATGAGTTCTCACCTCAGCCAACAGAGGTCCAAGAACGACATGTCTCATAGGGGTCTCCCACAAGCAAACTGCCTGAATTGTTTCTGAAGGCAAGAAATTGTAAAGCATAAGCTTCTTTATATAAACCACCTCCTCCTTTACAGAATTTGGTGGGGTCCTTTGTTTGTTTGGGGGATTTTATTATAATGAAGATCAGAAATTTTTTAACTACAGTTGACCCCTGAAAATGCGAGAATTAGGGATACTGATCCTCATGCAGTCAAAAACCCACATGTAACTTTTGACTCCCCCCAAAACTTAACCCTTGCTAATTGCCTTCTGTTGACCTTCGGAAGCCTTAACGATAAGAGCCAATTCACCTCTATTTTGTATGTTACATTTGCATTATGTACGGTATCCTTACAATAAAGTAAGCTAGAGAAAAGATGTTTTTAAGAAAATCGTAATGAAGAGAAAGGACACTTACACTACTGTACTGTACTGAAAAAAACCCCGCATCGAAGCGGACCTGCGCAGTTCAAACCTGAGTGTTCGAGGGTCAACGGTATTTAATGCTTCAAATACACTATATTTTTCCAAAAAGCAGCAGAGGAAAATATCATTTCTGTTATTCTCTTTCTCATCTCTGATTTAACACACTGGGCATTTTGGAAATGGCAACCCCCAGCAAAGGTCTCAGTTTTTCTCAGCCTGAGCCCTCAGAGATAATTAAGCCCTAAGGCATCCAGGTACATAAAATTAACAGCTCCTATACATCTAGAATGGTTCCAGCTACCCATGTGGTGAGAGACAATTCTTGATGGGCCTCTCGTGTTCTGCGCTCCTACTGAGCAGAGGCATTGGCTGCCTTTCTCCTAGACTATCTTTCCAGGGATGTCTGTAGAGCAAACAGCCTGGGGAGATAGAGACTGGGTCTCCCCCTGGAGAAAAAAAGCAGGCTTTATGCTCATCATAAAAGATCTGGGCTTCCTAAGCTCTGGGTTCCTCTCTTTTAACACTCCACATGCAGGTATCATCCGGCCCATGGGCCATTAGCCTGTGGGAACTAGGAGTCAGGGATCTGATACTCTGACTACTACTACTCCTGCCAAGATCAGCAGTCTTTTGACCAGGAGTACCGCATCTTCTACCAGTATCCATGAAGCCACAAGAGACAAATGTGGTGGCTTGTAAGCAGAATAAGATTTTAGACTTCAAAATTCTTGACATTCACATCTTTGGGAAAATGGAGAAAATACTCAGGCCTTTTCTTTCCTTTTTTTGGGAGGGGGGGAGCTGTGGTTCAGAGGAGAATCCTGGTTAAAAAAAAAAAAAAGTCTTTGGGTTAAAAACCAAAAATGATGGGTAATCTAAGAATAAAAAGCTTATTACCTGCTAAAACACAATGAAATATTTTCAGTGTCCACTCCCACCACTTCCCATATTTAAGCATCAGAAAACATTTATATCCTTCTTCCTGCTGCCCCTTTACAAATTTTTGATGAGTAGGACTGGCATGATCACAAACCACCCATTTTATTTAATGATGAGCTGCAAGCAATTACAACAAAGTACCTAAACGCCACATATTTCCTGAAAGCCAGCTTGTGGTTTGCAAAATGGAGGCAGAAGTCGACTCTTCCTGAAAAGCTCAGAAACCACATTTACCCAAACAGAAATAAGTTAAAAGGAAGTACTAATACCTGTTTGTTTGCTAGCTTCCCAATTTCACACACTAAACTGAAAGAACCTTCTTCTGAATGGACCCCTCTCCATTTTGAGTGCAGAAGAGCCAGTATCGCCACCTTCCTTTGAGGAGAAACATTTCCTTCTCAAATGGCAACAAGAGGGTTGCAGAAAAACACATAAAGATTTCATACTGCTAACTCAGAAACTCATTCTTGAAAATACTTACACTGAAAGCCTATTTGGCTATTCCTACGGCAACAGAGAAGTCTCCTGTGCTCCGGGGGGGGGGGGGGGGGGTTGGGAACATATAAGCGGGGAGTAGAATGTGCATTTTTGAAAGTGCTGAGAGACCTCTATAAAAAAAAATATAATAAAAAATGCACACTCTTGCTCTGGAGTCTGTATTTCAGGGAAAGACCCTGTAGATTTCGTGGTGAGCAGGAATAAACCCTCAGATACATAAAATCATGACAGTAGCTGTGTATGTATATACTTTACAGTTTATATTTATAAAATGTAACATATCAGCAATATATGCTGCTTCTGATTCAAACTGTGACCCAATCTTTTCCAATACCAGACTCTACGCTCCATGCATATTAAAAACTTTTTTGGCAGCAGAAGAGCACAAGCATTTCAGCAATGGGGGAAGGGAGTTAGGGCCTTAACTGTTAAAATTTGACAACAGCTGTACCAGTCACTGGAGAACTTCTGCATCTAGTGAACATTTCTTGCATAACACAGACGGGTCAGGCTTTGGGCAGCGCTGGCAACATAAGTGCCCGATTCTGGGCTCTTTGAGCAATGAGCATAATTTAAAATATTCAAAGGACAGAGAACAGGGAGAATACATATCAAGGAAAGAAATGATTGCTTATATGAAGTGATTAAATCGCCCCCCCCAACCAAGATATTTGACTCTGATTATATGATGCCAGCGTCACATCAGAAGTTTGCGTTGGATTGAAAGATTTTAAAACCTCATTTGCAAGGTCTCCGAGCAGAAGCTAACACATTAGTGAAATGATCTTTCATTCCAGCCTGGGAAATGTACAGCCAAAGTCTAGAACGGCTGTCCTGGGCAAAAGTGTTTGAAAATGTTAATAAAGACAGAAGGAAATATTGTAGATCTGTATACTATGGGAAATCTCTGTTCAGATAAATGCCACAGTTATCCCTGAAGTGCCAGAGAGGGAGAAGCCCACCGCCAGCACACTGTCGGTTCCAAATGAGCATAGAGGGGACTGCAGCGGCGGTGAGCAAACGCCTGTGACGAGACGGTCACACTCGTCCAGGGCTGGGCGAGGCGGCCTTCACTGCCCATTAGGAGACCTGGACGTGGACCTAGTTCACTCCTCATTTACGGCCCGAGAACTACCTGTCAGGCCCCATGCTAAGCCCTGGGGACACCCAGGGGACCAGGACATCCGCTCTCCGTGAGTGCCCAGTCAAGTGAGTAGAGAATGACAAGCTGATAATCATAACACAGTGTGATGACTACCATGTAGAGAGTTGCGCAGGGTCCTTTGGGAGAATAGAGGAGGAAGCATCCAGCGATCACGTGGGCCCTGGGAAGGCTTTCTGGATGAGGCGGTGTCTGCCCTGAGCTGATGCAGCCAGGGCCAATATCATCGTCACCCCTCCACACCCTGGCTCCCGCAAGGCCCAGCCGCTCGCTCCAGCACTGGGCCGGACACGTACACGCCGATGCACTTAGTGCCAGCCATGCCCCCCTTTCACAGAACCTGCGAGAAGAGCATCTCAGAAAGCTGACAGGGATCTGCTCAAGGTCATGTGGGTGCTAAAGTCCGTCTGACCAGACTGCACAGAGCTCACAGCCTCAGGTCCTTCCGAGTGTCTGGAACAGAATACAAGGAGAGGAATGGAGAAGGGCGGGAGTCAGACCCACTCAGGGGGCAGGACTGTGTGCTAAAGGCAAGTGGGGGTGGCTACTGAAGGACTGTAATCACACAAATTACAAGTGCGGGAAGCGCCACCACTCCGAAGAGTGAGCTGGGTTCCCAAGCCAGCTCTGGCTAATCTCCCTACGCTTTTTCCTTTTGTCTTTGGAAGCACAGAGGACACTTCTCACTAGCTAGAGGCTGTGGTAAGGAGCAGGAGAATGACCTCGGAGTGCCCGCTGGAGGCTGGTGCCCCGTGGCATTGTTAGCCTTGGCTGAGGGCCATCCACAACTGAAATTTGGGTAAGTATCAAGCTCCCTGGTCTCAGTTTCCTTAATGAAAATGAAAGGAATCATTAACAGGCCAAGTGGCTGTACGGCTTCAGTGGGGTGCCAGGTGTGAGGCACCCCCCGCAGTGACAGGCACTCACCGAACACTTGATAAATGAAGCCCCTACTATGAGCATTAGGTACTTTGGAGTCAGAGGTCACTCCTTCTGTCCAGGGTTATGTCATCACAAACAAATCATTTTCTTTACCCAAAGACAACATATAAACTATTTCAAAGAGGAAAAACTGGAGATATTAAGTGGATGTCACCATTTAAAAAAAGGGGAAAAAAAGTCGCTGGATGCCGTGAATGCCATATGGTATCCTGGAACGATCCTGGAAGAAAACGGCAGGAATGGAAGAACTAGTGAAATCCAAATCAAGTCTCTAGTTAACAGTCATGTACCAGTGTGAATTTCTTATTTTTAATAAAACTGCCAGGATTCTGGGTAAGATGCTAACAGCAGGGGAAGCTGGATGAAGGGTCTAGAGGAACCCCTTGCAGTGTCTTTGTAGCTTTTCTGTAAATCTACAACTATTTCAAATAAAAATTTTAAACAATAGGTTTAAAAAAAAAAAAAACCCAGCCCCATGTAAACTCTTTTTTCACTCAAACACTAAAGACCTTTTGAAATTAGAATCACACCCCTTGAAGACATCCAAAAGCCACAAGGAAACCTTCTGCTTGGTTCAATGACAAGAAAAGATTCATAAGGGTTATGTTTAGAAATCACATACACTGCCCGTCTTAAGGCCATTAACCTCACTTGTTGAAACGGGGTTTTAAGAAAGGTGTTTTTTCCAAAAAGATTTGTTTTATTTATAGAGGAGATCGAGGTCAGCAAACTTTATCTGGAAAGGGCCAGACAGTAAACACATTAGTGTTTGCAGCCATACAGCTGGTCTCCCAGCTCCTCCCCTCTGCCGTCACGGCTGCACCAGAGCAATCACAGACGCAATGTCAGTGACCGGGTGGCTGTGTGTTCAATAAAACTTTACGTATAGAAACAGGCAGAGGTGGGCCACAGTGTGCTGACCCCGGCATTAGATGGACCAGATGAGACTCCACTTCGGAGTGGAGAGCTGGGGAAGATGACAATGATGGCAAACTCCCTTGGGCCTGTGAGGCCCCCACCCCCCATCTACACTAGCTTTGTGGCATGGGCCCCCCCAACTATGTGCCAGAAGCCCATCTACCAATGCCCAGGGCCTGCCCACAGCAGAAGCACTCCTCACCAGTGCTCACGAGTACCTCCCGTGCACGGGGAGACAACAATATATCAAGCCAGCACACAGAAGCAATAACTTGATCGTCCTTGAGAAAAAAGCCTTTTGCAAGAGGGGTGTGGGCCGGAACAGGAGAGAGAGCCCCACAGGAATTCACTGGAGCACAGCGAAGACAGAGCCTTTTCCTACTGGACCCCGCCACAGTGAACACGCAGTCCTCGCCTCCTGCCGGGAGGCGCTAAGGCTCCTGGCGGTTTCCCTCCTTCAGGAGAAAGGACACCACCACCTAGTCATCCTAGAGATTACGAAGTTCACTCCACAGGTGGTCATTTTCTTGGGTTTTGCTATAAAAAGGACTGTCTCAGAATTACAGCTGTGACCCATCTTTCACTCAAAGAGTGTTCCCTGAATCCCATTTTCCTTCCTTCCAGATGATCACTGGAATCAGGTAAGAGGGTTGAACTTTAGCCTGCTAGCTGAACAGAAAAGGAACTGAAGCTTCATTTCAGAAAATGATGGGGCATTAGAGGCCTCAGCATTGAGGTCTTGCGGGATAACTGACAGAAATGTTTCTAGCAGCTCAATTCTTATGTGGAAAACAGCTGCGACCCGGTGTGAGGCCCACACATATAACACAGGGCCTACCAAGCGCAGCTCAAAAGGGGTACAGCAGTACTCCGCTAAGAAATACCCTCTAGTTACTTACCAAGCTGGTTTTATGAGTTACCTGTTCTAATAGTAAGCTAGCCATACTGCTCAGAATAATTTACAGAGTGGCCTGGTCCCAGTGGGCACCACATGCCTTGGTCACGCAATATCCCAAGACCCTATTCTCAGAGGGTTCTACAAAGGGGGTTCCTACACAGAGGGGCAAGGAGAGGAACCCCAAGTGGAGTCCTCTTGGACCAACCTCTAAGGCTTCCCCAGGACCAGAGAGGTTATTTCCCTGAACGATTTAGTAAGGAGATTCTGGAACTCATGAACCAGGAAGTCGGGCCTACCTAAACTAAGAATATATCAAATTAGGTTCTCAGATGGAAGCAATCCAGACAGGTGGCCACCTAGCACTCCCAGGAGAGCCGTGACTGGGTTTTATTAGATGTGATACCTTGAAACCTTACAATGCAGAGGGACAGCTATGATTCCCCTTTTACAGACAACCGTGCTAAGCCCTGGTTTGTTTAAATCATTTATAGAAGGCCTCCAAGGTTTTCAGAAGCAGAAGGTGGATACAAAGCCAAGCCTGTGCGACTCTCCAATCAATGCTTTACCAGTCTCAATGATCTTCCACTTTACAGAGAACTCAGGAGGTCCTTGCCTTCGTTTTGATATGAAGACGCCTCCAACCAATCCATGCAGAGCAAATGATAAATTATAACAACAAAGAACAATGAAACATAGTAATAATGAGAAGACGTAATTGGTTCTTTGAGTTAAGCGAGAGAAAAGCTACAACAAAATTCCGACGTGTGTCTTAGTTTTAGAAAGTCCACTTTTCATTATGGGGCTTTGAAGTTACATGAACAATCAACATTCTGCACTGAAAATAAAGCCTTCGAATTTCAGAACCTGTAGTTACAAGCACAAGGGAAGACGTGAACCGGGCCACACGCGAATCCAAGTACACGGTACAAATACCAAAAGTGCCCTAGCAAGGCACACGGGTTGTGTATGGAAGGCTGTGAGGATCATTCCCATGGAGCTGGAGAGAAGATTCAAGGAAACAGCCATGACCAAAACTGTACCCAAAAGAAAGGAATGGGAATAGATATTTATGGTCGATGGCCAAATACGTGGGCCCTGTGATTAGCCTCAAATGCTCTACTGAAGCTAAAGAGAGACGACCAGGTATCATGTTACTCAGAAAAAAAATTATGGATGCTACTCAATTGCAAATTTTCAGATTTCTAAGCCTCTCAGCTCTGTTGTTGGGGAGGATGCCCTCCTTCCCAAATCTCAGCCAAAGGTGTTGGATGATGAATATGGAGCAACCAGATTCAAGTTTTTATCTCCCACAGATAATTATAAACCAAAGCCACAGAACCGAATGTGGGGGCAGAGCTCCCTCTTCAAAACAAGGGCAATGAGCGGCTGACAGCCACTGTGATCTCACTGGGTTTCAGATTCGAGGGAAACCTGCACTTCCAACAATGCTCTCATTTGCACCTAGATAATTTCAATCCCTACAAGACAGTAAGTCTAAGGACACCATGATCACTGGGCAGACAGATCAGGGACAAACTCCACCTCTGTCCATTATGAGTCTTGAGGCTTGGGGCAATTTTCCTACCCTCTGTGTTTTGACTTCCCAATCTTTAAAAATGAAGATATATCTACCCCGCTGGGTTCATGTAAGGACTAAGATGAAATATCATTTATAAAGTGGCTAAAACAAATTCTGGTGGCCCCTGATAATTAATGCCCCATTGTTCTCCTGAGAAATGCAAGAGGGTAAGTATCTAATCAAGCCTTCTCTTCAGCCCCTAACCACCAGCCACTGATGAAGCAGAAGCTTCTACTCCCTATAAGTCCCCAATGCCCCAAAACAAAGTCCAGAAAGGAGCCATCCTCTGAGCATAATTTAAAACGCTGCTTTGGGTCACAGCCAGGGAACACGCTCCTCCTGCTCACAGGCCCTATTCTTCCTTCACTTGAGCTATTTGAGACTTCAATCTTTCTGAATCCACCCGGGGACTTTGCTGCTCACTTAGGTGTGGGGGGGTGGGGGCAGGGACTGGCTTCCAACTCACTCTTCATAGTAGCCAGCACCAGAAAGGACATTCTTCCATATGAAGGTACTAGCTCAACTAGAGACCTCAATCCACGAAACCCACCACAGTCTATAACCAAAGCCAGCCTACACGTAAGCAAAGAAAAGTGCTACACTTACTAGGATACAGTCTCCTCCCTAGCTACTAAAGATGCTGAAAATTCCTATGATGGGCAATTCACTGCTTCCTGATCTCTTTTTAAATTTACGTAGCTTTCCTCCCCTTGCTACAAAAGCATTATGTGTTCATTTGAGTCAAGTTAGAAAAAAAAAAAAGCAGATGTGGGGAGAACTTTTAAGAGATAAATTCCCTATTTTCTTTTTAAACAATAATCATAACAAGAGAGGGGGAAAATATAAGATACCAGTTTCTAGGGTGAACTGACTGCCCCTGGCCAAGAAGGGTTGGGAGCAGTAAACTCGAGAGGAAGCCTCCCTCAAGGGTTGGAGAAAACGCAAAAAGGACAGAAAATGAGATAAAGGGGGAGGTGAAGACAAGGCTTCCCTATGGCTGCTATCTTCTAATTCCTAGATATGTGCCAAATTTCACAGAAATTTGTTAAAAAACTGTTTAAGATGATTAATTTTCTGAACCTCAGACAAATCACTCATGGTGTGTTGTTGTACACTAAGCCACAAATCAAACTTAAAGGGCTCCCAGCAAAATGTGTTCATCAACTTTTCCTAAAAAGCAATCATGGAACCAACAGCCAAGTAATTTAAAATACCAAGTAGTTGTCTATGGGCAACCTCGAACTGTTTGCACAATTTAAAGGAAGCAAGTTATTTCACTGACAAGCATACAAATGGTTACCAGTGAGCGCACACAGTGTCTAGGGCTGACATGCAGTACAAGGCTATAAATGAGAGTGGGAGTCTACTGCCTAATGATTGCAAGCAACTAGCATCAAGTCTGGGTAGGCATGAAGCTGCTGCCCAAAAGCAGCTCTGGGCAGCAACCGGGAAAGATGGGTTGAGACTTACTCTTCAGGATAAACTAAGCCAAGCTTCTCATCAGATGGGACAGAAGGATCTCCTGCCCTTCTGGCCCGCCAGAGCCCAGCGTGAGTTGTACCTTGGGATACTAACATTCCCAACCACACAGAGATATTCTATGATGCTGCCATCTTGGAGGTGGGGATGTGCTGGCAGGAAAGGGGGCGGCCCTTTTCATTTGCAATCTATGGAGGAAGCAGATAGCAATGGCGGGTATTTCTTAAGAGATTTTCTTTTGTGGCAGGGAACCTAAAAGGATTACTTGTCAAGAACCTGTTCTATCATTTACAATTGAAGAAAATCTGTTTAGAGAAAGCCACTTTATTGAAGAAAAAAAAAAATGACTTCGGAACATCTGAAATACCTTGACCTATGATGTAATGTCCTCCAAGGAGACTGAGCTAGCAATTCTTCACTGGCAATGAAGTCACCCATCACCTTCCTGAGTGTACAGGTAAGTAATAGCTCCAGATTGATTGACTGCAATGAATAATCCCAAGTCATAAACATCAGCAGAAACCCAAGAAATCCAATTCTGCTGTATTGTTTTCTACCTGTCAGAGGCTACATCTGTGTTTACACATTGCCTCCATCTGAATCTCGGCTGCTGTAGGTTTTCCTCTGCAAATTTGCTTTCCCGTGGCTAGGGTCATGGCATTTCTGTACGGCAGACCTACTGGGGTCCTGATGTGATCCACATACATTTGTCCATGTTTTAAGACACAAGATAAGGCAAGTGTACATTTTGGAATGAAGAATCACTACCCTGGATTAAAACCAGGCAGCCCAGGCACTGCCTCCTTTTTAAAGCCCTAGGTAGAGTTTTAATGACCCCCACAGCAATTTTGGTTTCATTAAAAGGAATCTTAATCAGTATTTATGCAGAGCCTACTATATTCAGTACTGTACAGCTTGTGTGCAGAGGTCATGGATTAAAAAAAAAAAGAAGAAACAAAAACACCACACAATGAAAACCACATTTACCAATTCTAAGGAAACAAAGAAAAATGCTATAAAGAGAAAATGGTGAGATTAATTCTGTGAAGTTCCTAGAGGAAGACTCGTTAATCTTCATAAGGAAAAAGGAAGATGGACCAAAAACAAAGCACAGTTGCTTAACAGACATTCAATGATAGAAAGAAATGAGATTTCTAAGAAGAAGGCATTTTTATAAATACATAATATTTTATTTCCCATTTTAAGAACTAATGTCAAGATCACTAAAAAGATCAAAGAGTTATAAAACCCAATTTCTATCATCAATAATTTTATACTCTATCTTGGAGTGAGGGAAAGACAGTGTTATGGACTGAATGTTTGTGTCCCTTCAAAATTTTTATGTTGAAACCCTACGCTTCCCCCCGCCCCACCGTGTCCTGCTATTAGGAAGTGGGGCCTTTGGAAAGTAATTAGGATTCAGTGATGTCATGAGAGTAGAATCCTCATGAATGGAATTAGGTGTCCTTGTAAGAGTCACAAAGCCAGCACTCCACAAATTAGAAGCAGGCTCTCACCAGAACCTGGCATGAGGACACCCTAATCTTGGAAATCTAACCTCCAGAACTGTGGGAAATAAGTTTCTGTCATTTATATGCCACTCAACGTATTTTTGTTATCACAGCCTGAACGGACTAAAATACACAAATAGGCAGACAGGCAGATAGAGACTTTGATATGAATATACAGATATACACACACCACTTAAATATCAACTAACACTAAAAGGTAAATATTACCTAATACTAGAAGGCAATATTTTCCCCATGTCCAGCATCAGGTATAGACAGAAAGATACTGAGAATCTTCCTATAGACTACAGCCTAGAGAAAGCTTCCTGAAAGTCGAAACTAAATTAGACCCTAAAGATAGGTCATATCGCCTTGAGCAAAGAAAGGGGGCAATATTTCAGGCAGAGTAAATCAAAGTATGGCGGAGCCACTCAGGGGGACTTCAAGACAGCAAACACACCATCCCAGAAGAGTTTTAAAAAAAAAAAGGCAAGAAGAGATATCACTCACCCTAATTACACTCCTCAGGGAAGCTGTTTACAATCCACACATGCCTGGTACCAGGGAGATGAGAGGGGCATTCTGTTAGAAATGCATACTTGGAGCCCGCCCCTCAAGCCTCAATGTCACTCTGGGGTGGGGCCCAGCAGTGGGGGCTTCACAAGCCCTCCAGGTGATCTTGCTAAAAGTGCTCAAGCTTGAGACACATTCCTCACTTCATGATAAATCTGAACTGAAATATGCTTACAAGAAAAGCCTTCAAAAGATACATAAGAAACACTCTCTATAATTAAGAGAAATATCCATGCATTTTATCCATTGCACAGGAAAAAAAAAATTTCTTGAAGTAGGAGAAAGTCTACCTTATAACACAAATCTCCTTTCCAGACTTGCTTCAACTACTTATTTTCTCTTCTCCCTTTTTGACCTGTGTTGGAGTGCTTTCCATGACATTTTAAAATCTGTATGAATAGGAAGCTGGAGAATTCACTCCTCATTTGATTTATGACCAAAAATATCAAGCCCTTCATGTTTCAGGCATGAACGTGCTATGAATTGAGCATTGGCTCTATCATGGCTCATAATGTCACTTTCCTACAGAACCACTCCGGAAGAAGTAGGACTAACTAAGCTGCTCTCCACTATGATACACGCGTAGTGAAAGAAATAATTAGAAATCTGGTTTTTGCTTTAATGCACACACATGTGCCCACATGAACCCATGCAAATTCTACCCCCCGAGGGCCCAGGATTAGATTCTTGGTTCCTATGTAACCATTGTCACTGGTGCTTGGAGTACTAAAGTGAAAAGAGAATTTTTAATCTAGAAAAAGAATAATAAAAATGACAAGCATGTTTGAGTAATATGCAATTTAAGTCTACAATACACAGTCTCTGGCATATGAATATACATATATTACAATCTTGGGGAAAAAGATCTCATCTGGAGAATGTTTCCATACTTTGAGTTTCACTTGCAGTTTCAGTTAGATTTTCAGTCTCTAGGTCACCCCCAAATTTTAGCATACCAAAATTCTCCCAGCCTCTTTTAATACTTAATTAAGTTCATAATGATTTCATGTGAATCCAGCAGTAACTATAAAAAGTCAAGTAATGTGAGGGACACTTTCCAATTCCATTTAAAGTCCCAAGAATGCCCAGCTAGGGTTGGATGACATCATTATCTGTGACTTATTTTAGGCAACTTTGATTTAAAAAAAAAAAAATTTTTTTAACTTTGAAGACTAGACGCCCAAATACTCTCAGGCTGAATTATAAATGTATTTTTGGATGTAATGTGATTGACTAAACAAGTAATGGCATGTAATTAATAGTAGGGTTCTTTTTTTTTTGGTTCTCCAAGCATTTGTTTGAAATTTGATGCTCTTTCGATGATGTCCCAAACCACCACCAATCTGCATTTATTCCACAGCTTGGTCAGCACAAAAAGACAAACCATGTAGTCAGACCAGGTCCATGATATTGTTTGTATTAGTATTATTTGTTTTTTTTTAAGATTTTTTATTGATTTATTTGACAGAGAGAAAGACAGCGAGAGAGGGAACACAAGCAGGGGGAGTGGGAGAGGGAGAAGCAGGCTTCCCGCTGAGCAGGGAGCCCGATGCGGGGCTCGATCCCAGGACCCTGGGATTATGACCTGAGCCGAAGGCAGACGCTGAACGACTGAGCCACCCAGGAGCCCCAAAATTTGATGCTCTTTCGATGTCCCAAACCACCACCAATCTGCATTTATTCCACAGCTTGGTCAGCGCAGAAAGACAAACCATGTAGTCAGACCAGGTCCATGATATTGTTTGTATTAGTATTATTTGTCCTGACATACCTGAGCTGATCTGCACATGCCTGTCACTAAACCCAACTGAGAAGATAAAATCAGGTATTTCATCCATCAATTGTCAAATATGCAAGGTGTTATGGAGAAGACAGAGAACACTAGCATAAAGCTCTTGAAAATTCAGACAACTAAAATATCATTCTACAGACAGTTTCAAGAGTCTATGGATCACAATGCATGCATTCTCCTATGTCTAAAAGTTTGCATTACTACTGAGAAAACATCCTGAGTACCTGAGTAGGACAATAACAAATTTCCTTCATGCAACCCAAAACTGCCACAAATTAAACTCAGAACAGATATGAAATAGCACCCACCCACATTTCCACACTGGGAACAGAGATGCTTTCAAGGAAGGCCTCCTTATGCGCCATCCTCCCTTAAGCAGTCCCACTGATTAGAGAACAGAGGTCCTTAGACCTAACACTTTAGAACCCACTTGCCATGTGAACTTTCAAATGAAGGTCATGGCCTTCCTTTCCTCAGCACCAAACAGAAGCACCACTACTTACACAGGGGATGCCCAGTCCCCAAAGCTGCCCCCATCGGCGAGAAGGTGGTTTTTGTCTGGTCCAGGAGGCCCGTGGACGGCTGCAGTCGTGGGAGATGGAGAGGACAGTGAATCTAGATTCCCGGTAGGGGTGTCCTCCTTAGAAAGGTTAGCACTGTCACCTAGGGAGGAAAAAAATAGCATGAACTTCCAAACACGTACTCAAAAGGGAAAAAACAGGAGCCCCTGGGTGGCTCAGTCGTTAAGCATCTGCTTCAGCTCAGGTCATGATCCCAGGTCCTGCGATCGAGTCCCACATCGGGCTCCCTGCTCAGCAGGAAGCCTGCTTCTCCCTCTCCCACTCCCCCTGCTTGTGTTCCCTCTCTCGCTGTGTCTCTCTCTGTCAAATAAATAAATAAAATCTTTAAAAAAAAAAAAAAGGGAAAAAAACAACTCCACTAATAATTATGTGGCATCATTTGATTACTTAAATCAAATTAAAACCAAAATTACACTTACAATTCACCCTGAGATTATTTGGGTGTCCTCTCCTTAAAGCTTTTGTTTTTGTTTTGAACCAAAGATGCTTAAACTAAATCATAGATAATACACAGTGAGGGGTGTTTTCCCCACAAGAAAATGCAATAATCAAAATCAGATCCAATGGAAGATGAGAGCCTTAATGGCGGCCACAATGACTTCCTAATCTCTAAGGTGAGCAGTTATAAGTCAATGATAACCCCAAGAATAATTCAGAGCAGTACACCAGCCCCAACATGGCCAACCTCTCCCTTTCTAGTCACCTAATGTTTCTTTAAGACACTGCCAGTCACCACTTCGTGTGTAATAAAGTCGACAACTCTAAAGGGACCTTGTCTTCCGAGCTGGGGTCTTGGATTACAACTTAATAGTCCAATTTATGAAAATCCCAGACATAGAGAAACTTCCATTTCTCTGTGAACATTAGGGAGGATGTTATAGAAGAATCAGGCACCTGCAATGACTGCAGGGAGGACTTTAAACCAAAACTAAAAAGCATTTTTTAAATGGGTTACATGATTTATCATTCACAGAGGACCATTTTATGGAATACGTTTAGTATCATTTGTACATATTACGAGCTGGGGTGAAAAAATGGAGAGAATGGAAAAGAGAGCTCACAAGAGCAGCTGTTTTCCTCAACTGGTCTCCTTATCTTCCTGGTGCTCCTACCATAACATACCAGAACAGCAGCCATCAGAGCTGGGACCCTCTGGCCACATTCACAGTCCCCATCAAAATATTAACTGCTCCAAGGTGCCTTGCAGAGGTAGCAATATTCTATCAAGAGGCACTGGTTTGACCTTTATTTTACAGATGATGGGTCACAATAGTAGATCAAGAAACTGCCACGGAAGCAGATGATACACAACCTGAAGGACCAGACTCCAGCCACAAACAGCTTCTAGCTGATTAAACCTTCATTTTTCCTTAAGTCCATTAGTCCCAGGTCTAGAAAGAGAGTATGCATGAACGCCAGGAATAGCAAGGAACTTGCTCTCAGAACACCATCTCAGATGGATTTCCAATTCTACTAATAATGAAGCACAAGAGAAATTCTGGGCTCTGATTAAGCTAGATCCCAAGATGCTAACCTTGAAAATTGATTGTAGGAGATAACTCTTATTTAATTCTGACCCAGCTTACAACTCAGGCTAAGAGAGAGGATCTTAGAAATGGAGATCTAGAAAAGTTGAATTCAGGGAGGTAGGAGTTACAGATGGTGGTGATGGCTGGAAAAAGGAATTCTTGAGGGGAAGAACGAAGGGGGGGGAATCGGAGGGGGAGATGAACCGTTGGAGACTATGGACTCTGAAAAACAAACTGAGGGTTCTAGAGCTGTGGGGGGTGGGGTATGGGTATTAGAGAGGGCACGTTCTGCATGGAGCACTGGGTGTTATACGCAAACAATGAATCATGGAACACTACATCAAAAACTAATGATGTAATGTATGGTGATTAACATAATTAAAAAAAAGGAATTCTTTATGGGGGTAGTTAGGAGGAACTACCAGGATGATCATGGGCAGAAGATTCTGGTAAATGAGCGTTTTCTGAGCTTTTTCTTTCCTTAAGTGTGTTGTCATCGGGGAAGGTGAGAGAGAAGTTGCAACAAGAGATGAATGTAACCTCTGTGGGCAGGTCTTCTCCCTGCTCTCAGTGTCCCTGTGAAGGCTTGCTCGGTGCCCATTTGCAAATGTGCAGACTAGAATACTATATGATTCCTCTTTTGGTGAAGTCACTTTTTCCATAGCCCTTCACCACAAAAGTATTTAGCTAATCGGAGTAACTCAGCCCCAAATACATGGGCCAGCTTTCAGGCAAAGAAACCATAACCACTGATAGGATTTCCTTTTGATTTATTTTCATTCTGGGCTACAGTCCACTTTGAAACTAAGGCTACTTCTCCTCCTATGTCTGGATAGTTCAAATCCATCCAGTTCTGTTCTGTGAATACGCCCAAGAACGAGGGGCTGGAGCTCTAGCTTCCCCAGGAACTCCTGAACAGGTACCTATACAATAGCTGCCAAATCGGGGCTTGGCTAGAAGTAGCAAAATATGGTCAGCTCTGAAGCAGAGCAGGATCACCGCAACAGTGAGTCAGACAGAGGCAGCTTCCCAGCCAGCAGGCTGGATCCCGGCCCTCTGCTCTCTGGGCCTCATGCCCTGTCTCTAGGGCAGGGCATGACATAGCAAAAACAGCAAATAAGAGTCTGGGACCAGTTATTCCCTGACTCATTCCTACAAGGAGAAGCCTTTCAATGAGAAGCAACTTTGGGGAAGTGAGAAGCAAGGGTCTAATGTTACTTCCAAAAGATGCCTGAAATATTTTTACAACCAGACACACTAGCTCATCCACAGTGCCTCAGATCCTTGTCCCCAGCAGACCGACACAGCACAAACGGCCATTCAACATATTAAATGCCTTCTATTACGAGAATTTCTCTCTCCTGTCCTGCCAAACAGTAGCCATCTGAACCCTCGAGTGAAAAGAATGTTGGTAGAAGGGAATATGTTTACACAAACTGATCAAATGAAGAGATACCTCACCCTACTTTCTGTGCGCACAGATTTCCTTTCTCCTTCACTGTTCTGGAATGAGCTTATCTATTTGAGCATCACTGAATTCAAGAAAACGGGCACAGAACATCTCAGGCACATAAACATTAAGTACTTATAACCATTTCTGAAACTTTAGTTCCCCCAAATCAAACCAGGACTTTTTAACTAGTATGAAAATAATAAAAATTTTTCCAAAAAAAACCTCTACGTCCAAATGATTTCTGGGCTAAAGATTTTAAAGCCTATGAAACTGATTTGTACTTGAGAATTAAAGTCAGATACTCTCATCGTTTCTCACCTTCCATTTCTTCTGAGTGTCACACAACCTCTTCCCGTAGGTGCTACCCTTTAACAGGCACCCACAGACAGACAAATCACCTGTGAGTAAAAAGGCTGTTCTGGTAAGTGAGCAGAAATGGTGCTGAAGGACTTTCATTATGAAGAGACTCCCAGAGAAGAAACTCACTAGAAATAGAACTACCACCACCTAGAAGAGAAAATGAGTTCTTCACAGCGTCCAGCTTCATTCCCACCTTCTCCACAAAGCACTTGCCAGCTACCTGTTCCACTTCTTCTCTCCTTTCTCACAACGAGATGCAGCAAGCAAGTTTGCATTCGCTATCCTCTAATGGTTTCATGACCTGGTTTTAATTCCTCATTTCCATTATGCATTTTTTGAAGGTGGAGACCAGGCCTCAGTCTCGGTAATTCTTAGAGGACATAATGCAGGGCCAGGCAAACCAGGAATCTTCAGGAAATACTGTGGACTCACTGCCACATGAAATATTATGAATATGGAAAGCCAGTGCCTCTAGGAATGAAGGAGGAGAAAAACAAAATCTATAAGCCTCAAAGTATTGTTACAAAATCTGCACACAGCTTCCGTTATCATCTTCTCCCCTTTGAAGCCACAGATATCTTTCACCTTCTTTATTCAATCAACAAGTGTTTCCTAAGCCTCTATTTATGTACAAGGCACATGACGGCTGCTGAGTTATAAAGGTGAAGAATCAGTCCCTAACCCAAAGGTGCTCACAGTACAGTGCTGAGGACAGTAAGGTAAAGACAAACACAGCAGAAGGTGGTGTCAGCCATACTACAATTTTATCAAGCAGCTTTGAGATCCACAGAAAGAAGTTTCCAAACCTGCCAGTGGTGGAGGGAGAAAGACATGGGAATCAGGCAACAGAAAAAGGAAGAAATTACTGCCAAACTTGCAAGGTAAGAACCCCTGATAGAGCAAATATCATGGTTGAAAGCATAGAAACAAGAGAGAATGTGGCAGTTTCCAGAGCTATGGATGGTTGGATTTAGCTGGAGAATAAGGGCAAAGGTGGAGAGTAAGAATACGAAGTGGGGTGATATATGAAACATTAAGGTACCTGACTTTGTTCCATAGGCGTTGGGAAGTTATTGCAGGGGTGAAGTACTAAAGTGACAAGATCCAGAGAATGGATTCAAGAGATATTCAGTAGCACAGTCAACTAGAACTCTGTGAATAAAGGTGAAGGGTGGGAGAGGAACCTAACATGACCCTCAAGTTCTTGGCTTAGTCAACAAGGCAAATGGTAGAATTATAGGGAGTAAAAAGCAAGGAACAAATTGGCTGTGAGAGATAATAAGACCAGTTGTAGACATCTTGGGCTACAGGTGTCAATAGAAAATCCAGGTGAAAATACCCAGAGGAGAGCTGGTTATACAACCCCTGAGCTCAGGAAAGAGGCTGGGGACAGCTGTTTTGAGTTAAGTGTCACATAGGTAGAACTGAAGTCACGGCACTGGATGGAGTACACAAAGAGATGTAGAAATGTAAGAGAACCTTGGAGAAGCCTCAGATGCAAGGAGCAGGCTTCTCCTTAAAGCAAGATTATTGGCAGGGGTGGCGCTGGCGGTGACTGTTGCTGTCGTCATGACGATAAATACGAAGTCATTTTGCAAATATTTAGGATTCCCTCACAGGCATACGTTTTCATAAAAAGTGGGCAAAAAAGCATGCAAGAAGGCATGCCTTTCATGATGGCTACTACATTTCACTATTTAGTCTGATTTTTTTTTTAAGACCCTGCGGACATGAACAGTGTTTTATTTTCATGATAGACTGAAACTTCAAAGACTGGCAGAAAATTAGAGCAAGAGGAAACAAGAACTTGACAGCTGTACCATATCTAACAATGCAGAGGACGTTCATCTCGTTAATTTTTTTATTATATTATGTTAATCACCATACAGTATATCATTAGTTTTTGATGTAGTGTTCCATGATTCATTGTTTGCATATAACACCCAGTGCTCCATGCAGAACGTGCCCTCTTTAATACCCATCACCAGGCTAATAGACGGACAGACTTTCACGCTAGTAGTTGAACTTTCTTGTTCTGATGATGACAAATGATTCTGCCTACTCATCTCTAGTCATTTCATGTAAGTAGAAGTGCTTCTGCATTGTTGGAGGGAACAAGGCTTTGAGTTTCCACTTCCATTTCATTCATTTCCTTCTTGTCTTCCTCTCAAATATACTTCCTAACTGTTAAGAAGTCAGGGATAGTTCCCTTTGAATCTCTTCCCTGCTGTTTTCCACATTAGCCTAAAATGTGTGCCTCCATTAAGGAACCAGAGAAGTTTTAGGTTATTCCTCAGGAATGAATTGTCTCCACAGCAGCAAGAATATTCCATGTTTTTCTCTCTTAAACATCCTGCTTTATGTATTAGAAGTAAGGAAGAAAAGGAAAGTGGGACAGAAAAAAAGCATAGAAAGATCCAGTGTACTAACTGAACGTCATTCTAGTGAGCCTCACAGTTGTGCATCTGGGCTCACTGGAAGTCAACCGCAGACCACACCTACATCTCCACTGACACACACGTACACCCCATGTCAGGTTGGGGGAATCGTAGGTACTTCTAAATATCAAACAGTTCATCACTAGGATCAAAGAAGCATTTACTGAGAATAAAGTAACTGCACTTATAACACCACGGCAACACTTTTATAATAAAGGCTGGTCAGGAAATTTCCACTCAAGAGGGCAATGAAAATTTAAGTGTAAATTAAATATGCTGTCACCACCACCAACAACAAAATGATAAAATAATATTTTTAAAATAAATACAAAGCTATAACTGCACTCCACATTTTGTTAGACCTATCTGTGAAACAGAAGGGGAACACAGTTTCAGAGGTCAGTGGGAGCATAAACCAAAGGACTCCTGGCTCTAGGACCTATGAAAACCAGACAGACATTTAAATCCTGTGATGTTCCAAGTACCTATAATCCACCAGGCATGGGGCAAGGGGCTAGAACCAGGCTCTCCATGTGGAACTGGGGGTTGGGAGAGTTCTTCACACTAAATGGAAGCCCAAAATCTATGACTGAGTTCCCCACTTGCCTGGGAAACTAGACGTGACGTGCCTACCCCTCCCATCCCCAGGATGTGATTTATGAGCAGGAATAAGACCTGGTTGTGAACCAAAGCATTTAGGTTGAGGCAAGAGCCAGAGAGGGAGTAGAAAAGAGAAAGAGAGAGAAGGAGGTTCCAACTCATCACAACCATAACTACACACACAAAATCCTCCTTTATGAGAGAATTATACAATTTCTAAAACACAAAGAAAACTAAGACAGCAAACTCAACAAATACAAAAATATTTAGAGCTTTGTAATATAGAATGAAAGTGAAATTGCCAACATCCAGGTCCCAAAAGAAGAAATAAATTGAGAGGAAGGGATACTTAAAGAAACAACAACTAATTCCTCAAAATTAAAGGAACTTCAGAGACCTCAATTCAAAGAACTCCGAGTGCCAAACGGGAATAAAAGAAATATTACACAAAGGAAAGACATTTCATACTCATGGATTGGAAGAACAAGTATTATTAAAATGTCTATACTTATCCAAACCAATCTACAGATTCAATGCAATCCCTATCAAAATACCAACAGCATTTTTCACAGATCTAGAACAAACAATCCTAAAATTTATATGGAACCACAAAAGACCCCAAATAGACAAAGCAGTCTTGAAAAAGAAAAGCAAAGCTGGAGGCATCACAATTCCAGACTCCAACTTATATTACAAAGCTGTAATAATCAAAAATATGGTACTGACACAGAAATAGACACACAGATCAATGGAATAATATAGAAAACCCAGAAATAAAGCAACAGTTATATGGTCAATTAATCTTCAAGAAAGCAGAAAAGACTATCCAAAGGGCAAAAGATATTCTTTTCAACAAATGGTGCTGGAAAAATTGGACAGCAACATGCAAAAGAAAGAAACTGGACCACTTTCTTATACCATACACAAAAATAAATTCAAAATGGATTAAAGACTTAAATATGAGACCTGAAAACATAAAAATCCTAAAAGAAAACACAGGCAGTAACTTTTTTGACATTGGCCAAAGCAACTTTTTTCTAAGTATGTCTCCTGAGGCAAGGAAAGCAAAAGCAAATATAAATTATTGGGACTACATCAAAATAACTTTCTGCACAGTCAAGTAAACAACAAAACTAAAAGGCACCCTGTGGAATGGGAGAAGATATTGGCAAATGACACATCCGATAAAGGGTTGGTATCCAAAATATATAAAGAACTTATAAAATTCAACACCCCAAAAACAAATAATCCAATTAAAAATGAGTGGAAAACATGAAACAGATATTTCTCCAAAGAAGACAACCAGATGTCCAACAGACGCAAAAAAAGATGTTCATCATCACTTACCATCAGGGAAATGCAAATCAAAAGTACAATGAGATATCACCTCACACCTATCAGAATGGCTAAAATCAACAACACACAAAAAAACAGGTGTTAGTGAGGATGTGGAGAAAGGGGAACCCTCCTGCACTGTTGGTGAGAATGCAAACTGGTGCAGCCACTGTGGAAAACAGTATGGAGGTTCCTCAAAAAATTAAAAATAGAACTACCCTATGATCCAGTAATCACACTATTTACCAAAAGAATACAAAAACACTAATTCAAAGAGATACATGCACCTCCATGTTTATAGTAACATTTACAATAGCCAAGATATGGAAGCAACCCAAGTGTCCATCAAGTGATGAATGGATAGAGATTTTATATATATATTATATGTATATAAAACATATATAATATATATATGGAATATATATATGGACTATATATAATATATATGGAATATATATATATGAATATTATTCAGCCACAAAAAAAGAATATAAAAAGAATAAAATCTTGCCATTTGCAACAACATGGATGGAGCTAGAGAGTATAATACTAAGTGAAAAAACCAGAGAAAGACAAATACCATATGGTTTCACTCATATGTGGAATTTAAGAAACAAATGAGCAAAGGTTAAAAAAAAGGGTGGGGGGAGACAAACCAAGAAACAGACTCTTAACAATAGCAAACAAACTGATGGTTACCAGAGAGGAGGCGTGGGGAGATGGATGAAATTGGTGATGGGGATTAAGGAGTACACTTGTTACCATGAGCACTGGGTGACATATGGGATTACTGAATCACTGTATTGTACACCTGAAAGTAAAATGACACTGTATGGTAACTGGAATTAAAATAAAAATTTAAAAGTAATGAAAGGAAAGA
>NW_027397066.1:123785931-123850949 GCF_003265705.2 Callorhinus ursinus | reverse complement strand
AAGAAAAGAAAAGAAAAAATATTGCATATAAAATACATTATTGCAAAATTTGAGAATATCAAATACAAAGAAAAAAACAAAAAGCTTCCTGATATAAAAAGCAGATCATACAAAAAAAGAACCAGACTGACATCAGAGTTCTCAACAGCAACTCTGAATGCACAATAATGAAGTAATATTTTTAAAGTATTAAAGAATTTGAGCAAAGAATTATATATTCAAAATGCCAACCTGCCATTCAAATGTGAGACCATAATAAATGTATTATTAGACATAAAAATACACAAGGTTTGCCACACAAAGAACTACACTGATGAACACTCTTAAAGAAAATAGTTAAGTGTTTAAATAAAAGAAATAATAGGGGATGTTCAACAAACTTGATAATGTGTATTGTTACCTTCTAAAAACACTAGGACATAATTAAAAACATAATTAAACTGATCCAGAACTAAAATTCTGGAAAATATCAACATGGTAGGGGAGGGGAGCCCAGACGCAGAGGAGAGGGCATTAAATTATTTGTCTTATTATAAGGGGTGGGGAGAGAAACACATAATTAAGTTTAAGAAATCAAGAGATATATGAGACATCCCAAAATAAGAGCAAACACCTTAGGAACAAAAACAATATTGGAAACAAAAGAACATTTGCTTTTTTGAAGAAAAAGCAAGCAAGAAAAAACATATCAAAGTTTATTAAATAAAAATTATAAAATGACATAAGTCCTAACATAATGGTAAATACAAAAACATAAGTGGATTAAACTGAACAGTTAAAAGGCAGTGACTTTCCAAATGTATTTTTTAAATCCTACAATATGTTGACTACAAAAAAAAGCTTAAAAAAAGGCTGAAAGTAAAAAAATAACAGATGTAGTAGGTAAATATTATGATAATGATCTCAATAAAGTGAGAGACAAAGAAAGTCATTTTATACTTATAAAGGGACAAGATGATCTAACAAGAAGATAAGCACCTAATGATACAGCCTCAAGCAACAAGTGGAACTGTAAGGAAAAACAGAAAAATCAACAATTGTAATTGGAGATTTTAACACACTCCTCTCAGATGCTATCAGGCAGGCCAAAAAAAAAAAGAGAGAGAGAGATCTGTAGTCAATGATACAAAGGTAATCTATTTCACACACACATGCTGCAATACATGGGATATATATTCTTTAAAAACACAAAGAACAGGTGACGGAGCAAGATGGCAGAGGAGTAGGAGACCTAGATTTCATCTGGTCTCAGGAATTCAGCTGAATAGGGATCAAACCATTCTGAACACCTACGAACTCAACAGGAGATCAAAGAGGAGAGTAGCAACAACTCTCTGAACAGAGAAGCGACCACTTACTGGAAGGTAGGACATGCGGAGAAGTGAATCCGAGGTGATATTCGGGAGGATAGACGGCGGGGGAGGGGGCCTCCGTGGCCGCTTCTGGCAAGTGATAGAGCCGCGGAGCACAAATCGGAATTTTGAGAAGTTGGCTCCGCTGAGGGACGTCGCTGTGGTGGATAAGCGGGGGGTAGAATCCTCCCAGGACAGTGTGGTCTCAGGACCCTTGGGGTCACAGAAAGACCGGGGGTGCCTGGGTGCGCCAGAGCTCCCAGGTATCGGAGCGGGGAAGCCGGCTGCAGAGACGGAGCCGAGACGGGGGCTCTCAGCTTGGGGTTGCCATAAACTGTTATCCGCGGCCCAGTCGGGCCACTGCTCCTCCAGCAGGGACCCAACAAGCAGCAGAGCCAGGGAGACTCCCCTTTCTGCCCTGGGAGGAGCGACACAGGAGCGCACTGCAGGGATCTGCTGGGTTTGGAGACTCCACACGGGGTCGGGTGCCAGAGATACAAACGCTCAGTCACAGGCCGGGTGAGCACGGAGAGTGGCCGGAGACCAGGGAGACGGAAGTGACTGCTTTTCTCTAGGGGCGCACTGAGGAGCGGGGCCCCGAGTTCTCAGCTCCTCCGGGTGGAGATTGGGAGGCCACCATTGTTGCCCTGGTCCTCCAAGGCTGTACGAAGAGCTTGCAGGGAACAAAAGCTCCTGAGATCAAACCCGAGCAGCTTGCTTAGCCCGGACCAACAAGGGCGGGGCAATTCAGCCTCTGGCAAAGACATTTGGGAACCACAGCAACAGGCCCCTCCCCCAGAAGATCAGCACAAACAGCCAGCAAGCCAAGACCAAGTTTACGGATCAAGGAGAACGGGAGAACTCCAGCGCTAGGGGAATACTGCACATAGAATTCATGGCTTTTTTTTTTTACCATGATTCATTAGTTCATCAAAGTTAATTTTTGTTAACTGTTTTTTTTTCTTTTTCCCTTTTTCAACCAACATCTTATCAATCTCTTTTAAAAAAAAAATTATTTTTCATTTTTAGAGTCATATTTTATCCCTTCATAGTAGTTACCCTTATTTTTGGCATATATATATAAGTTGTTCTCTCTTTAAAATTTTGAGATAGTTTCTTCTAACAGATCAAAATATACCCTAAATCACTAGTGTATGGTTCTGTTCTAGTCTCCTGCCTGATCACATTCTCTCCCATTATTCTTTTTTTTTTTAAATCTTCTTTCTTTTTTCAAACAACTTCTTATCTTATCAAGTCCTTTTATAAAATCTTTTATAATTTTCATCTTTACAGTCATCTCCTATCCCTTCATTGTATCAACCCTTATTATCTACATATATGTCTTTCTTCCTTTAAAATTTTAGGAGGCACTTTTTTCTAACAGACCAAAATACGCCCAAAATCTAGTGTGTGGCACTGATCTATGCACTAGCCTGATCATATTTGATCATATTCGGTTTTTGTTCTACTGTTCTGTTTTTGTTTTTATCTTTTTTATCTTTTTTTTTTCTCTTTCTTTTTTCTTTCTTTCCCTTTCTTTTCCCCTGGTTTCAGGTCATTGATTTGTATAGAGTATATTTGATGGGGACGTTGTTAACCTGTT
Organism: Callorhinus ursinus; assembly: GCF_003265705.2. Classification (NCBI taxonomy): domain Eukaryota; kingdom Metazoa; phylum Chordata; class Mammalia; order Carnivora; family Otariidae; genus Callorhinus; species Callorhinus ursinus. Next base: position 123,847,994 of record NW_027397066.1, on the reverse strand, counting down.
AGCATTTTGTTCTCTCATTCATCTATTCTCCTCTGGACAAAATGACAAAACGAAAAAAATCACCTCAACAAAAAGAACAAGAGATAGTACCGTCAGCCAGGGACCTACTCAATACGGACATTAGTACGACGTCGGGCCTAGAGTTCAGAATCATGACTTTAAAGATACTAGCTGGGCTTGAAAAAAGCATGGAAGTTATTAGAGAAACCCTTTCTGGAGAAATAAAAGAACTAAAATCTAACCAAGTCGAAATCAAAAACGCTATTGATGAGGTGCAATCAAAAATGGGGGCATTAACTGCTAGGATAAATGAGGCAGAAGAAAGAATCAGCAAAATAGAAGACCAAATGATGGAAAATAAAGAGGCTGAGAAAAAGAGAGAGAAACAACTACAGGATCACGAGGGCAGAATTTGAGAGATAAGTGATACGATAAGACGAAACAACATTAGAATAATTGGGATACCAGAAGAAGAAAGAGAGAGAGAGAGGGGCAGAAGTTATATTGGACCAAATAATAGCAGAGAACTTCCCTAATGTGAGGAAGGAAACAGGCATCAAAATCCAGGAGGCACAGAGAACCCCTCTCAAAATCAATAATAATAGGTCAACACCCCGACATCTAATACTAAAACTTACGAGTCTCAGAGACAAAGAGAAAATCCTGAAAGCAGCTCAGGAGAAGAGATATGTCACCTACAATGGTAGAAACATTAGATTGGCAACAGACCTATCCACAGAGACCTGGCAGGCCAGAAAGCACTGGCAAGATATCTTCACAGCGCTAAACGAGAAAAATATGCAGCCAAGAATACTATATCCAGCTAGGCTGTCATTGAAAATTGAAGGAGAGAGCAAAAGCTTCCAGGAAAAACAAAAACTAAAGGAATTTGCAAACACGAAACCAGCCCTCCAAGAAATATTGAAAGGGGTCCTCTAAGCAAAGAGAGAGCCTAAAAGCAGGATAGATCAGAAAGGAACACAGACAATATACAGTAACAGTCACCTTACAAGCAATACAATGGCACTAAATTCATACCTTTCAATAGTTACCCTGAATGTAAATGGGCTAAATGCCCCAATCAAAAGACACAGGCTATCAGATTGGATTCAAAAACAAGACCCATCAGTATGCTGTCTGCAAGACACTCATTTTAGACCCAAAGACACCCCCAGATTGAAATTGAGGTGGTGGAAAACCATTTACCATGCTAATGGACACCAAAAGAAAGCTGGGGTGGCAATCCTTATATCAGACAAACTAGATTTTAAAACAAAGACTGTAATAAGAGATGAGGAAGGACACTATATCCTACTTAAAGGGTCTATCCAACAAAAAGATCTAACAATTGTAAATATCTATGCCCCTAACATGGGAGCAGCCAATTATATAAGGCAATTAATAACAAAAGCAAAGAAACACATTGACAACAATACAATAATAGTGGGGGACTTTAACGCCCCCCTGACTGAAATGCACAGATCATCTAAGCAAAAGATCAACAAGGAAATAAAGACTTTAAATGACACACTGGACCAAATGGACTTCACAGACATATTCAGAACATTCCATCCCAAGGCAACGGAATACACATTCTTCTCTAATGCCCATGGAACATTCCCCAGAATTGATCACATCCTAGGTCACAAATCAGGTCTCAACCGGTATCAAAAGATTGGGATCATTCCCTGCATATTTTCAGACCACAATGCTTTGAAACTAGAACTCAACCACAAGAGGAAAGTCGGAAAGAACTCAAATACATGGAGGCTAAAGAGCATCCTACTAAAGAATGAATGGGCCAACCAGGAAATTAAAGAAGAATTTAAAAAATTCATGGAAACCAATGAAAATGAAAACACAACTGTTCAAAATCTTTGGGACACAGCAAAGGCAGTCCTGAGAGGAAGGTATATAGCAATACAAGCCTTTCTCAAGAAACAAGAAAGGTCTCAAATACACAACCTAATCCTACACCTAAAGGAGCTGGAGAAAAAACAGCAAATAAAGCCTAAACCCAGCAGGAGAAGAGAAATAATAAAGATCAGAGCAGAAATCAATGAATTAGAAACCAAAAGAACAGTAGAACAGATCAACAAAACTAGGAGCTGGTTCTTTGAAAGAATTAAGAAGATTGATAAACCCCTGGCCAGACTTATCAAAAAGAAAAGAGAAATGACCCAATCAACAAAATCAGGAATGCAAGAGGAGAGATCACAACCAACACCAAAGAAATACAAACAATTCTAAGAACATATTAGGAGCAACTCTATGCCAGCAAATTAGATAACCTCGAAGAAATGGGTGCATTCCTAGAGATGTATCAACTACCAAAATTGAACCAGGAAGAAATAGAAAACCTGAACAGACCTAGAACCACTAAGGAAATTGAAGCAGTCATCAAAAATCTCCCAATAAACAAAAGCCCGGGGCCAGATGGCTTCCCAGGGGAATTCTACCAAACATTTCAAGAAGAATTAAGACCTATTCTCCTGAAACTGTTCCAAAAAATAGAAATGGAAGGAAAACTTCCAAACTCATTTTATGAGGCCAGCATTACCTTGATCCCAAAACCAGACAAAGACCCCATCAAAAAGGAGAATTACAGACCAATATCCTTGATGAACACGGATGCAAAAATTCTCACCAAAATACTAGCCAATAGGATCCAACAGTACATTAAAAGGATTATTCACCACGACCAAGTGGGATTTATCCCCGGGCTGCAAGGATGGTTCAACATCCGAAAATCAGTCAACGTGATATAATACATTAACAAAAGAAAGAACAAGAATCATAAGATCCTCTCAATAGATGCAGAAAAAGCATTTGACAAAGTACAGCATCCTTTCTTGATCAAAACTCTTCAGAGTATAGGGATAGAGGGTACATACCTCAATATCATAAAAGCCATCTACGAAAAACCTACAGTGAATATCATTCTCAAGAAAAGCTAAGAGCTTTTCCCCTAAGGTCAGGAACGCGGCAGGCATGTCCACTATCACCACTGCTGTTCAACATAGTATTAGAAGTCCTAGCCACAGCAATCAGACAACAAAAAGAAATCAAAGGCATCCAAATCGGCAAAGAGGAAGTCAAACTCTCACTCTTTGCAGATGATATGATACTGTATGTGGAAAACCCAAAAGACTCCACCCCAAAACTGCTAGAACTCATACAGGAATTCAGTAAAGTAGCAGGATATAAAATCAACGCACAGAAATCAGTGGCATTCCTATACACCAACAACAAGACAGAAGAGAGACAAATCAAGGAGTCGATCCCATTTACAATTGCACCCAAAACCATAAGATACCTAGGAATAAATTTAACCGAAGAGGCAAAGGATCTGTACTCAGAAAACTATAAAATGCTCATGAAAGAAATTGAAGAAGACACAAAGAAATGGAAAAACGTTCCATGCTCATGGGTTGGGAGAACCAACATTGTGAAGATGTCAATGCTACCTACAGCAATCTACACATTCAATGCAATCCCCATCAAAATACCATCCACTTTTTTCATAGAAATGGAACAAATAATCCTAAAATTTCTATGGAACCAGAAGAGACCCCGAATAGCCAGAGGAATCTTGAAAAAGAAAAGCAAAGCTGGCGGCATCACAATTCCGGACTTCCAGCTCTATTACAAAGCTGTCATCATCAAGACAGTATGGTACTGGCACAAAAACAGACACATAGATCAATGGAACAGAATCGAGAGCCCAGAAATGGACCCTCAACTCTATGGTCAACTTATCTTTGACAAAGCAGGAAAGAATGTCCAATGGCAAAAAAGACAGTCTCTTCAACAAATGGTGTTGGGAAAATTGGACAGCCACATGCAGAAGAATGAAACTGGACCATTTCCTTACACCACACACAAAAACAGACTCCAAATGGTTGAAAGACCTAAACGTGAGACAGGAGTCCATCCAAATCCTAAAGGAGAACACAGGCAGCAACCTCTTCGACCTCAGCCGCAGCAGCTTCTTCCTAGAAACATCACCAAAGGCAAGGGAAGCAAGGGCAAAAATGAACTATTGGGATTTCATCAAGATAAAAAGCTTCTGCACAGCAAAAGAAACAGTCCACAAAACCAAAGACAACCGACAGAATGGGAGAAAATATTTGCAAATGACAGATCAGATAAAGGGCTAGTATCAAAATCTATAAAGAACTTAGCAAACTCAACACCCAAAGAACAAATAATCCAATCAAGAAATGGGCAGAAGACATGAACAGACATTTTTCCAAAGAAGACATCCAAATGGCCAACAGACACATGAAAAGTGCTCAACATCGCTCGGCATCAGGAAATCCAAATCAAAACCTCAATGAGATACCACCTCACACCAGTCAGAATGGCTAAAATGAACAAGTCAGGAAACGACAGATGTTGGCGGGGATGTGGAGAAAGGGGAACCCTCCTACATTGTTGGTGGGAATGCAAGCTGGTGCAACCCCTCTGGAAAACAGTATGGAGGTTCCTCAAACAGTTGAAAATAGAGCTACCCTACGATCCAGCAATTGCACTACTGGGTATTTACCACAAAGATACAAATGTAGGGATCCGAAGGGGTACATGCACCCCAATATTTATAGCAGCAATGCCCACAATAGCCAAACTGTGGAAAGAGCCAAGATGTCCATCGACAGATGAATGGATAAAGAAGATGTGGTATATATACACAATGGAATATTATGCAGCCATCAAAAGGAATGAGAGCTTGCCATTTGCAACGACGTGGATGGAACTGGAGGGTGTTATGCTGAGTGAAATAAGTCAATCAGAGAAAGACATGTATCATATGACTTCACTGATATGAGGAATTCTTAATCTCAGGAAACAAACTGAGGGTTGCTGGAGTGGTGGGGGGTGGGAGGGATGGGGTGGCTGGGTGATAGACATTGGGGAGGGTATGTGCTATGGTGAACGCTGTGAATTGTGCAAGACTGTTGAGTCGCAGTTCTGTACTTCTGGGACAAATAATGCAACATATGTTAAGAAAAAAGAAAAAGAAGAAAATAGCAGGAGGGGAAGAATGAGGGGGAGTAAGTCAGAGGGGGAGACGAACCATGAGAGACGATGGACTCTGAAAAACAAACTGAGGGTTCTAGAGGGGAGGAGAGTGGGGGGATGGGTTAGCCTGGCGATGGGTATTCAAGGGGGCACGTTCTGCATGGAGCACTGGGTGTTATGCACAAACAATGAATCATGGAACACTACATCAAAAACTAATGATGTAATATATGGTGATTAACATAACAATAAAAAACACATAGAACAACAACAGCAAAGCAGAATCAGACCTATAAATACAGAGAACAGACCGGGTGGTTGCCAGAAGGGAACAGGGTAAGAGGATGGGCAAAATGGGTGAGGGGTGTGGGGGGGTTCAGGCTTCCGGTTATGGAATGAATAAGTCATAGAGATGAAAGGTACAGCATGGAGAATATAGTCAATGATATTGTAATAACATGGTATGGTGACAGATGGTAGCTCCACTTGTAGTAAGCAGAGCCTAATGCAGAGACCTGTCGAATTACCAAGCTGTACACCTGAAACTGATTTAACATTGTGTGTCAATGACACTTTAACAAAAAAAAGAACACAATATTTTAGGCAAGATTAAGGTCTTAAATACTAAAGATTGACTTTGGTCTTCTCAGATCAAAATTGCAAACTATTTATATCTTCATAAACAAAAGTACAGATTTTACAATTTCCATATGCTGGTAAACTAAATATGGTTAAAAAGAAAATCATAATAGAAATTTTAAAAGATTTAGAATTCAATGATAAAAACATTTCATATCAAAATCTGTGAAACACAGCAAAAAAAAAAATGCCAAGAGAACCTTATAGCTCTAAAATATTTATTGGAAAACAAAAAAAGGTTCAGAACATTTTTATGCCATATTTAAATAGACAATTTTCCAAAATACTGATAGTCAAATGGGAGTCATCATGGCTGTTTAAATTATAGAATTTAGTTATGGTAAATTCTCAATAAAACTAGAATTTACTGAAATACATTTGATGTATTTTTTTTATTTTACTGAATGACTCAAGGGAAATTACTTGTATATTACAATTAATAAACACAAGCTATACCATAAGGTAAGATGTTAATATTCTTTTAAATTTTTTTAATTTTATTATGTTATATTAGTCACCATACAATACATCGTTAGTTTTTGATGTGGTGATCCACGATCCATTGTTTTCATATAACACCCAGTGCTCCATGCAGTACGTGCCCTCTTTAATAGCCATCACCGGTCTAGCCAATCCCTCTCCCCCCCCCCAAGACCCTGTTTGTTTCTCCGAGTCCATAGTCTCTCATTGTTCATCTCTCCCTCCGATTCCCCCCCTTCATTTTTCCCTTCCTTCTCCTAATGTCCTCCACGCTATTCCTTATGTTCCACAAATAAGTGAAACCATATGATAATTGACTTTCTCTGCTTGACTTATTTCACTTAGCATAATCTCCTCCAGTCCCAACCATGTTGATGTAAAAGCTGGGTATTCATCCTTTCTGATGGCTGAGTAATATTCCATTGTATATATGGACCACATCTTCTTTCTCCATTTATCTGTTGAAGGGCATCTCGGCTCTTTCCACAGTTTGGCTATTGCGGACATTGCTGCTGTGAACAGTGGGGTGCATATGGCCCTACTTTTCACTACATCTGTGTCTTTGGGGTAAATAGCCAGGAGTGCAATTGATATTTGCTGTGGGTTTTTCATAGATGGATTTTAAGAACTTGAGGAATGTTCCCTCTATCCCTGTACTCTGAAGAGTTTCAATCAGGAAAGGATGCTGTGTTTTGTCAAATGCTTTTTCTGCATCAATTGAGAGGACCATATGGTTCTTCTCCCTCCTCTTACTGTGTTCTATCACATTGATTGATTTGCAAATGTTGAACCACCCTTGCATCCCAGGGATAAATCCCACTTGGTCGTGGTGGATGATCCTTTTAACGTATTGTTGGATCCTATTAGCTAGGATTTTGTTGAGGATTTTGGAATCCATATTCATCAGGGATATCGGTCTGAAATTCTTTTTGATGGGATCTTTGCCTGGTTTGGGGATCAAGGTAATGCTGACCTCATAGAATGAGTTTGGAAGTTTTCCTTCTGTTTCTATTTTTTTGAAACAGCTTCAGTAGAATAGGTATTATTTCTTCTTTGAATGTTTGGTAGAATTCCCCAGGGAATCCATCAGGCCTTGGACTCTTGTTTTTTGGGAGGTTTTTGATCACTGCTTCAATCTCGTTATGGTTATTGGTCTACTCAGGTTGTCAATTTCTTCCTCTTTCAGTCTTGGCAGCTTATAGGTTTCCAGGAAGACCTCCATTTCATCCAGATTGCTCAGTTTATTGGCATATAGTTGTTGATAATAATTTCTAATAATTGTTTCTATTTCCTTGGTGTTAGTCATGCTCTCTCCCTTTTCATTCATAATTTTATTAATTTGGGTCCTTTCTCTTTTCTTTTGGATAAGTCTGGCCAGTGGTTTACCGATCTTATTAATTCATTCAAAGAACCAGCTTCTAGTTTCATTTATCTGATCTACTGTGTTTCTGGTTTCTAATTCATTGATCTCTGCTTTAATTTTAATTATTTCTCTTCTAATGCATGGCTTAGGCATCGTTTGTTGCTTTTTCTCTAGTTCTTAAGGTGTAGAGTTAGTTGGTGAATTCGGGATTTTTCTATTTTTTTGAGTGAGGCTTGGATGGCTATGTATTTCCCCCTTAGGACTGCCTTTGCAGTATCCCATAGGTTTTGGACAGATGTGTTTTCATTCTCATTGATTTCTATGAACTGTTTAAATTCTTCTTTGATTTCCTGGTTGACCCAAACATTCCTGAGCAGAGTGGTCTTTAGCTTCCAAGTGTTTGAATTTCTGCCAAATTTTTTCTTGTGATTGAGTTCCAGTTTTAAAGGATTGTGGTCTGAGAATATGCAGGGAGTAATCTCAATCTTTTGGTATCGTTTGAGACCTGATTTGTGACCCCGTATGTGGTCTATTCTGGAGAAAGTTCCATGTGCACTCGAGAAGGATGAGTATTCTGTTGTTTTAGGGTGGGATGTTCTGTAAATATCTATGAGGTCCATCTGATCCAGTGTATCATTGAAAGCTTTTGTTTCCTTGTTGATTTTTTTTTAAACATTTTATTTATTTATTTGACAAGAGAGAGGGAGATAGTGAGAGAGAGCGAGCACAAGCGGGGGAGCGGCAGGCAGGCAGAGGGAGAGGGAGAAGCAGGCTCCCTGCCGAGCAAGGAGCCCAACGCGGGACTCGATCCCAGGACCCTGGGATTACAACCTGAGCCGAAGGCAGCTGCTTAACCAACTGAGCCACCCAGGTGCCCCTCCTTGTTGATTTTCTGCTTAAGTGATCTGTCCATTGCTGAGAGTGGAGTATTGAGGTCTCCTACAATTAACGTATTGTTATCAACATGATTCTTTATTTTGGTTAACAGTTGGCTTATGTAGATGGCTGCTCCCATGTTGGGGCATAGATATTTACAATTGTTAGATCTTCTTGTTGGATAGAGCCTTTAAGAATGATATAGTGTCCTTCTGTGTCTCTAATTACAGACTTTAGTTTAAAATCTAATTTGTCTGATATAAGAATTGATACCCCAGCTTTCTTTTGAGGTCCACTGGCATGGAAGATGGATCTCCATCCCATCACTTTCAGTCTGGATGTATCTTTAGGTTCAAAATGAGTCTCTTGTAGGCAGCATATGGATGGGTCCTGTCTTTTTATCCAATCTGCAACCCTGTGCCGTTTTATGGGAGCATTTAGGCCATTCATGTTGAGAGTGATTATTGAAAGATATGAATTGTCATCCTGTTGCCTGTGAAGATGTTGTTTTTATAGATTGTCCCTGTAAATTTCTGTTGTATATCACTCTTGGGGTCTTTCTCCTTTTATAGAACCCCCCTTAATATTTCTTGCAGGGCCTGCTTAGTGGTCACATATTCTTTCAGTTTCTGCCGGTCGTGGAAGCTCTGCATCTCTCCATCAATTCTAAATGAAAGCCTTGCCGGATAAAGTATTCTGGCTGCATGGTCTTCTCATTGAGTACCCTGAATATGTCTTGCCAGACCTTTCTGGCTTTCCAGGTCTCTGTGGATAGGTCTGACGTTACTCTGATGTTCCTCCCTCTGTACGTAAGGAATCTCTTCCCCCTAAGTGCCCTTAAGATGGTTTCCTTGGTTCTAAGATTTGCAAGTTTTACTATTACATGCCGGGGTGTTGGCCTGTTTTCCTTGATCTTGGGAGGGGTCCTCTCTGCCTCTAGGACACGAATGTTTGTTTCATTCCCCAGATTAGGGAAGTTCTCAGCTACGATTTGCTCAAATACATCTTCTAGACCTCTCTCTCTCTCCACTCCCTCCGGGATTCCAATTATTCTGACATTGGAACACTTCATGGTGTCACTTATTTCTCTGATTCTATTTTCATGGATTCTGAGTTGTTTTTCCCTGGCCTCCTCTTTTCCCTTTTTATCTATTATATTGTCTTCCAGGTCGCTTATTCGTTCTTCTGCCTCAGTTACCCTAGCTGTTAGATTATCTAGATTGGATTGGATCTCATTGATAGCATTTTTAAGTTCTGCCAATTCAGCTTTCGTTTCTGCCCTTAGAGACTCTATGTTGCCATTAATTGATTTCTCCATTCTAGCCATTGTCTTCACAATTGCTAGCCTGAATTCCATCTCCGACATCTTGGTCATATCTGCATCCATTTGTAAATCTGCAGCATAAGTCATAATCTCTGAGTCTTTTCTATTTTGGGGGCTCCTCCTCCTAGTCATTCTGTTGATGGGTATTTGAGGGAATGTATAGAGTCAAATTATTGACCAGAACCCAAGCAAGATGCACCTGTTTTCTTGGGACCTTAGGGTTGCTGGTCTCTTGTTTTCCCAGCCTGTCTTCTGGGGGAGGGGCCTACCGCACTGTTACTCAGGCAACCCTGTTTGGGCAGAGTTGCCCTGCCCCCTGTGGCGGGGGATGGGCTCAGCGGGAATCAGTTTTTGGGGGCTTTTGTTCTCTGGCGGCTTTCCCTGGCAGCTTTCCACATCTCTTCCGCGAGTCAGAGCAGAAGAGACCGTTTCCAACCCTCCACCTCAGAGCAGAGAGACCGCAGTCTGTTCTTCAGTGAGCTCTCCAGGCCACACTGCCTCCGTTTCTGTCCGTGCTGCTATAAACTGCAGCGGCCTGGGGTGTGCGCCCCTCCGCAGCGCCCCCAGTCCTGCCTCCAGGTCAGGGCACGTCTCTGCCCTTTGTGCTTCTAAAACCGCCAGCTGCCCCCAGTTCGCACGTGCGACCCCGCTGCTCCGGGTTTCTGCCCTGGGGGCTGCCCTAAGGTCCTTTCCCCACTGCTACGGGTCTGCGAGTCTCTGCCCTGTCCCCCGCATGCGAGGCTGTCACTCACTGGGGGTGTAGGATCCCCATGGCCAGGCTGCCTCCCGCTGCTGTTTATCCTCCAATATCTGCCCGCGGAATCACGGCTCCCCGCTCTGTACCTCGAAACCAATCACCGGCGATATTCTGTTTATAGAGATCCAGATCTTCTTACATCTCAGGCTGGTTTCGTGGGTGCTTAGAGTGGTCTGGTAGATATCCAGCTCAATTCCGGGGACCAGTTGAAATAGGGTCCCCTACTCCTCCGCCATCTTTCCTTCCTCAAGAAGTTAATATTCTTAACTGTTATTGTTAGTATTTATTGGCATTAAGACTTTCTGGGGGGAAAAAGGTCTCCAAAATCACATTTTTTCCATGAGAAACTGTGAATTGACAAATAAAAACTCACCCTAGGTACAGAGAAATGGGTCTCAAGCCTAGATGATCTATTACACTTTTGAAGGGTGATTTCAACCAAAATTAGGTGGACTCTTTCAGCAGTAGGGGGTGAACAAAACTGCTGTGGTCTATACCCTCCCCTTGTGCCTGGATCCATTCTCCTGTCGTTCTGTATTTTTCATCTTTTAAAATAGGGCTGCCCAATAATAACCACTATGGTCTTGCTGAGAGTATTTTGACTTCTCTGCCCAACTGGTGTGTCTTCTCTAATGATGCTGTACCCAAGGAAGACTCATGCACCAAACATTCAGGCTTCATGACCGAAGCCAAGAAGGGCTGAGCACAGGTGGGAAAGAGAGAAGGAATACCCTCAAGAATCAACATCTGTCACAGTAGTGGACAACAGCTTTGGGAATGAAGTTGACAGGACGAGGCTGAAAGTGGGAGGGGGATTATGAAATGCTGCAGTAGGAAGAGAGTTTCATTTGTTTGTTTTGCTAACTTATATAAGCCCGTTCAAAACACAACCTTTGAACGAAGCAGGAAATACTCATGCTGCTCTAGTTTCCACCATGTGGCAGATATTATGACGTCAATAAAATCTCTTTCCACCCATGGCTGTCTTTCCTCCTAATGTTACCCAGGACCTAACATGTACTGAAAAGGAGTGCCCTGTATCAAATACAGTACTCCCAAATTCATTTCCTATAGTTTCTGACATCATTTCTACTTTGTTAAAAGAAAGTCTGAGTCACTGTTATTTTACCATGTCAAAAACCAGACAACAAATATGGAAGCAACCTGTATAAATAAAGTAAATATGTTCAGGAACTGGTGAGAAGCTTCAGATATATGAAACAGTAGGAAGAAAATATTTTTCCACTGATTTCCATAAAGATAGGAAGGGGACTAAAAATGGAATTTTAAGGTGAACAGAGATCAGAGAATTCATTAAGGATCCAGTGCATGGGAATAGTAGCATGCATTAGGCAGGGCTGTTCCCCAAAATGTGTTTAATACAGGTTCAAACTCCGCTACTTGACTTGTGAGAAATGAGACATCCTAGAATTGTCATACTAGATCAGAAAGATAACCCATCAAGGGGAGAATTCTACTTTTAACAAGGACATCCAAGGCCAATCCAGTTGCCCATGGCCTCACATTTTCTATCCAAGTCTTAGATGTACATCAAAATTCCTACTTGCTTTCAGATTATGGGGTGAAATTACTGCAGACAGTGAAACATTCTCGAGCTCCACCTCTGAGTAAGGAGCAGCTTACTTGACTCCCAGAACAGCTTACCACTGGCAACTGCTCTAAAGGCAGGATTATGGTGTCATCCAGTGTTTTGTTTTGCAGCGCTTGTCCTTAGCACTAGCATTCCCATAATTACTAACTTACAGGCATGAGGGTGGCCAGATACCCAAAGTTACCATGAGAATGAGGAAAACAGGAAAAGGCCACATACTCAAAGAAGAGAAGAGCCTGTCTTGCCTAGGTGGTTTGCCTAACATTGGTTTCATACAAATAGCCCACTCTTTGGTTGCTGAAGAAAAGTGAACAGCCTGTTTCTTCACAATCTACTCAGATGGCTGGCTGGGCCAGAACTTTACAGATTTCTATGACCTTCTCTAACTGGAAGCTGTGATATGCAAACAGAAGGACTGATGCACAGCAGAGCGGTCTGTGAGCAGCATGGCTGGGAAGGGTCATGATCAGATTCAGCACCCAATAACACCTAACGAGCCAAAGAAAACCTGGCACTCCCTTCACATCTTCCCATATGCCAGTCTTCTGCACCCAAAACAGCCAAAGACCTGACATAATTCGCTTTATGAAACACTATCAATAGTGCCATTAAACAGGTAAGATCTATTGAAAGAAAAAGTCTAAAGCAAGACAAAAATTAAAGTTGATATATTTCTCAGGCCACATATTTATTCTTATCCTCTCCTCAAAACTTCGGCCAAAAGAATTACATCATATTATCTTATACATTAGCTTTCCTTAACTGGAAAAGTAAATACACACACACACACACACAAAGTAGATACACACACACACACAAGTAGATACACACACACACAGTTCCTTCTAAAACTAATTAGAATAATAAAGACAGGTTAGGAAACTCAAAGTTTGACTTTAAAATTGAACTTTTAAAATTCCTAATGTAATTGGATCTGTTTCGTTAAAAAAGCAAACCCAACCCTACCATTCAAAGGGAAGTCTTAACTGTCCATAGAGTAGTAGGTGGTAAATGATTACTGTTAGAAAACAGTCTAGATTCTTTGATCAGAAAATCTTCCCTAAGTCTTACATTAGGGAAAAAGGGGGTGGAGGCATAAGAAATTAACCCTGCCAAATGCCCATTAAGGAAAGAAAGCTAATTGTGTTTCTCAGCAGTGGGAGGTGCACTGAGACAGGTTATAATTGCCAAGTGGAAGGAAAGGCTCCTAAAGTCCCACTTACCCAATTCTCAGTTCTGCTGCAAGTTAAAGCAATGTCATGCTGGGAAGGGGGCAAGATGTCCCAGTTCCTCTCATTTCATTTTGCCCTCATCCAACAAGACAAACGATAATGGGAACCTTAATGAAGCTAAATAACATGCAAATTAATGACAGTCAGTGGCTAAATGAGAACAATTCACCTGGGTAATACAATTTCTTTATCTGAAATCGTGTCTAGGAAAGGTTATCTCAGTAGAATAGCCTCCTACTCCCAATCCCAAAAGCATAACAAAACAAAACTACATACAGATAATGCATCTGCCAAAACACTTGTATAGGAGGGAAAAAGGCAATTCCCGAACTACGAATTAATGAGTCATACTAAGGGCATAGAAAGATGTAATGAAGTTGCCATAAAATTATGAAGCAAATTTTATTTTTTACTGCCTAAAGATTTCAAAAGTTAAATATGATGCTTGCCCCCAAAATCTACTACACAGCCTGGATATGCCCACCGTGTATGCTAGGAGAAGCTGAAGAGGGAATGGGCTGTGTTAATATCACATGACATAAAACATAAAACCCCATTATAACGTTATAGCAGCAGCTAATAGGCATTAGGTTACAACTCCAGGAACCACCTCTACTACTTGCAAAGGTCGATGGAAGTCTGTGGCAATTCAATTATAAAGTGAATAAGACCGGTTCACTTGCAATGTCAATAGAAGTCGAAGCAAATTGCTTTATTCTGTAAAGCCAGAGAGCATTTTTACACCATCATCACAGTCCTGAAGTATTATTTACAGACTCAGATTTCTGCCTACATAAACAAACAAAAAATATAACAACCATGTACTCTTGTCCTTAGGAACCAAAAAGTAATCAGATACTGAATCAAACTGTCTTCCATAAACTTCTGAGGAAGGCTGACACTTTGACAGCTCAGGAAATTTAGATCACTGCTCAGAACACAAACTCCAATCCAGCTGAGACAATGAGGGCTGCTGGACTTCTAGCTATTTACCTGTCCTCCTCTCCTCCCCTGCCATTCTTCTCCCCTGAGGAATGTTAATTATCATCAAATGCCAGATTAAGACACTAGAAACAAATATGCCTAGGTATTATGCTTGACAAAAATAAAAGACGGAGTTATACTTTCTTTGAAAGTATATCTCATATGAAAATATATTTGAAGCCCTCTACTTCATACATCAGACCCTCAAAAAAATAAGCTAAAACTCTTGATATGTGCAAAATATTGGGTGGTTTACAACTATCAACTCATTTGTTCTTGGCAAAAAACCATGTGAAATTTTATTGCCCCAAACCCTTGAGGCTTAGAGGAGAATTTGCCGTGATCATAAAAGACAGAAAGAACACAAGGATTTAAATCCAGATTACTTTAAATCCAAACTTGACCACAAACAATCCTACCAGTCAATAAAACTCTTTGGCTACCTAAGTCTTTCCAGTAATAGTGATCCCCAAAGTGCTTGGACAGTGTGGCTCAGAGAGTGGCCCAGGTAGAAAGTGAAAGATATTACATCAAACAGGAAACCACTAACCAGCAAGACCTATCCATTCTCAATGTGGCACCAATGAAGTCTGTCCAAGCCAACTCATGCAAGAGGGGCTGCAAACCCTTCTTGCTAGGATCTGTTTCATTCTTTCCACTTCAAATCTTAAACTTACATCCAGCACGCCAAATACCAAGCACAGCTTGCATCAGTGTTAAGCCAAAAGTTTTGTAACTTAAATACATATATATTTATGTGGTATATGTGTATTCATTTGTGTTTATATGTATATGCGTGTATAACAATATTGTGTATAAAAATATGTACATATGTGTATAACAAATACTTGTGTGTAACAAGTACTACGTATGTGTAACAAGTAATATAGGAAAAAGGAACACAGATATGAATAAAGAAGAAAACCATGACTCTCACCCCTTAAGTATAACCATGGTCGTAACTGATTCATATTCTTCCAGATTTATTTCTATGCTTCCACATTTCTTTACACAGTTGTTCCTTTAGAAGTGAGATTATTCTGAAAATTCTGTTTATAGCTTGCTTTATTCACTCAAAAGCATACCACATATATTATCTCTGTGGAAACATTTTTTGTTATCATTGGAAGACTAAAGCCTGTGTGTGGTCAGTAAGGGTCTTGCATTATCTACTTGCGTTGGGCTCTGGAACACAAGGCCCTCTTAGGAGTACATCCGTACAAGAGACCGCATAGAATACTATACATCAGTGAAAAATGGGGAAAGAGAGCTCTCTGTAGCAACATGAGAAGCAACAATGAGTATATTATAAATTTTTTTTAATTAGGTACAACTCTGTTGGGTCCATAAGGAGGTAAGTAAGAGTCTATATTCATATTTGCTTATAAATACATCAAGAATTCTGGAAGGATGAGTGAGAAACCACAGGTTAAACCACGGGAAACCGAGGCTCTTCAGCCTCACACAAACAGCACGCGCACAAACAGCAGTTTCAAATGGTACAACCCTTCCAACAACAGTGGTCAGCAATCCAATTTGGATCTCAACTCTGAAATGATTTAAGAAACTATAGGTTGAACTACATGAAATTTCTGATAGCTTTTCTATTTCTGCCCTAATAAATGAATTTTTTTTAAATTGCCGATATTAGATAACTTTGGAAATAAAAGATGGCACTTTCATATGGTGAGCAGTGGGGGGAGGGGTAGAGGGAAAGAGAGAATCTTAAGCAGGCTCCACGCCCAGCACAGAGCATGACACAGGGCCGGATCTCACAACCCTGAGTTGAAATCAAAAGATGGATACTTAACCAACTGAGCCACCCAGGCACCACCCCCGCTTTTTTTTTTTTTTTTTTTGCAGGGGCAGTGGGGAGAGCCCATTTCTGCCACAGAGCACTGTGCCCCAGATTTAAAACCATACCCATCTCTCTTTCATCTCCTCCATCAAGACCATTACTCTGAATCCAGTACAAGAAAACTAGGTACTTTTTTTTAAAATGTTAAAACTAAAAATCATTCCTAAAGTTAAAAAAGAAATGGACCGAGTCCCTCTGAAAGACTCTGAGGCCAGCAGGCCATGTGTGTTGAATCAGGGGAAGAGGACCTCTGGCTACAGCACTTATGTTCAGCACACCAGCCGGGTGCAAAGGGGCCAGACCGTGGGATCGCACTGCTTGGGTTCAGTCCTGGCTTTGCACTGGCCAGCTGGGAGACTTAGGTGTCTTTACTGACCCCTGGGCCTGTTTCGTGAACCATAAAATGTAATTTCTAGTTCTGAATTCAAGCAGCTCTCGGACGGTTATGAGGGTTATCTATTATCTAACAGACATTGCTATAAACAGTGTCTGGCATTCAATATGGTATATGTAACTGTTCACCATTATCACCCTCCAAATTCTGTATCTTGTTCTTGCATTAACTATTAAAATGTTTAAGAAAAAGAATACACCTTATAAATAACTAAGATAATCAACAAAGACTTAAATAAGCACTATTCTCTTCTGACCTGAAGAGAAAAATAAAATCGTGACCATAATTGCATCTGAAGCTCAAAAAATCATGCTGCTGATTTTAGAGAGCAAATATTAGTATATGCAAAACGCCAGCCCAAGAATTCATTTTAATAGGTTTGAAGATTTTTTTTCATCCAAGGGTGACATTGGACTCCTTCCAGATACTGTGCAGAGGGTACACAGCAATGCCATGGAAAGCAGAATGAGCCCTCAGAGGAAACCAAGCTGTAGAGCTGCTACTCAGAGTTCACAAGAGGCAACTAGAGAGGACAAGTTATAGGAATATTCTCCACTGTTGACTCAAGCTCACATTCTTTCTTTTTCTTCAACAGCTGGTAGGGATTCAGGAGGTAAAACTGAGCTGTCATAGGTTTGTTTTGTTATATTAATTGTAGACAGCACCCTTACTTCGTGGTAACTTTTATCTTGGTCCAAAAGGGTTTTCTGAGTAATAGAAGTTACTTGGAATTGGCCACACTGAGCTAATACCTTCCCCTCTTCAAGATTTCTGCTCATCTTCCTGGCTATCAAAGAAAACGTTTCAAATCACTCACTCTTGACAGCCTTAAAAATTCTATTTCATTCAGGATAAACAATACTTTGGTTGGTTTGAAAAGATGTTTCTTAGACAGCCCGGCTACCTCCTACGCTGTAGGAGTTTCAAAAAGGGCTATAAAGAGAATGACAGCTGCTTGAATTCAGAACTAGAAATTAAAATAAAAGCTATTAGAAGTGAAGAAAAAACCCACACCACGGGGAGACAGCTTTAAAGAATTTTTCTCTCTTCTATAAATTCTAGTTACCTGCCATGAACTTATTTTCACCACAGAAGCAGCTATGTATTTTTTTGAAGGCATTAAATAAGCTTTTTCCCTCCAGAGAAAAGGGGAAATGTTCATCCCACACAGAAGCATAGTTAAGATTATATAGGAAGTCATATATGAAGTTGCCGTGTGCTTTGTCACTAACATTAGGGGGGCTGAGCTTCTGGGAGGCTTCTGGGGAGATGCCAATGCAGGGGAGGCAGCTCGCATGATTTATGGGCACACCACAACTCAATTACAGCCCTGAAATTTCTGGCTGCCTTTTCCAACCCATTGATCTCATCACTGTAAAAGTGAGTTAAGAAATAATCTGTCTACATATACTGTCACTGATTCAAGCCTGGTCTTAGATTTAACTTCACAATACAGTAATTCCATGTCAGGGAATCATAACATTCCTCTGGAGAGATGGCAAGAGGCCTGGCACTCAGGAAGTTATTATCTAGAGCCCATCCATGAAGTGTCATGCCAAAAAGAAAAAATAAGAATCGTGAGAAGATTGCCAAGCTTGAGCCAAAGATCTGTTTGTGCTCAGTTACTTAGCTTGGTTATAATTCTGTGTCAAGCTGATCAGACAGGTCTACAAGAAAATGTCAATAGCTATAGAATGTCACTGAAAATTCACATCAACAATGGTTTTACGGTGGTTCTTCTTACATTTTGGGGAGGACAGAGCAGTTGCAATTCACTTACAAGAGCATGTTTTCATGAAGGCAATTTCTAAAGATGGTCTCTTGGGAACCGAGATTAGAGAGTACATAGCAGCCATGACTGTCTGTTATCCACCCTCGACATCTACTAAAACGAGCGTCTGTTAGTATAGCACTTGCCTCGCATCCTTTACCCTCCCAGCCTGTGAGTGAATGGAGATATAAGTCTTTGAGGTAAAGCAGAGGGGAAAAAATGAGCTCTCTATTGTTCACAGTTATGAAACTATTCTTTCTCTAAGAAGACGTAACACTTAGTATTATTTAATATTTTTTCTTAAAATATTCAGAAAAGTTCAGTATTTTCTTAATATTGACTTTCCATAGGCAATATGGAAACAGACTTTCCATATACTCTATTTATACCAATACATTTTACACTATTTTTACCAAACCTATTTTCCAAAGCAGTTACATACAGCAATATGTATTGAAGATGCTAACAAAATGAGATATTTCCTTCCTCTTGATGGAAAGGTGGTCTAGATATTAAAACAAAAAGACCCTCAAGGCAAAATCTAAGACATAAAGGCAATGATACATTTATCTATGAGCCTAAAACGTGGCTGAAGACCTTGTTTCGATTATCTGCCTTCATTCTCCACATCCAGTCAGTTAAGAAGTCCCCTCAATGTGCTTGAATATCTCTCCCAGATTTATCTTTTATCCCTAGTGTGGGTTCAAGACCACATCAACCTGAGCCTAAACTACTTAACCAGCCTTTGCCACGGACTTTCTGATTCTTACAGACAGATTAAGTCCCATTAAATTTCCTTTAATATTATTTTCTATGTTACAACTCTTCTCCCTTGCTGATAAACAGTAACTTCTCTTAGCATTCTAAATATAAGGCGCCTTTCTCTGGTTTTAGTAATAATACTGAACAGCAGAAGCTAGTATTCGAGTGTTTACTATATGCCAGATACTGTATTAAGTATATTAACCACCTAAAACCTTCCCAACCATCCTCAGTAGTAGACATTATGATAACTCCTATTTTGTAGGTAATAAAACAGACTTAGGGTAAGCTATTTGCTCACTAGTAGAGTGAGAATACAAATTCCTTAGTCCAGACTTCTAACCACCTATTCCTTCCTCAGGCTGACCTTGCCAGGGTGGGCAGCATCTCATCAGGTCCGCCCATCACTACCCCTCATCCCTGCCCCCTTCTGATCAAGCTAGCCTCCTCTTTACCCCCCCCCCGCCTTATTCTTGATCAGCGTTGCTGCCATGCCTTCATTCAAGCTAGTCCCCTCACCTGAAATCATTCCCCATCCAACTCAGCTCAAGGAAACTAGGAAACCTTCCCTACCTCCTGCAGTCCTGGAGGAGTTCCCTTCCTGAGGGCCCTCACAGCTGATAGCCCAGCGCTGGACACTTACTGCCATGTTGTTTCATTATTTCACTACGTAGTGACAGAAGGAGAGTAGAATATCAGCTCCTTGAAACAGAAACCCGGTGTGACATGATGCAGAGTTTATAAAAGCTCTTCAATAGATATGCAGTATAGGGGCACCTGGGTGGCTCAGTTTGTTAAGTGTCTGCCTTCAGCTCAGGTCATGATCCCAGGGTCCTGGGATCTAGCCCCTCACTGGGCTCCCTGCTGAGCAGGGCAGCCTGCTTCTCCCACTCTCTCTGCCTCTCCCCTCCACTCATGCATGTTCTCTCTCTCTCTCTCTCAAATAAATAAAATCTTTAAAAAAATAGATATGCAGAATTCTGATTTTAGTATCCAGTATAAGAAAAATCACTAATAAATGATAGAGGCAGAAAAACTCCAAACTGCCAGGAGCATTCCATATTTTAGGATTAAAAATCTACATTTCAAAAGACCTTATAGTAGCCTACTTTTTTAGGTCTATTCTCTTGCTTATGTCTCATAATTCAGTAAGCTTTTTTTTGACATACCTAAGGTGGCTCATTTGTCTCATCAGGATTATTCTCATTGACAGGGAACATCTAAATGTTAGGCAATCATTTAAAAAAAATCTAACTTGGTATCATTTAGGCTAAAAGGACATCTATATATGACTTCTTTGTCCAATTTCAGAGACTGATCCATGTCACAGTATGTTCTTCCTTAGAACAGAAGGGAAATGTTCATGCTTCACTGTTTATCTATCTCCCTTTCAACAGTTACATTTTCGCTTTTTGCTTATAAGGCTCTGCATCCTTGTCACACTGTAGGACTACAATAACACATGTTCAACAAAATGTGCTGCAGTTAGCACATCCAGGATCCAAGTGTGAAAGTGCCAACCCAACGATACCCAAGTAAGACCTACTCTATAATATTAAATCTTACCAACTGGCTTGCAAGATGATTCTGTTTTCAACTCTCCATAAATATTTTTTAAGTTGCCTAAACAAATAAACTGCTATATCATGTACAAAAGAAGATGGGCACAGCATACCTAACTACCCAAGAAGATACAAATAAAAACTTGTCCTGTGAATGCCTCGTTCTGTTTAAAATAAGAACTAGCATAAAGAAAGAGAGCTTACTCAAAATTTAGATGACAATCATCTTCTCTCCCACTCCCCAAACCTTTAAAATTTTTCTTTTGCCTGAAATGAAAATAACAAAGAATATATCTCATATACCTCACAACCCTTCCTTGTATTTGGGAGAATTAGAGCAAAGACAACAGTCTCGGAAGTCAGGCTCTGCACTCAAGCAGGGAATCTGCCTGGGGGTCATTCTCTCCCTCCCTTCTACCCCTCCCCCCCCAAAAAAGAAGACAACAGTCTCTATATAAGAGGTAGTAAGGACATAAATGTGGAGGGGGCAGAAGAAAAGGAATATATGTTATATACTAAACTTGGAGTTACTTTATTACTAATTCTAAGAAAATAACACAGAAAGATAATTGGAGAATGAAGGTAGACCTCTGATTTTTAGTTTTCCTTCTAGCACTTTCCAGCCTACCCCATATTTTGCTATTTCACAGCAGACTTAGCCAAATCTCCTCAACTTTGAAGTTCATGAGATTATTAAATGCTATATGAAAATGAATATGGCTTCTACAAAATAAAGATAAGAATTTTAGTAAAGACTTAATAGCTGCTCTATTTAAAGAAATCTAGCCAGAAACTATATCCATTTCAGTTCATATTAATCATCAACAAGGATCCTTAAGCAACTAAATGGAATTTTAAAGTCTTTTGCAAAAAGTAAGTTTAATATCATTTAATCATATATTACAAAAAAATAATGACCATTGTCTATACAGTATGGCTAGATGTGCCAAAGCCAACTGAAGTTTTTAACAAAGTAAAGATACTAGGCATCTTTAATTAAAGTGGTCATCTCTCAATTGGGATGGGGGTGGGGTTGAACATATCATAATAAAAATCATGTCTAACAGCAGAGGGTTTCGCTCTCATTTTACACCCGCTTAGATTCTCTGCTTCCAGGCCTATCCTACATCAGCTCATGTAACAGGCTTGCTTTGCTGACTCTTTGCTAATAATGCTTTTTGATATGCCTGATGTTAAATTGAAGCCAGTTCTGATGGTTTTCCAGGGTTGGCTATTTGGTACATCAGAAAGTTTCATACCCTACTCAATGTAGAAGAAGAAATAACATACTACAAACCACTTAACTCAAATACCAAATCTGTGACCAAATCATAGGACTGAAGAAAATCTCCAGTTATCCAGTCTAGTCCCTTGAATCTTGGCAGATAATCCACCTAAATCTAAGCAAAACCTATTTGCCCTGGGTTTCATTAAGTCAAGGTTAATTTATACCATAGTGCATAAATGGGAGAAAGAGCATATTTGCATTTAAATTTTCTATCAGACTCATAAAAGCTATAAAATTGAGAAAAATAATCCACCAAAGTTGGCTATAATGCATACCTTAACCAAACCTAGAGAAACATAGCAAGTGACTACTACCATTGATAAGAAGAAATACAAAAAAAATTTATGTCTTAATGGCAAGAATACATTTTTTTTTCCTGGAAGGGGGCAGAGTTTTCAATATGCTAAGTGATATTCAATAACACAGTTTTTTAGTAACCTTCCCCTATATGCTTCCTTTCAAAAGCTTTTCTCTTCATTTATCCCCCACTCACTCTCTTTTTGGAAAATGCAATATGTAGACCCTACTATACTCTCTGAAATAATTCTTTTTCACAAACCTGAGTTCCACTAAAGCTTAGCTACAAATAATGGGGGGGGGGGATAAATAATAGTTTTTAACTGCTTTATCTTATGACCTCTAAGATCAAATAAAATCACTCTATGACAAAATCATGGACTTTCCTGATTCTGATAACTTGCAACACCAATGACAAATTCCAAGGCTGCAATCAAGAAAGATTAATGTAAAGTTATAAAATACAAAATGTAGACTAAAACATCATATAAATAATGAACATAAAAACAGACTAAAGGAATTGAATATTTCACAATCTTTTCCCCTTATAATCAAATAATTAAGAATTATTATATGACCTAAAAACTAGGAAAGTTATGATTATATACCATCGTGAGCATTCCCATAAAAGATGTGCCAAACACTACTTCAGCAACTTCTTACCCATTAATAATCACTTAGCAACCCAATGACCAAAAGACCAGTATACCATGTATACATAATTGGGTATTATGATTTAATTCCTTAAAATACCAAAAAAGTAGATGTGATTCTAAGACAAACAGCCCCTCTCTGATCATTTCCTTTCTGAAATATAGCCAATTCAGTTTTGCTCAAGGGCCCATGAGCCAATGTAGATACTCTTCTGTATCTCCTTGACTTCTTTTTCTCTTCCTACTTCCCAACATTAGCCTCTTTCACGATTTATTAACACTTCCCCCAGAGGACAAGTGAGATACAAGAAACGGTGCAATTCAAACCAGTCAGTTTTACTCCTTATTAGCAACTCTGTTGAGACAGTGAAGGTGAGAAAAAAAGAGAACAAAAAAGTTAGGTGGGATCAGAAGATGAAACTGATGTCTAAAAGGAAGCTCTGAAATTATAGGTTGATTTTAATGATTCATACTCTTCCTATGGAAAATAAGGATCTGATTGTAAAACTATAGTTGTATCATATGATGTATGTCTTAAACAATGTAAAAGACTACCAGCACACTTTCGCCCCTCGTGCTATTACAGGAAGCATTCCGAGTCCTCCTGCAGAGACTCCCAAGTCACTTGTCACTTGCTCGCGTGGATCTCTGGATATTAACTACCTGGACATCTGACTATATAGCTCCTTATGATGAAGGTACTATATTTGTTTCTGTCTGCATTCCCTTTCTCCCTCTGACAATCACCTCATACTTCCAAACCAGCATAACTTTGGTAGCTTAAAAGGATAATAAATGAAAAATACGGGGCGCCTGGGTGACTCAGTCGGTTAAGCGTCTGCCTTCGGCCCAGGTCATGATCCCATGGTCCTGGGATCCAGCCCTGCATTGGGCTCCCTGCTCGGTGGAAAGCCTGCTTCTCCCTCCCCCTCTACCCCTGCCTGTGTTCCCTCTCCCACTGTGTCTCTCCCTGGCAAATAAATAAATAAAATTAAAAAAAAAAAAAAAGAAAGAAAGATACAAACAAAAAGGATTAGAAGAAGAAGAATGACGATGAATTTCAAGTTCAGGAAATGTCCTCAACAGGTGTGAAGTCCCACAACAAAAGAGTCCCCGTTTCAGACATGCCTACTGAAATTGGAGGTTCTGAGACCAGGATCATCTTCCTCTCCACACCAATAACCACATGATTACAAATTGGCAATCGGTGACTTCCACAAGGCACCATCTTGTTTTGTAGAGATCCGTGTTTAAAATTCAAATTTCCAAGCTCTCTTTAAACAGCAAGGCAATCTGGCAAAGCTGAGACAATGTGGCTGCATGACAACAAGTAACTGGAACATGGCAGCCGGGATGAGACAGGAGAACTTCCATTTGCCAGAGTCCCACTGCAGCTTACTTCACTCAGCCTGGCCCCCGAAGGCAGGTCACTTTGCCACCCCTGCTAGATAGGAGATGCCAGCATCACAAGAAAGGCCAAAAAATGGGCCAAGTAAGATGCAGAAGCTAGTGCAACAGAAAAGACACTGTGCCTCTAATCTAGATGCATTTAACATTAAACTATCAGCTCCTCTCAAAAGATCTGCTTTAATTTTAGTTCCCCTTTCCATTTGTCTCAGAGTTATATAACCTCACAGGAGGTCACACAAGTCTCCCAAAAAAGAAATTTAAGCTGTCTTTTAAAAATAAAAAAAGCATGCATAACAAATACAAACACAAACCTGAAACTTGCATTCTCTCTCTGACAAGAAAGCTTTACCCTCCTTGTTAATCTCAAAAATTATCATCTTAAGGGGAAAAGGAATTAAAGCACAAAGGAAGGAAAACCATGGCCTTCCCTGGGGACATACGATATACCATACTCTGGACATGCTGTCAAGCAGAAAAATATAATTAACATCTTACCATCTTCCAGCTCAAGACAAAGATTATATACAGCCACAGGTCTCTTAGTCCTCTGGCCTTGTCTCTTCGATTGCCTTGGTGGAGCATTTGGGGGTGATGTTGACAGGGAGACCGGCTCTGGGAATGTGGCATCAGGCAGGGTCCTAAAAATCTGCCATCAAAGCACAAAGAACATTAATCGTTTCCCATGAACAGAAACCTGTGTGTTGCAATAGTAAACCAATATCAAACAACATTTGATTTGGAGCTCATCCAAAACACGCTGCAGCCAAAAACCCATTCCTTCAAATTTCAGGTACAGGTTCTAAGCCTTTCATTTATTTTTTTACCAGAAGATTTCAAAATAAAATTTCCCATTAAGATTAAGTAAAAGCAACATCCAATCATTACATTTCAAAATAAATTCATTCCCAAACTAAATATGTATAATTATCTCTACCAGGTGTAGACAATACCACAGCTACTCATCCACAAAGAAAGTAGCCAGGATAAAATGTCAAAAGTAAATATCCCATTAAATTTCATACAGGGTTATATTTATGCCAAATGCTGGTCTCAATTTTTTTCAAACTACATAAACAGAAACATAGTACTGCAAATATTTTTTGCACATTTAAAAATAGCTTATGCTTATGAAATTACCTTTCAGATTCCCAAGTACATTTTTCATAAAATGATTTATAGATTTTATCAATTAATACCTTCCAACTTCTTTTAATAATTTCTCTTCCATTTATGAAACCTAGAATATTAGCACCTTGATTATCTCACAGTGTCACTCATAGATCAGCAATAATAACATTAATTAAAATGTGCTGGCTCTTTGCTTAGCAATTTTTTTCTTTTGAGAAAAGCGAACTGTACTGTAAAGAGAAGCATATCATGCAGAGGTGATTTATAATAGACCTTCTAAGACCTGGGTTCAGAGGCTTCCTGTCCCCAACAACACTGCAGACCCTTCAGTCTTTGATGAAGTCATAAAATAAAATATTTAGATACATCAACCTAATAGACACTGCATCTCCAAAAGGGCTGATGGTCCCCAAGTGAAAGCAGGAAACAGGAAGAAAGCTAGCTAGCATTAAACAAGATATAAATATAAAACTCACAATAAAAGGCACTGTGGGAAAACCCCACTGCTGCAAGGACATGATTATTTATGCATTTAAATAAAAACAGGCGTGTGACCTGGGTATACGAGTGAGGGTGTGACATATATGTATCACATTTAACAGCTAACAACCATGTCAGTTATACTCGCAGAGTCTAAAAGTTCTCACCTAAAAACTATTATATACCAATAAAAATAGATAATTTCAACAGAGCCTTTGCTTTATAGTACCATACTGCCCCCTCATGTGTAAATGGAATACAAAATGATTTAAATTACTCTGGATAAATATTTGCTAGTGAAAATGTAATTTAGTGCTCCAACTGGGAACCTGCTAACACCATATTTCCACAGACTCTGTGTTCCAATCGGGCATTCTGGCAAATAGCAAACTACTTATCTGCCTTAAAAAAAAAAAAAATCCTCTGCTGTCTAAACTACTGTCCACAGCTGGATTTACTACCATCTGTCACTGTGCAAATTAAAGTAGGTTGTGGGGTAGCAGGAGCAGGAGAGAAGTTAGGCTGAGAAGCGCATGACAATGTGAAGGAGAGAAGAAGAGATGGGAAAACTTACTTCCATTGGAAGAAAACAGCACATGTATGCAGCCGACTTTTGGAACAGCTTCTTGATTTACCTGTGTTTGATCTTTACAAATATGGGAAATACCTCTGGGATCGTACTGGAATAGGAAACCAAAAAATACACAGAACCAATACATCCAAAGCCTAAATAAACAATGACAAAGTTACATCCCCTGAACTGATGCTGGATAGCTGATAACCTTCCGAACAGACCTTCCTCCAAGATCCACACTGATGACTAATGTTCCCCCACACACCGCAGGGTAAGAGGATGAGTGGGAGTGTGGGGGCTAAGCTGTGGGGCAGCTCAAGTCTACAGAGTCAAACTACCAAGCAAGTCAGGACCTGGGAGTGGGACTCCAATGCTCTCAGGGGACTGATCTGAGACATCCCAGGGCTGAGCCTCTAGAAGCCTCTGGAATACTTATGACAATGTTTAGTTTACATTAGAATATCTAAGAAAATATTATTCATCCATAAAAAGACAAGGAAATCTTGCCATATCTGACAACACGGATGGACACCGAGAGCATTATGCTAAGTGAAATCAGATAGAGAAACACAAATACTTTATGATCTCACTTATAGGAGGAATCTATAAAAAAGAAAAACAAAACAAAACAAAACCGAACTCCTAGAAATAGAACAGATTAGTGGTTGCCAGAGGCAGGAGGATGTGGATGGGGGAAAATGGATGAAGGTGGTCAAAAGGTACAAACTTCTTCCAGTTCTGGGGATGGAATGTACAGCAGGGTGGCTATAGTTAACAATACTGTATTACATATTTGAAAGTTGCTAAGAGAGTAAACCTTAAAAGTTCTCATTACAAGGGGCGCCTGGGTGGCTCAGTCGGTTGGGCGTCTGCCTTAGGCACAGGCCAAGATCCCAGGGTCCTGGGATCGAGTCCCACGTCGGGCTCCTTGCTCAGCAGGGAGCCTGCTTCTCCCTCTCCCTCTGCCTACCACTGCCTACTTGTGATCTCTCTGTCAAATGACTAAATACAATCTTTAAAAAAAAGTTATCATTACAAGAAATAAAAATTTTTAAGTATGTGAGGTGATGATGGGTGTTAACCAAACTTACTGTCATAACCATCTCACAATACATACATATATCAAATCATTATACTGTACACCTTAAACTAATACAAACATTTTATGTCAATTATATCTGAAAAAAACTGGGGAGAAATTATATGTGGGAATGGGGACTAGGCTTCAGTTTTCCTTGGATTTGCATTTTAAAGCTTCCAGGTGATTCTTCTGTGGAGCCAAGGCTGAGAGATGCCCATTCAGACAATCATCATATAGCACTCTCTACTTTTGTTGGGTAGACCAAAGTCAAAACCAAAACACCACAAAAATTATTTCAGAAAAACTGACACTGAACATACACAATCAATTCCTTGGACCTTCCCAAGTCTTAATCAGAGTAAAATATTTCAAAGATTCTAAATATCAACCATTCCCTCAATAAACTCCGTGTTTTGTTAACATTTCAAAGAGTTAACCTATCATCTGAATGAGGGGGTACCAAAGCACATTTGCTAACTTGAGAAGGCACTATCCTAGCTTTTAAGTCTTCTCAACTATGTAGTCCTTAAAACAGCATACCTCATTTTCTCATCTGTATAATGAGGGCTATAACAACTAGATCTCATGTTATTACAGGGATTAAATGAGAAAATGTTTATAAAGTGTTTAGTATAGCAGTTGGCCCACCGTAACCAGAAATAAACGGGAGCTAATGATACTTGTAATACGATCACATATAGTAAATAATGGTAATAAAAATGGATTTAGACCCTCACTACTCAGCTCAACCACTGTTTTGAAAGGGCACTAATTTCTTGAGGTCTTGAATATTCCTCCAATTCACTGTTTAGTTATTCTAAACACTATGATTCTAAAATGTTTATGGATAAAGCCCATCAAGCAAAGGGCAAAAGGGAAGAAACAAATAGAGCCCCTTACTGAAATTCCCAAGTCAGCCAAAATCACATCATTATTTTGTGTGCACTGCAGCTCAAAAATTTGAGATTTAAATTACTTCCTCTTTCATTGAATACATTTAACATTTAAAAAACGCCTACTAGGTAGTAGGCTTTAATATTCTCACAACTTTTGAGGGAAGCACTGTTCCCCACATTTTAAAATGATAAAAGCTCAAAGATTAAATCATGAATCCAAATCTCCAGTTTGAAAATGGTAGAGTTGGTATCTCTACTCTCAGCTCTGATTCCAAAGCCCCTGTTGCCAGTTTAAAAAACAAAATTTAATTCTCAGGGGGAAAAAAAAATCACCAACTATACTATTCTACATCTGTTTAAAAGAGTAAAACTGGATACTATATAATCTCAGATTATGTATATACGAGATTATCTGCCTAAGACTCACCATCATGTGCTATGTCCTCCCAGATGTTTCAAGACCCCCCTTACCTTTCATGTGCATCTACCTTGTTTGCCAAGGCACTAGCCTCAAGTACTCAACTCTTTGTTTTTTTAAGCTACAAAGCTATGCTCTCATGGCTGAACACCAGAAATAACTTTTTAAAAATATTCTTTTTAAACTTAGGAGAGGAGGAAACAGTAAACTGTTTATAAAACTGTTTATACTTTAAAAGTTTTGACCTGTTTTCTGGCCATCTGATTCCAGAAGTTACAATTTTGCTTGTCTTGTTCTATGTGGCCAAGATGTGTGTCATCTTTAACAATGACTTCCCGATTCTAGAACCACTGTATGGATGTAAATTCCTTTACTGCCCAGATCTCTTTTCAAAATCTTTGGACTCTCCTAACTTCCCTAGCACCAGGCTTCCTTCATTGTAGGGCAGATGAACTCATGTGAAACAATACTAAGAGATCAAGTCTACTCAAAACATTTTTTTCAGGGTAGAAAGTTTCTTCACTGCACCTACGTATTTTATAACAAAGAAAAACTCAAACCAGACAATCCAATGACAAAAAAACAAAATTCTGCACGTAAGCATGTCAGGTAAGTAAGCGCGTATTCGGGTCTCCTGAGTGTCAGCACAAACACAAGTCTGGCACCATCTCTCAGGCACAGATTCCTCAGACTCAACAAACCGCACGTGTATGCCCATGGGACTCAGCCATACAGACAGATACCTCCCCAAGTCCTTCCTGCTCTGCCACCAGAGGCCACATGTGGAAATGATTGGGCTACGTCTGCTGGAAATGCTGTGTAGATAACAGGAAATAAAAATGGTCTCTGAAAAGTTTGCCTTAGTACCCAATTCAAACCTGTGGCATTTGATTCAACTAAATTAACTAGTAATATGGTTAAAGCAAATTAAGGGGGATGAGATAATTCAAGATCTCTTTATTTTTTTACATGTTTCTACAGAAGAATTCACTGGTCTTTACTGCAATAGGAAGACTTTACTGCAATAGGAATTCACCGGTCTTTACTGCAATAAGAATACTAATACCTGGGTAGTTGAAATAGATGTCTGACCTAGTCCTATGACCAAGTGCTTGACCTACAAAGATTTGAACCCAGAACTCAGATTTCCTGACTTCAATGTGGATGTGTCAGTCACTATGCTGCCCTGTCTCCAGCATCATCCAATCGCATTAAGCCCCATTCATACTATGTCCTCTTTGATGATGGCGTATCTCACCGAACTATAACTATATAAATGGCCAGCAGGTGGTTGGAAATCAATGCCTACTCCCCTTAGTAAACATTTCACATACAAAGGGACAGAAATAAAATTTCCAGTCTTCTTTCCACAATATTGAACTACAGAATGGCCAGATATTCCTTTCAGCTTCGGAGTCTATAGTGTGTTGAGGCAAACATTCACACGTTCAGGTTGTAGGACTCTAAGCTGGCACCAAGGTAGCCTGAACCTTCCATCTACAGTATAACTTCGGAAGTCAGCTACTGTGTGAGCAGTACAGAGAGAACTCTGAAAATTTTCCAGCTGTCTGTCCTCGAATCGGCTCGACACCATGACTAAATACCAGTCTTCTACAGAAAACGTAACTAGAATCGACAATAAGGGCTGACAGTGAAATACCAGTTGGGTTTAGACTTGACGCTGGAAATATTCTGAGGCTTCACGTTTGTTCTGGCTCATTAGAACTCAGAATCTCAGAGCTGAAAAGTATCCTACTTATCACTTATGCCAAGCCCTTTATCTCACCGTGGAACAAACCAAGGCCCCTGTGGTTAAAGATTTGCTCATATTTATACCACTAGTTAGTGGTAAACTCAAGCTTTGTTCCCAGACCAAGGCCTCAACGCCAACTGCTATTTCCCATCTTGCTGGCTTGGGTCCTTTCCTTCCAACAGATTGCTCTTTACGCATGTGCTTCCTCATCAGGGGAGATTCTGCTTAATAGCTGCAGTTCCTCCAAGTGCTTTCATATGCGTTATCTGATGCAAGCCTCAACATGGGGATCTGTGAGGCTGACACTGGACCATGTTACAGGGTTTGGCTCAGAGTGCCCCAGCTACCCATCAGCATGACGCCCCTCCCACTGTGTCACAGAAGAGAGGACGAAGGGCAGCCAGGAAGAATGGGAGAGAAAAGGGGGACATTCCCAGTCCCAGCCTATTAATCCTACAGGCTCGGGCTTTCACTGTGGCCCTGACTTACTGTGAGCTTCTCGAAAAACAACTTCAATTTTGGTTTACAACAACCCCCCCCCAAAAAAAGGAAAAGAAAAGAAAGAAAAAGGAAAAAAAGTACACTTTTTTTAATTTATCAAATTGCTAAAGTTCCTCTTGTTCTTCTTTCCAAGCTTTTAGCTTTAATTTCTAGAGACATTTTCAGACCCCTTCCCAAGTCCTAATGGGGTATATACCACATTGATTTCTGTAGAACTCCATGCACTAGAGTAATATATAACTGACTTTGGTTTCTTTACTTCAAGATTTCAATAAATGACAACTTTTATTTACCAGACTTTATATAATGAAACATACCCCAGAACTACCTACCCCAAACCATGGGTATTTTCAGTGCCATTAACTGTGCATGCAACATCAGTGCCCTGGTGTTTCTAGTGTTCAACAAGAACTGACAGAGGTAATGATAATAATTAATAACTTTGATATATAGAGAACTAAATGGCATTAAGAAAATGTTTATAGACTCCCTAAATAACTTTCTCCCCACTCAATTCATAAGGGAAACTTCTCCTGATTCAGCCAAAGCTACACTGCTCTTACACTCATGGTGTGAACATATATTCCCAGTTATAAAATGTTGTTTTCTGGTTTGCAACCCTTTAAAAACACTCCAGGTGCAGTTTTATCAATTTGCACCTGCAAACATCTGGGAAATACAAGCATACACCTTCCAAAGTCAGAATACACTTTCCCAAACACAGCTGTAACTATGACTTTCAAAACCCAAATTCCAAGAAATATTCTTCACTAAATAAAAACCCACTATGTAAAAAAGTTTTCATTTCGGGCGCCTGGGTGGCTCAGATGGTTAAGTGTCTGCCTTCGGCTCAGGTCATGATCCCAGGGTCCTGGGATCGGGTCCCGCATCGGGCTCCCTGCTCCTTAGGAGCCTGCTTCTCCCTCTGCCTCTCTCTCTCTCTCTCTCTCTCTTTCATGAATAAATAAATAAAATCTTTTAAAAGAAAAAAAAAGAATATTTTAAAAAAAAGTTTTCATTTCAGCAATAAAAGCCTAGAATAACATTAAGGAAATAGAGATACGCTACACCAACAATGAAGCATACTCAATACATAATATTCCTTTCTTTTTTCTCCTGCTCCTCTTTCTCCAATTTTGGTGTACCACTTCTCCCAAAATTTTTTGTTTTTTTTTTTTTTCACCCTTTATCTTTGCAGGACTCAACGCTCCCTTAGAAATCACTTGGTCCTAATAGCAGCACAGAGGATCAGAACACAGGAAGCCCACCATCTGCAATCCCCAAAGGCCTGGGGGTCCATAAGAAGAGGCCTCCCCAACCCAGCACAAGCTCTAGTCATGACAAAAAGCAGGCCCCTCCTTCAGTGATACCTGTGACACTTTAAATTGAATACAAGTAAATACACTCATCATTTTATGACATTTTCAAGGTGAATGACATTTTTCTTTTGGAATACAAGCCATGACCCCTAGTCATTTGAGTAGATCAGAATGACCATGTCCCTAGAAAGAAAAAATAAGCCATAGACCTATTAATTCTCTAAAAGGAAATGTGTGAATTTTAATCACAGTGAAGACAACATCTCCTGAAGGCACGTATATGATTATATTTATCAGAATCATCTAAAACCTTTTTCAAGTATGTATGCCCCCAGGCATGGTCTACATATTTAAGAGATAGTGCAGCAGACTTCTCTTTTCCTACGTTTTTAACTTTCATAAAAATGAAATGCCTAAAGCAAAACCATGTTTTGAAGGTGGTCAACGGTGGTCCTTTATGAGAAGCTGCATGGTGGGGGCAGGGATGTTTATCAATCTTCATATTAAATCAATGGTTTTAAAATTTATAGGGACAGTTTGGTTTAGCTTTTTATTGGTAATTTTTTTGTTTCAAATTAGAGTTGATCCTTGAATAATGTGGGGGTTGGGTGCTGACCTCCCCGCCCCCAAGCAATCAAAAATCCACATGTAACTTCTGATTTTCCAAAACCTTAACTACGAAGAGCCTACTGTTGGGGCACCTGGGTGGCTCAGCCATTAAGTGACTGCCTTTGGCTCAGGTCATGATCCCAGGGTCCTGGGATCGAGCCCTGCATTTGGGCTCCCTGCTCCGTGGGAAGCCTATTCTCCCTCTCCCACTCCCCCTGCTTGTGTTCCCTCTCTCGCTGTGTCTCTGTCAAATAAATAAGTAAAATCTTAAAAAAAAAAAAAAAAGCCTACTGTTGACCGGAGGTCTTTACTGAAAACATAAACAGTTGATTAACACATATTTTGTGTGTCATATGTGTTATACACTGTATTCTTACAATAAAGTAAGCTAAAGAAAATTTTATTGAGAATATATATTACAGTACTATACTGTATTTATCTTAAAAAAAAAATCTGTAAGTGAACCTGCGCAGTTCAAACTCGTATTGTTCAAAGGTTAACTGTACAATTTATTCATGTTACAAAAGTGATAACTAACACACATTATATTCCTTGTAGAATTCTGGTAAACTCAGAAAAAGAAAAAAAAGAAAGAAAACTTTTTTTTTAAAGATTTTATTTATTTATTTTGACAGAGAGAGACACAGCGAGAGGGGGAACACAAGCAGGGGGAGTGGGAGAGGGAGAAGCAGGCTTCCCGCCGAGCAGGGAACCCCGTACCGGGCTCGATCCCAGGACCCTGGGATCATGACCTGAGGCAAAGGCAGACGCTTAACGACTGAGCCACCCAAGTGCCCCAAGAAAGAAAACTCTTTAAAGAAGATAAAAACCACCCAACATTCCATACACAGAAACATTTCTGTTAAAATTTTAATGATTATTCTTCAGAGCTTTTTTTTCCTCATGTAACATTTGTCTCATTTTAAAGAAGTCAATAGATGACTACAAAAATACATGGACCTCAGTCTCCCAGAATTTGCCAGTATTCAGTCCTTAGTTACATGTGCTAGGTAGTGACCTCTGCCATACACAACTGTGTTTGGGCAAGATTTGATTTCTAAACACCTTAGCACACAGCTAGATTTCACCTCCTAATTGAAATGTTTCTAAATAGGAATTTAGAAAATACTCATGCATAATTTTAAGAATATTCCAAGCAGCCCAATGTTTAAACCCTCACCCTGCCAACTCAAGCCTCCGTGGAAGTCACACATACTGGCGCCTGATACCCACTCCTTCAGTATGTACCGCACAATTCATTTTAATAAGACTTAAATACGATGAAATCATAATCTTTACCTAGTTCCTGCACCTTCAGGCTCAAAAGGTTAATGCTTATGTTCCTGCATTATACAACAGTTTGGAACTTGCTAACTCTCAGTTACAACAGCTGTGTTTGAAGTGTAAAAGGTAAGATCTTCCTCAACTGATTTCACTTCTCCTAGAACCAGCTTTGACACAAATGTTTCCAATCATGATGAATGGTGCATTATGCCTTAAGTGCATTCCTTTAATTGGAAGGAAAGAACAGTCAGGATAAAACAGCCACAGAACCACACCCAGAGAGCAGAACCTCTTCATCTGTATTTCTGTTGACATTCTAATAATTAAGTGCTTGTTACTTACATCCATGTAAATTGTTTAGTACCCATCAAATTGGGTCCATGCATGCTTATCTTTGTCACAGGAATTATTCAATAATCTAAAACTGTCTGTCATCATTATATGTTTATTTACTGGGAGATGAGCATATTATGTTTAAGATTTTTATGTAATTTAAGTCCCAAATCATAAATGCTCAGGAGACATCAATGAATGCTATCACTAAAGAATAAAAGTCTACCATGGAATAGGATTCTTAGTCTCAGGCTATTGGTGGGGCGTCTGGATGGCTCAGTCAGTTAAGCGTCTGCCTTGGCTCAGTTCATGATCCCAGGGTCCTGGGATTGAGCCTTGCATCAGGCTCCCTGCTCAGCAGGGAGTCTGCTTCTCCGTCTCCCACTCATGTTCTCTCTCTCTCTCAATCAAATAAATAAATAAAATCTTTAAAAAACAAAAAACAAAAGTCTCAGGCTATATCCTAATGGATCACCATTAACTACAAAGGGAAAAAACCTGTTTTTACAATTAAAAAATCTGGCAGTCATCACCTCTGACAGTTTTAAAACACAACCACAAATTCACTGACACTCTTCCATCAAGAGTGGCATCTATGTCCCTTCCCCTTGAATCTGAGCAGGCTCCTGACCATGCTAACCAACAGCATATGCATTAGTGATGCTAGAGGACTGTGGATGCTAGATTATAAAAGGCCCTACAGTCTCTGTCGTGGTGGCTAGAACACTCCCTTAAGCTGCCATGCTCTGTGAGAAAACACAAGCTTGTGTAGGAGACTCTGCTCAATAGTCCGAGAGGAGCCTTGTCTCTGAGTCACCCCAGCCTAGGCACCAGGTGTGAGTATGGAGGTCTCCAGATGATTCCAGCCCCCCAGCCATTCAAACTTCCCAGGTGATTTGCTTAGAATAATCAACATCATTTACCTCCCAAAAGTACATAACCTGAATCTAATCATGAAGAAAGATTCAAAATAAAGATCAGTTTATAAAAGAACTGGTCTAGACTTCCAGAGAAGATGGTGGAGTAGTAGGATCCTAAGTTCACTTCGTCTCATGGTTACAACTCAATAGCACCCACATCAGTGCAAATAACCCAGAAAAGGACCCAAAGACTGGCAGAGCAGACTCTCCACAGCTAAATGTAGAAAAGATGCCCCACTGAAGAGGGTAGGAAGGGCAAAGACACAGTCAGGAGCCAATGGACTGTCTTCAGGAGGAAGGGACACAGTGGGCACGAAGAGGGGAGAGGACCAGACCCCACACCAGACACCTCAGGCATGGGGAACACACAATGGGAAGAGGAATCACCACAACATTTGGCTTTGAAGGGGCCTGGTTTCACAAGTTCTTATAAGTGATGGGGCTTAGCACCTGGAACTTTAAGAATCAGTGGGCTCAGCTTCGGGAGCTAAAGGGTGAGAGGAAACTGAGTTCCCACCCTTAAACAGAACAACAAACAGCCCTGCTAAGATAAAGCACAGAAGCAGCAGTTTGAAAAACACCTGGAGTATACAGCAAGGAGATTTATTTACTAATCTCAGAGCACAGGCCAGAGAGGGCAGGGCTCTCTGAGAGACTTCTCCAAGAAAAAAAGAGCTAGTGGCACCAATTTACCCACCCTGCTTCCCAGCCTAGATATACGGACACCTACAGGAACAAGCACAGTGCCAACATTGTCCACCTAGCTTGCTAAAGGCACCTCTGCCCCATCACACTTCTGTGGATATGCTCCCCCACAACCCAGGCAGCCTCAGCAGGAATTTCCCAAACTGCTGCAGGTCTGCTCCCATAGAGCACTAGTGTGGACCTTGCTGTCACCATGCACCCTGCCCCCTCCAAAAAACCCTTGGCCACAGCCCATCCAAAGTGGTGCCAAAAGCTTGGCACTGTGCAAGCAGCCCTGACAGTGGCCAGCACCACTGCAAAGTGACTCCTGTCCCAGAGAGAGGGGAAGATAACTAGATACATCATTCTAACTGCAACCCCAGTAGTGGGCTAGGGGCAGACATTAGGCCTGACTGCAGAACCCACCCACCAAAAAAAGCTTCATAGGGGACAACTCAGGGAAAGTGCCCTGCAGTTCAGTGCTACTGTTACTCTGGCAAAAGCGTAGTCTGACTCAACTCAAGCCCAAGGTGGCCCCAGACTGGCCCACTATCAACACAGGGACCAAACCCTGCCCACAACAGGCAAAGAGAGCCGTGACACATGACTGGATTGAACAAAGCCAGGTGAGCCACAACAGCAGCATGCAAGTAACACACATAGGAGATTCCCATGAAATGCCAGGTCCTGGAGAACAGGGGACATTGCACTGCAGGGCACTACAGGCCC
Source organism: Callorhinus ursinus (assembly GCF_003265705.2). NCBI lineage: Eukaryota > Metazoa > Chordata > Mammalia > Carnivora > Otariidae > Callorhinus > Callorhinus ursinus. Next base: position 123,811,001 of record NW_027397066.1, on the reverse strand, counting down.
TCTCATTCATAAGCCATTACTTTCAAGAGCAGGAGACATAGCTAACTTGCCCAACACATAGAAACTAACACAGAGAGTTAGACAGAATGAGGAGACAAAGGAATATGTCCCAAATGAAAGAAGAGGAAAATCACAGCAAGAGAACTAAGCAAAATGGAGATAATATGCCTGATAGAGACTTTAAAATAACAGTAATAAAGATACTCACTGACTTGAGAAAAGAGTAGAGGACATTAGTGAAATCCTCAACAAAGAGACAGAAAACATAAAAGAGCCAATCAGAGATAAAGAATTCAACAGCTGGAATTAAAAATTCATTAGAAAGAATAAACAGTAGACTAGAGAAAGCAGAAGAATGGATCAGTGACCTGGGAGACAGGATAATGGAAAGCAATCCAGTTGAACAGGAGAGAGAAAAAATAATAAAAATGAAAACAGACAACAGAACTCAGCAATACCATCAAGGGAAGAGCATTCATATAGTAAAGATCCCAGAAAGAAAAGAAAGAGAAACGGGGACAGAAAATTTTTTGAAGAAGTAACAGCTGAAAAATTCCCAAATCTGGGGAAGGAAACAGAAATCTAGATCCAGGAGGCACAGAGAGCTCCCAACAAAATCAACCCCAGGAGGTATACACCAAGACACAGAGTAATTAAAATGGCAAAAAATACTGATAAAGAGAGAATTTTAAAAGCAGCAAAGGAAAGAAAAACAGTAACATATGCAGGAAACTCAATCCCAGGCTATCAGCTGATTTTTCAGCAGAAACCTCGCAGGTCAGAGGACAGTGGCATAATATATTCAAAGTGCTTAAAGAAAAAAAAAAACCTGCAACCAAGAACATTCTATCCATCTGGGCTACCATTCAGAATAGAAGGAGAGAGTTTCCCAAACAAACAGAAGTTCAAGAAATTTATGACCACTAAACCAGGCCCTACAAGAAATGTTAAAGGGAACTCTTTGAATGGAAAGAAACATCATAAGTAGGAGCAAGAAAAGTAGAATGCACAAAAGCAGTAAGATTATATTTATAAAAATAAGTCAAGCTTTTCTGCCCATTGACATCACCAAGTGAGCATCGTTAAAATATCCCCTCCCACCGCCAGCATGTCTAAGTCAGAGTCTCACAAAGAGCCTGAACAGCTGCAGAAGCTCTTCATCGGAGGTTTGAGCTTTGAAACAACCGATGAGAGTCTGAAGAGCCATTCTGAGCAATGGGGAACGCTTACGGACTGTGGGGTAATGACAGATCCAAACACCAAGCGCTCCAGAGGCTTTGGGTTTGTCACGTATGCCACTGTGGAGGAGGTGGATGCAGCCATGAACGCAAAGCCACACAACGTGAATGGAAGAGTTGTGGAACCAAAGAAGGCTGTCTCAAGAGAAGATTCTCAAAGACCTGGTGCCCACTTAACTGTGAAAAAGATTTTTGTTGGTGGCATTAAAGAAGACACTGAAGAACATCATCTAAGAGATTATTTTGAACACTATGGGAAAACTGAAGTGATCGAGATCATGACTGACCGAGGCAGTAGCAAAAAAAGAGGTTTTGCTTTTGTAACATTTGATGACCATGACTCTGTAGATAAGATTGTAATTCAGAAATATCATACTGTGAATGGCCACAGCTGTGAAGTAAGGAAAGCCCTATCTAAGCAAGAGATGGCTAGTGCTTCATCCAGCCAAAGAGGTCGAAGTGGTTCTGGAAACTTTGGTGGTGGTCGTAGAGGTGGTTTTGGTGGGAATGACAACTTTGGTCAACTTTTGTCATGGTGGGAATGACAACTTTGGTCATGGGAACTTCAGTGGTCAAGGTGGCTTTAGTGGCAGTTGAGGTGGTGGTGGATATGGTGGCAGTGGGGATGGCTATAACGGACTTGGTAATGATGGAAGCAACTCTGGAGGTGGCAGAAGCTATAATGATTTTGGCAATTATAACAGTCAATCCTCAAATTTTGGACCCATGAAAGGAGGAAATTTTAGAGGCAGAAGCTCTGGCCCCTATGATGGTGGAGGCCAATACTTTGCCAAACCACGAAACCAAGGTGGCTGTGGTGGTTCCAGCAGCAGCAGTAGCTACGGCAGTGGCAGAAGGTTTTAATTACTGCCAGGAAACAAAGCTTAGGAGAGGAAAGCCAGAGAAGTGGCAGGGAAGCTACAGGTTACAACAGATTTGTGAACTCAGCCAAGCACAGTGATGGCAGGGCCTAGCTGCTACAAAGAAGATATGTTTTAAACAATACTCATGTGTATGGGTAAAAAACTCGAGGATTGTATTTGTGACTAATTGTAAAACAGGTTATTTTAGTTTTTGTTCTGTGGAAAGTGCAAAGCATTCCAACAAAGGGTTTTAACGTAGAGTTTTTGTGTGGGTTTTTTTTTTTTTTTTTGGCACCCATGCTGCTGATTGCTAAATGTAATAGTCTGATCACGACGCTGAATAAATGTGGCTTTTAAAAATAAATAAATAAAAAATAAGTCAAGTCTGGGGCACCTGGGTGGCTCAGTCAGTTGAGCATCTGACTCCTGAATTTGACTCAGGTCATGATCTCAGGGTCATGGGACCAAGCCCCACAATGAGCTCCATGCTCAGCAGCAAGTCTGTTTCTCTCCCTCTCCCTCTCCCCCTCTCCTCACGTGTGCTCATGCTATCTCCCTCTCTCTCAAATAAATGGGTGAATCTTCAGAAAAAAAATAAAATAAAAATTAGTAAATGTAAATGCTGAAATTAAAAAATTTAAAGTATGACACCATATACCTAAAACGTGGGGGGGAAGAGTAAAGAATGGGTTCAAACTTAAGTGACCATGAACTTAATATAGACTGCTATATGCAGATGTTATACACAAACCTAATGGTAACCATAAATCAAAAACCAGTGATATGAAAAAGATAAAGATCAAGGAATCCATGTATATCACTAAAGAAAATCAATAAGCCATAGGAGAGCAAGAGAACAAAGTAACAGAAAAGAACTACAAAAGCAACCAAAAACAAGTAACAAAATGGCAAAAAATAAACACCTATCAATAATTACTTTGAATGTAAATGGACTAAATGCTCCAATCAAAAAAACACAGAGTGATAGAATAAATAAAAAAGCAAGACCCATCTATATACTGCCTACAAAAGACTCATTTCAGACCTAAAGACAATGCTGGTTGAAAGTGAAGGTGTGGAAAAGCAGTTGTAATGCAAAGGGAGGTGAAAAGAAAGCCAGATAGCAATACTTTTATCAGACAAAACAGACTTTAAAGAAATACTGTAACAAGAGACAAAAAAGGACATTACATAATCATAAAGGAACAATCCAACAAGATATAAATAATGGGAGCACCCAAATATATAAAGCACCTAATAACAAACACAAAGGAAATAATCCATAGTAATACAATAGTAGTAGGGGACTTTAACACCCCAATTACATCAATGGATAGATAGGTCATCTAGATAGAAAATCAGTGAGGAAAGAGTAGCCTTGAATGACACATTAGACCACATGGATCTAACAGATATATCCAGAACATTCAATCCTAAAACAGCAAAATATACATTCTTTTCAAGTGCACATGGAACATTCTCCAGAACAGATCACATATTAGGCCACAAAACAAGTATCAACAAATTCACAAAGACTGAAGTCATACTATGTATCTTTTCTGACCAAAATGCTATGAAATTATAAATTAACCACAAGAAAGAATCTGGAAAAAAGCAAATACATGGAGGTTAAAACTGGCTACTAAGCAATGAATAAGTCAACCAAGAAATCAAAGAGAAAAATCAAATAATACATGGAGACAAATGAAAATTAAAACAGCAGTCAGCTGTTGCTGCAATCTCTGGGATGCAGCAAAAGCCATTCTAAAACGGAGGTTTATAACAATACAGGCCTACCTCAAGAAGCAAGAAAAATTACAAATAAACAACCTGACCTTATACCTAAAGGAGCTAGAAAAAGAGTAACAAACAAACCCAAAACCAGCAAGCAGGAAGGAAGTAATAAATATTAGAGCAAAAATAAAACGGAAACTAAAAAAAAAAAAAAAAGAACAAATCAATGAAACCAGGAGCTGATTCTTTGAAAAGAGCAACAAAATTGATAAACCTTTGGCTAGATTCCGGGGAGGAGGGAGGTCAATAAACAAAATCAGAAATGAAAGCAGAATAATGACTGACACCACAGAAATACAAAGGATTATAAGAGAATATTATGAAAAATTATATGCCAACAAATTGGACAACCTAGAAGTGGATAAATTCCTAGAAACATATAATCTCCCAAAACTAAATCAGGAAGAAGAAGAAAATTTGAACAGACTGATTACTAGTAATGAAACCGAATCAGTAATCAAAAAACTTTCAACAAACAAAAGTCCAGAACCAGACAGTTTCACAGGTGAATGTTACCACACATTTAAAGAAGAGTTAATACTTACTGTTCTCAAACTATTCCAAAAAATAGAAGAGGAAGGAAAGCTTCCAAATTCTTTCTGAGGCCAGCATTACCATGATACCAAAACGAGATAAAGACACTACCAAAAAAAAGAGAACTACAGGCCAGTATCTCTGGTGAAAATAGATGCAAAAATCCTCAACAAAATATTAGTAAACCGATTCAAAAATCATTCACAAAAAAAAAAAAAGAATCATTCACCATGATCAAGTGGGATTTATGTCTAGGATGCAAGGGTGGTTCAATATTCACAAATCAATCAACGTGATACATCACATCAACAAGAGAAAGGATAAAAACCGTATTATCATTTCCATAGATGCAGAAAAAGCACTGACAAGTACAATATCCTTCCATGACAAAAACCCTCAAAAAAGTAGGTTTAGAGGGAACATACCTCAGTATAATAAAAGCCATATATGAAAAACTCACAGCTAACATCATCACAGTGGTGAAAATCTGAGAGCTTTTCTCCTAAGATCAGGAACAAGACAAGGATATCCAGCCTCACCAGTTTTATTCAACACAGTACTGGAAGTCCTAGCCATACCAATCAGAGAAGAAAAAGAAATAAAAGCCATCCAAATTGGTAAGGAAGAAATAAAATTTTCACTATGTGCAGATGATGTGATACTATATGTAAAAAAAACCTGAGAGATTCCACCAAAAAACTACTACCACTGATAAATGAATTCAGTATACTCACAGGATACAAAATCAATATACAGAAATTCATTCTGTTTCTGTACACTAATAATGGGGCAGCAAAAAGAGAAATTAAAAAAAATCCCACTTATAATTGCACTGAAAATAATAAAATGACTAGGAATAAACTCAACCAATGAGATGAGAGACCTGTACTCCAAAAACTACAAAACACTGATGAAAGAAATTGAAGACGACACAAATGGAAAGATGTCCATGCTTATGGATAGAAAGGACAAATACTGTTAAAATATCTATACTACCCAAAGCAAACTACACATTTAATACAATCCGTATTAAAATACCAACAGCATTTTTCACAGAACTAGAACAAATAATCCTAAAATTTGTATGGAACCATGGAAGACTCCAAATAGCCAAAGCAATCTTGAAAAAGATAAATAAAACTGGAAGTATGGCAATCCCAGATATCAAGATATACTACAAAGCTGTAGTAATCAAAACATTATTGTACTGGCACAAAACTAGGCACATAGATCAATGGAACAGATAGACATGCCAGAAATAAACACACATTTATAAGATCAATTACTATATGACAAAGGAGACAAGAATATGCAATGGGAAAAAGAACATCTCCTCAACAAATAGTGTTGGGAAAACTGCACAATCACATGCAAAAGAATGAAACTGGACCACTTTCTTACACCATACACAAAAACAAACTCAAAACTAATCAAAGATCTAAATGTGAGATGTGAAAACATAAAAATCCTAGAAAAGACACAGGCACTAATTTCTCTGACACAAGCCACAGCAATAGTTTTCTAAAAACGTATCCTGAGGCAAGGTAAACAAAAGCAAATATTTACTATTGGGACTACATCAAAATGAAAAGCTTCTGCACAGCAAAGGAAATAATCAACAAAACTAAAAGACAACCCACCAAATGGGAAAAGATATTTGCAAATGACATATATGATAAAGGGTTAGTATCCAAAATACATAAAGAACATATACAACTCAACACAAATACAAAAGTTTTCCAATTAAAAATGGGCAGAAAACATAAACAGATATTTCTCCAAAGAAGACATTCATATAGCCAACAAGTGCATGAAATGATGCTCAACATCACTAATTATCAGGGAAACGCCAATCAAAACTGCAATGAGATAAAACCTCACACCTCTCAGAATAGCTAAAATCAAAAAACACAAAAAACAGCAAGTGTTAACGAGGACATGGAGAAAAAGGAACCTTAGTGCACTGTTGGTGGGAATGCAAACTGGTGCAGCCACTGTAGAAAAGAGGAAGGAGGTTCATCAAAAGATTAAAAATAGAGCTCCCATATGAGCCAGTAATTCCATTACTGGGTATTTACCCAAAGAACACAAAAACACTAATTTGAAAAAATATATGCTCCCCTGGGGCACCTGGGTGGTTCAGCCAGTTAAGCATCTGCCTTCAGCTCAGGTCATGATCTCAGGGTCCTGGGACCTAGCCCGCCATGGGGCTCCCTACTCAATGAGGAGTCTGTGTCTCCCTTTCTCTCTGGCTCTGCCCCCCACTCATTCTCTCTCTCTCTCTCTCTCTCAAATAAATAAATCTTTAAAAATTAAAAGAAAATTTAAAAATATATATGCACCCCTATCTTTACTGCAGCTTTACAATAGCCAAATTATGGAAGCCGCCCAAGTACCATCAACAGATGAATGGATAAGGAAGAGACAGTTTACATATATATAAAATAGAATATTAATCAGCCATTAAAAAAGAATGGATGGATCAAGAGGATATTATGCTAAGTGAAATAAGTCAGAGAAAGACAAATACTGTATGATTTCACTCGTGTGGAATTTAAGAAACTGAACAAATGAACAACAACAACAACAAAATAGAGACAAACCAAAAAACAGATTATTAACTATAGAGAACAAACTGGTGGATGCCAGAAGGCAGGTGGATGGGGGATGGGTAAAAATAGATGATGGGGATTAAAGAGCACACTTGCCATGCTGAGCACTGAGTAATGTATAGGATTGTTGAATCACTATACTGTATACCTGAAACTAATATAACACTGGGTGTTAACTATACTAGAAATAAAATTTTTAAACTAAAAAACTAAAAACATCTGGTCTATACTCTTTAAAAGTATCAGTATCATGAAAGACAATGAGGAATTATTCTAAATTCAAGGAAACTAAAGAGACATGCCAATTATTAAAACACAATTCATTATACTGGACTGGATCCTGCATGTGGGTAAATTTTTCTATAAAACGTATCATGTGGGGTACCTGGGTGGCTCAGTCATTAAGCATCTGCCTTCTGCTCAGGTCATGATCCCAGGGTCCTGGGATCAAGCCCCACATCAGGCTCCCTGCTAGGCGGGAAGCCTGCTTCTCCCTCTCCCATTCTTCCTGCTTGTGTTCCCTCTCTTGCTGTGTCTTTGTCAAATAAATAAATAAAGTCTTAAAAAAAAAAAGTATCATGTGGGGAACCTGGCAGGCTCAGTCAGCAGAGCATGCAACTCTTGATCTTAGGGTCATGAGTTCAAGCCCCACGTTGGGCAAAGAGATTACTAAAAAAAAAAAAAAAAAAAGTATCACGTAAAACCTAATTATGAATATGGACTACTCAGAACAGTGCTTCTCAAATATTCATACACATACAAATCAAGGGTCTTGTTAAAATGCAGATTCTGATTCAGCAGCCCTAGAATGGGACCCCAACTTCTCAATTCTAACATGTTCCCAGTTAGCATCAATGTGTTGGGATATGGGTCACACTTAGTGTTGCAATACACTAAATATCAACACAGTGTCAGTGTCAAACTTCCTGAATTTGTCCTTGGTTTGGAAGACACATGCTGCAGTAATTAGAAATGAAGGGGGTCATGAAGAAATGGAACTTCATCTCAAATGGTTCAATGACAATAACAATAATAATGTAATAAATTCTATAGGGTATAGGAAATACAAATGTTTATTGCATTATGTTGCAACCTTTCTGTGGATTTGAAATTTTTCAACAGAAAGGGTATTATGTAAATTAATATCAACAACCCTATAAGGCTGCTATTTTGATTTCAATGATACAGATGAGGAAACAGATGTCTGGTGAGATCAAATAACTTGTGTACAATCATAATTCTAGTAAAGGGCCAAAAGATCATTAAGTAATAGCATGTCTAGGCCTCGGTTTCCTGATCCAGCTGAAAGGGTTGCACCAGACCAGATGATGTCTAGCATCTCAAATACCATGCTCTTCCCATGAGTCAGTGCACCCTGCAACCACTACATCCCTCACACACTTCATCTGGGCAGGTCTTTATTCTCCCACTACTTTCATGGCAGAATGAAAGAGCAAAGGCAAACATACCTAAAAAACATATCCATATGACCAACACTAAATCACAGATATCAATGATGTTTTTAATTGGTTAACCATATGAAATGTGATTCCAAAAATTAAAAAAGATCAGGAGTTAAGCCACATATTCTCTCCAAGGAATAGCACTGTCCCTTATCTGGATACCAGACTTAGGTTTCACGAAAGTAGACATCAAAATGGTCTGTGTAAAGTAATGTATGCTTCCATCGTTTGAGGTTCTGAAAGGAAAGCCTTCTCAAAGGGCCAAAGACATTTTCAAAAATTTAATCCTAACTCTAAAACAACAACAACAACAACAACAGGTACCCATGAATGAAGGAAAGGAATTGAAGCAGAAGAAACCGTTCCAACAAATGGAGATCCCAAACTGGGCTCAGATTTATGACAAAAGGAATAGTGATCACTTGCAAGAGCAGAAAAGGATAACCAGAAACTACCACAGGTTAACTAGGAACCTGCCAATCAATTTCCTTTCAGGCTGGGAAATATCAACACTCTATACATCTGGATTCTAACAAGGCCTCATGATATGATATCCTCACCTATAAAATGAAGAAATGTAGCCTAGTCAGAAGTTCTTAAAATTTGGTGGAGAGAGTCCAGGATGGTGGAAGAGTAGGAGACCTCAGTTCTGTCTAGTCCCATGAATTCAGCTAGATAGCTATCAAATCACTCTGAATACCGCTGAACTAAATTGGAGACCTAAGAAAAGAATTGCTGCAATTCTCCAAATAGAAAAGCAACCACTTTCTGCAAAAATGACAAGATTGAAAAACCCACCTCAAAAAAGAGAAGAAGAGGCAGTACTGACTGCCAGGGACCTAATCAGCATGGATATTAAATAAGATGTCAGAACTAGAGTTCAGAAAAACGATTGTAAAGATAATATATGGGCATGAAAAAAGCATAGAAGACACTACAGAATCCCATTCTGGAGGAAAAAAAGAACTAAAATTCAACAAAGTCAAAATCAAAAAGCTATTAATGAGATGCAATAAAAAATGGAGGCTCTAACTGCCAGGATAAATGAGGCAGAAGAGAGAATTAGTGATATAGAAGACCAAATGATGTAGAATAAAGAAGCTGAGAAAAAGAGAAACAACTACTAGATCACAAAGGGAGAATTCAAGAGATAAGTGATGCCATAAAGCAAAATAATATTAGAATAATTGGGATCCCAGAAGAGGAAAGAGAGAAAAAGGGGGAGGCCAAGAGGGTATAACGGAGCAAATTATAGCAGAGAACTTCCCTAATCTGGGGAAGAAAACAGGCATTCAAGTCCAGGAGGCACGGAGAATCCCCCCCCGCCATCAAAATCAACAAAAATAGGTCAACACCTCAACATATAATGGTGAAACTTGCAAATCTCAGAGACAAAGAGAAAATCCTGACAGCAGCTCAGGACAAGAGGTATGTAACCTACATGGGTAGAAACATTAGACTGGCAAAAGACCTAGCCACAGAGACTTGGCAGGCCAGAAAGGACTGACAAGATATATTTAGGGTGCTAAATGAGAAAAATATGCAGCCAAGAATACTTTATCCAGCCAGGCTGTCATTCAAAATACAAAGAGAGATAAAAAGCTTCCAGGACAAACACAAACTAAAAGAATTTGTGACCACTAAACCAATCCTGCAAGAAATATTAAAATCCTTTAAGTGAAGATAGAGCCCAAAAGTAACACAAACCAGAAAAGAACAGAGACAATATACAGACTTTATAGGTAATACAATGGCACTAGATTCATATCTTTCAACAGTTACTCTGAATGTAAATGGCCTAAATGCCCCAATCAAAAGACAAAGGGTATCAGATTGGATTAAAAAAAAAAAAAAGACCCATCGATATGCTCTCTGCAAGAGACTCATTTTAGACCCAAAGACACCTCCAGCTTGAAAAGGGGGGTGGAAAATGATGTATCATGCTAACAGACATCAAAAGAAAGCTGAGATAGCAATCCTTATATCAGACAAATTATATTTTAAACCAAAGACTGTAGTAAGAGATGAGAAAGGATACTATATCATAATTAAAGGGTCTATCCAACAAGAAGATCTAACAATTGTAAATATTTATGCCCCTAACATGGGAGCAAGCCAATTATATAAACCAAACAAAATTAAAGAAACCCAGTGATAATAATACAATAATAGTAGGGGACTGTAACACCCCACTCACTGCAAAGGACAGATCATCTAAGCAGAAGAGACCAACAAGGAAACAAGGGCTTTGAACCACTGGACCAGATGGACTTCACAGATATATTCAGAACGTTCCATCCTAAAGAAACAGAACGCACATTCTTCTTGAGTGAACATGGAACATTCTCCAAAATAGATCACAAACTGGGTCACAAATCCAGTCTCAAACAGTACCAAAACACTGAGATCATTCCCTGCATATTTTCAGACAACAGTGCTTTGAAACTGGAACTCAATCCCAAGAGGAAAGTTGGAAAGAACTCAAATACATGGAGGTTAAAGAACATCCTACTAAAGAATGAATGGGTCAACCAGGAAATTAAAGAAGAATTTAAAAAACTTCATGGAAACAAATGAAAATGAAAACACAACTGTTCAAAACCTTTGGGATGCAGAAAAGACAGCCCTAAGAGGGAAGTGTATAGCAATACAAGCCTTTCTCAAGAAACAAGAACAGTCTCAAACACACAACCTAACCCTACACCTAAAGGAGCTGGAGAGAGAACAGCAAATAAAGCCTAAACCCAGCAGGAGAAGAGAAATAATAAAGATCAGAGCAGAAATCAATGAAATAGAAACCAAAAGAACAGAATAGAACAACGAAACTAGGAGCTGATTCTTTGAATGAATTAGTAAGACTGATAAACCTCGGGCCAGACTTCTCAAAAAGAAAAGAGAAAGGACCCAAATTAAAAAAAAAAAAAATCATGAATGAAAGGGGAGAGATCACAACCAACACCAAAGAAATACAACAATTATAAGAACATATTATGAGCAACTATATGCCAACAAATTAGGTAACCTGGAAGAAATGGATGCATTCCTAGAGCTGTATAAACTACCAAAACTGAACCAGGAAGAAATAGAAAACCTGCACAAACTCATAACCAGCAAGAAAATTGAAGCAGTAATCAAGAATCTCTCAACAGACAAGAGTCCAGGGCCAGATGGCTTCCCAGGAGAATTCTACCAAACATTTAAAGAAGAATTAATACCTACTCTTCTGAAGCTGTTTCAAAAAATAGAAATGGAAGGAAAACTTCCAAACTCGTTCTATGAGGCCGGCATTACCCTGATCCCAAAACCAGATGAAGACACCAGCAAAAAGGAGAATTACAGACCAATATCCCTGATGAACATGGATACCAAAATACTCAACAAGATCCTAGCCAATAGGATCCAACAGTACATTAAAAGGATTATTCACCACAACCAGGTGGGACTTATTCCTGGGATGCAAGGGTGATTCAACATTTGCAAATCAATCAACATGATAGAGCACATTAATAAAAGAAAAGATAAGAACCATATGATATACTCAATTGATGCAGAAGGAGCTTTTGACAAAGTACAGCATCCTTTCTTGATTAAAACTCTTCATAGGGTAGGGATAGAGGGAACATACCTCAATGTCATAAAAGCCATATATGAAAAGCCCACAGCAAGTATCATTCTCAGGCCAGGAACGTGACAGGGATGTCCACTATCACCACTGTTGGTCAACATAGTACTATAAGTCCTAGTCTCAGCAATCAGAAACAAAAAGAAATAAGAGGCATCTGAATCAGCAAAGAAGTCAAACTTTCACTCTTCACAGATGACATAATACTCTATGTGTAAAACCCAAAAGACTCTACCCAAAATTGCTAGAACTCATACAGGAATTCAGTAAAGTGGCAGAATATAAAATCAGTGCACAGAAATCAGTTGCATTTCTATACACCAATGAGACAGAAGAAGGAGAAATTAAGGAGTTGATCCCATTTACAATTGCACCCAAAATCGTAAGATACCTAGAAATAAATCTAACCAAAGAGGCAAAGATTCTGTGCACAGAAAACTATGAAACACTCAGGAAAGAAATTGAGGAAAACACAAAGAAATGGAAAAAACATTCCATGCTCATGGACTGGAATTGTTAAATGTCTATGCTATACATTCAATGCAATCCCTATCAAAATACCATCAACTTTTTTTTCCCAGAGCTGGAACAAATAATCCTAAAATTCATATGGAGCCAGAAAAGACCCTGAATAGCCAGAGTAACGTTGAAAAAGAAAACCAAAGCTGGTGGCATCACAATGCCAGGCTTCAAGCTCTATTACAAAGCTGTAATCATCAAGACAGTATGGTACTGGCACAAAAACAGACACATAAATCAATGGAACAGAAGAGAGAACCCAGAAATGGACTCTCAACTCTACGGTCAACTAATCTTTGACAAAGCAGACAAGAATATCCAAAGGAAAAAAGACAGACTCTTCAACAAATGGTGTTGGGAAAACTGGACAGCCACATGCAGAAGAATGAAACTGGACCATTTCCTTTCATCATACACAAAAACAGACTCAAAATGGATGAATGACCTCAATGTGAGACAGGAATTCATCAAAATCCTAGAGGAGAACGCAGACAGCAACCTCTTTGACCTCGGCCACAGCAACTTCTTGCTAGACACGTCTCCAAAGGCACAGGAAACAAAGGCAAAAATGAACTATTAGGACTTCATCAAGATAAAAAAAACTTTTGCACAGCAAAGGAAACAGTTGATAAAACCAAAAGACAACTGACAGAATGGGAGAAGGTATCTGCAAATGTCTTATCAGATAAAGCAATAATATCCCAATTCTATAAAGAACTTATCAAACTCAACACCCAAAGAACAAATAATCCAATCAAGAAATGGGCAGAAGACACGAACAGACACTTCTCCAAAGAAGACATCCAAATGGCCAACAGACACATGAAAAAGTGCTCAACATCACTTGGCATCAGGGAAATCCAAATCAAAACCTCAATGAGATACCACCTCACACCAGTCAGAATGGCTAAAATTAACCACTCAGGAAGTGACAAATGTTTACAAGGATGTGAAGAAAGGAGAACCCTCTTACACTGTTGGTGGGAATGCAAGCTGGTGCAGCCTCTCTGGAAAACAGTATGAAGGTTCCTCCAAATGTTGAAAATAGAGCTACCCTATGACCCATCAATTGCACTACTAGGTATTTACCCCAAAGATACAAATGTAGAGATCCAAAGTGGCACCTGCACCCCAATGTTTATAGCAGTCTACAATAGCCAAACTATGGAAAGAACCCAGATGTCCATTGACAGATGAATGGATAAAGAAGATGTGGTGTGTGTGTGTGTATACACACACACACACACACACACACACACACACACACACACACACACACTAGAATATTACTCAGCCATCAAAAAAATGAAACCTTGCCATTTACAATGACATGGATGAAACTAGAGGGTGTTATGCTAAGTGAGATAAGTCAATCAGAGAAAGACAATTATCGTATGATCTCACTCATATGTGCAATTTAAGAAACAAAACAGAGGATCATAGGGGAAGGGAAGGAAAAATAAAACTATGAAATCAGAGAGGGAGACAAACTGTAAGAGACTCAAACATAGGAAACAAACAGGGTTGCTAGAGGGGAGGTGGGTGGGGGGATGGGGATAACTGGGTGATGGACATTAAGGAGTGCATGTGATGTAATGAGTACTGGGTGTTATATAAGACTGATGAGTCACTGCCCTCTACCTCCAAAACTAATAATACACTATATGTTAATTAATCGAATTTAAATAAAATAAAATTTAAAAATAAACAAGTTCTTAAAATTCATCATCTCAGGACCTCTTTATATTAGTAAAAATTATTGGCATCCCAAAGAACAGTATGGATCTTTGTTTGTGTGGATTATGTCCACTGACATTCTTAGTGATAGAAATAAAAACCAAAATTTAAAAAAATGTTTAAGTGCATATTAGTTGATTACAAATAATACATCCATTACATATCAACATGTTTTATGAAAAAACAATGGTTTTCCAAAACAAAAATAATTTAATGAGAGAAATGGCACTGTTTTCCATTTTGAAAAATCTCTTCAATGTCAGATTTAAAAGAAGGCAGCTGGATTCTCATATCTGCTTCTGCATTCAATCTGTTTCCATATTGTGATGTCATATGACCTCTGGTCATATCATGACATGATATCATGTCATCAAACTCCTCTCTCCAATTATAAAAGAATGAGAAAGACAATTATCATAAAAATAGCTATGACCTCAGAGACCCCTAAAAGGGTCTCAGGGAACCCCCATTCATACTTTGAGAATCCTTGTCTGGGATGCTAATAAACTTGACTAACAAAATTAAAAATATCATTTTCAGCAGACACTGTTTAGAACTACATGAATAGGGACAAAGACTCCTCAACCTTAGCACCCTTGACATTCTAGGTCTGATCATTCTTGTTGGAGGCACCATCCTGTGCATGGTTAGCAACACTTCTGGCCTCTACCCACTAGATACCCATAGCAGCCCTACTCAGGTCTAACAATCAAAAATGTTTCCACACATTGCCAAATGTTCCCTGGGGATTGAGATCCACCACTATACCTCTAGAGAAATATTTCTACTGTTATGCCTCAGAGCTCAATATTTGTTAACAACGTCTTGGTCTTCATAGACAGAGGACACAAAAAACTGGAGAGAGAGTGAACAATTTCCGGAGCAAGAAGTGTGCCCAAGCAGCTTTCAGCAGGTTGGAAACAAACAGAGCAGGGTTCAAGAGAAAAAAACTATCAGGGCCATACTTGAACCCGTGTAAAAACAGCCACACAAGTACAGTGTGAGAACATATGCCTCAGCCACAGCTGTGAGTAGTCAATGTGGACAGTACAGCCAGGGTGAGGCCACCACATGTTATGACTGGCAAGCTGAGGACATCTCCAACAGAATTAACAGACAGAGAGTTCACCTAGAACAAGGAAGATGCTAATCCCAACTATATTCCATATTGACTGGACCACACTAGAGCAATTCAACGCAATTCTGACAGTATCTACCCAGAGGTGGCATCAGATCCCACAGGTTAAGGGCTCAGTCCCATGAGACGGCCTCCCCCACCCCCTGCTTCAGAAGCCAATTGTAAGACCAGGTGTTTACCTGGGTTTCTGACCGGCTATAAATCAGAGGCTCACATGATCCACTCCTTGGGTTCAGTTAATTTGCTAGAGCAGTTCACAGAACTCAGGAAACCTGTTTACTCACTAGATTACTGATTTATTACAACAGATACTCCAAAGGATATAAATCAACAGCCAGATGAAGAGATACACAGGGTAAGGTGCCAAACGAAGGAAGTCTGTTCTCATGGAGTCTGGGATTCGGCACTGTGACATGTGGGAAGCTTTCTGGCTCCCGAACTGGAAGCTCTCCAAAACCCTCTGCTTTTGGGTTCATTATGAAGGCTTCATGACATAGGCATCATTGATTAAATCACTAGCCACTAGTGACTGATTCAACCTCCAGCCTCTCTCTTCAATCCCCAAATCAGGGGGTAGGGCTGAAAGTTTCAATACTCTATTCACTGTAGGTTCCTCTGGCAAAGAGCCCCCATCCTTAAGTACTTTCCAAAAGTCACCTCATTTACATAAGCCCAGTTGTGGTAGAGAAAGCTTTTCAGGAATAGTAAGACTCCCATTTCACCTGAAGCAATTCAGGAACTGAGGACAAGAGACCAAATACAACAAAGATGTCCCCATGGCTCTATGGCTCAGGAAATTCCAAGGGTTCTGGGAACTGGGAGCCAGGAACTATGGACAAAGACCAAATATATATATTACTTGCTATAAACCACAGCACAATGTGACCAGGAAGGCGGGCAATTCCAAAGAAAGTCATGCAACTTACCAAGCATCTGATTCTAAAAACACTATCGTGTGAAAGAGGGATTCATCTTGTCTTTGGCCCAGAGATTAAAGCCAGGGCTAAAGGGTTAAGAATATAAGAAGGCATATGTCAACTAAATATATGGGGGAAAACCCTTCTGAACTAAAGAAGTTATACAACTCTTAGGCAGTAAATTTAGGAGATGAGGAGTTCCATGTCACCAAAGTTTTACAAAGTCTTACAAAGGTAAGACTAGGAGCATTCCAAAAGAGGCTCCAACACTGCATGCAGGCTGGGCTTGAATAGTTGACCCATGAATCTGTAAATGAGAAAATATCTGCCCCTCCCAAAAGACAGTCTCACTCGCCAAGCTATTTGAGCCAAGTGCCTGACTCCTTAATATAGAAACAAGCCTGTCAAGCTGACCTGTCACCCTTTTCTGCAAGACAGGGTAACCTTACCCCAACCCCTGATAAGTTCACACTGTACCATGCTGAGACCTGAACTCCCTTATTTCCTGCCACAAGTCGGCCATGATCTGAGTGCTCATTCCGTCCCAGATGCACAGTTAACATGACACGGGTGGCCCTGTTACGGAGTAATCTTGTCTTACCATTCCTTCTATTCTGGTTTTCCCTTTGCAATGGAAGAACATGTCAGATATTAATACACGAAAAGGCTTTGTGAACTGTTACCATTTCATAAATGCACTCATTACAGATAAAGTCATCCTTATTTGGCTCCTGAAATAGTGATCTTAAGTTCTACAGCCATGGATAGAGATGTGTTCATCAAAGAGCATGATGATTAACCCCCTTGGAGTTTCCTAAGAGCCATAGCACATATAGGCATTTTAACCTTATTTTCCTATATCCTACTATGCAAAAATATGTTAAAAAAAAAAAAACAGGAAAAAAACCATACGGGTACAGTAGTAATACTGAGCCCTGCTCCAAAAGAGACCCAAGAGTCCCACTGTTAAGTAAAGTCTGTGTGTTGGGGAAGGATGGGAGGTGAGGGCAGGGTAGGTGGAAATTTTAGGTAGCTGGTGAAAGCTGGCTAAAACTCTAAAACTGCTGTCAACCTGGGAAGAACAGATGCTAACTAATCCCCTGCAGATCCTGCAATGTATTTTCCATTTTTAGAATTATTATTGGATGAAAATATGCAGATCACGTGTTGCTCTTTAAATATGTAACCTTTCCAAATAGTCCCTTTTCTACCTAAAAGAGCATTCTTCCGGAAGTCAGTAGGGACACAGAACTCACTAAACCAAAATTCATTTTCATTGTGAAATGGTGGGACACTCCTTCTGTTGATTGCTGCGTAACAAACCTCTCCAAAGCTTTAGAGTCTCAAACCACCACCATTCTATCATGCAAAATTTTCTGGCTCAACTGTTTGGGCACGGCATAGCAGGAATGATAAGCCTCAGCCAAGGTCAAGTCAAATGGCTGGAGATGGCTGGGACAGTGATCGGGGCCATAGATCTGAAACCTCAGTTTTGGCTCTCCACTGGGTTCCTCAGTTTTGCCCACTAGAGTCTGGGATGACCAAGCTGTGTTTCCAGCTGATGCCTGGAATGAGAAGACTGGAAGAGCAGAGGCTGACTGTGCATCTCTCTTCCTCTCTTCTACCCAGCTCCCCTACACAGGGCTTCCTCACAGCCTGGCATTCTCAGGGTAGCTAGACTTCTCCATGGCGGCCAACTTCTCCCAAAGTAGAACTCCAAAAGGAAGGGGATGGCAGCGGTCAGCCCTTTGAGCTACAGTTAAGAGTAACTTCTGCCACAATCAATGACCAAAGCAACCCCAGGGTCCACCAAGATCTAAGGGAAGGAGACAGATTCTCTTATCTCTGTGGAAGGAATGTAAAAGAATTTGTGGCTACCTTTATGTAATCTGCCACAAAGAGACCCATGTATTTCATTTCTTCATCTGATATCCTTACAACCAGATGATAGTCTGGATACAAGCAAAATAACCATTCCCAAAGTGACACTACCATGCAAACACTCCACAATAAATGTGCTCGAAAGATCATACATACAAATACTTCTCTCACCACTTCTTCAAGTTTTTGTCACCTAAGGACAAGATGGCTCTACAAGGGCTTCATTCATCAGAAAGGAAGGACATGGAAGAATGTTGAGGAGCTCAAACTCAAAAAAGAATCAGACTCATTGTTAAGGTTCTTTAAACTGAAGCCTGATCTCTCCAGCAATTTCCAGTTTCATCCAGTAGATGAGTCAAATTGACAGATATTTTTACATTCTGAGATATAGAACAAGAGTATTTGTTTATTCTGTAATGTAAATTTAAGTATGTGGTAGTTGGCTTTAAGTCAAAAAAGGAAACTATAAATGAACCATAATCTCCCTATCTTAATAACACTGTTGATGAGGGTACTGACACACAGAATACCAGAAAAATACTGAGTCCCCTCCACCCTCCAAGGTAATCATTGCCAATAGCTTATTTGATTTCTTCTAAGAAAATTTTAAAAGTTGCCTATGCATAGGCCTGTGTGTGCACACACACACATAATTTCTAGGTATGTATTTTTGTTTGTTTTTATATGATTTTTTATTATGTTATGTTAATCACCATACATTACATCATTAGTTTTTGATGTAGTGTTCCATGATTCATTGTTTGCGTATAACACCCAGTGCTCCATTCAGTACATGCCCTCTTTAATACCCATCACCCCACCCCCCTCCCCTCTAGAACCCTCAGTTTGTTTCTCAGAGTCCACAGTCTCTCATGGTTCATCTCCCCCTCTGATTCCCCCCCTTCATTTTTCCCTTCCTACCTTTTTTTTTTTAACATATAATGTATTATTTATTTCAGAGTTACAGGTCTGTGATTGATCAGTCTTACACAATTCACAGTGCTCACCGTAGCACATACCCTCCCCAATGTCCATCACCCAGCCACCCCATCCCTCCCACCCCCCCACCACTCCAGCAACCCTCAGTTTGTTTCCTGAGATTAAGAATTCCTCATATCAATGAGATCATAGGATACTTGTCTTTCTCTGATTTACTTATTTTGCTTAGCATAATACCTTCTAGTTCCATCCACATCATTGCAAATGGCAAGATTTGGGGGGGGGGTGATGTCTGCATAATATTCCATTGTATACATATACTACATCTTCTTTATCCATTCATCTGTTGTTGGACATCTTGGCTCTTTCCATAGTTTGGCTGTTGTGGACATTGCTGCTATAAACATCGGGGTGCATGTACCCCTTCGGATCACTACATTTCTATCTTTCGGGTTAATATCCAGTAGTGCAATTACTGGGTCATAGGGTAGCTCTATTTTCAACTTTTTGAGGAACCTCCATACTGTTTTCCACAGTGGCTGCACCAGCTTGCATTCCCACCAACAGTGGAGGAAGGTTCCCCTTTCTCTGCATTCTCGCCAACATCTGTCGTTCCCTGACTTGTTAATTTTAGCCATTCTGACGGGTGTGAGGTGGTATCTCATTGAGGTTTGATTTGGATTTCCCTGATGCCGAGCGATGTTGAGCACTTTTTCATGTGTCTGTTGGCCATTTGGATGTCTTCTTTGGAGAAATGTCTGTTCGTGTCTTCTGCCCATTTCTTGATTGGATCATTTGTTCTTTGGGTGTTGAGTTTGCTAAGTTCTTTATAGATTTTGGATACTAGCCCTTTATCTGATATGTCATTTGCAAATATCTTCTCCCATTCTGTCAGTTGTCTTTTGGTTTTGTTGACTGTTTCCTTTGCTGTGCAAAAGCTTTTTATCTTGATGAAGTCTCAATAGTCATTTTTGCCCTTCCAAGCCTCAATTTTTAACTATTCAACTATTAACTGCTTACTATGGAACATACAATGTTTTGGACATTGGAAATAAATAAGCACAAAGGCCCTGAGGGAGAACTGTGCCTGGCATGTTCCAGGAATGCCAAAGAGGCCAGGAGGACTGCAGTCATGAGGGTATGAAAGAAAAGATGGGTCAGTCAGTAGTAGGAGATTTTTTTAATTTAACTCAAAGTGAGACAGTACACACCAGTATTTTAGACATCATTCAGTTTCAGTGTGTTCATTTACTATGCTGTATAAGAAATTACTACAAACTCAAAGCCTAAAAACAACACATTTACTATTTCTGTGTTTTCTGATTCTTAATGTGTATAAGAAAGCTATCTTTTATCTCACAGTTTCCAAGTGTCAGGAGTCCAGGCACATCTTAACCGGGTCCCTCTGCTCAGGTCCTCGACTCACAAGACCATAATCAAAGTATCAGCCAGCTAGCATTACAGAGGCCAAACTGGGGATAAACCTGCTTCCCCGAAGCTCATTTGGGTTGTTGGCAGAATTCATTTCCTTGCAGTCATAGGACCGAGGGTTCTGACTTTTTGATGAACATGGGCTAGAGGTCCCCCTAGTTCCCTACCTTGTGGTTCTCTCTGAAGGCAGTTCCCAACACAGCTATCTGCTTCTTCCAGGCCAGCGAGAACCTCTGTCTCCAGTCAGCTCCCATGGAGTCTTCTATAACAAAACCATCATGGGGAAAACATCCCATCCCCTCAGATTCTACTGGTGAGAATCAAGCCACAGGTCCCACAGGCATCCTAGGGCCTAGACCACTGGGCCATCTTAGCGCGTGTCCACCACGCTCAGTACCAGTGCTTATGAGTCTATTTCATTCTTGTTAATGGGCTGCTGAGCATTTCTCCTTATGACCATCCCATAATTTATTTAACCCACTTCCCTGCCACTGGAGGCTGTTTCTGATTTTCTTTTCAGTCTTTCATACAATTTTATTTTCTCCCTTCAACCATAATAATATGATATCCAAATTTTGTCTTAACCGGAGAGTCTATAAACACAGGCTTATCCAGCCTGCTTATAAGCAAAGCAAATATTGCTTCTTGAAATGGTCCCACCATGAAACCTCTGGTCATCCAACCCAAGTCTCCCCCTTGCCTGGCTTTATTTTCACTATACTGTGTGGCCACTTGACTGAATCTCATTCCAGACTTTAACTTTTCCATAGCTTCCATGATTTTCCTATGATTTTCACAGAGAATGTGTCTGACCTTTACTGCATTGCCACCACCTTTGGGACCCTGAGCCTTCTTGTCAGAACTGTCACTCCCAGAAGCTGCTCCCCACTTACCCCCCTTTCCGGGAACCACTTTTTCCCTTGGGCAGCATCTTCAGAACTTGTGGCAGAGCTCTCAACCTGTTTCTGATTTTTGCACTGAGAGGTATGGTAGATCTGCAGTAGCAGTAAATATGTTCTACATTTTTACAAGATCTTGACACTTATCCATAGAGTACTTTGTTACGGAGAGATGGCTTCAAAGCAGGAGCACATTCTAAGCCTTGCTGGACACTGCAAACCATTACAGGAAGTCTATTCCAGCTCACACACACTCATTTCCTCCTCCCGGAGACTTCCCTCGGCTCTCAGTGGAGCTTTCCAGCTTTCTTCAAATAGGTGTTCTTCATCTCCTCATTTAGACTTACACACCGGTGATTTATCTCTTCTTGATTTAGGCCTACATTCAAGCAATTCATCTTTTCGGAAAACATTGATAATAGGGCCTGCTATCCTACTGTATTTTCTGATGTCTTGCGATATATAGGGAAGCTATCGATTTTGGTAATTACTGTTAATCCTTCATCCCAGTGAATCATTTTAGTGTATGTAAGAACTCTTCAATCTGCTCTCTAGGGCTATCTATGTGTACAATCACACCCGTAAATAATGCAAACTTTCCCCCTTCCACTTTCCAAACTACCTCGTATTGCTTTCTCACTTTTCTTGTCTAATAGGACAATCGTTAATTAGTAACAGTGAGCTAAGTCACGATTTCAACATTCTAAGCCACTTCAATAATTAAAGAGAATACTAACTTAAGGATTAAAATACACATTTTAGATCATTTTAAGTATCCATAATTTCTGCTTTGCTAAAATATTTCCCTAGGAATTATGTAGATTTTGTCACATGCTTTTACCATCTGCTGTAAGATTTTCTCCTTTGACTTAATAATATGATATATTATATTGATGTATTTCCTAATATTGAGCCACCCTTGTATCTCAGAGATGAAGTCAACTTAGATTGAAATATTACACAGTTAAAGTACTGCTATTATTTGCTGATGTATTATTTAAGGCCTCTGCACAATATGCTTAAGTAAAATTGATCTACAACTTTATCTCTGACAGGCTTCAGCATTGGTGCCCTACCAGTGTCATAAAAAGAATTTGAAACTCTCCTCTATTATGGTGTGGACCAGTTAAAACATTAACAGATTAAATGGTTTCTTCCAAGTTTAAAATGTACCTGTGAAAATATCTGTGCCTGGTACTTGTTGGGAGGATGGCAGCTCTTTTAAATTTTCTGTTTATTATTTCACTAATTTTATTCTGATTTTCAAAATTCTGTGCATTGTGTATCTACGGTTATTTCCACATTTGTTTTTATTTATATATGTGAGCCTTCTCTCCCACCCGTTCTTCTTGACTAGCTTAGCCAAGAAAATCTGTTTTATTTTATGCTCCCCACTCCACCAAAAATGCAAGAGGTTTTATAAAAAAACTTTTTCTTTCCTAATTAATAATTTCATCTTTTATATTTCTTAATTTCTTCAAATTTGGGGGGAGGTGGGTGGAAGCATAACTTATTTCATTCTTTCTGGCTTGGTTATACATTTCCCTCAGAACATAATTTCTGCATGATTCTTCAGGTTTTGATATTCTCGTGTTCACAATATTTTTCTAGGTATTCTCCAACTTTTTATTTCTATTTTAATCCATGAATCATGAAAGTTTTTAAATTTCCAGATGACCAGGGACTTTTTTTTTTTTTTTTTTTTTGCTTCTAATTTCCAGATTTAGAGGATTACAGATCAGGAAAAAAATGGTCTGTGTTACTTCTGCCTTTTGAAATTTGGGATTTTTCTTTGTGGCCAAAAATAGATACTGAAAACCTACAAACACTGCATTATTTTCTCCTACAGAGCTGCTGTGGGAAAATATGAGGCAACGAGATTTTTCCTCCTAGCGGATTTTCTATTTTTCCTCAAAATCTAACAAATGGATCACAGTTTGTCCCTGTATGGTTAATTCTGAAGAACTTAAAAGAATTGAGGTTTCCTGAAATTCAGTGAATGTTTTGATCAGATTATGGTCTCACTTTGATTCAGAAAAAAGTTCTCGTCTGTTTTATCAATCAAAATTATTTGTGTTCCATGCATTTTGTTCTAAACTGCCATGGTGACTTTTAAACGGGTCACTTTTGCCTTCCATGTCTGCTTCTTTGACTTCTTTTACTTGTCTCTCTCCTTCCACTGACCATGTTTTATCAATAAGGGTAATTTAATTTTTAATTCTATTCCTTTTGATATGTTTTAATTTGTTCATTTGTTTTAAAATACCATACATGTGTCAATCTGTTTTCTGAGCTCCACAAGTACCTTTAAAAAAAAAATCAACAGGGGCGGAGCAAGATGGCGAAGGAGTAGGAGACCTAGATTTCGTCTGGTCTCAGGAATTCAGCTGAATAGGGATCAAACCATTCTGAACACCTATGAACTCAACAGGAGATCAAAGAGGAGAGTAGCAACAACTATCTGAACAGAGAAGCGACCACTTACTGGAAGGTAGGACGTGCGGAGAAGTGAGTCCGAGGCGATATTCGGGAGGATAGATGGCGGGGGAGGGGCCTCCGTCGGCCGCTTCTGGCAAGTGCTAGAGCCGCGGAGCACAAAATCGGACCTTTTAGAAGTCGGTTCCACTGAGGGACGTCACTCCAGTGGCTAAGCGGGGGTGGAACCCTCGCGGGACAGTGGGGTCTCAGGACCCCTGGGGTCACAGAAAGACCGGGGGAGCCTGAGTGCGCCAGAGCTCCCAGGTATCGGAGTGGGGAAGCCGGCTGCAGAGACGGAGCTGAGGCGCGGGCTCTCAGCTTGGGGTGGCCATAAACTGTGATCCGCGGCCCACTTGGGCCACTGCTCCTGCAGCAGGGACCCAACAAGTGGCAAATCCGGGGAGACTCCCCTTCCTTCCCAGGGAGGAGTGGCGCGGGAACGCACCACAGGGATCTGCTGGGTTTGGACACTCCACACGGGGTCGGGTGCCAGAGATACAAACGCTCGGTCACAGGCCGGGTGAGCACGGAGAGTGGCCGGAGACCAGGGAGACGGAAGTGACTGCTTTTCTCTGGGGGCGCACTGAGGAGCGGGGCCCCGAGTTCTCAGCTCCTCCGGGTGGAGATTGGGAGGCCACCATTGTTGCCCTGGTCCTCCAAGGCTGTACGGACAGCTTGCAGGGAACAAAAGCTCCTGAGATCAAACCCGAGCAGCTTGCTTAGCCCGGACCAACAAGGGCGGGGCAATTCCGCCTCCGGCAAAGACATTTGGAAACCACAGCAACAGGCCCCTCCCCCAGAAGATCAGCAAGAACAGCCAGCAAGCCAAAACCAAGTTTACCGATCAAGGAGAATGGGAGAACTCCAGCGCTAGGGGAATACTGCACATAGAATTCATGGCTTTTTTTTTTACCATGATTCATTAGTTCATCAAAGTTAATTTTTGTTAACTGTTTTTTTTTTCTTTTTCTTTTTCCCTTTTTCAACCAACATCTTATCAATCTC
>NW_027397066.1:123725461-123785831 GCF_003265705.2 Callorhinus ursinus | reverse complement strand
CATTTTTTATTTTTCATTTTTAGAGTCATATTTTATCCCTTCATAGTAGTTACCCTTATTTTTGGCATATATATATATAAGTTGTTCTCTCTTTAAAATTTTGAGATAGTTTCTTCTAACAGATAAAAATATACCCTAAATCACTAGTGTATGGTTCTGTTCTAGTCTCCTGCCTGATCACATTCTCTCCCATTATTCTTTTTTTTTTTTTAAATCTTCTTTCTTTTTTCAAACAACTTCTTATCTTATCAAGTCCTTTTATAAAATCTTTTATAATTTTCATCTTTACAGTCATCTCCTATCCCTTCATTGTATCAACCCTTATTATCTACATATATGTCTTTCTTCCTTTAAAATTTTAGGAGGCACTTTTTTCTAACAGACCAAAATACGCCCAAAATCTAGTGTGTGGCACTGATCTATGCACTAGCCTGATCATATTTGATCACATTCTGCTTTTTTTGTATTGTTCTGTTTTTGTTTTTATCTTTTTTCTTTTTTTTTTCTCTATTTCTTTTTTCTTTCTTTCCCTTTCTTTTCCCCTGGTTTCAGGTCTTTTCTGATTTGTATACAGTATATTTGCTGGGGACGTTGTAAACCTGTTAGCATTTCGTTCTCTCATTCATCAATTCTCCTCTGGACAAAATGACAAGATGAAAAAAATCACCTCAGCAAAAAGAACAAGAGGTAATACTGTCAGCCAGGGACCTACTCAATACGGACATCAGTACGATGTCAGACCTAGAGTTCAGAATCATGACTTTAAAGATACTAGCTGGGCTTGAAAAAAGCGTGGAAGTTACTAGAGAAACCCTTCCTGGAGAAATAAAAGAACTAAAATCTAACCAAGTCAAAATCAAAAAGGCTATTGATGAGGTGCAATCAAAAATAGGGGCACTAACTGCTAGGATAAATGAGGCAGAAGAGAGAATCAGTGATATAGAAGACCAAATGATGGAAAATAAAGAGGCTGAGAAAAAGAGGGAGAAACAACTACAGGATCACGAGGGCAGAATTCAAGAGATAAGTGATTCGATAAGATGAAACAACATTAGAATAATTGGGATCCCAGAAGAAGAAGAAAGAGAGAGAGGGGCAGAAGGTATATTGGAGCAAATTATAGCAGAGAACTTCCCTAATGTGAGGAAGGAAACAGGCATCAAAATCCAGGAGGCACAGAGAACCCCTCTCAAAATCAATAAAAATAGGTCAACACCCCGACATCTAATAGTAAAACTTACGAGTCTCAGAGACAAAGAGAAAATCCTGAAAGCAGCTCAGAAGAGATATGTAACCTACAATGGTAAAAATATTAGATTGGCAACAGACCTATCCACAGAGACCTGGCAGGCCAGAAAGGACTGGCAAGATATCATCAGAGCACTAAACGAGAAAAATATGCAGCCAAGAATACTATATCCAGCTAGGCTGTCATTGAAAATAGAAGGAGAGATAAAAAGCTTCCAGAACAAACAAAAACTAAAGGAATTTGCAAACACGAAACCAGCCCTCCAAGAAATATTTAAAGGGGCCCTCTAAGCAAAGAGAGAGCTTAAAAGCAGCAAAGATCAGAAAGGAACACAGACAACATACAGTAACAGTCACCTTACAGGCAATACAATGGCACTAAATTCATACCTTTCAATAGTTACCCTGAATGTAAATGGGTTCAATACCCCAATCAAAAGACACAGGCTATCAGACTGGATTAAAAAACAAGACCCATCCATATGCTGTCTGCAAGAGACTCATTTTAGACCCAAAGACACCCCCAGATCGAAAGTGAGGGGGTGGAAAACCATTTACCATGCTAATGGACACCAAAAGAAAGCTGGGGTGGCAATCCTTATATCAGACAAACTAGATTTTAAAACAAAGACTGTAATAAGAGATGAGGAAGGACACTATATCCTACTTAAAGGGTCTATCCAACAAGAAGATCTAACAATTGTAAATATCTATGCCCCGAACATGGGAGCAGCCAATTATATAAGGCAATTAATAACAAAAGCAAAGAAACACATTGACAACAATACAATAGTAGTGGGGGACTTTAACGTCCCCCTGACTGAAATGCACAGATCATCTAAGCAAAAGATCAACAAGGAAATAAAAGACTTTAAATGACACACTGGACCAAATGGACTTCACAGACATATTCAGAACATTCCATCCCTAAGCAACGGAATACACATTCTTCTCTAGTGCCCATGGAACATTCTCCAGAATTGATCACATCCTAGGTCACAAATCAGGTCTCAACCGGTACCAAAAGATTGGGATCATTCCCTGCATATTTTCAGACCACAATGCTTTGAAACTAGAACTCAATCACAAGAGGAAAGTCGGAAAGAACTCAAATACATGGAGGCTAAAGAGCATCCTACTAAAGAATGAATGGGTCAACCAGGAAATTAAAGTAGAATTAAAAAAATTCATGGAAACCACTGAAAATGAAAACACAACTGTTCAAAATATTTGGGATACAGCAAAGGCAGTCCTGAGAGGAAAGTCTATAGCAATACAAGCCTTTCTCAAGAAACAAGAAAGGTCTCAAATACACAACCTAACCGTACACCTAAAGGAGCTGGAGAAAGAACAGCAAATAAAGCCTAAACCCAGCAGGAGAAGAGAAATAATAAAGATCAGAGCAGAAATCAATGAAATAGAAACCAAAAAAACAGTAGAACAGATCAACGAAACTAGGAGCTGGTTCTTTGAAAGAATTAACAAGATTGATAAACCCCTGGCCAGACTTATCAAAAAGAAAAGAGAAATGACCCAAATCAACAAAATCATGAATGCAAGAGGAGAGATCACAACCAACACCAAAGAAATACAAACAATTCTAAGAACATATTAGGAGCAACTCTATGCCAGCAAATTAGATAACCTGGAAGAAATGGGTGCATTCCTAGAGATGTATCAACTACCAAAATTGAACCAGGAAGAAATAGAAAACCTGAACAGACCTAGAACCACTAAGGAAATTGAAGCAGTCATCAAAAATCTCCCAAGAAACAAAAGCCCAGGGCCAGATGGCTTCCCAGGGGAATTCTATCAGACATTTAAAGAAGAATTAATACCTATTCTCCTGAAACTGTTCCAAAAAATAGAAATGGAAGGAAAACTTCCAAATTCATTTTATGAGGCCACCATTACCTTGATCCCAAAACCAGACAAAGATCCCATCAAAAAGGAGAATTACAGAACAATATCCTTGATGAACATGGATGCAAAAATTCTCACCAAAATACTAGCCAATAGGATCCAACAGTACATTAAAAGGATTATTCACCATGACCAAGTGGGATTTATTCCTGGGCTGCAAGGCTGGTTCAACATCCGCAAATCAATCAACGTGATACAATACATTAACAAAAGAAAGAACAAGAATCATATGATCCTCTCAATAGATGCAGAAAAAGCATTTGACAAAGTACAACATCCTTTCTTGATCAAAACTCTTCAGAGTATAGGGATAGAGGGTACATACCTCAATATCATAAAAGCCATCTATGAAAAACCTACAGCGAATATCATTCACAATGGGGAAAGGCTGAGAGCTTTTCCCCTAAGGTCAGGAACGCGGCAGGGATGTCCACTCTCACCACTGCTATTCAACATAGTATTAGAAGTCCTAGCCACAGCAATCAGACAACAAAAAGAAATCAAAGGCATCCAAATCGGCAAAGAGGAAGTCAAACTCTCACTCTTTGCAGATGATATGATACTGTACGTGGAAAACCCAAAAGACTCCACCCCAAAACTGCTAGAACTCATACAGGAATTCAGTCAAGTAGCAGGCTATAAAATCAATGCACAGAAATCAGTGGCATTCCTATACACCAACAACAAGACAGAAGAGAGACAAATCAAGGAGTCGATCCCATTCACAATTGCACCCAAAACCATAAGATA
Source organism: Callorhinus ursinus (assembly GCF_003265705.2). NCBI lineage: Eukaryota > Metazoa > Chordata > Mammalia > Carnivora > Otariidae > Callorhinus > Callorhinus ursinus. Next base: position 123,781,910 of record NW_027397066.1, on the reverse strand, counting down.
CCTAGGAATAAATTTAACCAAAGAGGCAAAGGATCTGTACTCAGAAAACTATAAAATACTCATGAAAGAAATTGAGGAAGACACAAAAAAATGGAAAAACGTTCCATGCTCATGGATTGGGAGAACCAACATTGTGAAGATGTCAATGCTACCTAGAGCAATCTACTCATTCAATGCAATCCCCATCAAAATACCATCCACTTTTTTCAAAGAAATGGAACAAATAATCCTAAAATTTGTATGGAACCAGAAGAGACCCCGAATAGCCAGAGGAATATTGAAAAAGAAAAGCAAAGCTGGCGGCATCACAATTCCGGACTTCCGGCTCTATTACAAAGCTGTCATCATCAAGACAGTATGGTACTGGCACAAAAACAGACACATAGATCAATGGAACAGAATCGAGAGCCCAGAAATGGACCCTCAACTCTATGGTCAACTTATTTTTGACAAAGCAGGAAAGAATGTCCAATGGCAAAAAGACAGTCTCTTCAACAAATGGTGTTGGGAAAATTGGACAGCCACATGCAGAAGAATGAAACTGGACCATTTCCTTACACCACACACAAAAATAGACTCCAAATGGTTGAAAGATCTAAACGTGAGACAGGAGTCCATCCAAATCCTAAAGGAGAACACAGGTAGAAACCTCTTCGACCTCAGCTGCAGCAACTTCTTCCTAGAAACATCGCCAAAGGCACAGGAAGCCAGAGCAAAAATGAACTATTGGGATTTCATCAAGATAAAAAGCTTTTGCACAGCAAAAGAAACAGTCCACAAAACCAAAAGACAACCGACAGAATGGGAGAAAATATTTGCAAATGACATATCAGATAAAGGGCTAGTATCCAAAATCTATAAAGAACTTAGCAAACTCAACACCCAAAGAACAAATAATCCAATCAAGAAATGGGCAGAAGACATGAACAGACATTTCTCCAAAGAAGACATCCAAATGGCCAACAGGCACATGAAAAAGTGCTCAACATCGCTCGGCATCAGGGAAATCCAAATCAAAACCTCAATGAGATACCACCTCACACCCGTCAGAATGGCTAAAATTAACAAGTCAGGGAACGACAGATGTTGGCGGGGATGTGGAGAAAGGGGAACCCTCCTACACTGTTGGTGGGAATGCAAGCTGGTGCAACCCCTCTAGAAAACAGTATGGAGGTTCCTCAAACAGTTGAAATTAGAGCTACCATTCAATCCAGCAATTGCACTACTGGGTATTTACCCCAAAGATACAAATGTAGGGACCTGAAGGGGTACGTGCACCCCAATGTTTATAGCAGCAATGTCCACAATAGCCAAACTGTGGAAAGAGCCAAGATGTCCATCGACAGATGAATGGATAAAGAAGATGTGCTATATATACACAATGGAATATTATGCAGGCATCAAAAGGAATGAGAGCTTGCCATTTGCAACGACGTGGATGGAACTGGAGGGTGTTATGCTGAGTGAAATAAGTCAATCAGAGAAAGACATGTATCATATGACTTCACTGATATGAGGAATTCTTAATCTCAGGAACAAACTGAGGGTTGCTGGAGTGGTCGGGGTTGGGAGGGATGGGGTGGCTGGGTGATAGACATTGGGGAAGATATGTGCTACGGTGAGCACTGTGAATTGTGTAAGACTGTTGAATCACAGATCTGTACTTCTGAAACAAATAACGCAACATATTTTAAGAAAAAAGAAAAAGAAGAAGATAGCAGGAGAGGAAGAATGAGGGTAATAAGTCAGAGGGGGAGACGAACCAGGAGAGATGATGGACTCTGAAAAACAAACTGAGGTTTCTAGAGGGGAGGAGGGTGGGGGGATGGGTTAGCCTGGTGATGGGTATTAAAGAGGGCACATTCTGCATGGAGCACTGGGTGTTATGAACAAACAATGAATCATGGAACACTACACCAAAACAAATTATGTAATATATGGTGATTAACATAACAATAAAAAAAATTTAAAAAAAATCAACAAACCATAAGAGACTCTTAATCTCAGGAAACAAACTGAGGGTTGCTGGAGTGGTGGGGGGGTGGGAGGGATGGGGTGGCTGGGGGATAGTTATTGGGGAGGGGATGTGCTATGGGGAGCGCTGTGAATTGTGTAAGACTGATGAATCACAGACCCGTACCCCTGAAACACATAATACATTATATGTTAATTAATTAATTAATTAATTAATAAAGTGGGTAGGCTGTGAAAGAGAAATATCAAAAAAAAAATCTTCCTTAATCATCTTATTTTTTCAACTCCCATTTCATTAACTATTTAATTCTTCTACAGAGACAAATTTTAATAAGTTCATTTCTTTTCTTCCTTAGATCAGTATTTCTTCCAAAACAGATTCTTCCGCTACAGTTTACATTTTCTCCCCTCCTGCTGCAATACATTCATACAGACTCCACGCTGGATGTTTTTGGTTGGTTGATTTCAATTCTACTTGTGTTCTAAATGGGCAGCTTTGTCAACACTTTATTCACACCACAACACCAGGGGTGACACGTCCTTGAATCTCTTCCCATGTTGCGGGGGTCTATTTTCTTCTTCCACACACTACAGCTTTGCCTGCCCGGTGTTCTGTAGCTAGAGAATGGTGTGTTCGTCTGCTTGGGCTGCCACAACAGAACCCCACAGACTGGGTGGCTCGAACAACAAAAACCTATTTTCTCACAGTTCTGGAGACTGGGGATCCAAGATCAAGGTGCCAGCAGGGTCTGCTGCTCCCAAAGCCTCTCTCTTGGGCTTGTAGGTGGCTGCCTTCTTGCTGTGCCCTCACATGGCCTTTCCTCTGTGCATGCACATCCCTGGTGTCTTTTCCCCTTCTTATAAGGACAGCAGTCCTGTTGGATGGGGGCCACATCCTTATGACCTCATTTAATCCTAATTCCCTTTTTTAAAGACTGCCCCCATCTCCAAAGCGCCCCTCCACTGGGGTCTAGGGCTTCAACATCTTGAGAGGACAGAACCAGTCCGCAACCAGTGGGGATGGGGAAGACAAGGATACAGCCAGGACTGCACGCAACCTGGTCTTTCACCTCATCTCTGGTTTTGCCAAAATGCCTGTGTCTGTATTTAGTCCCCCTGCCTGAGCTGCCCACAATTCCAGCAGAGTCCCTGGCCCTTCAGCCCCTGCCAGGAGTCTCTGTCTTCAGTGGCCGGTTTATCACCACTTCCTATCATTCTCCAGGCACAAGATGGACCAGGTAAGAGACGTGACTTCTAGACGCTCACACCACAAGCTATCAGGGTGGGAAATGGCATTCCTCTCTCTACTCTTGGGGTTCATTTTTCCCATCTTCTTCTCTTACAGAAGCTTTTTTTTTTTTAATTTAGTTTTGATTCTGCGTTTTCTTTCTGACTTTACTTTTTGCTGGAGCTCACCACCCGTGGGATGTTTCTAAGAGTCCGTGATATATCACACCTCATCTATTCTCCTTGCCCTGGTGGGAAAGCAGGGTGGTCAGGAGGAGCGTCTACCTTTGGGCAAGTTGCAAGTCTCACCCAAGGCTGACCAAACCATCTTATACTCCACCCTCCACAAAGGGATTTTGAGGATTACATATGCATCTGTCGGGTATCACATCTGTGGAAGGTTGAGTTAGGAGTAAAACAGATATGGTCCATGCCAATTTTTTAAAATGTTATTTGCTAGTCTCTAGCTTTTTCCTCCATTTGACTGACACCAAGGTGTTATTCTTTATTTTTGGTTTATATTGTAAGATTTTGAGATCTGAGTTTGCTATCTTAAAGCATGTGTTTGAGGTATCTGTTTTAGATAAGAAATGGACAATAATACTACTGATGAAGACATAAGTAAAAGGTAACACATACCATCACATGTGGAAACCTGTAACTTGATAAACTTCTCTAGTTCCCTCACTCTCACGCTGTGTCAATGGGCCACATGTTTTTATTAAGTTATTTCAATATCACCCAAGTTTATTTCACCAAAGCAGGGATTCCTAACTGAGGTTTCTTACAGACTTTGGTATTACTGTATACCCTCAAATCGTCTGTAAATGGTATATATGCATTTGTATTTTTTCTTTTTAGAAAATGAGATTGTTATCTTTCATCAAATTCTCAAAGAAGTATGAAACATAAAAACTGGTTAGGAACCACTGACCTACAGTAATGAGCAGGAAAGCTGCCAAGAATGGAAAATAATGGAGAATTAGAAACCATTTACAAGAGTTTGGATTCATCCAAATAATAAAGTCAAGTGAAAGAGTTTTCTTTTAAGCTACATGGAATTTGGACAAAGCCCACAGGACTTCCAAAAAAGTTCAACCACAGGTTGTTTGTGACCCTGGGCATTGCAGGTAACCCAGTTCTACAGAAACTGTGGGAAAAAAATCATTCCGAGGACCCTTCCACATCAGTCCATCAGTAAGTACAGTTTACTCTGAGCTTATTAGCACATTAAGCACAAATGACCTAATTCCTTCATTAAATTTTGAAAATGATGACTAATCCTCTTAGTGGTCATGTCCCGCATTTCATCTAAACAGAAATGACATTCTAGAGAAATCAAGGGTTTAAAGGCTTTCCTGGAGAAAGAATGTCTCCACTTCCACTTACTGCTGAGTTAGGGAAAGAGAAACAATTACTGTAAAAAAGGGCATGGCCTATAAGTAGATTCTACTCTCAATATACAAAGCAAGCAAAGTTGATTCAGCAACAAATTAAAGAGAACAGGAGGCAGATACTGAGAATCCTATACTCAAGATTATGATCCAGATTTCGTGTGAGTTTCTGATGTACACTGTTTCTTTATGTGAATATATACAGCACTGCTATCATTTACAAAGGATTATAAATCTTCCTCAAAACCTATTAGTCCAACCACTTTAGAGGTTTGGTTTGGCACAATCTACAGTCTGCAGCCCATATGCACTTTTGGTAATTAAGAATAAGTAATAATGGTGACAAACAACACACCAGCTGTGCAATGATTAATAAGAACTGTCTTGTGCACACAACCAGGCGCTGGCATGTGTGGCTCAAGCAACTATATAAAGCTCATGACTTTATGAAATCAAATATAGAGATTTCCTTTCTTACTCCTACACATTCCAACAGAGACACACGTAAGCACTTTTGCACAATTTAAACTTGGAGCTATCCATGTAGTAATACTGACTGAAACACTGCATCATTGAAGCTTAAAAAGAAAAAAATATGGTCTTGTTTTTCTTGGGACAGTAGAAAGACCACAAAGAATTTTCTAACTGTGTGGCTTAACTGCCTGAAATCCTTTTTGGAACGAGGCCGACTATCAATGAATAAAACAAGCTGTGTGACCTTGGGAAAGTTAATTTCAACTCTCCAAGCTTCCGTTTCTTGCATTAGTCTGTAAACTGCAGAGAAAACAAAACTACCTAAAAGAAAACAAACAAACATACATACAACTAATACTACCTACCCTCTCAGGGTTGGCTAGTTGACTCATGGGTCGTATGAATGAGAGCTGGCCAGCGCCTGGAACATCAGGTGCTCAAGAAGGCCTTACTGCCGGCCTTCCGCCCTACGCAGACTAAATGCTTAGGAAAAGGAATTTTGAATTTTATAATTATGTCCACTAGATCTCCTGCAGACCTAGCTCACTGCTGTGAATGGAATGGGTAAATACCTTCTGAAGAAACAACTGAGTTGATTCACAAAGGAATGCCTAGTACAGTAAGTCTTCAAAGTATAGAAATGATCTTAACATGGCTTTGGACAAAGAAAGCTACTGGCTTCTTGTAGGTCCAAACTCCAAACACACAATCCTCGGGCCAGGTTACTAGCTCTCCACCACTATGTCAGAGCTTGTTACACACTGGACTTCCAGAAAGCACATCTGCTTTTTTTTTTCCCTTAATCTTTTGTGCCTATTCATGCAGTACAAGGCATGAAGGAGCGGCCTAATAGATGTTTGGTGAATGAATTGGAAAGTGTGTAAAAGAAATGTGCCAACATCAAATATCAGATCATTTAACTTCTATCATGAATAATTTGAGATATATATACAAGGAAAAAATAATATAAGAAATTCCTATGTGCACATCCCCTAACTACAACAATCATTAACTGATGGCCAGCTTAATTCATCGATATCCCTAGATTATTTTGAGGCAGATTCCAGACTTAGTACAAATGTTTAAGAAGCTTTAATTAGATTTTACTTAAAGTAAATTCTAGACTAGTCTAGTAGACTCTATAATTCTAGACACTTGTATCTCTACAGTAACAAGAAACACACAATACTACGTAAAGAACAATAGAAGTCATCGCTATCTAGTCAAGAGAGAAACTGTGATACAAACAAAAGGAAGGGGCACCTGGGTGGCTCAGATGGTTAAGCGTCTGCCTTCGGCTCAGGTCATGATTCCAGGATCCTGGGATCGAGTCCCGCATCGGGCTCCCTGCTCCTTGGGAGCCTGCTTCTCCCTCTGCCTCTCTCTCTCTCTCTCTCTCTCTCTCTCTAATGAATGCATAAATAAAATCTTAAAAAAAAAAAAAAAGGAAATCAAACCCTTCCCCTAACTCACTACCGGTTAGAAAGTACTGGTAGTAAAAAAAAAAAAGAGAGAGAGAGACAATAATTCTACAAATATCTGCATGAGGAAAAATAATGACTTGGGAGAAGGAACACAGTGCTAATATTGGATGACAAGCTCATCTAACAAATCCTCATATAAGGCTATAGGTTTTTTTTTAACTTTTTTTACCTTTTAAATAAAAAAGATTTTTTAGAGAAAAATCCAGAAGATTAAATAGCGGAGGGTGCAGATCTGAGGAGGCTCAGCATCAGCCAGACACTACAAAGCTCAGGCCAAGATGAAGAGGGGGGTTTTGACCAGATGCCAAGGAGGGAAGGCAAGACAGACATGGCAGCACCTTGATCTTTGAGAAAATGTGGGGCCTCCAACGACAGCACTCAATAGAGCTGAAGGGTGAGAACAGAAATAAAGCTGACAAAACTGATTCCTGCCCTTTGAGGTCATACTCAAGGAGAAATCAACCAACCGGAAAGTTAAGACAAGGAGGGCTTTTAAGGGACTTTTCATCCTGTGCCAAATTAGTCCAGCGACATAAGGCTGCATGGCTTGAAATTTACTTGACCTGCACTGACCACATTTGTGTCAATTCCCAAGCTCCTCAATAAAGTTAATCCTGTACTTCCTAATAGGGCTGCCAACATACACTTCCCCAACAGCATGGAGAAGACACTTCCAAAGCACAAGAGAAAAGGCTCTAAATCCCAAAGACGGAGAAAAACCTTGCAGGAGAGATAGTAACTCACGGTCACCCCTGCCCTCAAGCTCCTCACCCCAGCAGTTAGAAGATGCCCAGTATGTAGAAGAAAATAAACACAGCAGGCCTAAGATGGGCATCCTTAGAAAGGCCTGCTTGCAAAGTTGGCCCCTGGTTGGTGTCTGGGAACCAGGCTGGTAAACAGGTCTTTGAACTGATGGAAAACATTCCCTTTAAAGTTAGGATGGCCCATCACACCTAAACTGTTTGTACATAAATGTGTATATGTGGAGGTTATTGTGAAAACACCTGCTTTCCGTCTGGGAGTCTGGAATTCTGGTATTTGGTGGGCAAAGGATGCCGATAGGACTACCTTCCAATAGGCACTGGTCTCCAGTGGGCTTTCCTGAACGGAAGTATCAAACACATGTTGCTGTATTTTCAGGGCTGGGGGAAGAGTCGGCCTTGTGTGACCTCTCCTGGGAGGAAAGAGCATAAGCAAACAACATGTGGATTCCTCCAGATTCCACCCGGTTATCTTCTTCTCTGTGTGTCCTTACTACATTGCTGCAATTACTCTAGCTGTGAGGACAACTTTACCCCCTTCCAGCACATCCCCAAACATGGGGGTGGTCTTGAGGACCCCAGATAGAGCCAGGAAAGCAGGTACTACACTTGCTGGGAAGACCTCTATTTGGAGGATACTACGTAGTGGCCGGCTTCATCAGGTAGACATTTTATCTACTCTGACTTTTAGCTACGGTGGAAATTGGAGAATTTCTGGAAGCCTAGCAGAAATAGAACTGCCATGCCCCACTGTGCATGAGCTGAAACTGTCAACCCTTAATTTAGCCATTTTCCAGCTACCATTCATTAGTCAAAATGCTTAGTTAAGACACTGGTGTTTGCCATGCTAAAGATGCAGGAGCTAAAATACTAGCACATGGTCAGCTCTCGGTTATCACTAAGTGCAGCAGCCGTGTTTCCCATCAGTTTTAATTTCAGGGCAATTCAGAGGAGTTCAAATGAGACAACAAGGTTGCACTGTGAAAACCTGGTGAGGACAGAGGTGCCTTCTTCAGTCTGCCCCGAAGTCAGTTTCCTTCTGCTTCCCACTCAGGCAGAAGTCTGAATATCAGCACATCTCAAAATAATGGAAAATGGCTGCCTTTCATTATTTAAGGACAATGCCTTTCAGCATGGGCTCATTCTTTCCATGGCCAAACTGAGCCATCAGTATTTTAATAAAGGGTTTCCTTGGTGGCTGTCCTGGGTAAGGAACAGAAACAACGAAGTGTCACTGACAAAATAAAGCGTAAGTCTGATATGAGTGACATCTTTATCTGTCCCCCTCCCAGCTTCTGAGCAGAAACATGGAATAAGTCAACAGCAAAAGACAAGAAAGGCTAAGCCTGAAGACATGTTCCAGACCCTAACTTCTCATGGATATATATGGCAGCTCTTGGTTTCCCCATGGTTCTAGGTTCCTAATCTCAAATTCCTAAAACTGCACCTACATTTCTTCTGTGTATATATAACACTGTTTTCTGGGAACAGGACCCAAAGCTTTCATTAAATTTTCAAACTGGGTCCTAATGTAATAAAACTTCAAAACTATTGCTCTAGACAGAGGAAGAGTACGTCAGATGGAAGAGTATACATTAAAATGCTACATGACTGAGTGGCAGACCAGAGGCCCACCCCGCCAGGAGATGTGTAAGAATGCAGTGGGAGATGAAATGGGTATATCAGGTTGGAGACCAACAGCTGGGAACAAAATTACCTAGAGAAATAAAGAAATTATGTTAGCGTTAAGAGAAAAGTCACTTCTGTTTTAAATACTGGTCTGAGAAAACTAAAGAAGAAAGTTAAGGAAGTTCTAGTTAAAATCATGGGAATAAAGCAACAGGTTCAGATTTGGGTGACCTCAAAATGCCAGTTTCCACCTAAAACTCTGTTGACCGGACCCACTTGATCTGTTTCCATAAGGACTGGGCCTAAGTAGCAGCCAGCCTCAAGGACATGCTGGAGCTACCTGACGGCACCAAAATATAAACTGAGTTAAATCAAAGTCAATGAATAAATCATGTATCTGTAAATTTATCAAATCGCAGGTACAGTGCATTGTGAATTTTCTCACAGGGTCCAAAGATGATTTCGTTGCAACCAAAATAGTACTAAACTGACAGAAATAAAAAGGGATTCATTAAAAGGAATCAGCAGGAAGTAGGAAGAACTAGAACTCAAGAGTAACCTGAGGCCACCGAGAGCCGGCCAACAATTCTCCATTTCTCACCTCTGCACCCTCTTCTAATGAGATTCCCCATCCTTCCCAATGGTCTGCCTTCTCCGCTGGGCACCTGACCCACCACCAGGGTTCCTTCAGCCTCAAGCCCAGGGGCAATCTTAGAGTAACTGGCTGAGTTTCTCCCTCTCCCAATTCCAAATCTCTAGGGGAGAGAACCTGACTCAACCCAGGCTCCAGTGAGACTCCTCTTGAGCGTCTAGCCAGCTCCCACCAGCAGACCTAGATTCGAGTGGCACCATGTCTTATAAACCTACGGGAGGGATGAGTTCCACAGTAAACAGTTCTCAGAGGCACAGGGCTGTCTGCCAGGACCTATTTGGACTAAATGACTATGGGGCAGTACAGATGAGGGGGACCAGAGAGAGGTAAAAGGGGAAGAGATGTAGTTCAGTCTAGAAAAATACCCTTCTCCCTGCCCTGCTTATCTACATAGTAGCAGGCCATCTTGCCAGGACAAGAAAGGGAAAAGAAAAAAAAAAAAACTTTCCCTGCAAGCATCCTAGTCCAATGCAAGTGGCCATATTATCATTACATAGATTTCAACAGCATACATCATTAATAAAAAACTTCTATTGGTAATTCTAAAGTTTTTGCTAAAAGCAGGTAGCCTATTCGCGATAGTCTGACTTAAAGTTTAGAAAAATCAGTTCGTTACATATTATTGAAATGATACTTCATGTTTATATTTTCCCACTTGCACTATTTGGTGTACTTTTGGATTTCTGAAAATTTGAGACATTGAAACATTCTATTTTTAGTGATTTTGTTCAATATACATATACTCTAGGTCTGCTGTTTCTAAGGATCAGAATGTAGTTGTCCAGTCTATTAGCCAGGGACCACACAGACAGAGCCTTCCATGTAAGCCACTTAGAACAGACAGAACAGCAGTATAGACTAGGGTTTAACGGCCCCACCTGCAGAGCCAGACTGTCCTGGCTTTAAATACCAGCACTGCCATTTACCAGCTGAGTGACCTTGGGCAAATTCTTGCCCAAAGCCCCAGTTTCCTCATTTGTAAAATGAGGATGATGATATCTACCTCACAGAACTGTTGAGCAGGGCATTAGATGAGATTATAATATAAAATACTTAACAGTGTGAGCACTTAATAAATATTGGGCTTTCTATTATTATATGTTAATTATCCTGATGGTGATGAACACAAGGAGAGAGATGATGAGCAGAGCTTCTTCGCTAGAGTTTCTGGCAAAAGTGAGCTGGGAGGCCTGACACAACCTGCTGACCCCAGAGAGAGGGCATCCCAGAAGCAGGCTGCCTGTCACACATGACACGGCAAATGGCGGGCAATCTGAGGGGAAGAAAGATGGCCAGTTGAGAGGAGTTGGCCTTCTTGCCATTGCCTGATGGGTACAATGATCACATAAACCCCTTGGTTCTCTCAAAATACAAACAAGTCAGCACTAAAAAGAAATAGCTATCAAACGATTGAAAGACACAGAAGAACCTTAAATGCATATTACCAAGTGAAAGAAGTCAGTCTGAAAGCCTACCTACCATATGATTCCAACTACATGGCATTCTGGGAAAAGCAAAACTATGGAGAGAGTAAAAAGACCAGTGAGTGGTGTGCCTGGGAAGTGGGGGCAGGGGGCAGGCGAGGAAAGAGATGAACAGGCAGAATTTTTTTAGGACTTTTAGGACTGTGGGATTTTTAGGACTGTGAAAATATGCTGCTATTATAATGATGAATATATTTTATAACACATTTGGCCAAACCCATAGAAACTACACCACCAAGAGGGAACCAAAGAAACTCTGGACTTGGGACAATAATGACATGTCCGTGTAGGTTCCTCAACTGTACCAAATGTACCACTCTGATAGGAGGATGTTGATAATGGGGAGGCTCTGCATGTGGGGGGGGGGGGACGGAGCAGAGGATATATGGGAAATCTCTGCAATTCCCTCTCAATTTTGTTGTAAACTAACATCACTATAAAAAAAAAATGAAGTCTTTTAAAAAATACAAATAAGTCATTAAAGTTGTTTAATATAAAACTGTATATTTATGCACACATTATCTGACAGGGACAGTGTAAGGTTAAGGGATAGGCTTTGGAGAAAGACTGGGTTCAAATCTCAGCTTGGCCACTTCCTAGAACTGTAACCTTGAGCAAGTTACTGAGCCTCTCTGAGCCTCGTCTTCCTCACGTGTGCAACAGCAGTGAGAGGAGTATCTCCCGTGGATCAGCTCAGCTCATCTCTGCAACCACTCTGTTGAAGAGGTACTTTCATTATTTCTATTTTGCAGAGGAGGAAACTGCCACTGAGAGTCAAGAGGGTGGCCAGATCACACAGAAAGTCACATAAGGTGCTGGAGTTGAGATGCCAACCCAAGGAATTTCACTTTAGAGCTCACTGTGCTACACTGTGTGATCCTATCTATAGAGTATTTCGGTAAAATGCCATAGAAGGAGATAAGCCTTGTGCCCAGCACATAATCATCCCTCTGTCAATATTGGCTATTATAATTATTATTGTTCTCAATTATATATTGAAAAACGTGGAAGAGATAGCTCTGAAAGCTGGGGGGGGGGGCGGTTATAAAATAAAATAAAAATGAGCACAACCACGCGAAGAGCCAAGCCCATAAACACTCCACACCATCCTGTCCCCTAAGGAAAGGCATCCAGCGGTACCTTCTGCACTGCTCACCTACCCGTTCCCCACCACCCCCATCCCCTCACTCCCAGATTCTTATTCTCCCTTCCAAGAACTCTTGGTGCTGCTCATAAAAGAGAGATGAACAAAAGGATCGTATTCCTCATCATCCTTAGTTCTACAAATACTAATTGAGTGCCAAGTTCCAAGCCCAGAGCTCTGCTCTGAGGACCTGTCTCCAGGGACTCTACGTCTCCAGGGACCTTGGCAGAGAATTTCTGAGTGGGCCAGACCTCCTAGGCCTGCTCACTTTCTCCAACTCCTCAATCCTCATTTCCAACATGAACACATTCTCATTATGAAAAATATTATGAAGTTCTTCCTTCTATTCTATCAAAAACTCACCTCCTAGCAGGTTCTGCTCGCTTGTACGGACTATGCTTTCTTAGATAACAGAGAATAAATCTACCCACCCCCCTTCTGTACTGCAGCTCTTAGATTTTGTTGAGACAGCCCCAGTGCTTTGTCTATCCTGGACACTAAAATGCTACAGAATGAAAGGACCTTGTCTCTCAAATTTTCTCTTATCCAACCACACTAGTACCATGGGAAAATGTTACCTACCCTCTCCAGAGCACACTACGGCACAGAGAATGGACTTCCTGTAGCAGAGCTAACTGCAGACAGCAGAACTGGGAAGACAATGTCATTATTTTCTGACTCTCCTTTGAGGAAGGAGAAAGGCAGACAGAAAGTTTTCTGTGGTTTTAAAGCCTCTTTTTAAACACTCCAGAGAATGCAAGGCCCTGGGGGCGGTGGGGAGCGGCTAACAGTAAAGTAAGTCTCTGTGGCTATGCCAAAGATGGCCAACATTCAAGAAAAACTGGAAGAAGGGAAAAAGCCACCCCGTTGCAATTTGTCAACTATTCTTGCCATGGGGTCTTGACTTCTACACTGAACCATCACTACTCAGGCAAACATAAAGCTTCTAGAAACTTTGGAGTTTTATCATTGTTGCTGTTGTTTCAGATATTTATTTTTCTCTCACATGAAAACTGGTGCTGCTTAGCAACCCAGTGCCAGCAAAGCTAAATCAAGAAGCATTTTAGGCTGCATTTAAAAAAAAAAAAAAGAGAGAGAGAAAGAAATTTCTTGTTCCTACTGAATGACAGGCGCGCTTGAAGACATAAAGGTTCCTTGCACCTCAAGGCAAATGGTTTGCATACTACCCACTGGGGCCTCTTTTACCATCAGGGATGACAGAGACCAACCAGCAGAACAGAGCTAGGAGGTGCCTTGTCTCTGCAGCTATAGGAGTCGGGGAGCAGGCTGCCCCAAACCTAACGTGATCCACGTGCGGCTCCTGCCGGACTGTGGGTTGGGACTGACTAAAGGAATCCATGCCACCACTGAGCCTGGGGGCAGGGACACCTTCTTCTAGCTCTTGGCAAAGACAGGGGTGTAGGTCAGACAGTGGGATCCAAGGTCAACAAGAGGAATGCAGCGTGTCATTGGATACTCTTCAAGTGTGCGTGTAACTCAATATTCTGATTGTGTCACACGCCTGAGAGGAAACGGGTATGCCCTTCTCATCTCGACTCTTCTGTGACTGGAGGGACACTGGCTCTTCAAGGACTTACAGGGAGGGTTACGGAAGAAACCTCAGAATGGGAACATAACATCAGCCTTTTCCACAAAGCCTGAGCATCACAAATGGCCTCCATTTTCTCACCAGGAAAAATGAGACACAGACTGTCAGAGTACCCGTTTCAAAGATAACAATGTTTATGTCGACAAAGTTTTAAGAATCCTGACCAAGGAAAAGTTTTATGCAAGTAAAATGTGATTATCTCTTGGCACCCTGTGGTCCACAGAAACAGTGATAAAGGCTAACACTAGAAAACAACTTCATGCCCCACTGACCATCACAGAATCCGTGAACATCAAGGCAAACTGAAGCACCACACAAAGCTGAAGGCAACCAGAGCACCATATCTGGCCGATCACACTGAAAATCCAATTATAATCCTTAACAAGATAAATATACAGGCATACCTTAAAGATATTGCGGGTTTGCTTCCAAACCACTGCAACGAAATGAATATTGTAATAAAGTGAGTCCAGTGAATTTTCTGGTTTCCCAGTGCATTCATGAGCTATGTTTACACTGTACTGCAGGCTATTAAGTGTGTAGTTGTATTATGTCTAAAAAAAAACCACATACATACATTAAAAAATACTTCATTGCTAAAAAATGCTACCATTATCTGAGCTTTCGGCAAGTTGTAATCACTGATCACAGATCACCACCACAAATATAATCATGAAAAAGTCTGAAATATTGCAAGAATGACCAAAACATGAAATGTGACAGACACAAAGTAAAATGGCGCCGACAGACTTGCTCCATGCACAGTTGCCACAAACCTTTTGACTTGTAAAGAACACAGTATCTATGAAGGGTAATAAAGCAAAGGGCAATAAAATAAGGCATGCCTATAATCTGGATTAAAGTTATATATATTATGTAAAATGATTTGGTTGAGAGTAACATTATATAATCTTACTTTACATGAATTGCCAATCTAAGTATTAACATGAAATAAGATGGATAATAAAAGAAAACCACACCGATATTAAGGTTTTCTTTGATGATTCTCAAAGGCTCTTCATAATCTTCAAGGGCCCTCAGGGACTTGGGGAGTGACTAGAAGAGGGTCACTTTATAAACACAAATTCCTTTTAGGACACTACAAATGTATGAAATAGCAGAATGGGCTCCATTTCAACAAACTCTATTAACTCCCAGGAAGGTTCTTTCCATCCCTAAGTTCCTCTAAAGAGCCCCCAATCTCAGAAATTAGCTAACCGAAAACTAGAATTGAAACTGATTGGCAAACTGTATACAGGTCAGGTGCTAGTAGTCCTACCCTACTCTTTCCCTCCCCTGTCCTGTCTGCTCTGCCTTTTCCTCCCGTATGTTCTGTCACGTGGGAAAAATACAATGTAGGTCTGTACTTGTTAGTACCCATTCCCCAACACTCACTCATTGAAGTCGACTTCAGCTCTTGCTCTCAACAGACATTTTACTCTTGGAGTAAATACTCGTGCTCTCCCATAGTGCCAGCATCCAGCATCACTGACAAGGACCCTTGACAACCCTAACACTGAAACTTGCCTGGGTTTCTTCTGGCTCCTGTTGTAATAGGAAAATCTTGGTGTTTCTCGAGGATATTGCTCTTAACCTTCTCCGAGTGATGAGAAGCGAAGGTGTGGGGGTCAAACACCCCTTAGTTCAAACCCAAGCCTCGCCACTCACCAGCAGTGTGCCCATAAACAAGCTAATCTCTCACCCTTCAGCTTTCTCCCACGGTGTAAAGGGACAATATATGTAATAAGAATTCTGTATATATACAAGGATACTATTACATATGCATGCAGTAGGCACTTTATATGTTTTACTTTATATATTTAAGTTTCTGTATCTATTTTATCTATTTTAAGCAGCTATATCTATTTTACATGCACACATGTAAACACTAGGGTTACAGGAGGTTAAGTACCCCACGTAGTAGTCCGAAAGCATATAGCACACTCTCCTATGCCAATATCATGCCTTTTTATCTTATCTTCTACTTCCTACCACTAAATTCTCTCACAGATTTGAGCTCCACATCTCTGTTTGTTAGACATCCAGACAGCTAAAATTCAGCACGTTAAAAACTGAACTCTTGCCCCAAACCCATTTTTTCCCCTATTTTTATTAATGACCCTAATATTCTCCCAGGTCTGGGTCCTCATTTGTGACCTACTGACCATCATTCCTAACACACTGCTTTGAGACGGCCCACCAATCCAGTCCCTGGACTGTGTCCACTGAGCCTTGGGAGATGAAGCCTGCTCCCCCTGAACTCTCACTCCCACTACCACGTCCTCAGCCATGTGACCTCTTACTCTGTTACTCTTCCACCTCCTATTTGCTAACCTGATGCCAGATTAAACTTCCTGAAGCAGTTTACCTAAAAACCATGAGGGGCCCTGGTTATCCAAATGAAATCCAAAAGTCCTAGGGTGGCATTCCCAAACTCTTTACACCTGGCCCAAATCTCTTTCCCACCACATCTCATGCCCCTCACCATTGTTCCAACAGATGCTGCATTCCCAGACGCACACATACTCTCGGGGCTTCTCTGATTACATGACCTCCCTATACCTGAAATGTCCTCTTAAAACATCTCCACCTGTTCAAACTCCATTCTAAAACCTATTCAAACCACCTAGTCAGGAAACGTTCTAGAATCCCCACAGTCAGACCTAAATTCTCCTCTGAATTCTCAGCAGCTTTCTCTGCATCGCTCTGAGAGCACTATTCTCCACTGCATCTTGCAATTACTGGTGGACAGATCCTTCCCCTGTCAGCCTCTTCCCCCAAATCTCACATCACGTCTGACTCCAAGCAGGTGCTCACCACAAACACACTGCATTAATCCGTAAGAATTATACTTTGTCAAGAACAAAACTTAAGGGGCGCCTGGGTGGCTCAGTTGGTTAAGCGTCTGCCTTCGGCTCAGGTCATGATCCCGGGGTCCTGGGATCGAGTCCCATGTCGGGCTCGCTGCTCGGTGGAAGCCTGCTTCTCCCTCTGCCTCTGCCCCACCCTCTCCCTGCCATGCTCGGGCTCTCCCTCTCTCTCAAATAAATAAGTAAAATCTTTAAGAAAAAAAACTTATGTAAAACTGATAAATTATAAGGCACAATCCCAACTTGAAAATCTGTGGGAATTTTGCAGTACCCTTTTCCACCTGGGAAATGCAATTTTCTGGCTTGCACGGGAAGAAAGACCTTGATAATATTTTTGGCCCGTAAACGCTTCTTTTAAAACAACATCTTAATATATTGTGTGGAAATGAGGCCAAAGCATGTGGATTAAGTTTCCTATAGAGTACATATGAGTTTTATGAAAAAAAACAGCAAAGAGGCTAGGACAAAATGTGATCTCCGAGGCAGATTAACTTCAGTCTTTTTCTAACTCTAAAATTAATCTAGAGCTTTCTTGCTTTAATTATATGCTGAAAGTTTCCTCTTTTGCTGTAGTAACGTTCCGGGTCAGAGTCAACATTTTTCACATTCCCAGGATGAAAAAATAAGTAACTGAGGAAAAGAAAAGGCATTCCTTCTATTGTCACTTTCCCTCTGTCGGTTCTCCTTCATAGACACCGCGTAGGCCTCTTCACTCCCTCTCTCACTGCACCTGTTTGCTCCCCTAACTATTAGAACTCTTTCCTCCCCCAGAAGACTCTTCTTTGTAACCCTTCTATCCTCCTTCCTCTCACTTTCTCATTTTGTTCTCGAACATTTACTAAGAGGAACCACATCCCTCCCTCACCACATTCAAGTCAAACACAAGATCTTTGGGTGGTAAACATGGATCAGTTGCCAAGGAAACCTCAGGCTCCTATAGGTACATGAATCCATGTGAAGTTTTCTGTACAACCACCCTTGTCGGCGGAAGTATCCTTCCTCATAGCAGAGCCTAGACTCCGAAGCGAAGTCCAGCTGAGTAGGAACAATAGAGCCGGGAGTGAAAGTGGACAAGGATGAAATCGGAGAGAAAAAAAGAGGAAATGGGGAAATTAAGTTCTCAGAAATATGAACTAATCCAAGCTAAAAGCTTTCCACCCCCCCCACCCTGTGCTTCCAAACTAAACCCACGCACTCATTGAAGGATCTGAAACTCAATATCCCACCTGCTCCCTTCTTAATAGGAAGTCAGTGCTTCAATTCACATTGGCTACGCCTTCACAGCATTATCTAGCGTAGCCACAGAAAGGCAGAGGGGAAAAGTGAAAGCCCTCTCCTTAGCCCTATGGAGCTTAATCTCTGAGAGTGGGTCCAGTGTCATCTGCCATCACTATTATAATTGGCTCACCAATGCCACTTGGAAATTCCTGTAAGATTTGTTAACAAGGTGAAGGCATCGCTATCTATTTCCCAAGCAGAAAAATTGTGAACTTATCTTCTCAGCTTCAAATAAGAAAACAGGAAGCTGCAGGATTCAGTGGAGATCCTTTTATCTGAGAGCAAGACCCAGAGCCGGTATTTTCACCAATAAACTGCATAAAAAGTTCCCTAACTGGGACTTAATCTAATGATAGTTGTACCACTAAACATTGTTTCAAAGCTGTGGGTCTAATTATTTCTTTTTTTTTTTTTTAAGATTTTTTTTTATTTATTTGAGAAAGAGAGCGAGTGAGCAGGGGAGACGCAGAGGGAGAGAGAATCTCAAGGAGACTGCACTCTGAGTGCAGAGCCCGATATGGGACTCGATCCCACAACACTGAGGTCGTGACCTGAGCTGACACCAAAGATTGGACACTTAACCAACTGTGCCACCCAGGTGTCCTTAATTATTTCTTTTTCTAAAAACAATTATAGCCATCTTTCCTTAAAGCTGTCTGGATAGCTTAGGGCACCACTTGCTAGCTAAAAACAAACAAACAAACAAACAAAAACCAAACTTCTTACACCCATAAACAAGCTGCTTTTACTATATTGGGCAAGAAAATCTCTGACCAGCTTTCACACTTAACTCACACAAGCTAGAATCACTCTAGCAAACAGCAAATGCAACAAGGCTCTTACCGTGCTTTGTTCATGGAGACGCTGTTTCTCTCCTTCCCACTCCTCTGACCCCCTTAAAATTTATTGAGTTCATTAATTCATCCAATAAATATGAACTGAACACCTAATATGTACCAGGTATTATTTTAAGTGTAAAAAACAATCTCTGCCCTCACGGATCTGGCAGGGAGAAATAGATAACTATGACAATAGATAAATTAGCACGTTGGACAGAGATAAGTTCTGTGGGATACAAGTCCCAAAATGGGGCCCCACCCCACGCTGTGAGCTGCTTTCCATCAGGGGCTGTAATGTTCTTCTTCATGGCCTAGCACCTCATACATGCTTGGCATATAGTGTAATCTCAGTTGAAAACAAACAAACTACAACAAACCTTTAATAAACAAATGAGTAACCAAGCATTTTAACAATTTTCAAATTCCCTATCTTAAAAGAAGTGAGGAAAATTATTAGCAAAGTTGTGATCTATAATGAGAGTGAGAAAAAACCACATAAAAGTTCTTCAAAGAATCTATCATATTTTGTAAACTTCTGTAGTCCCCTGATCATAGAGAAACAAGTAAAACGATGTGTCACTAAGGAGATTATTCATTTTAAACCAGAGATTCTTAATCTGGGGTTCCCAGATTCAGGGATGCATGTGAATCCCCTGAAATTGTCAGCACAATTTGGGAGATAAGGGGAAGTTATATGTGTGTTTTTCTAGGGAGAATGTGACACAGATTGGCAAAAATATTTTCCCTGGGTTACAGAAATAGAGTTTGAGAAATCCAAAGATAGGACTGAAAGCTGCAAAGAATCTAAACAGTTCAATATTATACTGCAGACTGTCGTTTGCATCTGGGTAAAATGCTTCTCCCTTAAACCAGTGAGATAACAGAAGACCAGGTAAACTTCAGATTTACAGAAATCCATCAGAAGACAGAAGCTCAGGAGGAACTTCTCAGAACCAAACTCATCATCGCAATAATAATAAAATCATTTAACGGTGGTGGGGAATCTTGGAGGCTAGTTTCACATGGTGATAAAGCCAAAACCAGGAATTCCCCTAAGGAAAAAACAAAGAGAGTTTACCTTTTCGTGGTTTTCAATTAAGATTTCCACCACGATGTTCTGAAACTTCAAATCCATGATGGCAGCAACAGTTTCTTCCTGGGGCCTCATCAGAGTTGGTCCAAACACCACTCCCAGATTTGCCACAGTCATGAGGTTCTGCTTGGAGTGATTTGAAACACTGATAAGGAAGGGAACAGGGGGAGAAAGTCTCCGGTTAAAAGAGAGGCAATAGCTGGGAACGTACAATCTTCTGCAACTCTGTGTTTCTTTAAAAACAGGGAGTCAAGACACTCAATTGTCCTCCGTGTCTGCTTCTGAAATAACAAAATCTGACAAGACCCTAGGGGATTAGGTCCCTGCCTACCTTCCCACTAGCCCTCTCTTCTCGAGGCTCTGCTCTAACCACGATGGCTTTCTTAATAATTCCATGTTTATGCTAGACTTGTGCCCCCCGAAGACCCTCTCTTACCATCCCCCTCTACTTAGAATATCCCCACTTTCCCCAGACTATTATACC
The DNA here is from genome assembly GCF_003265705.2 of Callorhinus ursinus. Lineage (NCBI taxonomy): Eukaryota > Metazoa > Chordata > Mammalia > Carnivora > Otariidae > Callorhinus > Callorhinus ursinus. The sequence continues at coordinate 123,761,514 of NW_027397066.1, read as the reverse complement.
CCTGGCTTCCAGTAATGACCAGATTGTATGGTATCTTTATAAGAATTAGCTTCACGAGCACACAGAACTTGGGCAGAGCACCCACATTCACCCCTTTGGCCCAATACATTGTGCAGTGAGCAATCTAGACAACTGTTCTCAGAAGCCCTGACGCTTAATTCAGGTCTCAATTCAAAGTTCCGATCCTCAAGACACCTTCCATAACAATACTCTTTAAAGTCCCACATTCAATCTATATTCTCTCTCCCCTCATTTTTTTTAACCACTTATCACCTGAAATTATTTCGTATTTTTATTTGTAATCTGTTTATTATCTTTTCCCTCTTAGAAAGAAGGGACTTCATGAAAGTAGGGAATTCATCTATCTTGTTCAACTATGTATCCACAAGCACCTAAAAAAGGCATTCGATAAATACGTGTTGACTAAATGAACACATATGGCTCCACTAGTAGTAGGACATTTGGCAGGTCATAATATCCTCTGGCCCTCAGTTTCTTTTTATATAAAATAAAAGCATAATAAAATAAATAAGATAACAAAAGAAAATTAAGGACATTCTAAAACAGCATTCCTCAGCTTCCTCTTACCTCCAAATTTCTATAATTACAATGATCTAAGAGTCATTTGTATTTGAAGAAAGGGCTAATTTCTCCACTAAATGCTTAGATTTTGCCTGCTTTTTAAAGAGGGAACAAAAAGGCTAGAATGGATCCTATGAAATAACTACCTATTACTGGATTAAACTAACTTAAAGGCCATGTACAAACTTAGAGTTAGGTAGGTGTGAAACCAGGCTAAATTCGCTAACAGACTTATAATCACATTTCCAGGATCCGTGTACAGGGAAGTGTATAATATTCTCTTCTCTTACTTCCAATCAAACCCCAAGTTGCTGGCAGTGATGTTAAGCAAATAATTATACAACTTTACGAAAGCATCATATTTCAATGCTCTTGTCCAAAACATACACCGTGATCCAACTGTCCAGCCTGCCTTTCCAGGCGTGGTCCCTGGTATTGTGTAGACAGCCCCACTTCCAACCGTTAGGAATCCAAGAACCCCACATGGCACCCAGAGTGAAACAAAGAAAGCAAGAAAAAGGGGCTTACTTTGTTAAGTGTTTCACCAAAATGTCCAACATTTCTTTATTTTTCTCTGGCAGTTTGTGTACCAAGAAATGGATAGCATTAACACGAGATTCTGGGCTTCCACTTTCTTTAAAAAAAAAGAAAAAAGAAAAAAATAGGTTAGATTACTCAATCAAATACAGTCCCAGAAATCAACCATGACAACAGCTCATCTGTTCAACATCTTTCAACAGAGAATTTAAACGTATTTCGCCACCTTTCCCAAAAAAGGTGGGGGGGTGGGAACTATCTATTTCAGTGTGAATGCAATGAGTGCCTATCCCTAGGGTGATATTTAAGAACAGAGGATGACTACAGCTTCTCCTTCTTGCACTCTACACTTCAAGTCTGCTTGTCCCTTGAAGGAGTCGATCACTGGGTCACTGCCCCACAAGGGAATGCAAATAAAATAGAGGCAAACAGGTTCTTCCCTCTTAGGGTTGAGTTTTATCCCCCAAAAAGATACACTGCAGTTCTAACTCCCTAGTGTCTCAGAACATGACTGTTTTAAAACGTGCCTGGGATTTGTTTTAATCAGGTATGGTAAGAAATGCTGACATGAAAATGACTGAGTTGAAGGAAGCGTTTTATACTCATACCGCCTAGAAACAGGAGGCATGGTAAGCCAGGGTCAGCCACGAGGCAGAGGGAACAAGGGGGAAATGTGGGCAAGAGGCTTGATTGTGTTTTCCATGTGAGGGAAGAGGCAAGGCAGAGCAAGCAGACTCAGGATTGGTTGGTTTGAATTACTTCAGCAGACTCTGGAGCACAAGGGCTATGCCAAGACATATGGTACCTGCCCCGAGGTGCTAAGGGCAGGAGAATGCTGACCTGGAGCGTAAGAGCCCAAACGACAGAGTCACGGAGAGAAAATGGGCTCTGGATTGAGTGGCACATGGAAAGCATGCTCAGTTTACTATCTCAAGGAATTGGTTAGCCCCAGAAAGGGCGTTCTTCCCAGGATCAGTAAAGCCCCAGATGTCAAAACGTCAGAGTAAAAAGACATGCTTAACATAATGACCTTATTTGGGAATAAGGTCATTGCAGAAGCCATCAGTTAAGATCTCATATTGGAGTAGGGTGCTCCTTTAATCTAGTATGTCTGGTGCCCTTATAAGAAAACAAAGACACAAAGGGAAAATGGCCATAAGAAGATAGACACAGGGGAGAATATCATGTGACAACAGAGGCAGAGATTGGAGTGATGTGTCTACAAACCAAGGAATGCCAAGGATTGCTGGGAACTACCACATGCTGGAAGAGGTAAGGAAAGAGCCTTCCCTGGAGCCTTAGAGGTTGGCCGTGCCAACCTACACCTTGATTTTGGACTCCCATTCTCTAGAATTGTGAGTGAATGAGTGAATGAATTTATTTATTTACTTATTGACTGACTGAGTGATTGATTTAAGCTATTCAGCAACCCTAGGGAACTAACACACTCACTTTCTCCCTTAGACTTTGGAATGAATTATCCATGGCTCTTATTAGCAACACGCCCAAATTCCCTTTATTGTGTTCTTGACAGAAAGTATCAAACAAATCAATAAAATGCTTATTATTGAGAACTCCACATGAATTTTCAGGGGTGTCAAAGAAGCGACTGAGGAGAATTCAGCGAGCAGTTAAGGCAGCAGAAAGGATGGTACGGACTGCTTGGAGGCTCACAGAGAGCTGGCAGGAGAAGCTGAGGAGAGGCTTCACATAAGGGAGAGCATCTGAGTTGGGTCTTGAAGAACAGGGAAGAATTTAAAGCAGAACTGAGGAGGAAGGGGCACACTTCAGATTCTGCAAACAGTATAAGAAAATGCACAGGCTATGCAGAGAGGGCGCCTTAAGCTTATGGAAAGGCAGAGGCCAAACTCTGGTTGTAAGAGCTAATTTGAAGAATCTGTCTTGACTGTTGGCTTCTAAATCAGTCACTGTAAGGAAGGCTGGGAAGAGAGAGGCACAGAGTCAAATTTGGGGAGATATACCTGACGTTTTCTGGAGGATGGATTCGAATGGGGAAAAAAGCAATCAGGAGGGAAAGGCTATTTGGGCAAGAAGTAATGAGCCAGGAAAGGGCGGGGGGGGGGGGCAGGTGGTAGAATTACAAGTGAGGAAGCAGAGCCGGCAGGCAGGCCTTAGAATTGCTGCTTCTAACTGACAACAAGGACAAGATACCTACTAACGGAGGCTTCTGGCCTCAGTTCCTCATCTGCAAAATGAAGTTAACAGCACTATCTCCTAAGGCCGTTCTGAGATTCAGTGAGGTAGCACCTGAAAAGTGCCGAGTGCTGGTGGCAGGCACAGACAGGTGCTCCCTCACGGAGATCACCCATCCCCTCTGCTGTGGTTTGCATTACTCTTCCCATGTGAGAGCTCCAACGGAAGACATAGAATTGATAGGATCTAGCTGCAGACTGGCCATGGGTCAGAAGGAAGAAGGCAAAGATGACCCATGTTTCATGCCTGGGTTATGCAGTAGTATGGTCAGTCCCCCTAACAGACAGGAGCAGAGGAGACAATGCTGGTTTAAGGGGGACGATGATGGGGGAGTGACAGAGGAAGGGATGTTCAAGGGGCAGATATCTAGCAGGGAGCTGGGAATGGTAGGAGGCGTTAGAGATGAAGGTAGCAATGTTCTCTGGAGGGCACACAACCAAGGCTGCCGGACTACTTCAGAAAGCTAACAGAGTGTCCCGTGGGGAAAAGAGCTCCATCGGGTGCAAGGGACATGCCAACTGGGGGCTAAACAAAGCACAGGAGGAGGAAGAGGAGGGAGGACCAGGAGGTTCAATATCATCAGAAAGTCAAGTGAGAAGAAACATGCAAGTCCTGGGTAGCCAGTGGTATAAAGAGTTAACGAGGGACTGAGGAAGAGCAAGACTGGAAGGAGGGCCTAGACACCCACCACTAAGTTTGCCAGCCAGGAGTCCCTCTTTAGTTATACAAGAAGGTTAAAGCGTGAGTGGCTAGAAGGGACAGAGAGAGTGGGATTTCAGATCACTGGTTCAAGTATCAAGAAATGGAAGGGAAGAGAGAGAAAGCAAATCAAGAATAACTGACATATAACATTACATTAGTTTCAAGTGTACAACATGATTCAGTATTTGTATATATTGCTAGATGACCACCACAATACATCTAGTTAACATCCAATACCACACAGTTATAAATTGTTTTCTTGTGATAAGAACTTTCAAGACCGGAGCACCTGGGTGGCTCAGTCGGTTAAGCGTCTGCCTTCAGCTCAGGTCATAATCCTGGTATCCCAGGATCGAGCCCCACATCGGGCTCCTTGTTCAGCGGGGGGTCTGCTTCTGCCTCTCCCTCTACCCCTCTCCCTGCTTGTGCTCTCTCTCTCTCATGCTCTATCTCAAATAAATAAATAAAATCTTAAAAAAAAAGAACTTTTAAGATTTACTCTCTTAGCAACTTTCAAATACATAGTTGAATTATTATTAACTATAGTCCCTGTGCTCTACATTCCATCCTCATGACTTACTTATTTTATAACTGGAAGTTTGTACCTTCCAGCTCCTTTCACCCAACTTGCCCACTCCCCAGCACCGAGCAGCTGCCAATCTGTTCTCTGTATCTATCAGCTTGCTTGCTGTTGTTTATCTTTTCTAAGGTTCCACATATAAGTGAAATAATATGGTTTTTGTCTTTGTCTGATTTAGGAATCTGTTTCTTCAAAATGATGATGTTTTACTTTTTCCTTGTTGTAAAAACCAAATATCTACTCTGTTAAAATTTTAGAAAATGTAGATGAAACAACTCAGTGAAAGCAATCACTAATAATTTGAAATACATATCGTTGAGAAAGAACATGCCATCAGACTATGAAGAACTACAAATCAATCCAAAAAGAAAGAGACAAGCCAAAAGAAAAACAGGTAAAAGACTGGAGCAGGAACTCCAGGAAAGAGACCAGCCGTATGACCAATAAACATATGAAAAAGTGCTAAACTTCGTTATTTATCAGGGAAATAAAATTAAAACCACAATGAGCTACTACTACTCATCCACCAGAATGGCTTTAAATGAATACAACACTAAGTTCTGGCTAGGATAAGAAGTAACTAGAACTGTCCGGCTCTAACTACGTGGGAATAATTAAACAGCACAATCACTTTGGAGAACTCTTTGGCAGTACCTATTGAAGTTGAACACACACATTCCAACCCACAACCCAAAAATTCTACTCAAAACCAAGAGAAATGCACATAAATGTTCACTAAAAGACACATATTAGAATGTTCACAGCAGTAGCACTCTTGATAATCCCAAAAGTGAAACCACCCAAATCTCCATCAACAGAACAGATAAATGCATTGTGGTGTGTTCATACAATGGAATCCTATACCACAAGGACAGAGAATGAACTGCTGATTCACTCAGCACGGAGGAATGTCACCAAGATGAGCAAAAGAAGCTGAATGCAAAAGAGGATATTCTGGATGATTCCATTTAGATACAATGCGAATGCAGCAGCAACCTCTGGACCTGTGGTGTCAGAAGTCAGGGGAGTGCTCGTATGTCACAGGGAATGTGTGGGTGTGAGAAAGGGTTTCTGGGACTCTGACAATGTCTTATTTCTTGATCCAGGGCCGATTACACGGCTATCTTAATATGTGAAATTTCATTAAGCTGTATACTTATTATTCGTATACATTTCTATTATGTTTCAACAAAAAGTTCACTTACATTAAGCTACCCATAATAAATCTCACCCTAACTGAGGCTGGTAAATTTTAGGCTTAATCCTTTCAGAACTTTGCTTCCTTTTTTCATAATGAAATGCGTGAATAGTCTATTGCATTAATATACCATGGACATCTCTCCATGTCATTAAAAAGCACCACACCATCAATTCTCTGAACATTTGAGTTGCTTCCAGTGATTGTACAGGTAAGTCTGTTCCAGTTTACACTTCTAATAGTAATGCTTTAGAGTGAGGAATGAGGTTTCACAACACAGGACACAGCTGTTGCTAAAGACAAAGGAAGCAAAAAGGCTAAGAAATGAAAAGGCATCTGATAAAGCAGAATACAAATAATCAAATCATATTACATACTAAAAACTCTTAGATACAGGGACACCTGGGTGGCTCAGGCAGTTAAGCGTTTGCCTTCAGCTCAGGTCATGATCTCAGGGTTGGGCTCCGCACCAGCAAGGAGTCTACTTCTCCCTCTCCCTGCTTGTGCTCTCTCTCTCTCTCTCAAATAAATAAAATCTTAAAAAAAAAAAAAACCATTTAGACTAAATTTGTCACTGAAACCAAAAGTACAACTATCTAAAGAGTTAGTAAGGAATATCACTCAGCCATAAAAACAGATGAGATCTTGCCATTCACAACAAAAATAGATGGACCTAGAGGGGTGAAATCAGTCAGTCAGAGAAAAATACCATAGGATTTCACTTAAATGTGTAATCTAAAAAACAAAAGCAAACAAACAAACAAAAAATGCAGAAACAGACTCACAAACACAGAGAACAAACAGGTGGTTGCCAGAGGGGAGCAGGACATCATGAGATGGGCAAAATGGGTGAAGGGGAGTGGAAGGTACAGGCTTCCAGTTACAGAATGAGTAAGTGAGGGGGATGAAAGGTACATCAGAGGGCATGTAGTCAATGATACAGTGACAGATGGTAGCTACACTTGTGATGAAGATAGCATAATGAATAGACTTGCCAAATCACTCTGTTGTATATTTGAAACTAATGTAACACTGTGTGTCAATACTTCAAATACAATACTTCAAGAAAAAAAAAAACACAAATTATAATCAAGTTTTTGTCTGGAGTTAAAACCAAGATAATACCTTACTAAATCAAAGCTGGAGAAAAATGAAAGAAATTTTTAAAAAAACAACATTTGCAATTCACAGCTTTAATTTTAAAAATAAAACTAAACTGGGGGAAAATTTAAAGTCAAGACTCTGAAAAATAATTTTTAAAAATTCCAAAGGAATAAAAAGGTAACTGGCTATGATAAGAATTTTGTACATTCAAAAACTGAATATTTTATAAAACTTTGACTAAAAAGCTACTTCTAACTCATGTTGTCTACCTTGTCATTAATAAGCATTTCTCTCCAAAGAAAATCTAATTTTAATATTTGGGGATTTATTACTTATTCAGAAACACAAGCTAGAGAAATCATTTCCCACTCTCTAAGGTTAAGGTTCTTCATTTCTAAAAATAGTAGAATCGGTTTTGAAAAATAGAATCAAAGCCTTCCACTTCCTTCTTTGAGTGCCCCTCCCACACCCATCTTCATTTGAAATCACACACGCATTTTTCTCAAGCCTGCTTTTTCCCTCTTTCAAAAAGAAGAATATTTGGAAATAAGGTGCTTTTTAAATATTTATTTATTTATTTTGGGGTGGTGGGGGAGCGGCAGAGGCAGGGAGAGAATCTCCAGCAGACTCCCCACTGAGCACAGAGCCCAAAACAAGGCTCGATCCCAGGACCCTGAGATCATGACCTGAGCCAAAAACAAATCAAGAGTCAGATGCTTAACCAACTGAGCCACCCAGGCACCCCTGGAAGTAAGGCATTTAAAGTAAAACTACTTTTTTCTCCATTTTATTTGACATTAATCAGAAATCTCTACTAAATGGGCATTTCCATGTAATTGCAACATAATAATAACTTAAAGGTACTCAAAAAAAGTTTTTTAAATGATAAAGTACATAGTTAAATTATCTTCAGTGGCTTATGCTATATGCATTTCATTATATTTTAATTTATATAAATTATATAATGAAAAGCATAACTTTTTTAAAATCTAGGATACTGAATTAATCATAACACCAAATTCCTAACATATGCCAGGGAATTAGGAGTTTACTGTAATAGCAAAAGCATTTTTAGTTGTGAAACTAGAAATCAGCATCCACAACACTTAATGTCTATGTGCTTATGATGCTGTGCCAACTAACAGAGACTGAAAAAGATAGGATCATAGCTTATTGGAGCTTATCAAAGATACCCAGGCAGATAAATATTAAATTATTTCAATATTTAAATGTCATAAGTCAACAGTACTGTAAGTTTAAGAAAGCATAGCGGTAAACATCCAAACACTTCCCAAGGTGCTTCACTCAACAGACATCAAGTATTCGAGTGGGTGACCCTATCCACTGGGAAATGAATATATCCAGCTAAAATAGCTCAATGTCATTAGGCATTCAATTCCTTTAATGTCCAAGTTTCGAAGTCCTTCCCAACTAAGACCACATGATTTTCCTGCTTCCCATGCAGGTTTACCAACTAAGATAGAACATTCCAGTTAGGCAAATACCAGTGCCCTGGATCCTCTAATAGTTTATATTTTTCATCATAAATGACTTAAGAGCTTTGTGATTATGATTTTGCTTCCCAGGTAACTTGACTACAGAAGGAAAATATATAAAACATAGCAAGACAAGTGTTCTTGTTCAGGGGGGAAATATTTTTGTATGATGCCACATTAGGCATCCAGGCTTCGACGGTCATTCTCAAGCTAAGCTTAACATGAGTCCAATCCTGAATGGGTCCAGTTTCTATCAATATGATATATCAAGAACTCTGAGCCTGAAAGGCTAAGACACAGACCATGGACTAAAACATTCTCAGAGATAATAAATGCCGTAGAAAAATATCCAGGTAGACACCTAATAGCCTTCCCTAGATGGGCACAATCTTTTGCATTCCTGCACAGACCAACTAAACTGTGTTTTCATCTTATGAATTTCTATACTAAAAAGCTCATTATATTTTCTCACAAGATGGATGGTATGAAGTAATAAGACATATATATGCTGGTCTCTGCTTCTGGTTCCTGACATGGAGCTCCTAAAAGTCTTATAAATAGGAGCAAGGTTTGATTTCTGGAGTGCCTGATACACATATGAATCTTGTGTTCTAATCTTCTGTTCTAATATCTAGTCTTTTTTTTTTTTAAGATTTTATTTATTTGATAGAGAGAGACAGCAAGAGAGGACACACAAGAAGGGGGAGTGGCAGAGGGAGAAGCAGGCTTCCTGCTGAGCAGGGAGCCCAATGCGGAGCTTGATCCCAGGACCGTGGGATCGTGACCTGAGCCAAAGGCAGATGCTTAATGACTGAGCCACCCAGGTGCCCCTAATATTTAGTCTTTTTTTTTTTTTTTTTAAAGATTTTATTCATTTATTCATGAGAGAGACAGAGGGAGAGAGAAGCAGAGGGAGAAGCAGGCTCCCAAGGAGCAGGGAGCCCGATGCGGGACTCGATCCCAGGACCCCGGGATCATGACCTGAGCCGAAGGCAGACGCTTAACCATCTGAGCCACCCAGGCGCCCAATATTTAGTCTTTGATCCTAGTTTCTAACACAAAGCTCCAACAACCTCCATAATTTTGTAAGTGATAGAAGTGTCTGACGCCAAGCTCATAAGTCCCTTGGAATTTCCTGGGTGATAAGATTATCTTTTATTCTAATGAGGTGACTTTGTGGTGGGCTCCCAGACGGGGACACACCCTAACTCCACAGGGACAGAAGCTTCTGCACTCAGGACACTTCTGGATCTCACCTTAGGTATGTCTTCATCTGGCTCTTCATCTGTATCCTCTATCATATCCTCTATTATATAATAAGCTGGCAAATACCACTTTGTATTTCCCCCAGTTCTGTGAGCCATTTATCATACCTAAGGTGGGGGTCGTGAAACTGATTTCAAGCCAGTTAGTCAGAGTCCTGCAGACAACCTGGGACTCACAACTGGTGTCTGAAGTGGGGGCAGGCTTGTGCTACTGAGCCCTTGCCCTGCAGGACCTGATGCTAACTCCAGGTAGAAAGAATCAGAACTGAACCAAAATGTAGGACGCTCGGCTGGTGTCGCAGAACTGGTTGGCATGGGAAAAAAGCCCACACAGTTGGTGACCAGAAGTGTCAGAAGTGAAGTACTGTATGTGTGAGTAAAGGAGAAACAAAGGAATGGTATTCCATACAGAGGGACTCTAGTTCCTTTTGGCAATTTTAGTTAGCTCTCTCAGCTGAGAGGGTGTAGTTAACACTCTTAATTTTCTCTATAAAAAAAAATTAATTTCCCAATGCATTCAACACTGAACAGTATTTTTTAAGAATGAAGAACAAAAAATGTCTGTCTCGTGGTGACAAAAAAGAAATAAAAGTCATATTTGTATCAGGCACTCCAGAAATTAACCCATGGGTTCTCAACAGAAGCCTACAGAGAAGAAACTGAGGAGAGACAATAAAGGGACCCAGGAAAAACCTCCAGAATTCTCAGCAGAGAGGGCAAACAAGACCATCTCAACAGCCCAGAACTGATGGAACCCACCACACATGACTGAAAGAAATCAAAAATTAGTTTTCCGTGCTGGCGTGAGAGGCAGTAACAAAGACTGGCGATGCTTGATAATTTTAGCAGTCAGCTCTGCTAATAGACACTTTTGCACTACAAGGTCATCTGTGCCATTGTTAATGGAAAATGATAGCCTGACCGCAATCCCAATTTTCCAACAATATTCAAAAGAGGAGACTAATTTTGGCCACTTGACTTCTGTAACTGTTTTTATGTAATAATTGCAAGTCCATGTGCAAAAGATTAGAAAACCTGCTCCCACACTCTTTCCTAAGAGAGGCACAGTGAAGACGGTGAGGGGTACTCCCAGAGACTCAAAAAATTAAAGTCCACACTGGGGATATTGGATACACCTGTGTAACACACACACTTTTTCTCATTAAAGAAGGTAACTACAGGTCCTGCTCCAACCGCAACTCCACAAAAACATGCCAATAATTACAGTAGCTATAGTATTTCTTTGGAATAGGCCTGTTACTCAAATCATTGTGGAGATTCTATTAGAGCATCCCCAGAAAGTCGGGAGGCCAAACACAAGGCACCAGTCTAGTAGGCGATGCTACCATTTATATTTATGCAATCTCTTCCACCACATTGCTCAAGGACGGCCTCGACAAACTTTTTAAACTCCTTTCCTACCGCTACAGACTCCATTACTACTCGCAAGTTCCTACCTCTTATGAAGCCTTCATCCAGTAAAAAAACAAAAAAACAAAAAAACATTGACATCAGAATTTCAGACACACCAGTTTCAGTTATAAGGCGTGATAATCATAATGACATTAACTTGTGGTATTTTAAAACCGTACTCCATAATCACTTTATCTTTCTCCCATTCTCAAAGGATTCTAGATTAAAACTGGCACTCTTCTGCTTTTTCCAGTCTCTGAGGCAAACAACATGAAACAATTGTCCTCCAACTAGAGTTTAATTTCTCTTTCCCCCGTTTGCCAAAAATGCCACCGGGAAGGAATCAAAACAACTAAGCGTTTGCTTGAGTTTTTGCCAAGAAAACTTTCCCCCACTTCCTTGATCACATAAATTTTCTTAAAAAAAAAAAATCCTCTTCCACGTGAAAACAGAAGTGAGTAGGACCATGTTTTTGCCTTTTCTGAAGGCCTATTTTATCGGCACAGTCTAATCTAGTTGGGCCTACACATTGCTTCTCTCGGTAACACACTAGGAACCTTTACACTGGCCGCCGTAAAGACCTCACAAGAAAATATTGTTTAAAGCAATTGTTTGGGCAGCAGTAACATAGGACCCAAAGGGATTCCCCAAATTTTTAAACAAATTAAAATTTGGAAAAAATCCAAGGGGGAAGGAAAAAAAAAAAGGAAATGAAAATACAATTATAGCTACTGTCAGTGCACCTGTGAAAACCAATCCTGCAGGTTTTAGCCAGTGGAGCTAGGGTTTTGAATTTTAAATAAAGATCTCTATAATCTGGCAAGTGACTTCACATGTCTCACCCTTCATCTCCTTAACTATTAAATACCTAACACCAATGGATTTCGGACGACTCTGATGATTAAACACCATGTGTCAACACAAAAACTAAGGGGTATGAATAACAGAGAGAAAACAGGACAGCTTCGGATGAGTATGACTCACGAAACATTCAATCACAAATTAAAATTCTACCAACTATAGGACTTTTTTATTTAACATTTTATCACATATAATTCACTCTCTATCGGATACTGTGTGGGCTTCTGGCTTTATCTCACATTACTCCTTCTGCCTGTAATTTCCATCTAAATATCTTTCTATGGGAAGCCATTTCCAACCTGCTAATCTCTCCAAATCTGCTAATCTTCCCCAACCTTCTGCAAGTTAAATACTTCTGTGTTCCCAAAGTGTTTTGCTCATCACATTATTCTGTTTTATGGGCTAATGGGAGGCGTGTGTGCCCCAATATTTGCTGGAGAATGAACTCCTAAAGGCAGAAATCCTTTCAGGGCTCCATCTACCTAGTATCTACCGGTGATTAGCACACAGTAGGCAATAAATAAATGGGAATTAGTTAATTAATTAACTCTCCCTCTTTTTCACCCTCTAAAAGAGGAAAGAGACCAAACATCTTCTAAAGGGATCTCTATTTTTAACATAGATTACAAGAACATTAAGTGAGATTTTTCATGTGGAAATTTTAAACACTCTGTCAACCACTACGCCTCTACATAATACTTACTGGCTGGAACAATGAAATCTCCATGTAGTTCATAGGTCATAAGAGGCTCTGGAAGACTCCTGTATGAAAAGGACAGCCCAGAATTACCAAACACATCCCAACAGATCACTGCTCTTTGTGTTCATTTTTTTATAAAAGGTTATAAATACGATGTGCATTTCTCAGTTAATGTGTAAAACTTTCTCTAGGAAATTTTTTTACATATCAAAAAGATATATAGATCAAATGGATTACTTTATTAAGTACTATCTGTACCAGGCACTACCAAAGCTTAAGCAGCCACCAATCCCTATGAGATCTAATCACATAATATTTCATATTTAGGGGCGCCTGGGTGGCTCAGTTGGTTAAGCGACTGCCTTTGGCTCAGGTCATGACTCCATGATCCTGGAGTCCCGGGATGGAGTCCCCCATCGGGCTTCCTGCGAGGCGGGGAGTCTGCTTCTCCCTCTGACCCTCCCCCCTCTCATGCTCGCTTTCTCTCTCTCCCTCTCTCCCTCTCTCATTCTCTCTCTCTCTCTCAAATAAATAAATAAAATCTTTTTTAAAAATTTCATATTTAATCTTGGAAAATACCTTTACAAACATCGGAGTTTATATATAAAACTTCTTTCCACATACTAACGTATTTAAAGTCAAACATTCTATCTAACCAAATATAAGCATATAGTTTTGAAAATCATCTCTAGGATATTAACTGAAGATGCTACAAAAAAACATTAAAAACTTTAAACAAAGATCATATCCTCTCCTCTTACAAATCTCTATTACAGAAATATGATATCCATTTTTGGCTTATGCCTATGAAACAATAAAAGAGATATGAAATAAAATTGATAACAATGTGAAAAATGCCCAACATAATTTTAATCTTCTACCAAACAGATTACACAAAAGGTAGTGTATTTTATCCTGTGGTCAACAGAATGCTACAGTTCAGCTGATCTTTATATGTATCTTAAATTTTAAAAGACCAGATCTCTGAACTCTGTAAAAACACTTAAAGAATACTTAGACAAGTATCAATCTGCACAGTCTTCCTGGAGGGCAATCTGGCAAGATATTAAAAATCTTTAAGAGGTTTAAATTGTGTAACCCAGAAATTCCTCTTCAAATGCTTAAGAAAAAAAAAAAAATCAAAGGCACACACACAAAAATTTAAGACATATACAAAAGCCAAGAAAAAAATGCAGGGATAAAGGAGTTCATTTCATATTGATAAAGAGGGCAATTAATCAACAAGACATAATAACGAGTTTCAAAATACATGAAGCAAATATTGATAGAACTATAAGAAGAAACAGACAAATCCACACCTATGGCTGGTGATTTAAATACTTCTCTGTTTGAGTAACTTGATGGAACAAGTAGACAAAAAATTCAGTTAGGATACAGAAGACTTGAAAAAAGCTATCAACTAATTTTACCTAATTGATATATCCCTCACCTAAATGATATCCCACCCAAAAGGAGCAGAAAACACATTCTTTCCCAGTGCACATGGAACACTTATCAAGATAAACCACATTTTAGGCCATCAAACAAATCTCAATAAATTTAAAAGGGTTTAAATTATACCAGCTATTTCTCTGATTACAACAAAAATTGAATTAAAAATCAATAACAAAAAGATATCTGGAAAACCCCAAAGAAAGAGAAACCTAGAAAGTATTTTGAACAAAATGAAAATGAAAACACAACATATCAGAATTTAAGGGATGTTATTAGTAAAGCAGTATTTAAGGGTAAATTTATATCATTCAACACCTATATAAGAAGACAGGTCTTAAACCAATGACTACACTTTCCTTCTTGGAGAGTCAGAAGAAAAAAAAAAAAAAAGAGTAAATTAAACCCCAAATAAGCAAAGGAACCAAAATAAAATCAAAAAGATTCAAATTCAACAAGATAAATAAAAGGATAATACATCATGACCAAGTTGGGTTTATCACACAAATGTGGTACTGCCTTAATATTAAAACAAAATGAATACAATTCGCCACACTAGCAAACTAAAATAGAAAAACTGTATGATCATCTCAATAGACAATTCAGGGGAGAAAAGATAGTTCTCCCCATAAATGGTATTAGAATAACTAGGCATTCATATTCAAAAGCACACTTGGATCCGTATCTCATATCTTCCATAAAAATGAACTCAAAACAGATCATAGATCTAAGAGTATAACCTAAAACTGTAAAACTTCTAGAAGAAAATTTAAAAGAAAACCTTTGTGACTCTGGATGAGGCAAAGATTTCTTGATACATCACCAAAAGTACAGTTCAAAAAAAGAACTGATAAACTAGAACTTCATCAGAATTGATGCTCTTTGAAAGACACTATTAAGAGAAGGAAAAGACAAGTCACAGACTGAAGAAAACATTTGCAAAGCACGGATCTGATGAAGGACTTGTATCCAAAATACAATTAAAAATTATCAAAATATAATAAGGAAACAAAAGTTTAGTTTTTTTAATTGCATGAAAGACATTTCACCCAAGAAGATACATAGATAGCAAATATGCACATAGAAAAGTTTAAGTTTATCAGTCATTATGGAAGCGAAAATTAACAGCACATGAGATACCACTATACACCTGTTAGAATGGCTAAAATGAAAAAGACTAACCATATCAAGAGTTGGCAAGGATGCAGAGGAAATGGAACTCTTGCACATTTAGGGTGAGAACACACAAAAAAATAACCACTTTGAAAAAAATATTTATCAGTTTCCCAAAATGTTAAACATACATCCAATATACAATGTAGATAGATATTCCACTCCTTGGCTTGACCCAAGGAAATATAAGCCTGTTCACTCAAAGATACGTACAGAAAGGATTTTGGTATCTTTATTTGTAATAGCCAGAAGCTACAAACAACCCAAATATCCATCATGAGGTGAATGGATTTTAAAAAAATCTGTGGTGTAGGGGTGCCTGGGTGGCTCAGTCAGTTAAGCATCAAACTCTTGATTTCGGCTCAGGTCATGGTCTCAGGATCATGAGATCGATCTCCACATCGGGCTCCATGCTCAGTGGGGAGTCTGCTTGAGATTCTCTTTCCCTCTCTGTCTGCTCCTCCCCCCCCATGTGTACTCTCTCTAAAAAAAAAATCTTAAAAAAAAAAAAAAAAAAAAAAAAATCTGTGATTTATCCATACAGTGGAACACTGGTTAGCAACAAGAAGGAATGAGCTACTGGTACATGCTATAACACAAATGAACCTCTAATTATGCTAAATGAAAGAACCCAGATTTTTTTTTAAAAATATATTTTTATTCCATTTATATGAAATTTTAAGAAATGCAAATTAATGTACAGTGACAGAAAGCAGAACAGTGGTTGCCTAGGAATGAGGGAGTAAAAAGGGAAGGGTAGGAGAGAGGGATCCCTAAGGGGCATGAGGAAACTTTGGGGGGTAGTGGTTAGGTTCACTATCTTGATTATGGCCACTGCTTTACAGGCGTATGCACATGTCAAACTTACCCTGATGTAAAAAAATATATATTGTTTATTACAGGTCAATTTCACTTCAATAAAGCTGTTTAAAAAACAACTAAAACAGATACAAAAGTATATTTACAGGTCATATTCCCTATACACAACTTAGGATACTACAGTACACACACACACACACACACACAGTGACAACCATAGGCACATCAACTAAAACTTAAAGCCCTAGTGAAGAAAAGCTGTTCCTTATTTCCTTTCTCCCTCCCCTTCATCTCCTATGCTCTCATTTAAAGACGAAAAACAAAATCAATTATCCCACAGCCAAAATACAAAGAAGTAAACCTTAGGAGTTTTTTGTTTCAAAATATGTGAAAAATGGAAGGAAAATGATGACTTGGCACAGAAGGAAAGCTAAACAGTCCTGAAAAGAAAACTGGGGGGAGGAGAGTGGAAGAGAACACTTAGAAAAGCCACAGAGAGCATTTCTTTCCCGATAAAAACGAATTTGCATCGAAAAACCTTCTACGAGCTACATCTGCCAATGCCATATGTCTGCTAGTCAATACAGCATAAATAATAAGTATTAAATATTGTTGATGGTAGGGAAGCAGTAATAAACATGACAAGTTCCCCATACAAAATGTATTCTACCGAGTCACTGTGTCTCTCAACTTGCCATCCAACATGTTTCAAGCTACCTCTCTTTGCCACCGCTTGGGATCTATGAGTATAAATCATAATATTTATCTAAGCTGGCATTTTCTTCCCAAAAAGTTCCATTCCAATTTCCAGGCTTTGAAAGTTTCTCCTAGCTCAAATCAGTTTACGAAAAACCTCACGAAACAGCTCATTTGTCCCCTCACAATGGGAAACCATTGTAATGAACACATTGCTGGAAATCAAAATTATGGTATCAATAGACAGGTAATCAATCAGGGAGCTGGTATTCAGCCCTCTAAAACCCTAAAGTAAAGAATTTTTGCCTCAAGTCCGGAGAAGAAAAAGGGAGATGCCATACATCTATCTGCTGCACACCTTTATCCTTCTCCTAGTGTTTTAGGGCTTTGGCTACTTCCTTCTTACACTTCCAACCTCCCAACCAGTAAGATGGCGGGGTTATTTGCAGTGAGAAGAATTCAAGAGCAACAGCTTTTTTGGTGAGAAAAGCTATATTCAACTTTGTGCTGCGGTACCTTAGGTGACAAAGCTGGGATTCCCACCCACGCAGGCTGGCTCCAACCATGCTCTTGACCATCACACAGTATTACCTCTTGCACTGAAAGAAGTGCACAGGCTCAGGCCATAACCAGACAGCCGAAACAAAAACTCCGTTTTCTCCCACTTGGTGCGTCACCAGAGAAAGTATTACTTAAATCCTAATTACTGCATTTTTAGTTGCTAAAAATAACACAGGGGAAAGAACAGCAACCTAACTTTCAAAATCTCCCAAGACATCTGCCATTTTATGATAATCACTTTATCACACTCAGGCAGACTGTGTATATTGTTAGGAGGGAAGTTATATAATAATAGCATCTCATAATGTTGTTCTGTAGGCAATGTTTGCTTAAAAGCAGAATTCAAAAGGATAAAGCAATGTAACGAGAGAAAAAGGCAGAAAAAGCAACATAAGACCAGGAGCGATAAGGGACTAGCTTCAGAAAGTATCGAGAACCAAAAAGAAATTTTATGTACGGTACTCAATAAAAAGATCCTCCTAAGTTTATTAAACTACTTACCCCACCAGGAAAAAAAGAACCATGTGGAACAGGGTTAAAAAACAAAACAAAACAAAACAAACAAACAAACAAACCTCATGCAATTCATTATAAAACAACTGGATTTTTGCCTTTAGTTTCCCACCAATAACTGAGTCACTTTGGTCAATCCCTTTAACTGTATTAGCCAAGAATTTACCAAAGAGTAAAATGAGTTTAAAGCTACCTCCTAGAGTGGCAGCACCCTTTTCTCATCAAGTTAACAGGTGCAGTTCATTGTATTTTTATATCCCTCTCCTATTCTTTCCTTCATCCATCTCTTATGGGCTTTCTCAATCTTAGCACTACTAACATTCTGTACATTTGGGAGCAATCATGGGTTGCCGCCTGCACTGTAGGATGTTTAGCAGCCCATCACTGGACTCCCCCCCATTACATGCCAAGTAGCACCCCCTTTCCAGCAATCGTGACAACCAACAATACTTCCAGACATTGCCATGTTATCTCCGGGGGGGATGCAAAATTTCCCCAGTCGAGAAGCCCTATATCTTCGTGACAGGTACAGCTCTAGCTGCTGGAGAAACTGCACTGAACAAGACACGTAAGATGCCTATCTTCAGGAATCTTACATTCTAATCCCCAGGTGGGATCTAAGGGGATTCATTTTGTCCGTAATTCTCATCCAAACCAGTTAGGTACGGTCAGTTAGGGAGACATTAACACATAGGTTTCGCATTAATTTTATCCCTTTATCAACTAGGGACAATAATGTACTTCAGAGTTTAAGAAAAAAATTTTTAAAAGGTGGTTAAAAATACCTTGCTTAAATAAAATACTCAAAAATAGGTAATACACATCTAAATTCACTGATAAGTTTTAACCTCATTAAAAAATGGGACAACCAGGCACCAGAGTGGCTCAGTTGGTTGGGGTGTCCAACTCTTGATTTTGACTCAGGTCACGATCTCGGGGTTGTGAGGTTGAGCTCCATGTCGGGCCCCACATTCAGCAGAGAGTCTGCTTGAGATTCTCCCTCTGCCCCTCCCCATGCTTGCGCTCTCTCTCAGCTCTCTCCCTCCCTAAAATAAATAAATCTTGGGAAAAAAAGAAAAGAAATGAAAAAGTGGGACAAACAGGTAACAGACCTCCTGATATATTACAGGAAGAATATAACACTACTATGGGGGCACCTGGGTGGCTCAGTTGGTTAAGCGACTGCCTTCGGCACAGGTCATGATCCTGGAGTCCCGGGATCGAGTCCCGCATCGGGCTCCCTGCTCAGCGGGGAGTCTGCTTCTCCCTCTGACCCTCTCCCCTCTCATGCTCTCTATCTCATTCTCTCTCTCAAATAAATAAAATCTTAAAAAAAAAGAATATAACACTACTATGATATATTCTTGGAATAAATCAATTTTTAAAATCTAAGGAATTCTATAGATTTAACTGTTTACAAGAAATATGATGGCTACAGAAACACGTTAAATGACACCATGACACAAACTGCCATATCTAAAATATGGAAAATTCTACTTAAAAATGACCCAGGTTGGGACCTGTGGAGTATGGTCATTTGAGCATAGGACTCTTGGTTTCAGCTCAAGTCATGATCTCAGAGTTGTGAGATCGAGCCCCACACTGGGCTTCGTGCTCAGTGCGGAGTCTGCTTAAGACTCTCTCTCTCCATTTCCTTCTGCCCCGCCCCTCACCCCTCCTCTAAAATAAATAAATAAATCCTTAAAAAAATAAGAACAAAAAAATAAAAATGAGCTAGGTTCATAAACAAACAGAAATGCTGAGGGAGAAGAAAGCTGTGCAGAGGCAGGGGACTGTGCAGATTAGAAGTGACTTAAAACATATGAAATGTGTTGACATTATTCAAACCCTGCAGGAATTTAAATAAATATGAAAAGACCTTTTAAAAAAAAATCAGTAAAAAAAAGCAAACATGGATTCAGTACTGGATGATACTAATTTTGTTGGGTATGATCACTGTATTCTCCTTGTCTTTCTATATTGTCTTTTTTTCTTAAGTCTTTACCTTTTTATAGACATATACTTAAGTATTTATGGGTACAACAATACGATGTTTTAGAAAATCTTTCAAATGTTATCCAAAAGAAGTGGCAGGTAGGGGACTGCAGAAACAAGAAGGGTAGGAATTTGATAACTGTAGACACCGGGTAGTGGAGCCATGAGGATGCAGTATACTAACCTCTCTGGTTTTACAGACTTGGAATTTTTCAAATAGATGAATGGCTTAAAATATGTAATAGCAGTTCATTTTATGTGCTCATTCAAACCCAAATAAGATATACCTGAAACACAATCCTCTGTGCTAGTAACCAAGAATCAGTCCTGGGGGAGCACTGTCATTTGTCGGCCACACAAAAATCAAAGTCCTCCATGGGGGCACCGGAGCACAGGAATTATGGTCGTCATCCTTTTTCCATTCTTTTACTTAAACTTATTTTTTCCCCTCTCGTGGTATTGTTCTTCATCTAATCTCAAGCTTTTTATCATTAAATTCCTTTCTTTTTTATAAAAAGGGTAATGCCCCATAGAGATGCTGAGCCCTAGTCTAATTCTGGTCCTAAATATCTTCTATAATAAATGCAAGACTTAAGTTTATCTTAAAATCTCAAGTGAACTTCCTTTCAAATAGCTTTATATTTACGTGTTATCGTTATAAGCCTCTAGGTTCAATGGTTTAAATTTAAACGAAAAAAATCTTCATTTTCACCTAAAAGAGTCAATGAATTCAATAAATAGCCTTCTTCCTGTTTCATAACACTTAACTCCTAAAACTCACATCTATAATAGACATCTATTTCAAAAACCAAATCCATTCCAATTCTGTTGCAATTTATCTAACAACTGACATTCAGCTACTACTTGCCACACTTTTGAAGACACAGATCCCTCCTAAATGTCCCCCTTTTTCATAAGGTTTGACTCGACGACTGAGATCTCCGGGCAGAGTCAGCACCTGCCGTGTGCTGGATGCCCAAGAGCGCACACTTCCTTTCTGTCACTGAGAGGAGCTTACCTCAAGTACTGTTTTAGGGCACTTGTTATTGTCTTCACTTCCCAATCTACGGAATTCTCCAGGTCCACCTCATTGCATGTTTTTACATCTAGTGAGCAAGCAAGCAAGAAAACAGTAATTAAAACCCGGAACATTCAACGGCCCCCTTGACCGGCTCACAAAGCTTCCACTTTTAAATGGCCAAACCACAAATAATTGATTCTAGGATTTCTTATAAAAACATACACAGTTTCTTCTAGCATAAGCTGTGTCCTATTATTAGACATTCCTAAGCAACTTCAGAAGATCTGTAGTGGAAATCAAAAGAACAGGATAAGATGGGGCTGGGAGGAGGGAAGACCTGGACAGAGTGGGGCATTTCAATAGTCACAACTCAAAGCATATGTAGCCACAATGATGGCGATGCTGACAGTTATTACTATTATTAAAGACACTACTTGGTAGCCATGGCTTAGAGCGTGTGGCATTTGTAGTGTCTACATATTTTACTGTGTCTCAGGTGGCATTATGGTCATCACATTGTGTTATGACAAGGGAAACAGCACTGTTAATGGCAAGATGGCAAGTCAGTGGGAAGAAAGGACAGTAAGCTTGGTCCCATGCTTCTAAGACCTGTACTCAACATATTACCTTTCTGAAGATTAACACATGATCCATCAAAATAGCAATCAGGTGATACATACATTTAAACTCAACTTTCACATTAACATCACAATTTGTACGCTCGTCTAAGAAATACTTATTGGAAGCCTCTGTGCAACCCTTCTGACATTCATTCTGAATAAAACTAGTTTTCTTTGTCCTAAAAGTGTTAATGATGCGTTTCTTCCAAATGCCCTTTCAGATAGCCAACAAACTCAGTAGAAAAAGATGTGTGGCTTAAACAAACAAATAAATGGGAGGGGAAGGGAGGTAGTAAATTCTGAAAAGGAAAAAGTGAGTCTTGGTCAAAATAAAAGGAAAGGATGGTGCAAAAGGAAAAGGCAAGCACTCTGGGTATGGTAGTACCTTTAATCCTTCCAAGGCTGGGCTACTGTACCTGGCTGTTGGCTAGGCACCGGGGAGGAGGGGAGGTGGGCAGCATGTTATCACAAACCTGGGCTTAAATCCCCACCACCACCCTGAGTGGCTACACCACCCAAACCAAGTCAGTTCCAAACCTGTCAGAACTTCAGGTTTTCGGCTGTACCATGGAGATCAAGTAAATGCTCTCAACTCTGAAGAGCAGCAAAGTAAATCAGGAATGTGTACAGATTCCCATAAATTGTTTAAATGAGTAGGCAATTACCACAGCTGAGTCACTAAAAGTATAAGCGTTCAGAGGTGGTTCCTACTCAAAAGGAGGGGGCAGCAAATGGGTTATGATGAATGATACTAAACAATCGATAGAAACTTGCCTGGTTTTCTATATTCCCATCATCCAAAGGAAAAAAATCAGACATTCCTGGAAGAGATTTTATTTCTCCCTCACTCCAGAATGCTGTTTCAACCAAGACCCAAGAAAACAAGTCGTTTCAGACTTTTTTTCCGCTCCCTTAACACTGTATTTGTCTATATAGGGGAGGAAACATCTTGTTAGTTAGTTCCTCTTGAAAGGCACTAAAAAGAAAAGCCTGTCAGAACGGGACCACTGCATTCAGTCAGGCATGCCACTGAAAAAGCCTTGGGCTTGGGCAGGAGGAAGGATAGATGGCAACTCAACCTTATTCTCAAACTTTCTGAAAATAAAGTAAAACAGGAAGTGATGATTCTTCCACAGCCATAACATCATACATATGAAGTCAATTACTCAAAAGTCTGGAGACTTTTTAAAGCACTTCAACAATTCTTGATTACAGCAACTGACAGCAACATGCAATAAACTACAACAATGGCAATTGACACTGATTACATTTTGATCAGTTCCTACAATTCAGAACTCATTTGTTACTGAGCTTGTCAGACAAGCCACAGATACATTCAAGAAATCAAATTAAGCACCCTGATTAAAGGTGCAATCCTTTATAACTAGGACTAAATAATTCTGTTCTAAAGGCTTTGCCAACCAATTACTTCAGTAACTGAATATTCTCTCTCTCATTAAATCAATTATTTAAATCTCATTTTAACATACAAGTCAGATAACATTTTCAATCAACTTGCTGCCGGCAAATCAGCATTTTAAAATCAGGAGGCTTCTAAAGAAAATCTTTTATTTTCCTCTTTCTACCAAATAATCAGTCTATATTTTGAGAATAATATTCCTTCTATGGAAAAATAAGCCATCCTTTGAATTCATGGAATAAAAAGTAGCTGTCATATCAGAAGCTAATGACTACATAGGGCCTGTGGTACTAATCCTCTATTAAATTTTCACTGTTTTCAAATAACTCAATCATCCCTAGCAGTTCTTACAATCAGTGGATGCACTGGGGCCAGGTAAATTGGCTAATAACTTATTTGGGATTCAAACTTTAAAAATGCTTTGAGTGTTCAATCAGGATATATGTTCTACTATAAACAAGGAAGGAATTCTGCTTCCCTTCTGACCAAGGGACAACACCCTTATGGATTAGTTAAAACTCTAAACTAACAAGCACAGATACAAATAGTTGACTTTTTATTTGGGCTAATGTTTCATAATTATGTAACCAGTGTTCTATTTTTTTTGAAACTGGAAATTTTCAGCCCCACCTAAATACAAAGTGCTGACACCCTTCTGAATATTGACTTGGGCCCCACTTTAAAGTACTTGACGGAGCACGGTGATGGAATGAATTTTGAGAATATTCTTTATAATCAAAATCAGAATTTTTCACCTATATTACTTTTTCCCCCAATCCATATAAAAAAGCTGTCCTACAAATAAACAAGGTAGTATTTTTTAAAGTAAAACTTCTAAATTAGTTTTATTTCTTGTTTTCTATGTTTCTGTGTCTAAAAATAAAATCATCCAGCCTGTTTTGCAAGTTAAATGTAGAAATAACCACCAAATTCACCAACACACATAAGCTACCACCACATTTTTCTCACAATTCCCCCACCCTGCTCTGATGTTTTCATTCTTCAGTGGGGAGGTGGGAAGAATACTGACAATTCTAACCCCTCTTAGTTCTAACCTACCAATAACTATTGTAATTAATCTGTTATATTCTCACCCCATTTACTAAAAAATCCATGACTCACCCAAAGACACCTCATCTGATATTTCTCCCTTCCCTCCCCAAGTGCTCCAAGTTTCTGTTTAAACAAACAAACAACTTTTACAAAACTATGTCTATGCATGCCCTCTGTTAGAGCAAAAGGGGAAGGAAAGAAAAACACCTGAAAAGCGAATAAAGACAATTGCTCACTTGGGCTTTTTTTTTTTTGGAAACTTAAGGAGCTTGGTCCAGGAAAAGCTAGCAGACCTCTATCTTCTGCTCCCAGAATGGAAGACAACTAAAACCACAAACAACTCCCATCACCATGACCTAACCTGGAGAAGTAGAGATGACAGGTCTATTTAGAGGACTTTGTATGGTCAACTGTCATTAGTATTTCTTGTTGGCAGAGGAGACAAGAGAAGAATGGGGTGCAGAGAGGAGATGGGAGAGGAGAAGAATGGAGAGAAACATTTTTTATTTTAATCTTAACTACCAGGGGTGAAACACCAAAAAACAACACAGGTGAAGAAAATATGCAAGACACTAAACATGCATCCTTTCTTTAGAAATTATCACATTTATACAAGTGTACTTAAATACTTAAAACATTTCAAACAAACAATATACAAATGTGTTACATAAAATGGCAATAATAGAAAAACATCCAAGTAAATAATCATCTCTCAAGAACTAAAGAAACCAAGTAAACGGAAGTTCTTGTCAAAAAAATATTAAATGCCTTGGAATTTTTCCTCAGATACTAAAAAATTAGATTATTTCTCACCTCTATAAAGAACAAAAGCATTACACACAAACTGCACTCTGAAAAATTCAAATTTGAAATAAACACTACCTGGAGAAATGGTAACTTAAAAAAAAAAAAAATGCCCAATACCACAATGGGCAAAATCATCAGAACTAACTCCTCTAGAGAGGAGGAATTATGGACTGGTTTAAAAGAGCAAAGCTAAAAATCTGGCGGACTCATCCAATTTTTTTTTTCTCTTTAAGATATAGAACCCAAGAACAACATAGGGAGGTGAGAAAAGACAGAAACAAAGAATGTCCAGGGGAAAGGGTATATACAATACACAGAAACTCTAAAATCCTTTTTTTTTTTTTTTTGGAAGAGGTATAAAGTATTTGTCGTGAACACTTAGTGAATCAGGATGGATGGAAAGAGGTTTTTTTTTTATGGAAAGAGATATCTTAAGGGAATTTTAAATTAGGACAGAGCAAATAAATCTATTCTGTTAAGAGCTTAAGTTTGAGTTGGTAACAAAGTAACAAGAAAGTGGATTAATCCTATTAAAAATCCAAGGTTTGTGACTGGCAATTTTAAATTCATACTAGGAATTATTTATGGATTAAGTAAAATAATTTCTACTGTGTAGCGCCCACCCCGCCTTAATAAGGAGATAACACTCTCATCAATTCTTCAACTTCCTGGAGAAATACTTCTTGGGAAAACACAGCATTCCTTTGTCAGTAACTGAAATCAGGTTGTATCATGCTTGTATCCCCGACTTCGCTGCTCTGAGTCTCATGGAAAGTGAAAACCATTTTCCAGGTCATGAATTTTTGAGGGTTTAGGTATTTTAAAACACCTTGCCAGTTCAGGATTATCTTGAGACATTTCCCCTGAGCACAGCAAACCACCACCTTGTTCAGGGATGCAGATCAAGTGGGATTTTATGAGATTAAGAACAACTTTTGAGACAGCTTAACACTTTGGCGTGAACATGAAGACACCCTGGTTTGAGCTTCCCTTGGACGTGAACAAGAAGATAATAAAAATAATGCTATGATCCTTCTGACCAATTTGCTGCCCAAGTGTGCCTTTCAGCCAAAATATCCCTTTCTTATTTTATTTTTTTAAATTTTACTTTATTATGTTAGTCACCATACACTACATCGTTAGTTTTTGATGTAGTGATCCACGATTCATTGTTTGCGTATATCCCTTTCTGATGCCAACAGAGTCTTCCAATTCTAATCATTATTACACCATCTCTTGGAAATGAGAGAAGTGTTTCTAATTTTAAAATTAACTAAAAGCAGATGCTGGAGTCCCATTAAACTCTTCCAGCTGCTACTGAACCACTGGCAACCTGAGTCTATTTAATTTGGAGCCCACTAATGGTAAAAAGGAAAATCTGACTGCCAAAATTGCACACCCAAGTTAAACCAGAGAGGCAGAAAATGAAAACAGCTCATGAAAGTGAATGTATTCTAAGACAGCTCTCCAACTGATGACGGGCAATTTTTCCTGCGGTTAATAGCTAAAAAAAAAAAAAAAGGTTATTGCTTATTAAATCCTTAATTCAAATACAGCCAAACAAGCAATCCTATCTGCCACACGTCAGCTGATTTTATTCATCTTGGTTTATGCTTCCGAAAACTGAGTCTTCCCTACAATGCTTTCAGATGCAGGCAGGTTTAAATGCATTGACAGTATACCTGAGGGCATTGTTAATATTGATTAATTAAAGTGAGATATCAAGTTAATTAATATTTAGCAAGGTCAAAATGACAGATTGGTTTGACATGCAGGCCCTCCAGCCTGATGAGTTATCATCACTCCTCAAGAGGCAGCCTGCTTTGGGGTGGGGAGGGAAGTGGGGCCCCTTACAGGTGGCACTGAGATGACAGCAGCGTGTAATGTAAAAGCGCTTTGTCATTCACGTAATGTCTGGGGTAATGAAATGAATTCGCTTTCTGGCTTCCTCTAGTCTGCGATGCCAAAGAACACTGTGTTATCAGCACAGATGGAGCATGCATGGTTCTGGAGAAGAGCCTGGTGCAAACTACAAACAAGCCACTGTGAATACCAATGAATCCCGGAGAATCAGATCCTTGCTGTCAAGTGACAGTTTTGGAAGCAACATAAAAATGAGTGAGTCCCAGTGGTCTTGTCCAACCAAATGTACTGTCAAGACTCTGGACAGGCAATTTGGAAGCCATGCAAATCGCAGAGGCCTGGCTGCTTCTTTCCTCTGAGAAGCAAGGGCAAGAAGACATTCACCCATGAGCCTGCATTCTTTTTCCACCACCCCCCACCACCACCACCATTTCTTAGTCAGTAAAGAGGGAGTGGGTATCTGGGCTGAGGCAAACACTAATCTTCTCTGCATCAGCTAGTTCTGCTCAGGAGAAAGCTCATCTAGGCACTAGAAGAACAGAATAGATTCACAAGTATGCTGTACATTACTATGAAATATTAAGTGGTGAAGTCAATGAACATAAACAAATAATGCATGGAAAATGATTAGAAAAGAGGCATACCCATCAACATACTCAGAAGTCTCTGGACCTTTGAACTCACCCCCACAACTCTGTACAATCCTTGGTCATTTATACCTATTGGAAGAGACAAAGTGTTAGCAAAATACAAGATTGTCATATTTTAAAAACTGGGAACAAACAATTGCATTCAGAATCTTTGCTAACTCACATTAGCATTCCTGTTGACTATAAAAATAACGTTCGACAAAAGCAAGTGTTTACCAACTTGTTTTAGCAGCTTGGTATTCATGAGTTATGGTTGGAAAATAATCTCATAAAAACAATGTTCCATGTGGACAAAATGTAATGAGTCAA
The DNA here is from genome assembly GCF_003265705.2 of Callorhinus ursinus. Taxonomy (NCBI): domain Eukaryota; kingdom Metazoa; phylum Chordata; class Mammalia; order Carnivora; family Otariidae; genus Callorhinus; species Callorhinus ursinus. Next base: position 123,733,910 of record NW_027397066.1, on the reverse strand, counting down.
TGTTAATGAAAGAAGTTCCTTAAGTAGTATTCATGTGTACCAATGCACTCTGGAAAGATGCATTGTAACTTTTGTGTTTATTATGTTTACTTATTCTTGACGTTTTTTTTGAAAAGTTTTAGCCTTTTAAAAATAACATGGTGTTAATTAGTACACAGAAAGAAATCGTTATTTGGATGATTCTTTAAGACCATGGAAATGCATTCAAAACTAAGGCAGAACTGTTTTTGTTTTTGTTTTTGGGTGGCTCAGTTGGTTGGGCAACTGCCTTCGGCTCAGGTCATGATCCTGGAGTCCTGGGATCGAGTCCCACATTGGGCTCCCTCCTGAGCAGGGGGGTCTGCTTCTCCCTCTGACCCTCTCATGCTCTCTCTCTCTCTATCTCATTCTCTCTTTCTCAAATAATAAAATCTTTAAAAAATAAATAAATAAATAAATAAATAAATAAATAAATAAATAAATAAAATGAACCAAATCACAGCATTCTCTCTCTGCAGAGCCAGGGAAACAAAATATCTCTTTGCACAACAGACAAGAAGTAAAGGCAAGAAAATGTACTATCGAACATAATTTATTCTATTGAATACATGGCACGTTTGGATTCTGATTTGAACAAACCAACTTGTAAAAGGGCATTTTTCAGGCAATCCGGAAACTCTGAGTGACATTAAGATTAGGTCAGAAAATGTCGCTATTTTTTTAAGGTACATACCGAAAAGAGTGAAAGGAACCTATCTAAGATTTGCTTTAAGAGCAATTTTAGTAAAATCTTTATAACTGTTCAGCCTGAGTAATAGGAATATAAGAGAGTTCACTGTACCACTCTCTCCACTGTTTTTATGCTTGAAACCTTTCATAATAAAATACTGACTTTCAAAAAAACAAGACTCATCTTTATTTCTCAAGAGAGTTACAGCGTGCTGCCTGTGGTTACGGTCTGCACTACGGGTGTTAAAGCTCACAAGAACACAACTGGCTGAAAGGAAGATGATGCCTCTAATCCTTCAAGTTTCCAAAACAAAACATCACCCAAAAGGCCCTGGAATTTGCCCAAGGGGGCTTACTTTCTTTTTGCCTCCCTGCAATGGGTGATGAATAGAATACCAGGCAGATTCTGAAGGGCTGGATTCAGGTCAAGGCTCATTCACTCCTGAACTCCGAGACCTTGGGCAGAGAGACCAGAGATTTCTCTGAGTCTTAATGAGGTACCTGAGATCAAGGATAGTATCTTGCACCTTGTGTTACGGTGGGAGGATACTGAGACAATATTAACACATGTACTGTCGATTCTTACATACCACACACATACAAGCTCTTATTATTCCTTGCAAAAACAAGTCTTTATTTTCCTTTTCTCTTTTTGCCTTTCATTTATTTCTCCTTAATCATTTTTTAAGCTTCTCAAATGTCCTACTTGTCTATTATATGCAAAATTTTGTGTCCCCCCAAAATCCATAACCCTCACTACCTCAGAATTTGACTGTTTGGAAATAAAGTCTTTAAAAGACGTAATTAAGTTAAAAATTAAGTCATTAGGGTAGGCCCTAAACCAGTATGACCAATGTTCCTATAAGAAGTTGGGAAACAGGGGGCGCAGCAAGATGGCGGAGGAGTAGGAGATGTAGATTTCGTCTGGTCTCAGGAATTCAGCTGATAGGGATCAAACTATTCTGAACACCTACGAACTCAACAGGAGATCGAAGAGGAGAGTAGCAACAACTCTCTGAACAGAGAAGCGACCACTTACTGGAAGGTAGGACGTGCGGAGAAGTGAGTCCGAGGCGATATTCGGGAGGATAGACAGCGGGGGAGGGGGCCTCCGTCGGCCGCTTCTGGCAAGTGATAGAGCCGCCGAGCAAAAAATCGGAACTTTTAGAAGCCGTCTCCGCTGAGGGACGTCGCTGCAGTGGCTAAGCAGGGGGTGGAATCCTCCCGGGACAGTGTGGTCTCAGGACCCATGGAGTCACAGAAAGACCGGGGGTGCCTGAGTGCGGCAGAGCTCCCAGGTATCGGAGCAGGGAAGCCGGCTGCAGAGACGGAGCCGAGGCGCGGGCTCTCAGCTCAGGGTTGCCATAAACTGTGATCCGCGGCCCAGTCGGGCCACTGCTCCTCCAGCAGGGACCCAACAAGCGGCAGAGCTGGGGAGACTCCCCTTCCTTCCCGGGGAGGAGCGGCGCGGGAACGCACCGCAGGGATCTGCTGGGTTTGGAGACTCCACACGGGGTCGGGTGCCAGAGATAGCAACACTCGATCACAGGCCGGGTGAGCACGGAGTGCGGCCGGAGACCGGGGAGACAGGAGTGACTGCTTTTCTCTGGGGGCACACTGAGGAGCGGGGCCCCAAGTTCTCGGCTCCTCCGGGTGGAGACTGGGAGGCCACCATTTTTGCCCTGGTCCTCCAAAGCTGTACCAACAGCTTGCAGGGAACAAAAGCTCCTGAGAGCAAACCCGAGCAGCTTGCTTAGCCCGGACCAACAAGGGCGGGGCAATTCCGCCTCCCACAAAGACATTTGGAAACCACAGCAACAGGCCCCTCCCCCAGAAGATCAGCACGAACAGCCAGCAAGCCAAGACCAAGTTCACCGATCAAGGAGAACGGGAGAACTCCAGCGCTAGGGGAATACAGCACATAGAATTCATGGCTTTTTTTTACCATGATTCATTAGTTCATCAAAGTTAATTTTTGTTAACTGTTTTTTTTTTTATTTTTCTTTTTCCCTTTTTCAACCAACATCTTATCAATCCCTTTTTAAAAAAAAAAAACATTTTTTATTTTTCATTTTTAGAGTCATATTTTATCCCTTCATAGTAGTTACCCTTATTTTTGGCATATATATATAAGTTGTTCTCTCTTTAAAATTTTGAGATACAGTTTCTTCTAACAGATCAAAATATACCCTAAATCACTAGTGTATGGCTTTGTTCTAGTCTCCTGCCTGATCACATTCTATCCCTTTTTCCTTTTTTTTTCTTAAATCTTTCTTTTTTCAAACAACTTCTTATCTTATCAAGTCCTTTTATAAAATCTTTTATAATTTTCATCTTTACAGTCATCTTCCATCCCTTCATTGTATCAACCCTTATTTTGTACATATATGTCTTTCTTCCTTTAAAATTTTAGGAGGCACTTTTTTCTAACAGACCAAAATACGCCCAAAATCTAGTGTGTGGCACTGATCTATGCACTAGTCTGATCATATTTGATCATATTCTGCTTTTTTTGTATTGTTCTTTTTGTTTTTATCTTTTCTTTTTTTTTTTTTCCTCTTTCTTTTTTCTTTCTTTCCCTTTCTTTTCCCCTGGTTTCAGGTCTTTTCTGATTTGTATATAGTATATTTACTGGGGACATTGTAAACTTGTTAGCATTTTGTTCTCTCATTCACCTATTCTCCTCTGGACAAAATGACAAGACGAAAGAAATCACCTCAGCAAAAAGAAGAAGAAGTAGTACCGTCAGCCAGGGACCTACTCAATACGGACATTAGTACGATGTCGGACCTAGAGTTCAGAATCATGACTTTAAAGATACTAGCTGGGCTTGAAAAAAGCGTGGAAGTTACTAGAGAAACCCTTTCTGGAGAAATAAAAGAACTAAAATCTAACCAAGTCGAAATCAAAAAGGCTATTAATGAGGTGCAATCAAAAATGGGGGCACTAACTGGTAGGATAAATGAGGCAGAAGAGAGAATCAGTGATATAGAAGACCAAATGATGGAAAATAAAGAGGCTGAGAAAAAGAGGGAGAAACAACTACAGGATCATGAGGGCAGAATTCGAGAGATAAGTGATACGGTAAGACAAAACAACATTAGAATAATTGGGATCCCAGAAGAAGAAGAAAGAGAGAGGGTGGCAGCAGGTATATTGGAGCAAATAATAGCAGAGAACTTCCCTAATGTGAGGAAGGAAACAGGCATCAAAATCCAGGAGGCACAGAGAACGCCTCTCAAAATCAATAATAAAAGGTCAACACCCCGACATCTAATAGTAAAACTTACGAGTCTCAGAGACAAAGAGAAAATCCTGAAAGCAGCTCAGGAGAAGAGATATGTCACCTACAATGGTAGAAACATTAGATTGGCAACAGACCTATCCACAGAGACCTGGCAGGCCAGAAAGGACTGGCAAGATATCTTCAGAGCACTAAACGAGGAAAAATATGCAGCCAAGAATACTATATCCAGCTAGGCTGTCATTGAAAATAGAAGGAGAGATAAAAAGCTTCCAGAACAAACAAAAACTAAAGGAATTTGCAAACACGAAACCAGCCCTCCAAGAAATACTGAAAGGGCTCCTCTAAGCAAAGAGAGAGCCTAAAAGCAGCAAAGATCAGAAAGGAACACAGACAACATACAGTTAACAGTCACCTTACAGGCAATACAATGGCACTAAATTCATACCTTTCAATAGTTACCCTGAATGTAAATGGGCTAAATGCCCCAATCAAAAGACACAGGCTATCAGATTGGATTAAAAAACAAGACCCATTGGGCACCTGGGTGGCTCAGTTGGTTAAGCAACTGCCTTCGGCTCAGGTCATGATCCTGGAGTACCGGGATCAAGTCCCTCATCGGGCTCCCTGCTCAGCGGGGAGTCTGCTTCTCCCTCTGACCCTCTTCCCTCTCGTGCTTTCTATCTCTCATTCTCTCTCTCTCAAATAAATAAATAAAATCTTTAAAGAAAAAAAAAAAGACCCATCAAAATGCTGTCTGCAAGAGACTCATTTTAGACCCAAAGACACCCCCAGATTGAAAGTGAGGGGGTGGAAAACCATTTACCATGCTAATGGACACCAAAAGAAAGCTGGGGTGGCAATCCTTATATCAGACAAACTAGATTTTAAAACAAAGACTGTAATAAGAGATGAGGAAGGACACTATATCCTACTTAAAGGGTTTATCCAACAAGAAGATCTAACAATTGTAAATATCTATGCCCTGAACATGGGATCAGCCAATTATATAAGGCAATTAATAACAAAAGCAAAGAAACACATTGACAACAATACAATAGTAGTGGGAGACTTTAACACCCCCCTGACTGAAATACACAGATCATCTAAGCAAAAGATCAACAAGGAAATAAAGACTTTAAATGACACACTGAACCAAATGGACTTCACAGACATATTCAGAACATTCCATCCCAAAGCAACAGAATACACATTCTTCTCTAGTGCCCATGGAACATTCTCCAGAATTGATCACATCCTAGGTCACAAATCAGGTCTCAACTGGTACCAAAAGATTGGGATCATTCCCTGCATATTTTCAGACCACAATGCTTTGAAACGAGAACTCAATCACAAGAGGAAAGTTGGAAAGAACTCAAATACATGGAGGCTAAAGAGCATCCTACTAAAGAATGAATGGGCCAACCAGGAAATTAAAGAAGAATTAAAAAAATTCATGGAAACCAATGAAAATGAAAACACAACTGTTCAAAATATTTGGGATACAGCAAAGGCAGTCCTGAGAGGAAAGTATATAGCAATACAAGCCTTTCTCAAGAAACAAGAAAGGTCTCAAATACACAACCTAACCCTACACCTAAAGGAGCTGGAGAAAGAACAGCAAATAAAGCCTAAACCCAGCAGGAGAAGAGAAATAATAAAGATCAGAGCAGAAATCAATGAATTAGAAACCAAAAGAACAGTAGAACAGATCAACGAAACTAGGAGATGGTTCTTTGAAAGAATCAACAAGATTGATAAACCCCTGGCCAGACTTATCAAAAAGAAAAGAGAAATGACCCAAATCAACAAAATCATGAATGAAAGAGGAGAGATCACAACCAACACCAAAGAAATACAAACAATTCTAAGAACATATTAGGAGCAACTCTATGCCAGCAAATTAGATAACCTGGAAGAAATGGGTGCATTCCTAGAGATGTATCAACTACCAAAATTGAACCAGGAAGAAATAGAAAACCTGAACAGACCTAGAACCACTAAGGAAATTGAAGCAGTCATCAAAAATCTCCCAACAAACAAAAGCCCAGGGCCAGATGGCTTCCCAGGGGAATTCTATCAGACATTTAAAGAAGAATTAATACCTATTCTCCTGAAACTGTTCCAAAAAATAGAAATGGAAGGAAAACTTCCGAACTCATTTTATGAGGCCAGCATTACCTTGATCCCAAAACCAGACAAAGACCCCATCAAAAAGGAGAAATTACAGACCAATATCCTTGATGAGCATGGATGCAAAAATTCTCACCAAAATACTAGCCAATAGGATCCAACAGTACATTAAAAGGATTATTCACCACGACCAAGTGGGATTTATCCCTGGGCTGCAAGGCTGGTTCAACATCCACAAATCAATCAACGGGATACAATACATTAACAAAAGAAAGAACAAGAATCATAGGATCCTCTCAATAGATGCAGAAAAAGCATTTGACAAAGTACAACATCCTTTCTTGATCAAAACTCTTCAGAGTATAGGGTTAGAGGGTACATACCTCAATATCATAAAAGCCATCTATGAAAAACCTACAGCGAATATCATTCACAATGGGGAAAGGCTGAGAGCTTTTCCCCTAAGGTCAGGAACGCGGCAGGGATGTCCACTCTCACCACTAATATTCAACATAGTATTAGAAGTCCTAGCCACAGCAATCAGACAACAAAAAGAAATCAAAGGCATCCAAATCGGCAAAGAGGAAGTCAAACTCTCACTCTTTGCAGATGATATGATACTTTATGTGGAAAACCCAAAAGACTCCACCCCAAAACTGCTAGAACTCATACAGGAATTCAGTCAAGTAGCAGGCTATAAAATCAATGCACAGAAATCAGTGGCATTCCTATACACCAACAACAAGACAGAAGAGAGACAAATCAAGGAGTCGATCCCATTTACAATTGCACCCAAAACCATTAGATACCTAGGAATAAATTTAACCAAAGAGGCAAAGGATCTGTACTCAGAAAACTATAAAATACTCATGAAAGAAATTGAAGAAGACACAAAGAAATGGAAAAACGTTCCATGCTCATGGATTGGGAGAACCAACATTGTGAAGATGTCAATGCTACCTAGAGCAATCTACGCATTCAATGCAATCCCCATCAAAATACCATCCACTTTTTTCAAAGAAATGGAACAAATAATCCTAAAACTTGTATGGAACCAGAAGGGACCCCGAATAGCCAGAGGAATCTTGAAAAAGAAAAGCAAAGCTGGCGGCATCACAATTCTGGACTTCCAGCTCTATTACAAAGCTGTCATCATCAAGACAGTATGGTACTGGCACAAAAACAGACACATAGATCAATGGAACAGAATCGAGAGCCCAGAAATGGACCCTCAACTCTATGGTCAACTTATCTTTGACAAAGCAGGAAAGAATGTCCAATGGCAAAAAAGACAGTCTCTTCAACAAATGGTGTTGGGAAAATTGGACAGCCACATGCAGAAGAATGAAACTGGACCATTTCCTTACACCACACACAAAAATAGACTCCAAATGGTTGAAAGACCTAAACGTGAGACAGGAGTCCATCCAAATCCTAAAGGAGAACACACATAGCAACCTCTTCAACCTCAGCCGCAGCAACTTCTTCCTAGAAACATCGCCAAAGGCACGGGAAGCCAGGACAAAAATGAACTATTGGGATTTCATCAAGATAAAAAGCTTTTGCACAGCAAAAGAAACAGTCCACAAAACCAAAAGACAACCGACAGAATGGGAGAAAATACTTGCAAATGACAGATCAGATAAAGGGCTAGTATCCAAAATCTATAAAGAACTTATCAAACTCAACACCCAAAGAACAAATAATCCAATCAAGAAATGGGCAGAAGACATGAACAGACATTTTTCCAAAGAAGACATCCAAATGGCCAACAGGCACATGAAAAAGTGCTCAACATTGCTCAGCATCAGGGAAATCCAAATCAAAACCTCAATGAGATACCACCTCACACCCGTCAGAATGGCTAAAATTAACAAGTCAGGGAACAACAGATGTTGGCGGGGTTGTGGAGAAAGGGGAACCCTCCTACACTGTTGGTGGGAATGCAAGCTGGTGCAACCCCTCTGGAAAACAGTATGGAGGTTCTTCAAACAGCTGAAATTAGAGCTACCGTTCGATCCAGCAATTGCACTACTGGGTATTTACCACAAAGATACAAATGTAGGGATCCGAAGGGGTACGTGCACCCCAATGTTTATAGCAGCAATGTCCACAATAGCCAAACTGTGGAAAGAGCCAAGATGTCCATCGACAGATGAATGGATAAAGAAGATGTGCTATATATACACAATGGAATATTATGCAGCCATCAAAAGGAATGAGAGCTTGCCATTCGCAACGACGTGGATGGAACTGGAGGGTCTTATGCTTAGTGAAATAAGTCAATCAGAGAAAGACATGTATCATATGACCTCAATGATATGAGGAATTCTTAATCTCAGGAAACAAACTGAGTGTTACTGG
>NW_027397066.1:123701193-123725451 GCF_003265705.2 Callorhinus ursinus | reverse complement strand
ATATTTTAAGAAAAAAGAAAAAGAAGAAGATAACAGGAGAGGAAGAAAAGGGGAGTATGTCAGAGGGGGAGACGAACCATGAGAGATGATGGACTCTGAAAAACAAACTGAGGGTTCTAGAGGGGAGGGGGGAGGGGGATGGGTTATCCTGGTGATGGGTATTGAGGAGGGCACGTTCTGCGTGGAGCACTGAGTGTTATGAACAAACAATGAATCATGGAACACTGCACCAAAAACTAATGATGTAATATATGGTGATTAACATAACAATAAAAAAAGAAAAAAAAACACAATTGCTTACTGAGTTCTATGTATGTAAGACACAGAACATATATAGAGATGAGAAGAGGCAAGCAAAGGATAAATAAGACATTTTTTTCCACTCCAAGGAAACCATAAAGTTCCAGAAACAAAATAAATAGATCAAATATAATTAACAATGTCAGCCAATATAACTGCCAAATGAGGAACTTCCTTTTCATGAGGAAAGCTCTTCAAGGGAGGATGGAAAGAGAAAGTTTAAAAACACATTTAATGAATATCTACTACGTACTAAAATTAGCTCTCATCCTCACAAACGTGGGTGCAGGTAGACAGTGTGTATGAACTTCCTAGCCACATTCTTTTAGAGACTAAGGGTCTGAAGGGTTAAAAATCTTTCCAAAATGCCTACCTTATTGCATCATTTTGGAGTGTAAACCTGACCACTCCTATCAGCCAACAAAGAGGTGCACCTTCTCCAGAATAATCTAAATACGTCTCTTCCTCCAGTCTGGCCAATGGCCCCCAGGTCCCAGATGCATCATGCTCTGTCAAACATCTACACTTCGACCCCACCCTATCCCTCTGCCAAAATCCTTCCTGACACCCCGGAGTTGTACACCTGGCCAACTCCTCATCCTTTAGAATGCAGCCTATGTGCTGAGTCCCCAGGGAAGCCCTGAGTCAGTGGTGATTCAGAGGCTAGGGGTGGGGGGGTGGGAAGGGGCAGGGCAAATAAGCCCATCATATTCTCCATCATCAGACAGGGGATGCTCCATCATCAGATAGCCAGAGACCTGGTGGCTGCATGGTTTTTAGCCTAGACACAATGGACGAAAGGCTGTATAAAACTGCTTGAGAATAACCAGGTGTTTTCCCATAAAGGAACAAACTACTACAGGGCACCAGAAACTAGGCATCACATGGAATAGCAGGCAAAGGGGCTGGAGGTGAAGCACAGTATCAGTGAACAACAGACACCATGAGCACTTCAGAATTTGCCTTGGATCCACCTACAGTGTGCTGGAAATCTGAAATGCCCTTGGCTTCTGACTGAAACTTGGCCACTTGGAGCCATTTTCTTATTTCTTCTCTCAAGTGCATTTTTTAGGATGGAGGTTCTACCCTACATCTGCTAGATTCACACTCATAATCCCCAAAGCTACATGGAGCCATGACCCAGGGCCCTCAGAAACTCTACTCTCTCGGGAAACCATCATGGCTTCTTCTACCTCCTAAAAGCAGAAGATGAGAAATCCCTGTCTCCCCTTGACTATTCTTATTGGAACTCACATTGTCTACAGCAGAGGTCCAGCTACCACTGATTACGGATTCAACAGAGCTGACTGAGCCCAGGAATCTGCAACAAGTCTGCCATGGCCCCTGAAATTTCCTTGATATCCTTTGTTTTCCAAACTAAAATCTGAAGGTGAAATTCCTTGCAGAACTCTGATCCTCTACATACAACCAACTGCTAACTGTGACTACTACTGCATCTGCTAAATCACTGGGGTGCATCCATGCTATCTGACCTCACTGCCAAATCTCCCATCCTGAATCAGCTGCTACCTGCCCTGCCAGATCCTCCAACCTAGGCAGAACTCGGGCTCCTTTGCGCCCAGTCATCCCACAAATGGCTACCAATACTAATTTTCATATTTATCTTTCTAAGCCTCCTACTCTATCCACCATCCTCTAGGACTTACCAAGTTCCTTCACAATTAAATGCAAATGCTTGAGTATCTGCTTTTATAGTGTTTCTTCATGCTTCCTTTCCAGTCAAATTTGCCTTGTTCCTGTCACACTCTGTCTCTACATCTTTGCAGAGGTGTCTCTAAATGCCAAAACATACCTTCCTATCCTTTAAATCTAAGGGAGCCTATTCCTAAACACAGTCCTCAACATCAAGTACACTGCAATCTATCAACATGCATTCAAATTCTCTTAATTCTTGCAAACGTATAACACTTTTATTTTATCGCATGGTATATTTACATTACAAATCTCTATGTTTACTATTCATGTATCCAGCATTATATATAACTAACCTTTAATATGTGTCCCAAAGGACTAGAACAAAGCTATGTACACACTATGACTGCTCAATAAATAAATACTGGTTAGCTGACTGGCTTCACGTTAGAACTAGGATTTAATTGTGATAGGTCACCTGTTACTGAGGGAAGGAAAAGAACACTGCGCTATTTTTTCAGAACTTCTCTGTTTTGTTTGTTTGGGTTTAGGTTGGGTTATTTTTAAGAAGTTAAAAGAAAAGCTCCCCACATAGCAGGATACTATAACCATAAAGATAATAATTGTGCACCTATTTCTCCAACATACAAGCAACCCTTCCATTAAGGACAGTGGTTCCCAAACTTTGCTACATAGCAGAATCACCTGGAGAACATTTTTAAAAAAAAAAAATCCCACTTCCCAGCTCATACCAGATAGCAATGAAGTCAGGTAAGGCAGAGGGGAAGTCAGGTCATATTTTTTGAGGATCCTAGATGATCCCAATGTGCAGCAATATTTTGGAATCTTGGCTTTAGAAAGGCCTTCAGCTTGGCATACTTAAGCAATAATTTCCTAGCGATAGTCAGTTCGCCTGAATCCATTAAGAGCTGGTACACAGCATTTACAAACATTTGGTAAATGGCTGGTAGATCAGTTAATCTGACTCCCACATACCCCCTAACCTCATGAGCAAACAACTCTATGGAAATGATGAGTATGATTTAACTGATGCTGATATTGTAGTGAAACGGGTTCTTTCTTATCTCAAAAGCAGAGTTAACTGCTAAATAGTCCCACTCAGGTCAAGATGTTAGCATCTGTATATGTCAACATACATTGTACATGTTAACACAGATTATATATTTATATTGATATCATATATTAGTGTCACATATATATTTGTGTCATATATATTATCTTAGTGTAATATATATTATATATGTTGTCAAAGATATGTTAGTACACTAAAAATGTTACCTCTTCTTAGGATACTGAGGACCACAGTAAGTTTCTGACATCTGTCTGATGCTTTCCAAATATTTCAGTGATGTCACAAGGTGGATAGTAATAAAAATGCCAAAAGTCATTTTTAGAAGAACGTATTAGGGAAAAGGTACACTAATAGTTTTAATCCAAACACATGAAATGGTAGTTTTCAGACAATGATAGTCACATTTAAAACACTAAAAGCAGTGATTAGAAATAATTTTTCAGTGAAATTTCATTAAATGCCCCTGGACTTTAGGCATGTAGATCCACAAAATACACAGTTGTCACTAATGCTATTCACCAAATATTTCCAGCTCTCTGTGTGTTTTCCAGTCTCCTGGTAGGGTTGTTCAACCTAAACTCTTTGGGGTCGAGTGGGGCCATGAGGTTTCTATTGACCAATTAGTTGTAAGTGAATGTAACTCGCTTCAAGGCCAGATCATTCTACTTGCTGGTCCAAAGCCCTCCAGAACTGTTGCCCTCTGGCACAGCAACCAGGAACCTTTAATTTGGTTGGTTTGCAAAGGCAACCAGGAACCTGTAAGCCAAGGTATTGGTGATGAGCAAAGCCCTCCTACCAATGCTTGAGTGAGAAATAAGTCCTGTTGTTTTAAGCCACAGGGACTTGTGTGTTTCTTGTTACAGGACAGAGATAGCTGCTTTATCCTGATGAAAAAAAAAGAAGTAAGGCAACCATACCTGCAGCATAAAAAAATCAACAGCCATGATAGCTGATTTGGAGGAAATCATTAAGAACAATATTACTTGGAGGAACTTACAAATTTAGGATAAAAGCCTCAGAGATTCTACAATGTTTCTCATCATTTTTAATAATATAATCTGACCACTGATGTTTTTAACACTGTTTTTACTCTAGTATTCCATTAAAAGCAAAAAGCTTCATTCAGTAATGGACGACCATTAAGAACAAAAGATTTGAAAAAGAAAAACTATGCTTTTTGTTATCTTTAAATGAGAAAATCTAACTTAAATTGTGTAGACTCGGAGCGCCTGGATGGCTCAGTTGGCTAAGCGTCTGCCTTCGGCTCAGGTCATGATCTCAGGGTCCTGGGATCGAGTCCCACATGGGGCTCCCTGCTCAGCGGGGAGTCTGTTTGTCCCTCTGGCCCCCCCCCAATTGTGCACTCTCTCTATCTCTTTCAAATAAATAAAATCTTAAAAAAAAAATTGTGTAGACTCATTCTGTTAAAAACATCCAAAAATTATATATTTACAATAAAAACACATTCAATACATGCAGTTTCTAGTATATATATTCCATTCAAGGCATAGAACACTACGTAAAGCTACACCTACCAATCAGAAAGCATTCTAGATAGATTTTAATCTGTTCAGTCAGAAGCAAGTATGTATAAATCATATCCTTTGGGGAAAGAACATAATTTATCAAAATAATAAGCACACAAGTGATACAATTAAGGCACTTCACTTCAGAAGCTTAGGAGAAACAGAACCATGAATGATGAAGTGAGAGATATGAAAATCACAGTATTTTTTCTAAATTTTGAAAATGTGTGAAGCTCTAGGAAAATGAAGAAACTTGTCAGCTCAACTTGAGGGCAGGCTAAAATGGAAGAAAAATCTGTTCCAGCCCAAATTGCCAGGGGAAGAGAGTGCAGGAGAAAAGGCTTTCTGTGGCTTGCGTTTTTACTATCAATGGGCAAATCCCCAAGTCATAAAACGGCCATTCTTCTGTCATCTGACACTCTCATTTCAGACATGGCAGGCACCTGGCTCCACAACAAAGACCTTGTTTTGACAGAAAGTATGAACGCAATGCTTCATCCACAGAGTCATCCAAAGCGGGACCAGGGTATGCAATACATGAGAGTGAATTAAATATCCATTTATCCATATTTCACTAGGTCTCTAAACAAAGAGAAACTCGACCTCCAGAAGGAGCCCATTTTGTAATGTTCAATATTTCGTTTCTCCAAAGTCTGCTGCCATGGCTGCAAAGTGGAAGGGCCCTGTTTTTCTAGGGACTATAAAGAGAAAGCTTTCGGTCAGGGGAGGGATTAGCTTTCCTTAAATTTAAAATGGAAACAATCCAAATATTTATCAATAGGTAAATGAATAAACATCCATATAATGAAATCATGCCTAGCAATAAAAAGAAAGGAGCTAGGGATACACCCAATGAGACGAATCTCAAAAGCATTATGCTACATAAAGAAGCCAGACTCAAAAGACTACACCTCATGATTCCATTTATATGAAATACTTTTTTTTAAAAAAGAAAGAACTAAAGTGATAGAAAGCACCTCAGTAGTTGCCAAGGGCCAAAGAGGGAGTGGGGACTGACTGCAAAGGGGCACAAAGGAATGGGGGGAGGAAAGCTAGAAATCTTCTATGATTGTTACTTCTATGTTATGGCAGTTACACGACAGTACATTTGTCAAAACTCACCAATTTCTACAAAGACAGTGAATTCTTTTTATGTAAATGACACCTCGATGAAATGGACTTTTTAAAGGGAGGCCAACAAGACAATGGAAGGTGAGAATATCTTAATAGTGAACAAAACATGATTCAGATTGGCTGTCCGACACTGCTGATTCTTCGAATGCTTCTCATTTCAGCTCTGACTTCAATCTCAATGGGAGACCGGGGGGAGGTAGAAATATTAATGTAAACAGAAAGGAAAATCCCACCCTGTCGTGGTAAATGAGCAACTCAATCTCTGACACCCAGAATGTACATTTTGCATTGAAGTATTCCATTCTACAACACTTACCCATGCAACAGGCATTTTAAATGACTCTTAGATTTTACATACCTATAGCCTTTCAGGAATAAAATGATTCAATCATGTTACCTCGTGTTTCAACTGCACTGATACACTTTCTGAGAATTGTGAATCCCATCTTATCCAACTGTGCACCTAAAAGAAATACAGTTATAAAATATTAAGGGCACAATGAATTATTTACATTTCTCTTCTTTACAAAAATAGAAAAAATTATTTAAATCCAATTTAATTTTCATTTTGCTATTAAAAGAAAGCTAAAGGCCATGTGTTCCCTGTTTAAATAATGTAAATGAGAATTTCATATATTTAGAGAAGCACTTACTGGAATATTAGGCCATCTGTTACCAATAATTTATAAATTTATAATATAAAGTAATTTTTATATTAATAAATGTAACTTATTTTAAACAGTGGAAAAGAACACGATACAAATCTTTAGGGGGAATCTATCTAAAGATGGTTAAGATACATTTTGCCAAAATTTGACCACCACCTCAGGATTTTTTTTTTTTTTTTTTTTTAGTTATATATGAGTGAAGTAAATTACTTGACAGAGAAATAACACAAACTTTTTTTTTTTTAACCTAAAGAAAAAAAATTTTAGGGAGACCTGGGTAGCTCAGTTGGTGAAGTGGCTACCTTTGGCTCAGGTCAAGATCTCAGGGTCCTGGGGTGGAGCCCTACAAAGGAACCTGCTTCTCCTTCTGCCCCTCCCCACCTCAGGGTCATGCTCTCTCTCCCTCGAATAAATAAAATCTTTAAAAAAATTTTTTAAACACTTCTAAAAGTATTAGTTGGGGGAAAAAAAGTATTATTTGGGCCATGAGTTTGAAAAATAATCTCACATTTCATACCATGCTCTAAGTGTTTAATATTCTATTATTTTCATAATGAATTTAAAACAAATGATTCATGTAGCAGAAAAGATTATTTCAAAAATTTCTTTTTTTTTTCTAATATAGATGCTTGCCTGTGATTAGGCTGACACATTTGAGTGTCCTAATAAAAGATGATTCTTGTTTCAAACATGAAATCAGGGGAAGTGAATACTTGAGTCTGTATTTAGAACGAGGGAACACTAATATTAACACTTGTCTCTCAGAGCAGACAGCATGAACCATCCATGAATATAAACTGCAGGTTTAATGCTAAGCTTAAAGAGAACGTTAAGGAGGAAAATAAGGCAGTGGTTTACTGTTTAAGGATCCACTATTCACAACATTTTATAAAATGTTTAGCAAAACTATTTTTCAAAAAAAAGTAGCATGTTTTTATTTCTCTATAAAAACTAAGAGCCTTTGGAAGGGGAGAAGGAGAAAAAGAGTGGGAGGAGGAAAGAAGAGGAGAAAGACAGGGAGGGAGGAGGAGGAGGAGGGAGGACGGGAAGGGGGTAAGAAGGCGCTTCACGTGGGTTTACAACCGGCCGTTCTCGATGGCAGGCTAGACATGTCTTTTACTCAAGCACTGACTCAAATGAAACACGTAGCATGATAATTTTGAAATTGTGTGTTAGAGAATATAAAGTTTCCAAACTGTACACATTTGATAAACGCAGCCTTAATTTCTCCGAAGATATCAAAAGTAAACTTACAAAGAATCCAACAACTCTGACCACATTTTTGTTTTATCTCAGTAAAAAATCAAGATTAGAGGGCTACGCTTTATGTTCCTCAAGTGCATACAATGCACGTGAAGATCGATGTCCTAGAATATCTGAATAAGTTGGATTGTTATTTTCTAAAGTGCAGTGATTTACTACTCATATAGTCCATACTCTGACTTTAAGGATAAAAAATATCAAGGGTCAGGGTGAGGGGGTTGCAAACAGGGGACCTAATAAAGAGCTCCCAGGGGCGCCTGGGTGGCTCAGTTGGTTAAGCGACTGCCTTCGGCTCAGGTCATGATCCTGGAGTCCGGGATCGAGTCCCACATCGGGCTCCCTGCTCGGCAGGGAGTCTGCTTCTCCCTCTGACCCTCTTCCCTCTCGTGCTCTCTATCTCTCATTCTCTCTCTCTCAAATAAATAAATAAAATCTTTAAAAAAAAAAAAAGAGCTCCCACATGAGCTTACAATTTAGGAAGCTGAAAGATGCATCCCTGAAACTCTTACATCTTTATTTATGGCTATGAAAATAAATATCAAAGTAAACTGTGGAGGAAGCATTTTGGGTTTTGTAGAGAAAGTAATTATAGAGAAAGACCCCCCCCCAAAAAAAAGCCCAGAGATGGAAAAGATCAATGAGGATTACAGTAGTCCAGGAAAATCTGGGTTGGTCCCCAGTAAGTAAAAGAATACATATATTATTTGGACGACTAGCTTAGAGAGGGTACAGAGCACTCAGCAACACTTGGACATCAGTAATGAAAACTAACTCATGAAAAAGGGGAACAAACAGTCCTTTTTATGAATTAACACTTACTTCCTTCTGGTCTTGGGACGATGGCTCTATTAAAACTATGTAACAGCTAGTAAAAGAGAAAAAGAGAAAACAGTATTTTTAACACATCAATATAAAGGATTCAAGTAGGCATGCCTAGGACTATGCAAAAAAATACATTGATATTGGTTAATTATATACTAATGTGCTCAAATACTAAGATAAGGAACAATTAAGGGGCATCTCTGAGTCTACTCTGTCTCTTACAGAGAGGTATGCCACAGTAGTAAAAATAAGATGAAGGAGCTATGATTTGAAACTCATTGAAAGTTTATATAAATTTAAAATGCTCAGCCTTATAGGTTTATAAGGAACTCATTGAACTCATTGAAAGTTTATATAAATTTAAAATGCTCAGCCTTATAGGTATCGAATGACAAAGAAATTGCTGCATTCTAAGCAATAAGATGAAGCTCATTTTTTTTAACCACTATTTCTAAAATCTGGTATTTTCTTAAGAAAAAGATAACTCCTGCTCATAATTTAAATAACTACATCTGAAATAGCTAGGTGATAATTCCAGGCTGCTTCTAAGAACTTCAGCACTGACCCATTATTTGCAAGGCATATATAGCACCTGAAAAAAAAAAAAATATGCAACCTTAAGTGTCCTCACATAAATACATATCTAAATATTTTCTTTCTGCAGATTTGCCTTTGTCTGTCTATCTCAAATTAATTACTTGGTTCCTTGTTCTAAAGGAGAGGTTATATATGTCTTCAAGGTTACACTGCCTCTGACAACAGATTTATTTCTCAAAGACTTAGTCATGTGATCTTTTTGCTACGCAAACTCACTTTCCAAAGCACTTATTGAATCTCTGGGGAGAGAAGTCCTAGTCACTGCATTGCTTTTACTAGAGAGGATTAGTATAATGTGTTTTGGATCTCAGTAACCATAAATGCTCTAAATACTCTTGATTCCCAGCTAAAAATTTCAAGGACAATTTAAGAATAGACAGAAATAAAACTATGAAGGCTAAATGTCGGTCAAATACAACAAAATAATAGACAAATTTGGTTACTACTTTTTTGTTTTCCCAAACATGATATATTCTCCTCTATAGCATCTATTTTTAACATGTGTTCTTGGGGTTTTCATTTTTCAAATACTGAACCAGGACTGCCACATACACCATGGCCCATCTCCCCGGCCCCCATATTCTATACTTCCACCAACATGCTCTCTGTGACCATCAGATAACATCATCTTTCCCGGTTTCACAACTCTATTCGGACACCTCTCCTACTATATATGACCTCCCTTTCACGTTGCAAGCCACTCTCTTTCCCTTTTTTTAAACCCTACTAAGATGGCAAATGCTTTCCAGTTAAGCCTACCTGGTACCTGTACTGGCAGTTTACTTAGAGTCATAATACTTTCAGCAGAGTTTATTTAAATTGGTTCTATGGTGTTTTCTATAATTATCCTAAGTCCCCAATTCGATATGCGATCTACCAAATTCTCAATTCCCCCCGAAGGCCACCAGCCCACTAAAATGAAAGCAGTGCTTGAATCAAGTCGCAAGCAGACTGAGTTGGTGTGCCTCTGGATCTCTACTGCTTCCTTTAGTTTATTCCTCATACCCATCATACAGAGGCCCATTGACTAGGGCTACCTGATATTGCATACCATAAACCATTAGCCTGACCCATAAATTGCTAAATCAAGCAAAATATCTAATATTTATAATATATAATATAAGCAGTCACTTATAATACTGCTTGCATGGCCTCGTATTTACTGTTCCATCTCCACTGAGATCAAAATGAACTGCAAGCATTTATCGTGTTCATCACCCAAAGAACTGTCAGGTAGGAAAGAAAAAAAAACAAAAACAAAACTGAGCGTTTCGATGACTTCCTCAAGCACAGCAAACCTGACTGGCAAAGTCAAGAAAAATCAAAAATCAAAACTAAGGACACACGGGTCTTCTGTGTGCAGCTGCTAGCTCCCGCCAAATTACTGGAATGCGGGACACTTCCCAGAGGGTTCAAAACACCAGCGTCGGCAGCAAACCCTTTTTTCCCCTGCCGAATACCATAAAGCAAAACTCCCATAAAGAGGAATACAAGTCAACGCTGAAGGATGTGAATACGACTCGACCGGTGAGGATTCTTACAGCTTCTTTTCCGCCCAGGGCTTCCAACCACTGCTTCCGCTCATCCTCGGAGAATGCCTGCATGGTCAGAGCAGCGCCAGGCCTGAAAGACACCAGGGATGTGGCCGGTGAGCCCGGGGCTGGGAAAACAACCCTGCTTTTCCACCTTCGAATGTTTTATTGTGGGGAGGAAGAGGGGGTGAGTTTTTAACTGCGACAAAAGACGCATAACATACAATGTAGCACCTTAACCATTTTTAGCTGTAGAGGGCAGCTGTGTTGAATATGTTCACGTAATCGGGGAACCAATCCCCAGAACTCTTCATCTTGTAAAACGAAAATGCTGTACCCATGAAACCATGCCCCATTTCCTTCCTGCCCAGCCCCTGACGTGCTCCCCTTCTACCTTCTGTCTCTGTGAATTGGATTACTCCTAGGTAACTCTTGTAAGTGGAATCATACGGTATTTTTTCTTTTTGTAACTTGCTTGTTTCACTTATAATATCCTCCATTTTCGTCCATGTTGTACCATGTTTCAGAATTTCCTTCCTTTTAAAGGCTGAGTAATACTCCGCTGTGCGCATGCACTGCATTTTGCTTATCCACTCGTTTGTCCATGGACACCTCGGTTGCTTCTACGTTTTGGCTATTCTAGACAATGCTATTATTAATATAGGTGTACAAATATCTCAAGACCCGGCTTTCAATTCTTTTAGAGATATAGCCAGAAGTGGAATTACTAGGTGTGACATGACAAGAAATAATGCATTTGGTTTCTGACCCATTTCCTGGCACAAAGCTCCTAATACCCTTGGAATAGCCAAAATAAATGTCATTTGATATACTAATGAGATAACAAGGCTGGGAGCTCCAGGACAGCCTCAGGATAGGGGCTGGTTGCCAGGGGAAATGTGTGACTAGGAGATTGGAACTTTCAGCCCCACCTCCCCCACCATGCCCCTTCCAGGAGGAGGAAGGGGCTGGAGATTGAGTTCAATCACCAATGGCCAATGAGTCAGTCAATCATTCTTATACAATGAAGATCTAAAAAATACCCTAAGTATCAGAGAGCTTCCAGGTTAGAGAACACGTGGAGGCACTAGGAGGGTAGCATGTGCAGAAAGGACATGGAAGCTCCAAGCCCCTTCCCCTATGCCTTGCCCTATATATCTCTTCATCTGGCTTTTCATTTATTTCCATTAAAATATCTTTTGTCATAAATTGGCAGAAGTAAACAGTCTCCCTGAGTTCTACAAGCTGTTCTAGAAAATTATCAAACCCAAGATATCAAACCCCAAATTTATAGCCAAAAGCACAGGTGACAACCTGGACTTGTGACTGGCATCTGAGGCAGTGGGTGCAGTCTTGTGGGAGTGAGCCCTTAATCTGAAGCATCTTCACTAACTTGAGGTAGTGCCAAAATTCGGTTAAACTGTAGGATACTCAGTCTCTGCAGAGAACTGGAGACTTGTTGGGTATCGAAAAACCCACATATTTAGAGTACAGAAGAAGTATTGTGTGAATAGGGAGAAATAATTCTGCCTCCCACTGTCAATGGTAATTCTATTTTTAATTTTTTCAGGAACTGCCACACCTTTTCCACAGGAGGTACGCTGTTGTGCATTCCCACCAACATGCACAAGGCTTCCACATCCTCACCAACACTCGTTATATTATCTCTTTTTTTTTTTTAGAGTAGCCATCTTAATTGGTGTGAAGTGCTAGTGATGACTAAATTTTTATTTATAAAAGAGATACATGCTTATTGTTACATGGACTGAGTGTAAAACCAGAAAATCATTTTCCACCCCATCCCAATTCTATGTTCAAGAAGGCAGACTGTTCACCATTTGGTGTTTCCTTTGTAGTTTCTCAGAGCCCTGTATTGGTCCTCTGGGTCAAATAATCTTTTCTCAGTTCAGTGTATTCAGACACTCAGAGATTCAGTCAGAAAAACTCTTTATACCGGGAAGGAATAACTAGGTAGAAAAGCCATTAATAATGCCTCTTCACCTGGGGGCAGTTTCGCAAATGAAACAAATTTTGAATATTTGATTCAAATATTATAAATTAGTATTCGAAAAGAACTTTTCTGGCAAAGAATTAAAAGGCAAAACACAGAAAACTAGAAATGAAAGCAGATGGCTGAAACAAAAAGTAAATATTAATTCTTGTTGGATGCTGAATATACTTTTTAAAGTTATCACTCCTGTGGTAGTATTTCAACTCATTTTTAACTAATGGATAATCTCTTTCAAGTAAAGCAAGCAGTAATAATCAACTATAATTCAATAATCACTGCAATTTTTATAAAGTACTATAAAGTAAAAAGTCCTCCAAAAGCAACAAGCCAAATGTAAGTAGGACTCCCAACGCTCACTCACACAGGCATTATGCTTTCTCCCCACACGATCGTTATAAAGCACAAGAGAAGTTGTTTGACTAGGGTTCACTACAAAGTAACTATAGCTATAATTGATAGGCTCTTGCCTACAACCATTTTCTCCAGACTGAAATTTGTAGGGGGTTAAAAAAAAAAAAAAAAATCACCAATAATCCCCCACCCCCACCCCTAAATAGCAAAGTGACTCTTAATTGTCTACCCAGCACTTTTTTGTCTTGGTTCCACTTTTCCATCACCTTGGCACCACACAGTACAGACCCAAGGTCCCACCTCCTCCCGCTCTACTACACACAGCATCTTTTTGGAGCAAGAATAAAGGCAAGATGCCCAGACAACCAGTCTGTTTCAAGAAGTTCCTTGACTGGGACGTGAAGATTTTGGCCCTTATTCTTAGTAACCCACACTGGGCTCAAGGGAGTTAATTAAAATTGTGAGGGAAAACTTCAGATGGCACAAATGTTTTTCTTTACATTCTTTAAGTGATAAAACAATATTTACATATGGGGGTCTAACGTCTGCAAGAATGCTCCATTCTTGTCAAGAAGGAAAAATATCTAGATACCTCTCTAAAACATAGCTGTATTCAAACATTTAGTACGTAAATAAGTGAACAAAAGTATAAAATGCAAAATAAGATCTGATAGCAAATACATAATAGAAAGCTGACAGCTTTGGGGTGCCTGGGTGGTTCAGTAGGTTAAGCATCTGCCTTCGGCTCAGGTCATGATCCCAGCATCCTGGGATCAAGCCCCGCATCGGGGGGGGGGGGGGGGGCCTTGCTCAGCGGGGGGTCTGCTTCCCCCCCCCTCCCGCCTGCCGCTCCCCCTGCTTGTGCTCTGTGTCAAGTAAATAAATAAAATCTAAGAAAGAAAAGAAAAGCAAGCAAGCAAGCTGACAGCTTCTCTAGTCCAGAAATGGCAAAATGTGCAGAGAAAATGGGACAGAAGGCCAAACAAGTCAATTTCTATCATAGAAAGGTAAATAGAGAGTTTACATTCAGTTCAATAAACACTGAGTGAGTGGGGACTATGCTTTAAATCTTGTGCCAGAGGGCCAGGAATTATTTATTAAAGATCTTACCATGGGCTAGGCACTGAGCTGGGCATCCCACCCACAAAGGGTTTATTGCCTATCAAGAGAAAGAAGAAGGTAAAAATAAAAAAAAAATAAAAAAAAAATAAAAAATTTACAAGTAATCTATTAATTACAATTGTACGGAGCCCTGCAAAAAGCCAGCTACCTAGGAGAAAAAGAGGGCATAATAAAGACATCAGAAGGTGTATGCCCAAATAAAAAAGCATTCAACTTCAACTATGTTCAATTGTTGTCAAGAAGACTTGACTGTTGCTAATTTGGCTGCCAGTCTAAGAGGAAATTTCAGCATTCAAGGTGCTATGGAGAATTAAGAAAAAGATCGTACCTAGCCCTGGACGTTAGGCTTCTTTGGGAAAGGGACATTTAACCTAAGGCCTTGAAGATACGTGGGCCATGTCAGAGCACCAGGGCCAGAGTCACCCCTAAGCTGAGAAGGCACACAGAAGAGAAGGAACACACCTTGGAGGAGCTGGGTCAGCCTCATCAGCTGCCTTCCCACCCAGCTGGAGAGGAGCACAGTGGAAAGCTACAGAAGCAGCCTGGGGGTCCAGTCACAAAAGGCTCCTTGGCTGGGCGAAGGATTTGATTAATTCTCAATGTCACTGAAGGTTTTCAGTAGGGGAATAACACGATTAAAGGTGTACGTGAACACAGGCTGCTGGGTGGAAATGGACTGAAGATAGGCATGAGCTGGCTGCAGAGACTTGTAAGCAGAATGAGGGGATGAGATGGAAGGGCACAAATGAAAGAAAATATGCAGGAACTTAGAAATAGGAGGTTGCTTCTCCATGCTACAGGCAACAACAACAACAACAAAATCAACAGTAAAGGACAGGTCAATTACAGTGTTTCACCAGTAACTAGTAAAGGGATTCTGTGAAAGCCAAAACAATTGTAGCAAATAAGGGCTTAATACTCTTACACTCAAAAACATCAGACACTGAGCCTGATGAGAATCCTGTGCTTTCTAGTTCCGTTTTTTGCTTCCCCCTAAGGTTCTCCGTGGATATGTGAGGGGAAATAGTATTTACTACATGGAGATGGTTGGATATTCATATAGAGTGGCAAATAGAGATGTTGGATAAGAGAAACAATGACTGGTTCTGGTAACTTGAAACACAAGAAAAAAGTGTTGAATGATGAAGAGTCTAGAGTCATGAACTAGAACTACAGATAGCACAGTAGTGGGGAAAGAAAACAAAAAAACAATTGTCAGGCTTCCAATGAAACAGCCAGAGTACTTCTGGATAAAACCCCAATGCAGCATAAAAACTAAATCTTTATTATACGTCTTGTCTCCAAGCACAATGACTCAGGCTTGAGCCACCTAGCCCTTTATGGAACACAGCAGAGAACAAATAAACTTATTGAAAGATGAGAGATGAAATAGAAATATATCACCTACAAGGAAAGGAGTCTATTTCTGTTTGCATTTTGACACTAATAGCATGGTAACTCAAACAACTCCCCCCTTGAGAATTAATTCATCACAGTACACATTTTCAGAACACTTCACACTTGGAACATTCCAGACCAGGATCAGTCACTAATATTATATAAAGTTGGGTTCCCATGAATCAAAGAGATGGCTCACATTCATCCCCCATTTGCTTAGCCCTCACCTCTAAAACATTAGTGTAGGAAAAGTAAAAACCAGTGCATTAAAACATGTTTTAAAGATTTTCAATTTCTCAAGTTTCTTTTTTTAATAAACAATTGCTAGGAAATCATTTTGCAAATATGGGACTTTAGGGAAGCAGTGGACACATTTTAAACTACAGTATTAATAGCATCTCACTGTTAGTTTTTGAAACAAAGACATGTTTTACTCATGAAGTTTAATGGATAGATAGAACGACACAGTAAATATACATACGGATAGCAAAGAACAGAAAATTTTACAGTGTGCCAGATTATTCACAATTACATCTTCTTCATTCCATGGAGAAGCTCCGGTAACACTAGTGACTCCATCAGAGCCTGAACTAGAATTGACAAAGTTCTAATTTTTGGTAATTGGAGCTGATATTGCTACCACGCACTACGCTGGTCCACTGAGGATACAACAGTCCCTTCTTCATCTGAAAATTCATTTCAACCGGGCGCCTGGGTGGCTCAGATGGTTGGGCGTCTGCCTTCGGCTCAGGTCATGATCCCAGAGTCCTGGGATCGAGTCCCGCATCGGGCTCCCTGCTCGGTGGGGAGCCTGCTTCTCCCTCTGCCTCTGCCTCTGCCTCTCTCTCTCTCTCTCTCTCTCTCTCTCTCTGTCTCTCATGAATAAATAAATTTAAAAAAAAAATAAAAATCTAAAAAAAAAAAAATTCATTTCAACCAAACTAACATCTGAGTACCTAATATGTGCCAGGCATTGTGCTAAGCTCTGAGTAACTTACCACATATGGTAAGCAAAACTAATTCTTAGCAAATACAAAGGCAACAGTATGAACTTCATAAAGAAAAAACGGATGAGGGAAAAGAGCACAACTTGACCAGAGAGTCTATCTTTCTTTTGTTAAAACCATAAATGTTGTCTGTAGAACACAAGGCAGAGAATTGAAATCCAAAGAAAAACACTTAGGTTAAGCAAGTTCTTGTTCTTAAATCAGCAATTCATCTTTTTCCCTTCACTCATTAATAAAATATGCACTACTATGCACTATTAAGCACTACTGAGGCCCACACATGAGAAGCAGTCTGGAGAGCTTATTATCTGTATTCCACATTTGACCCCATATCTATTAATTCTCTTTCAACTGTATTTTTTATAGTTCAGTCAAGGCGTGTGGAAGACATGTGTTTTCCTTATACTCTACACAATAGATCAATGAGCCTGTAAATTAAGAAAATATAAAAAATAGAAACATTCACATTTATGAGATGCCAATTAATGACAGATTCTGTAAATAGAGAAGAGAAAAAATTAAGCAGCTATCAAAACTTACAATGTTACCAATTAGAAATATTTTAATGTTTTTCTAAGAAGAATGTTGAAAAGGAAAAGGAAAAAAACAAACCAGCATGTTGTAAATCCTGCACTAAATTTTACTATGAGAAGGGGAAAGTGCCAAAACCAAACCAAACACTTTCTAAAGTTATAGAAATGTAGTTGTCATAATCAGTTTCACATAGGATTCCTAGGGGGAAAAATTTAAGTACAAATCAATGAATCTTACATTTTTCCAGAAATGATCAAAGCAAGGTGCATGATTTTACTAAGGGTAAAGACTTTATAATAACTTCTTTCTTCTGTCTACCAAAACAAAAAAAAGTTTCAAATAGAGCAAGTAAGCATTGATATAGTTAGAAGTATGATTATTTCCTCTAATAAAAGTGAATTCAAACCATTAATCATTAGAGAACTGCTACTTTAGAACACAGAAAGTTGCACCCTAACAACAGGATGGAGAATCTATAAAATCATAGTGTTTAAATAAAGACTGGAGAACTGAAGATGCAAAAACAAAACAAACAAAAAACCCTAATGAACTAAAATGCAGACAGCAACAAGCCCTTTCTTAAAAAGAAAACAAACACACATGTACACACAGCTACTTAGAGCCTTCGAGAAGCAGCAGGGCAAAGAGGAAGACAGAGTGGAAGACAACAGCAGAACTGAAGTTGTAAAGGCAGAGTATGGTTGGGTGTGATGGTTTCAAATCCCTACAAAACGGAGACACAAAGAGTCTGAACCCATCCTCCAACCCTCCCATGGGACTTCACCAAGTGCTCAGGAGGAAATGTGAGAGCATGGCTGAGAGCCCCCTACCACCAACCCTCTGAGGTGTGTGTGCTAAATATGAGGGGCAGAGCAGGAGAACCTCCAGAGAAGGTTCTGATGGTGTTCTCAAATCACATGGATCCTTGATAAATAGAATCTAAATGAAGTAACAACATAGATTCTCAGTTCAACTGACAACTAAAGGGACAGCCCTACCCATTAGCAGCCCCACAGAATAAAGTGCATACCCTTTCCCAAGCATAAATATTACTTTCTTTCTACTACTCTCTTACAGTAGCTGGCTTTCAACCAAAAAATTATGAGGCATGCAAAGAAGAAAATGTAACCAAACATAAAGAGACAAAGCAGTTAGGAGAACCAAACTCAGAAATAGCCCAGATATTAGAGGAAGAAAAAATCAGACAGAACCTACGAACAACTATATGTATATTAAGGGATCCAGTGTACGAGGTGGCCAACATGCATAAACTGATGGGGATTTCAGCAAAGAAGTGAAAACTATTAAAAAGAGACAAATGGATATGTAAGAAATGGAAAATAAAAGAACAGTGATGAAGAATTCAGGAGGGCACCTTTCATATGCAGGCCAACCAATCTGGAGTCAGTATCTGCAACCTTTCCTTTATCTAACTTGTACTCAGGGAGGCACTATTTCCTCTGCCCTAAGTCACCCCAGGACAACCACCCCTAGTGGAGAGAGCCCACCAATATTATTCAAACTAGCCAATCCTAAATTGCTTCCCCTTCTCTGCCTTGCCTTTTCTGCAGAAACCCCAATAAGATTAGTCTAGGATTTTCTCTCACTCCTTCCTGACTCCTGACCAAAACCTGGCATTCCCCGTGTGGTCCTATGTGGCATGGCATGCCCTCTTCTCTTGGAAATTCTAATTAATAAATGGTCTTCCAATGCCATTAGTCTGTCCACATCATTACTCAGTCACTTCCATAAATAAAAATCCTGCAGGTACAACCAAAACAAATACCAAATGGTCGGAGATAATGTAACTGGAATCCCAGAAAGTGAAGAAAGACAAAATGGAGAAGTATTTGAAGAAATGACTTAGATTTTCTAAACCTGCTATGAAATATCAACCCAAATATCCAAGAACTTCAGTGAACCCAAAGCAATATAAAAGAAAGCCACACCTACGCATATCATTAAAAAAAATTCTTAAGAGCAGCAAAAGAAAAAGATGACATAGAGGGGAATAATAAGAAAGATGGATGATTTATCATGATAAAAAAAAATGGAAGGACTGAAGAAAATAGAATGACTTCTTTGAAGTGCTGCGCAGGGGGGAAGCTATTAATCTAGAAATCTACATCTATCAAAAATGAAGACAAAGGGCTCCTGGGTGGCTCAGTCGTTAAGTGTTTGCCTTCGGTTCAGGTCATGACCCCACGGTCCTGGGATGGAGTCCCGCATCAGGCTCCCTGCTCCGTGGGAAACCTGCTTCTCCCTCTCCCACTCCCCCTGCTTGTGTTCCCTCTCTTGCTGTGTCTCTCTCTGTCAAATAAATAAATAAAATCTTTAAAAAAAAAATGAAGACAAAATACATTTCCAGACAGATGAAACATGAAAGAATTCTTCTCCAGCAGATCTGCATTACATGAAATACTCAGATTAAATTAGCCTAAGGAATTTAAAAGAAACGGCACAAGACAGAAACTCAGTTCTATAGAAAGAAATGAAGAAAATCAAATGGATAAATATATTGATATTAAAAAAAGACAAGAAAAACACATACATAAATAAAACATCAAATTTCTTTAAAAGATTACTAATTATTGATTTCATAAAGTAAAAGCAGTAATGTATATTGGGTTCATGTACGTAGAATTAAAAATGTACGTACGTGGAGGCATAACTAAAAATAGAAAATGGAACACTAAAAGACTCAATTCACTAAAAAGAAAGCAAAGTAGAAGCAGAACAAAGAACAAGTAAGACAAATAGAAAACAAAACCAAGGGGTGCCTGGGTGGCTCAAATGATTAAGTGTCTGACTTTTGATCTCAGCTCAGATCTTGATCTCAGATCTTGTGAGTTCAAGCCCCACATTGGGCCCAGTGGGGAGGAAAAAGAAAAAAAAAACCAAGATGGTAGACTTAAACCCATACAAATCAGTAATTATATTATACATAAATTAACTGAAACCTTGACTAAAAAGCAAAGACTAAGTGGCTAGATTTTTTAAAATCAGGACCTAATAATACACTATTTATAAAAAACAAAGTTTAAACATAAAGGCACACAGGTAAAAGGAAAAAGATAAAAAAAAGAAAAAAAAGATATACCAAGTAAACACTGAGCATAGGTAAGCAGTGTGGCTACATTATCAAACAAGGTAGATTTCAAAATAAAGATTATTAGCAGGAACAGACATTTCATAATTATAAAAGGGTCTTTTTTTTTTTTTTTGAGAGACAGAGAGAGCATGAACCAGGAGGAGGGGCAGAGGGAGAAGCAGACTCCCCAATGAGTGGGAGCCCAACATGGGGCTCAATCCCAGGACCCTGGGATCATGACCTGAGTCAAAGGCAGACACTTAACCAACTGAGCCACCAAGGCACTCTGATAAAAGGGTCGTTTCATCAACAAGACGTAACAAACATAAAAATGCACACACACACACAAATCTCAAATATTCAATATGTGAAACAAAAATTGGCAAAATTAAAGGGAAATAGGCAAGTCCTAATAGATTTTAACACTCTGAGTTTAGTAATTTACAGAATATTAAAAATCAAAACAATATAGGAGTCAAGCACCACTATCATTAACTTGATCTAATCGACATTTAGAGAACACTATACCCAACAACAGCAGAAAACTCATTGTTCTCAAGTGCACATGGAACATTTACTAAACACACCACCTTTGGGGCAGTGAACAAGTCTAGTAAACTTCCAAATTCTGATAAAATAGAGTATGTTCTCTGACCAAAAAGAGTATAAAAGAAAAACAGAAAATAATAAACACTAGGAAAACAAAATAGTATACATAGAACCCCCCCCCCGCAACCATCTGGAACTTTTAAAACATTTCTAAGTAACACCTGGGTTAAAATTCAATACTTATGTCCTAATCACATTTAAAAAAAAAAAAAGGTATTTGCAACTGAATTACAATGAAAACACTAGACATAAAAATTTGTAGGATCAAAAAATTGTAGGATACAAACTAAAGCAGTCCTTATAAGGAAAATTATATATTTAAATGTCTACATTCAGGGGCACCTGGGTGGCTCAGTCGGTTAAGTGTCCAACTCAGTTTCAGCTCAGGTCATGATCTCAGGGTTGTGAGATTGAGCCCCGCATGGGGTTCCCTGCTGGGTGTGGAGCCTTCTTTCTCTCACTCTGCCCCTCCCTCCAGCATGTTACTCTCTCAAAAAAGAAGTCTACATTCAAAAAAAAAAAAAAATGGAAAATCAATACTATCTTAAGAAGCAATTAAAAGAAAAACAAATTAAATCCAAAGTAAGTAAAATGAAATGATAAAAATAAAAGCAGAAACCAGTGAAATATAAAATGGACAATAGGGGTTATCTGAAAAAAAAATTAACAAAACTGATAAAGCTCTAGGCAAGACTTCACAAAGAAATGAAACAAAAATTCCCATAGCAGAGATAAAAAATGAAGTATCACTACAGATCCTACAGATATGAAGTAGTAAGAAACAGATATTATGAAGAAAGGTATGCTGAGACAACTTAAAGGAAATATATTCTTTGAAAACCCAATTTATGAAAACTAACAAGAAAAATAAGAAAATCTGAATATCTCTTTACTCACTAAATTTTACCTGTAATTTTTAAATTTCCCACAAAGAAAATGCCAGATTAAGAGGACTTCACAGGTGTGTTCTCTGAAACACTTAAGGGAGAAATAATACCAGTATTACACAGACATTTTCAAATAACAGAGGAAATGGAAAACTTCCCAACTCTTTTCTGAAGCCACCATAACCCTGATATCAAAATCAGACAAAGACATTACAAAAAAAGAACATAACACACAATTTCTCTCATGAACATAAATTTAAGTATCCTTAATCAAATATTAGCAAAATGAATAGAACAATAGATAAAGAGGTTAATACATCATGACCAGGTAGAGTTAACTCAGGAATGTAACATTAGTTTAACTTAGAAAATTCAATGCAATTCACCCATTAACAGGTTCAAGAAAAATATTTAATTATCATTTTGATAGATAATAAATATTTTATCAAAGTCAATGTCGATTCATCATTAAAACTGGGAATAGATACAAGCTTCCTCAACATGTCAAAGGCATCTACAAACAATCTTCAGCTAACATTATACTTTACAGTGAAATAATAAATGCTTTTTCCCGAGGATCAGGAATCAGGTAAGATTTCCAATATCACCACTTCTATTTAACATTTTATTAGAGGTCTTGGCACTGCAATAAGACAGGTAAAGAAATAAAAGACACACAGATTCAATCTGAAAGAAAGCTGTTTTTATTCACACATGATACCACTGTGTACATAAAAAAATCATAAAGAAATTTTAAGAAGTAATAAGTCAACTCAGCAATATTGTAGGACACAAAAAACCAGTGCATTTCTATGTATTAACAGTACATTGGAAAATGAAATGTAAAACATAACCTTTAAAAATAACATTTAGAAACATAAAATACTTAGAGAAATTTAATGAAAGATGTCCATAACCCCTATATTAAACACTATAAAACATTACTGAGAGAAATTAAAGACTAAATAAATGGGGGGGCGGAGCAAGATGGCGGAGGAGTAGGAGACCTAGATTTTGTCTGGTCTCAGGAATTCAGCTGAATAGGGATCAAACCATTCTGAACACCTACAAACTCAACAGGAGATCGAACAGGAGAGTAGCAACAACTCTCTGAACAAAGAAGTGACCACTTACTGGAAGGTAGGGCGTGCGGAGAAGTGAATCCGAGGCGATATTCGGGAGGATAGACGGCGGGGGAGGGGCCTCCGCCGGCCACTTCTGGCAAGTGATAGAGCCGTGGAGCACAAAATCGGACCTTTTAGAAGTTGGCTCGGCGGAGGGACGTCGCTGCAGTGGCTAAGCGGGGGGTGGAATCCTCCCGGGACAGTGTGGACTCAGGACCCTTGGGGTCACGGAGAGACCGGGGGTGCCTGAGTGCGCCAGAGCTCCCAGGTATCAGAGCGGGGAAGCCGGCTGCAGAGACGGAGCAGAGTCGCGGGCTCTCAGCTCAGGGTTGCCATAAACTGTGATCTGCGGCCCAGTCGGGGCACGGCTCCCCCAGCAGGGACCCAACAAGCAGCAGATCCGGGGAGACTCCCCTTCCTTCCCGGGGAGGAGTGGTGCGGGAACGCACCGCAGGGATCTGCTGGGTTCGGAGACTCCGTGCGGGGTCGGGTGCCAGAGATAGCAACGCTCGATCACAGGCCGGGTGAGCGCGGAGTGCGCCGGAGACCGGGGACACGGGAGTGACTGCTTTTCTCTGGGGACACACTGAGGAGCGGGGCCCCGAGTTCTCAGCTCCTCCGGGTGGAGACTGGGAGGCCACCATTTCTGCCCTGGTCCTCCAAAGCTGTACCGAGAGCTTGCAGGGAACAAAAGCTCCTGAGAACAAACCGGAGCAGCTTCCTTAGCCCGGACCGACAAGGGCGGGGCAATTCCGCCTCCGGCAAAGACATTTGGAAACCACAGCAACAGGCCCCTCCCCCAGAAGATCAGCACAAACAGCCAGCAAGCCAAGACCAAGTTGATCGATCAAGGAGAATGGGAGAACTCCAGCGCTAGGGGAATACTGCACATAGATTCATGGCTTTTTTTTTTTTTTTTTTTTTACCATGATCCATTATTTCATCAAAGTTAATTTTTGTTGACTGTTTTTTTTTTATTTTTCTTTTTCCCTTTTTCAACCAACATCTTATCAATCCCTTTTTAAAAAAAAAAAAACAAAACATTTTTTATTTTTCATTTTTAGAGTCATATTTTATCCCTTCATAGTAGTTACCCTTATTTTTGGCATATATATATAAGTTGTTCTCTCTTTAAAATTTTGAGGTACAGTTTCTTCTAACAGATCAAAATATACCCTAAATCACTAGTGTATGGCTTTGTTCTAGTCTCCTGCCTGATCACATTCTATCCCTTTTTCCTTTTTTTTTCTTAAATCTTTCTTTTTTCAAACAACTTCTTATCTTATCAAGTCCTTTTATAAAATCTTTTATAATTTTCATCTTTACAGTCATCTTCCATCCCTTCATTGTATCAACCCTTATTTTGTACATATATGTCTTTCTTCCTTTAAAATTTTAGGAGGCACTTTTTTCTAAAAGACCAAAATACGCCCAAAATCTAGTGTGTGGCACTGATCTATGCACTAGCCTGATCATATTTGATCACATTCTGCTTTTTTTGTATTGTTCTGTTTTTGCTTTTATCCTTTTTTTTCC
>NW_027397066.1:123606337-123701093 GCF_003265705.2 Callorhinus ursinus | reverse complement strand
CTCTTTCTTTTTTCTTTCTTTCCCTTTCTTTTCCCCTGGTTTCAGGTCTTTTCTGATTTGTATACAGTATATTTGCTGGGGACGTTGTAAACCTGTTAGCATTTTGTTCTCTCATTCATCTATTCTCCTCTGGACAAAATGACAAGACGAAAGAAATCACCTCAGCAAAAAGAAGAAGAGGTAGTACCGTCAGCCAGGGACCTACTCAATACGGACATTAGTACGATGTCGGACCTAGAGTTCAGAATCATGACTTTAAAGATACTAGCTGGGCTTGAAAAAAGCGTGGAAGTTATTAGAGAAACCCTTTCTGGAGAAATAAAAGAACTAAAATCAAACCAAATCGAAATCAAAAAGGCTATTGATGAGGTGCAATCCAAAATGGGGGCACTAACTGGTAGGATAAATGAGGCAGAAGAGAGAATCAGCGATATAGAAGACCAAATGATGGAAAATAAAGAGGCTGAGAAACAGAGAGAAACAATTACAGGATCACGAGGGCAGAATTCGAGAGATAAGTGATATGATAAGACGAAACAACATTAGAATAATTGGGATCCCAGAAGAAGAAGAAAGAGAGAGGGTGGCAGAAGGTATATTGGAGCAAATTATAGCAGAGAACTTCCCTAATGTGAGGAAGGAAACAGACATTAAAATCCAGGAGGCACAGAGAACCCCTCTCAAAATCAATAATAATAGGTCAACACCCCGACATCTAATAGTAAAACTTACGAGTCTCAGAGACAAAGAGAAAATCCTGAAAGCAGCTCGGGAGAAGAGATATGTAACCTACAATGGTAGAAACATTAGATTGGCAACAGACCTATCCACAGAGACCTGGCAGGCCAGAAAGGACTGGCAAGATATCTTCAGAGCACTAAACGAGAAAAATATGCAGCCAAGAATACTATATCCAGCTAGGCTGTCATTGAAAATAGAAGGAGAGATAAAAAGCTTCCAGAACAAACAAAAACTAAAGGAATTTGCAAACACGAAACCAGCCCTCCAAGAAATATTGAGAGGGGTCCTCTAAGCAAAGAGAGAACCTAAAAGCAGCAAAGAGCAGAAACGAACACAGACAACAGACAGTTAACAGTCACCTTACAGGTAATACAATGGCACTAAATTCATACCTTTCAATAGTTACCCTGAATGTAAATGGGTTCAATGCCCCAATCAAAAGACACAGGCTATCAGACTGGATTAAAAAACAAGACCCATCGATATGCTGTCTGCAAGAGACTCATTTTAGACCCAAAGACACCCCCAGATTGAAAGTGAGGGGGTGGAAAACCATTTACCATGCTAATGGACACCAAAAGAAAGCTGGGGTGGCAATCCTTATATCAGACAAACTAGATTTTAAAACAAAGACTGTAATAAGAGATGAGGAAGGACACTATATCCTACTTAAAGGGTCTATCCAACAAGAAGATCTAACAATTGTAAATATCTATGCCCCGAACATGGGAGCAGCCAATTATATAAGGCAATTAATAACAAAAGCAAAGAAACACATTGACAACAATACAATAATAGTGGGGGACTTTAACACCCCCCTGACTGAAATGGACAGATCATCTAAGCAAAAGATCAACAAGGAAATAAAGACTTTAAATGACACACTGGACCAAATGGACTTCACAGACATATTCAGAACATTCCATCCCAAAGCAACGGAATACACATTCTTCTCAAGTGCCCATGGAACATTCTCCAGAATTGATCACATTCTAGGTCACAAATCAGGTCTCAACCAGTACCAAAAGATTGGGATCATTCCCTGCATATTTTCAGACCACAATGCTTTGAAACTAGAACTCAACCACAAGAGGAAAGTCGGAAAGAACTCAAATACATGGAGGCTAAAGAGCATCCTACTAAAGAATGAATGGGTCAACCAAGAAATTAAAGAAGAATTAAAAAAATTCATGGAAACCAATGAAAATGAAAACACAACTGTTCAAAATATTTGGGATACAGCAAAGGCAGTCCTGAGAGGAAAGTCTATAGCAATACAAGCCTTTCTCAAGAAACAAGAAAGGTCTCAAATACACAACCTAACCCTACACCTAAAGGAGCTGGAGAAAGAACAGCAAATAAAGCCTAAACCCAGCAGGAGAAGAGAAATCATAAAGATCAGAGCAGAAATCAATGAACTAGAAACCAAAAGAACAGTAGAACAGATCAACGAAACTAGGAGCTGGTTCTTTGAAAGAATTAACAAGATTGATAAACCCCTGGCCAGACTGATCAAAAAGAAAAGAGAAATGACCCAAATCAACAAAATCATGAATGAAAGAGGAGAGATCACAACCAACACCAAAGAAATACAAACAATTATAAGAACATATTATGAGCAACTTTATGCCAGCAAATTAGATAACCTGGAAGAAATGGGTGCATTCCTAGAGATGTATCAACTACCAAAATTGAACCAGGAAGAAATAGAAAACCTGAACAGACCTATAACCACTAAGGAAATTGAAACAGTCATCAAAAATCTCCCAAGAAACAAAAGCCCAGGGCCAGACGGCTTCCCAGGGGAATTCTATCAGACATTTCAGGAAGAATTAATACCTATTCTCCTGAAACTGTTCCAAAAAATAGAAATGGAAGGGAAACTTCCAAACTCATTTTATGAGGCCAGCATTACCTTGATCCCAAAACCAGACAAAGACCCCATCAAAAAAGAGAATTACAGACCAATATCCTTGATGAACATGGATGCAAAAATTCTCACCAAAATACTAGCCAATAGGATCCAACAGTACATTAAAAGAATTATTCACCATGACCAAGTGGGATTTATTCCTGGGCTGCAAGGCTGGTTCAACATCCGCAAATCAATCAACGGGATACAATACATTAACAAAAGAAAGAGCAAGAATCATATGATCCTCTCAATAGATGCAGAAAAAGCATTTGACAAAGTACAACATCCTTTCTTGATCAAAACTCTTCAGAGTATAGGGATAGAAGGAACATACCTCAATATCATAAAAGCCATCTATGAAAAACCTACAGTGAATATCATTCTCAATGGGGAAAGACTGAGAGCTTTTCCCCTAAGGCAGGGATGTCCACTCTCACCACTGCTATTCAACATAGTACTAGAAGTCCTAGCCACAGCAATCAGACAAGAAAAAGAAATCAAAGGCATCCAAATCGGCAAAGAGGAAGTCAAACTCTCACTCTTTGCAGATGATATGATACTGTATGTGGAAAACCCAAAAGACTCCACCCCAAAACTGCTAGAACTCATACAGG
The DNA here is from genome assembly GCF_003265705.2 of Callorhinus ursinus. NCBI lineage: Eukaryota > Metazoa > Chordata > Mammalia > Carnivora > Otariidae > Callorhinus > Callorhinus ursinus. The sequence goes on along the minus strand of NW_027397066.1, from coordinate 123,697,823 downwards.
AATTCAGTCAAGTAGCAGGCTATAAAATCAATGCACAGAAATCAGTGGCATTCCTATACACCAACAACAAGACAGAAGAGAGACAAATCAAGGAGTCTATCCCATTTACAATTGCACCCAAAACCATTAGATACCTAGGAATAAATCTAACCAAAGAGGTAAAGGATCTGTACTCAGAAAACTATAAAATACTCATGAAAGAAATTGAAGAAGACACAAAGAAATGGAAAAACGTTCCATGCTCATGGATTGGGAGAATCAACATTGTGAAGATGTCAATGCTACCTAGAGCAATCTACACATTCAATGCAATCCCCATCAAAATACCATCCACTTTTTTCAAAGAAATGGAACAAATAATCTTAAAATTTGTATGGAACCAGAAGAGACCCAGAATAGCCAGAGGAATACTGAAAAAGAAAAGCAAAGCTGGCGGCATCACAATTCCGGACTTCCAGCTCTATTACAAAGCTGTCATTATCAAGACAGTTTGGTACTGGCACAAAAACAGACACATAGATCAATGGAACAGAATCGAGAGCCCAGAAATGGACCCTCAACTCTATGGTCAACTTATTTTTGACAAAGCAGGAAAGAATGTCCAATGGCAAAAAGACAGTCTCTTCAACAAATGGTGTTGGGAAAATTGGACAGCCACATGCAGAAGAATGAAACTGGACCATTTCCTTACACCACACACAAAAATAGACTCCAAATGGTTGAAAGACCTAAACGTGAGACAGGAGTCCATCCAAATCCTAAAGGAGAACACTGGTAGCAACCTTTTCGACCTTAGCCGCAGCAACTTCTTCCTAGAAACATCGCCAAAGGCACGGGAAGCCTGGGCAAAAATGAACTATTGGGATTTCATCAAGATAAAAAGCTTTTGCACAGCAAAAGAAACAGTCCACAAAACCAAAAGACAACCGACAGAATGGGAGAAAATATTTGCAAATGACATATCAGATAAAGGGCTAGTATCCAAAATCTATAAAGAACTTAGCAAACTCAACACCCAAAGAACAAATAATCCAATCAAGAAATGGGCAGAAGACATGAACAGACATTTCTCCAAAGAAGACATCCAAATGGCCAACAGGCACATGAAAAAGTGCTCAACATCACTCGGCATCAGGGAAATCCAAATCAAAACCTCAATGAGATACCACCTCACACCCGTCAGAATGGCTAAAATGAACAAGTCAGGGAACGACAGATGTTGGCGGGGATGTGGAGAAAGGGGAACCCTTCTACACTGTTGGTGGGAATGCAAGCTGGTGCAACCACTCTGGAAAACAGTATGGAGGGTCCTCAAACAGTTGAAATTAGAGCTACCGTTCGATCCAGCAATTGCACTACTGGGTATTTACCCCAAAGATACAAATGTAGGGACCCGAAGGGGTACGTGTACCCCAATGTTTATAGCAGCAATGTCCACAATAGCCAAACTGTGGAAAGAGCCAAGATGCCCATCGACAGATGAATGGATAAAGAAGATGTGGTATATATACACAATGGAATATTATGCAGCCATCAAAAGGAATGAGAGCTTGCCATTTGCAACGACGTGGATGGAACTGGAGGGTGTTATGCTGAGTGAAATAAGTCAATCAGAAAAAGACATGTATCACATGACCTCACTGATATGAGGAATTCTTAATCTCAGGAAACAAACTGAGTGTTACTGGAGTGGTTGGGGGTGGGAGGGATGGGGTGGCTGGGTGATAGACATTGGGGAGGGTATGTGCTACGGTGAGCGCTGTGAATTGTGCAAGACTGTTGAATCACAGATCTGTACTTCTGAAACAAATAACGCAACATATTTTAAGAAAAAAGAAAAAGAAGAAGATAACAGGAGAGGAAGAAAAGGGGAGTATGTCAGAGGGGGAGACAAACCATGAGAGATGATGGACTCTGAAAAACAAACTGAGGGTTCTAGAGGGGAGGGGGGAGGGGGATGGGTTATCCTGGTGATGGGTATTGAGGAGGGCACGTTCTGCATGGAGCACTGGGTGTTATGAACAAACAATGAATCATGGAACACTGCACCAAAAACTAATGATGTAATATATGGTGATTAACATAACAATAAAAATTTTAAAAAAAGACTAAATAAATGGTAATTACTCAGGAATTATTAAAACTCTGTATTGATGATATTGAACTATAGGCTTTTGTAGAAATAAACTGATTGTAAAATTTATATGGAAATGCAAAGGATCTACAATAGCCAACCAATTTTGAGAAAGAACAGAGGAATCATAAGAAAAAATAAATAACTCACTCTCTACACATCACACCATACACCCCCCCACCCCACAAAATCTTCACAGGTCACAAACTAATTATAAAACTTTTATAAGAAAACATGGGAAAAAATCTTCACAATACTGGGATAAAGATTTCTTAGAGCAAAGAGCTCTCTCAATAAAATTTTTAAAAACTGATAAATTCAGGGGTGCCTGGGTGGCTCAGTCAATTGAGTCTCCGACTCTTGGTTTCAGCTCACATCATGATTTCACAGTGATGAGATTGAGCCCAGAGTCAGGCTCCACGGTCAACACAGAGTCTGCTTCAGATTCTCTGTCCCTCTCCATCTGCCCCTACCCCCACTCACAAATGGCGTACTCACTCTCTCTCTAAAATAAATAAACTCTTTAAAAATAATTGATAAATTCAACTTTATCAAAATTAGGATGTTCTTCTCATCGAAAAACACTGTTAAGAAAATGAATAGGCAAGCCACAGATTAAATATTCACAACTAATGTATCTGTTGAAGGACTTGTATCCAGAATAATTCCTACAATCCAATAACAAAAAGATCAACAACATAATTTTTTAAATGAGCAAAAGATCTGAATAGACACTTCAAAACAGAAGAAATAGAAATGGCTAAAAAGCACATGAAAAATTTTATTCAACATCACTAACTCTAATTAGCTAAAAAGAAAAAGACTGCCATAGTCAAAGGTTGGTAAGGGGGTAGGGCAACTGGAACTCTCATATAATGCTGGTAGGAGGATAAAACTACTCCAGAAAACTGTCAATTTCATAAAAAGCCAAATATACATAAATATATATGTACACACACACCAGCAATCCTACTCCAAGGGGGATTCTCCAAGAGAAATGAAAATATGTGTCCACAAAAACCCTTCTATACAACTGTTCATTACAACTTTATTCACAAAAGCTAAGAACTGCTCTATGATCTACATTCCAATGTCTTTCAGCATGTATTTTAAGAATAAATTCATATTAATGTCAATTTAGTTTTCCATTTAAATACTGGAACCAATATAAAATGTGTCTTTCAACAATTATATGATTTCACTCATATGTGGAATTTAAGAAACAAAACAGAGTAGCATAGAGGAAGGGAGGGAAAAATAAAACAAGACAAAATCAGAGAAGGAGACAAACCATAAAAGACTCTTAACCATAGGAAACAAACTAAGGGTTGCTGGAGTGGAGGTGGGTGGGGGGGTGGGGTAACTGGGTGATGGGCATTAAGGAGGGCACATGATGTAATGAGCACTGGGTGTTATATGCAACTGATGAATCACCAAATTCTACCCCTGAAGCTAATAATACATTATATGTTAATTAACTGAATTTAAATAAAATTTAAAAAATAAAATAAAATGTGTCTGTCAGTATGCCACTATCAACTACCATCTTTAGGGCAAAATCTTACATACTGTGGAAAACACAGAAGCTTATATACAAGAAATGCTGTCTCTAATTCTACGTAATCCATTTTCTACCAGTTCTACCTAAATTCTTTTAAAGTGACTTCCTTTCCTAGTCTCTCTACACTAGAATCTAAGAATCCTTGAATGATGCATCAGCCCTGACAGATCCCTTCACATTCTGGCTTTATTCATCCCCTGAACTATAACCAATTAAGCTGTTACACTTTTTTAATTGAAATGTATATCCCATAAATGTATTCATGTAAAAACAAAACAATAGAACGATGGCATTCAATTCCACAAATGTGTTGGAGTTGCTGTCTTTTCAAATGCTTTAAAGCAAGGCTTTTCAACAGCCACACTAGGGATATATTGAACCAGATGATACTTTGTTGCAAAGGACTGTCTTGTGCTGGATATTTGGCATCAGGGTTGGCCTCCATCCACTAGATGTTAGGAGTGACAATCACAGTGTCTCCAGACAATCACTCACAGTTGAGAACTGGACTTAAAGCTTTGATTATCTCAATATGTTGTCTCAAGATTTCTGTGATTCTTTCTGCCTTGGGCAACCCTTCCTCTGAGTTTCCAAACTATTGCCAAATCTTCAAGATCCAGTTTAACAATTAATTTTTTCTATCAAGCCTTCCCCGCCAGCCCCACTTTTATTGCTTTGCAGCTCCTAAAGCACCTCGGACCTCTGAAAAGGCTCTTAGCCTGTGAGTTCCCTCGAGGTCAGGCCTTTTAGTTTCTCATTTTTGCATCCTTAGTGCCAAACACAGTTAATGACTGTTTAGGTGCCTGAATGACATGCTCTCTACACTACTTACAAATACTACCACAGTTAATGTGCTACAGAAACATTATTATTCAGCCCAACCGCATGGGATTCTGGAAGCAACATGTTCTTAACTCACTTTTCAGGGGACAAACAAGACAGTACCGTGCACATAGTTGCTAAATAAAGTCTTTGGTGTAGCAGCACTCAAAAACGCTTATTGCTCCGGATACTTAGGCGATTGCCTCCACCCACTATCATCATGAAAACATAAATGAGTGAATTATAAAGTAAGAAGTATCTTGCCGTCCTTCAAGACCAACGTACTGGGAATCAGGCAAAATCAAACCAAACAGAATATCTGAAATGTCAGATTAATGAGAGTAAAATGGGAAGCATTTTCTTTAAGCAGTGCCTGAATGTGATGTGTGGGAGAACCTCACACAATGGTAATTATTTATCAAGCAAATGTGTGGGGGTCACAGCACAATGAGGCATGTGATAAGCATGCGAAGGAAGCTAAAAGCACATTATATAACAAAATTGTTGGGGCAGGAGGAAGGAGATGGTGTTTTGTCCTTTAGAGAAGAAAGCTGCTTCTTCTGACACGCTACAGCTTGCCAGAGAGAAACTAACCACACAAAATCCTCTTCTCCCACCTGAAATGAGTGACGTGATCATTTCACAGCCCATGGTATCTGGAGTGTGGCCGGTATGAAGTACTGAATGTTTGTATCATTTTAAAAGCCTTATTTTACTTATGGTCCTTATTTGCAGCTCTGTTTTTTTTTAAGCTTTATTGAAATATAATTCACACTATCAAATTTACCTAGAATATATAATTCAACAGCTTTTAATATATTCAAAGAGTTGTATAATCACCACCAAATCAATTTTAGAACATTTTCAACATCTTCCCAAAATACTCCATACCCATTAACAGTTAGTGTCCATTTCCCTTGAAACCCCCAGCCTTAGACAGCCACTAATCTACTTTCTGCCTATAACGATCTGCCCGTCCTGGTTGTTTCATATAAATATAAAATTATATGTAGTCTTTTGTGACTCATGTATTTCACCAAGCATGTGGTTTCCAAAGTTCATCCACATCATAGCACATGTTAGTTCTTCATTCCTTTATATTGCCAAATGATATTTCATTGTATGAATATAGCACATTTTATCTACCCACTCATCAGCTGATAGACATTTCGGTTGTTTCTACATTTTGGCTATTATGAATAAGGCTGCTATGGACATACACGTACAAGATTTTTATGTAGACATAGGTTTTCATTTCTCTTGGATATAGAACTAGAAGCAGAATTTCTGGGTCACATGATAACTTTATGCTTAACTTTTTTTTTTTTAAAGATTTTATTTTTAAGTAATCTCTATACCCAAGATGGGGCTCAAACTCACAACCCTGAGATCCAGAGTCACATACTCCACCACCGACTGAGCCAGCCAGGTGCCCCTGTGCTTAACTTCTTGAAGAACTGCCAAACTGCTTCCCAAAACAGCTACACCCTTTTAAATTTCTACCATCAGTTTATGAGAAAGTTCCAATTTCTCCACATCTTCACCAATACTAGTAACTATCTGATTTTTTAATTATAGCCATCCTAGTGGGTGTGAAGTGATATCTCATTCTGGTTTTTTTTTAATACATTCATTCATTCATTCATTCATTCATTCATTTATTTATTTATTTTAAGTAGGCTCCGTGCCCAACATGGGGCTTGAACTCATGACCCTGAGATCAGGAGCCACATCCTCTACAGAGTGAGCCAGCCAGGCACCCCTCAGTGTGGTTTTGATTTCCCTAATGGCTAATGCTGTTAAGTTTCTTTTCATGTACTTATCAGCCACTTGTACATATTCTTTGAAAAACTAATTCAAATATTTTACCCATTTTTTTAATTGGGTTACTTCTTTTTTTATTATTGAGTTATAAGAGTTATTTATATATTCTGGATACAAGTCCCTTATCAGATATACCATTTGCAAGTATTTTCTCCCATTCTGTGGGCTGTCTTTTCACTTTTTGGATGGCATTCTCAGCACATGTGTTCCTAAATGTTCTTAGCTGAAATAGTCAAAGTAAACTTCTGGTGAGTTGAGAGGAGGAAAATGAAGCACAGAGCCATTTAACACTGATAATCAAAGTAGTAATGGCTAGTTGGGCCCCCACCACCAACCATTCTCTCTTTCACTGTCAGTGACAAATTCCCCCAGAATCAGAAGAGCACATGGATGTCTGGAAACAAAAGATAGAAATCTCCCTGCCTCAGCATTTCCCAGCCTCCCTTCCAACTAGATATAACCATACAACTCCATTCACATTGTTATGTGATCAGAAGTGCTATGTTCAACCTCTAGAAAGTGCTCCTACAACAAGAGACTGCTGTACAAGTGGGATCAGGCATCTTGGACCTAAGGTGACCGGAAAGGGTAAACCCTACACAAGGCGGAACAAGACCTGGCACCAAAAAGCATGATACCCACCTTGATCTGACCACCTCTAGGCTCTCCCAAACAAGAACAAATAAACTTTTGCACAATTTAACCCATCTTATTTTGAGTTTTTCTGTTACATGCAATCAAACCTGATCTCAACTCATGCAACAATTAAGTGAAAGCTCTTGATTTATCTCTACATAAATCAAATGCAAGCCCAAGCTCCATTCTGCAGTTTATGAAGTATTGCCTGTTGTCACAATGTTACCTGCTTTCCCAACCCAAGGAATAAAACAATAGCAAAAATTGATACCAGGAAAGAAGCCAAAATATGTTTGTGTTAAGCATATGTAATCAACTGTGAAATTACTATATGGAGGTACCCAATAGGAATTCTCTAAAAAATCTATCAGAAACATTTACAATACCCACCTGCTCCACAATGGGTTAAGTTTATTTTCTTTAAGCAAAACAAACAAACAAACAAAAAACCACTGGCACTCTCAGCACTGCAGTGTGGTACAGAAGAAAAGGACAGCTGACTGATAGTTGCTTGATTGAATCTAATCCCAGTTCTGTCACTTCCAAGCAACAATTCAATTTCATTTACTTCAGTACAAATTTGGTGAATGCCCACCATATATAAAGCATCGCATTTGGTACTGCAGTCCCAAGTAATCCTAAAACAGAGTTTCTACCCTCGTGGGATTCATAATCTAATACACAAAGAACAAATTACTTACAATTCCCAGTAGTCTACTTGGCCAGGAATTGGAGAAATACACAAGAGAAGAGCCTACCTCATTCAAACTCTTCACTAAATAAGCTTTCCGAAACCCAAGAATTAGGGAAGTGACCTCAAAGTACACTCACCCTCCCTCCAAATTTTGTCTCAAAAGTGGGAGACTAATAGCAACGCACTGATGGGGCAGGGGCTGGTAGCAGGAACCTAACAGCCCCACAAAAACTATCCTTTGGTAACATCAGGCCTGAATAGATGTTTCCCTGCTTAGAAATGAAGAAATAAGCAAAGACAAGAGGAGTCAATAATTTAACTCAAAAGTAACATAATCCTAGAGACTCAAGGAGACATACATAAAGTTATTTTCCAAGTTAACCAAAAAGCTTTAGAAAAAGACTCACAATAAGCATGTATTATTTTTGAAGAAGTATTTCTATGATATTAGTATTTACATAAGATTGAATAGACTCATATAAAATGTTAGATCCTATAAAGGGACCGTGTTTGTTCCCAGAATTTACAAAATGGGAAAATTTACAAAACAAACAACATCTTCCACCTCTGCACTGTTCAAAATGCATCACGGAAACAATACTGAGAATACTGAGTAGGCAGCCAGATAAGAACCTGAAATTCAGGGAAAAGATCTAGGTAGAGATAATAAACGTCGGAGTTACCACCATAAGGATGGCACTTAAAGCCATGAGGCCGGACGAGATCAGAAGGGTGAGGACGAGGAGAAGAGCTCTAGGGTGAACATCAGAGAACCCCACCATCAAGAGGTCTGGGAAATAAGAAGGTGTCATCGAGTCTAAGAACTGAAAAACCAGTGGGGTGGGAGAAAACGAACAGGCAGGTATGATGTTCTAGAAGAAGTGAAGCAAGTAGGTCATGGAAGAGAGTGGCCTCCATGTGACTGGCCATGTCAGATGCTGCTGCCAACAAAGAAGAGGAAGCACGGGACAGCTGACCATTGGACGCTGCACATGGAGATCGTGACAGCTTGACAAACACAACACAGTGGAGAGGAGAGACAAAGCACAGACTGGAGAGCGCTCAAAAGAGAAGAGGAGGAAGAAAAAATGAGACCTTAATATTAACAGCGTTCGAAGAACTTTTTTGTTTACTAGAGGAGAGAAATGGGCAACAGACAAAAGGGGAGACTGGTCAAGACAGGGGTCTCTTACATGTGATGGTGGGGGCGTTTTTTTTTCCGATGAAAAAAGAGTATTTTGTGTCCTAAGAATAATCCAGTAGAAAGGGCAACCCTCAGGTTAACAAGAAAGAAAACTGCTTGAGTGATACTGTAGAGTAGCACGGACAGGATGAGAGACAAATGAACAGAGAGGCTCAGGAACATAGCTCACAGAGACGGAAGAAGGGCAGGGTGTCTGGGCATGGTGATGGAGTGGGTCTTTATGGCAGTGGATGATCTCTTCTCACTGCTTCTACGGTCACAACAAAATAGGACACAAAATTATCAGCAAAGAGGCAGTGTCAGAGGCTCAGAAAGAGAAATATATAAAATATTCATCAACCAGGAGAATAAAGGAGCTAGAAAATGTAGCACAGTTAGTGGTTAGTCTTAATGGCTCATTTGAGGTTAGTGGTCATGAATCTGAAGTGATCCCAGTGAACATGGTTAAATATGCCTCTCTAGGAAGAGAGAAGGCAGAAGTGACTCTTACTTAAGCTGGGGTTGTACCAGCAAGTCTAATAAAGGAAGAGAAAGACAACGGAGCATATTTAAAAGATTGACTATGAAATTAAAACCAGGCGAGGAAGGGAAGTGAGGGTGTAAGAAACTGAGTAACAACAGGCTCAACTGATTAGAGAAACTCTAAGGATACTGACCAGGAAAAAAGCAGAGAAGGATAGGGGATGGCGGAAAGAGAAAGGCTTGCGGCTGAGATTCGAGAGCGGTTGCCGGTCCTTGTAATGACAAGACCTAAGCAATGACTGTGAGAGTGAATGGCTGAGGTAGGGTAAAGGACAAGATGACCAAAGGACAGGAGTTCCAGGAGTCAAGAGCAAAGTGCTAAAAAGAATCCTCTCAAGCGGTAGTGAAATCACCAAGAATTTTAAAAGGAGTAGAACTGGAGATATACCGTGTAAGGAGCTAAAGACTCTAAAAGCAGCTCAAAAAAACAGAAAAAAAAGAAAAATACAGACTGCAGAGTGATTCACTTTGAGGATGAAACCATCTGAATGGACAGAGAAAGAAAGAAAAGACAGCCCCAGGAAATAACATTTAAAAAGCAATAGCTGAAAATGGAGAGGTCCAAGAAATTTTGGGCAACAAGCATGATTCAGTCATGTAGGTCAAATGCTGCCAAAGCTGCCAAGGGCTGCACCCAGCCTCCCACTGGGTTTCTTACTGAATGACCCAGAGCAATCTAACTTAACATGACCACAGTTGAATTCATTGTCCTCCATCTTTGGGCCTCCTTGGTTTTCCATCTTAGTAAATGGCACTACCTAGGTGCTTAAGCCAGGAACCTTCACTCTATACTCCAACATCCAAATTGTCTCTAAATTTAGCTCTAAACATCTCCCTCAAGTGGATCCCTTAGCTTCCATTCCCACTGCTACCAACACTAATCCAGGGCCCTTTCATCTATTCTTGCCACCTGCAGACCTTTCTCTACTCTGCCAGAGTGAGTTCTGAAAAAGATAAATTTATCACTCACTACTCGACTTAAAGCCATTTAATGGATTAACCTAAAAAAACCTCAATGCCAGGCCCTTGCCTCCATCTCCAGCCTCTTCTCCTACTCTTCCTGGCTACTCCAGTGTTGCTGGTGCCTCTGGGGACCTCAAATGGGCCACGCCCTCCCTTGACTCCAGGCCCTCACATGAATAGGAGTCTCAATCACAGCTGACTCCAAATAATCCACCAGTCATCAACTAGACGTCAGGTCCTCCATATGCCTTTCTTCAACCACCTATCTAGACTAGATTAATGGTCCCCCTACCATGATATCCCAGAAAGAAGCTCTGGGTGTCAGCAGAAGTAAATTAGAGACATCTATCTACAAGAAGAAAGAAGCTGAAAAAGTAGGGATCCAGGGCGCTTACCCTCTTCAATAAGGGAACTCTCTTTTTCTGTTATTTCTCATATACAGAAATGTAAAATATTATTTGAAAAGAGGGTCTCCCTATAAAGCAGTTTAAAAACCACTAGAATAGGGGCGCCTGGGTGGCTCAGTCAGTTAAGTGGCTGTTTTCGGCTCAGGTCATGATCCTGGGGTTCTAGGATCGAGCCCCATGTCCAGCTCCCTGCTCAGCGGAGAGCCTGCTTCCCCCTCTCCCTCTGCCTGCCACTCTGCCTACTTGTGCTCTCTCTCAATCTATCTGTCGAATAAATAAAATCTTTAAAAAAAAATGATAAATAAAATAAAAACCACTAGAATAGATCATCTCTAAAGTCTGCCCCCCACATTCTCAGAGTCTACTTTTTTTCTTTTCCCTTTTTTTATTATGTTATGTTAATCACCATATATTACATCATTAGTTTTGGATGTAGTGTTCCATGATTCATTGTTTGTGTATAACACCCAGTGCTCCATGCAGTACGTGCCCTCTTTAATACCCATCACCAGGCTAACCCATCCCCCCAACCCCCTTCCCTTCTAGAACCCTCAGTTTGTTTCTCAGAGTCCATAGTCTCTCATGATTCCTCTCTCCCTCCGATTTCCCCCCCTTCATTTTTCCCTTCCTGTTATCTTCTTTTTTTTTTTTTTTTAACATATAATGTATTATTTGTTTCAGAGGTACAGGTCTGTGATTCAACAGTCTTACACAATTCACAGCGCTCACCATATCAGAGTCTATTTATAAGGTGTTATCCTATATAGGCGAAAATAACCCCACGGTAATCCCTGGTCAATCTCTGTGAGGGGTGGAAAGTGTTTACCATCATAATAAGGATCACTGGTGACCAAGTGCATTTGGCATGATCAAGTCTTAGAGAAAATACGAGGTTAGGCAAAAACAATACACACTATACTAGAGCAATATATGAAAGCACTAGAAGTATCCTATTTTCAAAGCAAATCAGATTAACCCCATTCAACACATTTTCTAGTAGACAGCACTGCTGACACATCTTTGTCAGTTATTCAGGGAATGTCACAATTACGTGGTAATACTCAGACTTACGGTGTAGTGGGTGAGAGGCAGAAAGGGCTCTAGAGATGGAATGCAGGAGTTCAAATCTCACCCATTCCACTTACAACTCCATGCCCTTGGGAGAATCACCTAAGCTCTCTATGGCCCAGATTCCCATCATAAAATGGGAAGGATGATAGCTGCCTAAAAGGGCCACGGTGAGGATTCAATGAGAGAAAGCACAGAAAAATTTAGAGTACTTAGCACTGACTCAATAAATGCCTACTGGGTAGATGCCCACAGATGCTCAAGTTGTACTACACAGCCTGAATCTCTTCTTAAAGTCTCTGAATTAGTCCTTACTGGACTGAAACTGAACCTCTTCCACAATGACATTCTCTTTCATTTTTTTTTTTTTAAAGATTTATTTACTTGAGAACGAGAATGAGAGAGAGAGAGTACATGAGAGGGGGGAGGGTTAGAGGGAGAAGCAGGCTCCTCGCTGAGCAGGGAGCCCAATGCGGGACTTGATCCCAGGACTCCAGGATCATGACCTGAGCCGAAGGCAGTCGCCCAACCAACTGAGCCACCCAGGCGCCCTCTTTCATTTTTTTTTTCAGTCTTGGCAAAATGCGTATTAAACTACCTTTCTCATGGTAATGCCAAATTTATCATGGCGCCTAGTGGCACACTTTTATGTATGTGGTCTTCAGTTCATTTACTGGAAAGGAAAGCATAGCTCCTTCCTCTCTGCATCCACCCCACAGACTCGGTTCCAACATCTGAGGGAAGAGGTAGCCTTAATTATTTTTGTATTGGTGGATCCTGACCCCGAAATGAACTTTTGTTACAGAAATCTCATCTTGTAAACTTTTGTTATACAACTATGAAACAGCCTTATCTAAAGACCAGTGTTGCCAAGACTAGGACTGGCAAGGAATCACCATACTGTCAGACATTACGAAAGAAATATTCTATGAGTACCAAGATTTTCCTCAGTACGACAGGAGGATACAGAAATAAATTCCAGAGAAGTAGTAATATTATCAGAGGAATGTTTTCCTTTTTTTACTTCCTCCTCTCTGGCAAAGATTCTTTCATAATAACTGAAAGTCATACAACAAGGGAAAAGATAAGCAGTCTTTAAATAAACAGTATGCCTATGAGCCTCCATCACATACAGAATACACACACCGAAAATTCCCACACACAAAAATGAATATTGTTCTGTATTAACAATCCACCATGTCTTGTCAGCTTTGTCACCTACTGCTTCACTTTCGTTCATTATTCTTTCAGTGCCATAATTAGGCTTGGATCAACAATGAAATGCTCCAAGGTAATTTTTAATTACTAGTTAGAAGGACTTCGAACTCCAGCCAAGATCAAGCTATCACTCCATAGCTAAACACAGAGACAAAGACTAAACGGGTCAAAATGAATACAAAGCCTGGAAATGTAACAAGATAACATTCTTTCAGGCCAAGGAAATCTCAGTTTCAATTAACCTCCATTTTTTAAATCATCTTTTATAGGACTCTTTCATTAAGTGCAAGAATTCTAATAACTTACCGGTCAGCAGCTTCCACATCAAAACAAAATCTTCTGTCAATGGAGTCAGTATGCCTCTTGGTACATTCTTTCAAAAAGAACACCTCTCCATCCCCCTGAAAATAATCATTTTAAACATACTCAAAAACTACAATATAAACATAGACACACTAAAGAGCCCTATATTGGGGAGGGGGTACCCCAAGGTTCAAGATTTTAAGTCCCTTTATCCTATTCTCTTTCAAACAAGTTTGTTTAAACACTATTTATAATCTTTTTAAGATTTTATTTATTTGAGAGAGAGAGAGAGAAAGTGAGTGAGCATGAGCAGGGCAGAGGAAGAGGGAGAAGCAGACCCCCTACTGAGCAGGGACCCCCCCCCCCCCACATGGGGCTTGATCCCAGGACCCGGAGATCATGACCTGAGCCAAAGGCAGACGCTTAACCGACTGAGCCACCCAGGGACCCCTGTTTATAATCTTAATCATTTTTGTCATCCTCTTTTCCTTAAGGTTTTCTAGATCTTGCTTCGATTACAGTAACACCAAATCAGACCTCGTGAGCACTGATTTTAAAAGGCAGACTAACAACACAGTTTCCACAAGCCAGAATATTTGCTATTCTCTTATCGCACTTTTTAAAGGAATAATGTTTTTAATTTATACTGTTACACCATATAAAATAAGCAATATGTGACTTTAAAAAAAAAAAGATTTTATTTATTTATTTGACGGACACAGACACAGCGAGAGAGGGAACACAAGCAGGGGGAGTGGGAGAGGGAGAAGCAGGCCTCTCGCAGAGCAGGGAGCCTGATGTGGGGCTCGATCCCAGGACCCTGGGACCATGACCTGAGCCGAAGGCAGATGCTTAAAGACTAAACCAGCCAAGCGTCCCAATATGTGACCATTTTTGACCTATAAAAACTTCAATTCCATATGAATATACCTAAAAGGTATCATATTTGAAGGCCCTAGAGCAACTGTTGTGATCATAGAAAGCTAGGACCACTCAATCAACGTGGGTTTTGTTTCCGGAGTGGACCACCCTGAATTCATATTTACTTAATTTGTTTTAATACGGTACTATTTTACCTCACTAAACCATCCAAGGGAGATAGAAGCAATGCAGGAACACAGGTTCTGAATAAAGAACTAGAAAACCTCTGAGTACCTACTTCTAGAACAGTCTTACATTTTCTAAAATAGGAGAATCTCCACGTAATATTAAACATTCAAATATGCCAAGACTCAAATTGTCACAGTCATTATATTCTGAAGTGTATTTTTTATTATGTGGTGGTTAAACAGAAAGACATCGCTAAGCAGACATGTCTTAGCCGTTTGAATTAGTCCTGACAGGAATCTCAAACTCAAACCTGATGCTCAATCTTAATCCCATCAGCCTTTATGAGTGATTTCCTCACTTCCTCCTCTTCTCCATGGCCCTGATTTTCCATGTCTATTTCATTATTACAAAACTATGTCTGTATTATAAGCTGCTTTAAATATTTTTCAGGAAGATGTAAAGTATATGTAAACAGAAGTGAACTTGGGTCAATTCTGTATTTACCTAAGCAAAATCATACCCAGCAAGCAATGACTTCCTCCTTTTTTTAATGCATTACCAATTATGTTCAATAGTGGTGGAAGAGCTTTGCCTCCAGACTATCGATTATTGCTATGAGCAGCAGTTTCTATTTAAAACCCAAATAACGATCATATTTCCTACACAGACAATTCCCGAGGTCTTCTTGCTATCACGTGTTGTTTCGCTATCTATTTCTGTGGGAGGAGTAGTTAACTGGGAACTGCCTAAGTGAGAACTTTGTAAGTCTAAATGGAAAACAATAAAATTCATTACAGACTATCTACCGTAGCACGTTTTCAGGCTATGAATACATGTATGCATATCAGATCTTTGTAAATACTGACCTGACAGAACACTGAGTTGTGAAAGCTCGTTTTAAGTGTTCACTTTATCCTCCAAGAACAGAGACATAAAAAGGATTCTAGTCCTGACCATAAAAACTCATACATACAATTCAAAAACCACAAGAATTGTTGTTTACTGGCCTACTTTATTTAGAAATAAAAGAAAACAAAGATTTTAATCCTAAAACCAAAATATAATGTATTTATCATTAGAGAATATAAACACATTAAAATGTCAGCCTCGGGGGGCGGCTGGGTGGCTCAGTCGTTAAGTGTCTGCCTTCGGCTCAGGTCATGATCCCAGCGTCCTGGGATCGAGCCCCGCATCGGGCTCCCTGCTCAGCGGGAAGCCTGCTTCTCCCTCTCCCACTCCCCCTGCTTGTGTTCCCTCTCTCGCTGTCTCTCTGTCAAATAAATAAATAAAAATCTTAAAAAAAAAAGTCAGCCTCGGGCACCTGGGTGGCTCAGTCGGTTAAGCGTCTGCCTTTGGCTCAGGTCATGATCCCAGGGTCCTGGGACTGCGTCCCATGTCTCGCTCCCTGCCAAAGGGAGAGTCTGCTTCTCCCTCTGCCCCCTCCCTGCTCATGCTCTGTCTCTCAAGTAAATAAATAAAATCAATAAATCAATAAATCAATAAAATGTCAGCCTCAAAAACTACATCTCACATAGAATATGTAATATATAATCAAATACTTACAAGTTTTCCCCCAGATCTGTGCTCAAATGGGATTATGTTGAACTTCTTGGCTGCTTTCCGATACATGCAGTAGTGTTTGACCCAACTGGAACCAAACGGAGCGGGCCCTTCAACAAGAAATAGAACTTTACATTTTTCCTCATAAATAAGCAGATACGCAGAGTTTCAAACGTATTACTAAAGAGGAAAAACCCAGTAAGCAGCAACTAATACAGCTCAAGGAAACCAACCAGCAACACTGTTGATTCCAATTAAAAAAAAAAAAAAAAGTAGGGAAAATAAGAAGGCTCAGAGAGATCATTTGAGAGAAGATTCAATACTTTTCAGCAACAAAGCAATGAGTTGAAGACATACTCTTCAAACAGTTTGCCAGACTGGACTGTTACCTCACACCTAAAAATCTCTTCATTGTGAGCCATATTTTTTGTTTACTTCCAGGTATTAAGAGCTCACAAGGGTTTTAAGAATTCCATTCAATGTATGTAATTGTTTGGGATTCAGTTCTGGCCTCTCAAAACCAATCATAGAATCAAAATGCGGAGAAAAATCATCTAGTCTAGCATCTACAAGAGTGTTAAGCCCACTATAGCACCTTGGCAGACCACTGCCCTTAACTAATGATGGTAAAGCTAAGCTTTAAAATGGAAAATGAAGAACAGAGAGGTGAGCTATTCACATATGACCAGAACATTCTCAGAACCTCTTTTTACCTCTGGTAAAGTCAGTATTATCACCACCAGAGCTCTTGGAAGACAGCGGTCTATGTCAGGAGTACCTAGCAATCTAGAGTTTCACATGCCAGTAAAAGTCCAATCATAACAAAAGTTATTCCCAACAGAAGTTAACAATTGTGTCTTTTACCAAATAAAGATTTAAAAAAAAAAAAACTAACATCTTTTATCACCATCATTTTACCTGCAAACAAACCTTCTATACCTAAAACTCAAGAAGGACAAGCTTAGGAGGGAGAAAAGAGATCATTCAAAAGGAATCCACTGAGCTTTTAAAAAAGCTGCTCACATTGTCTTGGGGGCAGTGGGGAATGAAAGGTGTTACCAGACCACAGTAAATCTCACCTCAGACCATCAGGCACACAAACACCAGAATGCAGGGATCACTGGTGTGTGTGTTACAAATAGCTAGCACTTGTATCCTATTCTATGGTTTAAAACATATTGTGTAGATATTTCACGCAATACTAAGAAAAAACTTTGAGGAGGAAATGGTGCATTATTATCTCTAATTTAAAAAAAATTAAGCTTAGACCAAATACCCGAGAAATGACAAAGCCCATCCTCAAACTGGGAGTCCCTGGTCCCAAATACCAAGGTTTTCCCATTCATTAAGCCACCATCCATTCCTGACTCCCATCTAACCCCAGCATATAGGCTTTTCACAGCTGTCCATGCTCCAGGTAATATCTTAGAGAGCGCAACACAGACTGACAATTCCAACATTCAGGACCTGTGCGATCTAGGGGACATTGTTTCTCTCCATTTTCTCAATGCTGCTTCCATTTTCTCAATGGTAAATGGAGTAATAATAGTACTGTACACTTCATAGGGTTTTTTAATGGATTAAATGAGACAAGGTGTACAAGAAGCTTAGCACAGTGTCTCGCATGCAGTTAACAAGAGGATACTTTTGCCACTATTGCTTTTGTTGTTTTTCCAACTAGTCTCAGCCCAATTGCTCTCAAAGATAGTAAGTTGAGCAACAGTTATGAATCTAAAAATTAAAGTTTCCTGTGATTTTCACTTGGGCATGTAATACAAAAATTCTCTCCTTCCAATGTCTCTACCCTACATGTTAATTTAGTTATTTCAAATTCAATGAACAAACTGAGATTAAAAAGCTAAAACATCAGGAAAATTTAAAGTTCCGCTGGCCGTGTCTCCTCTTCACGAGACATGAAGACTGTGGTAGCCCAGACTGAATAAGGACAAATGGCAAAAGTACCCCTCTGCCAACCACATATGCATTAATTTGACTCTGAAGCACAGATATCCCAGAGCTCTTCCACAAGTACTCGCTCCTACTCAAGTGGTCAGTTGGAAAGTCTTGTAAATCAGCCACACTAATGAAAATTGTGAAGTGTGCTGCTGACAGTCAAGGGTGGGAAGGCAGGAGAACAGCAAACAGAGAAATATTTTCACATTCTCTTCCTTTCTACTAAATAATACTCAGGTTCTATAGCTGAGGAAGTAAAGTTTAAGAGCTGAACAGTTAAAAATACGACCAAACTGTCAAAAAGTTTGAAAGAATTTTTAGGTGCCTTCATTTTCAAAATAAGGACACTCTATGCACCGCATATTCACTGAGAGCAACAATACTAAAAATTCTGTAAGTTAGAATGCCATCTAGGAGTCTTTTTTATAGCCATCTGCAATCACCCTGACAATTTTAGCAAGAACAAATGATCTCAGATTGGTGTGGAAAGAACTGATGTGAAGGAATAGGAGGAGTATGTCCCTGTTGACTTTAACATGGAAAAGGAGGGCTGTGGGAGGGGGAGGGTGTGCATATGTATATGAATGTGCATATGTGTGTGCGTAGGTGATAAGGACGGCGAGGGATGAAGCGAAAGAAGGAAAAATACCTCGCCTCACTTTCAGCCTTACACCAACTTCTGGCATCCTTATAAGCAAGTTTTAGCAAAGTGTGATGCAGAATTCCAGGATGCAGCTGGAAAGTGGGGTGCTCCTTGAGTTCCTAATTTCACTGTCCCCTTCCTGGAGCAGGAATGTGTTTTCCCCCATAATACAAAATACTACTTTCTAGGACAGGAGGGGGCAAAGGCAGTGGTAGCAATAATTATTCCAAAAATAGAGTAATTACAGGGGCGCCTGGGTGGCTCAGTTGGTTAAGCGACTGCCTTCGGCTCAGGTCATGATCCCGGAGTCCCGGGATCGAGTCCCACATCGGGCTCCCTGCTCAGCAGGGAGTCTGCTTCTCCCTCTGACCCTCTTCCCTCTTGTGCTCTCTGTCTCTCATTCTCTCCCTCTCAAATAAATAAATAAAATCTTTAAAAAAAAAAATAGAGTAATTACAGTAAGAGTTTTAAAATCATTTTTCATTAGTCATTCATCACTGCTGGAGGTCCTCTTACTTTTTTCCTGCACATATAAGTAGCCTTCAGCTGTGAATTGACTTGCTCGTTTGTGGTCCTTGGGATTCTGTCTGATTTTGTTCATAAGCTCTTCCACTTCTGACCTTGTTCCTTCAAAACGATTCCGTGTCTGAAACAGATAAAAAAACACATATAAGTTTTAAGTCCTCATATGAGCTTTTTCATGTACATTTTTAAGGCTCTGGATAACTATAATTAAATTTGTAGGATTTTTCTATAAACTTCTTGAAATATACCCACCCTTTCCAGTGTGTCTCTTTGTTAAGATTACCGTTCAAAGGAAAAAATTAGTGCTGGAATAGCTAATAGAGGAGTCTAAGGTAAGGTAACTGGAGGTTATTTACTCTCGAAGCTTTCGAACACTAAGAATGCTTGTGATAGTCAACATAAGAATTTATACCTCCACATCTCACAATATTACTAAATCTTAAAAAAAAAAAAAGTAGGTCATAAAATATCTGGGAAGTCTCTCCTTTGCACAATCAACCTGACTCACCATTATTATACCAGCAGTATTAGGTACTCAGAACCCAAAAAACTTAATTCATTTTTTGCAGGTCATGGCAATTGCACTTGAAACGACATTTCTTCTCAGATAAAGTGGGGGGTGGGGGGGGGTGGGACAGAATCCCATGTACAAATAATGTCTTTGATATCCGAAGAGACAAATCACATTTCTGAAACCCAGGAGACTCGGTATGCCAATATCTCTGTCAAACGGACACACTGGAAACGTACATGCAAGGTGAAGTGACGAAATTACCAAGGCAAGCATGATGAGTCAGCAACACCAAGTTTCTGGACATTTCTTTTATCCACACTCTAAAATAACTGTATTAACACCAAAAAACTGCTGATGTGAAATTGTGAAAAAGCAGAGATTAAAAAAATTTTTATTGAAATCCCTCCCCTCTCCTCCCTACAATGAAAGGGGTTACCAAGGGTCCTAGAACAGAAAAATGGTAGGATGGTACACATTTTTTAGGGGAATGGGAGTTTGATAAATGTGGATTGCAAAGGGGAAAACTTATCTAGAGAAACTTATTTTAAACCCAAGCTGAGAGTTTAAAAAAAAAAAAAAAATGTAGGTACTAGAACAAAATGCAGGATTGCAAGGAGGGTGGGACTCATTTGTTAATGGCCAGTCCTCTCTTGCCTCCCTGTTTCCCATACCTCCAGGATTTCTTGTCCTCATTTTAATACTAATTATACACCGATTTTATTTATTTGCCTCTTTGTCACTTTACTTAGATTCCTCCCAACCCTCACTTCTTTCTCAACGTGTGTGTCTGTGTGTGTGTGTGTGTCTGTGTGTATAATATTTATACATATAAATACTTCAGAGATATTATGGGTTCAGTTCCAGGCCACTGCAATAAAGCGAATATTGCGATTAAGCAAGTCAAATGAATTTTGGGGTTTCCTAGTGTATATAGAAGTTATGTTTACACTATATTGTAGTCTCTTAAGTGCACAATAGAATTACGTCTTAAAAATGTACATACCTTAAGTAAAAAATACTATATTGCCAAAAAAAAAAAATGCTAACCATCATCCGAGCTTTCAGTCATAATCATTTTGCTGGTGGAGGGTCTGGCCTCAGTGTTGATGGCTGCTGACTGACCGGGGTGATGGCTGCTGAAGACTTGGGCGGCTGGGGCAATGTCTTGAAATAAGACAACAATGATATTTGGTAGCATTTTACCAACAACAGAACTTCTTTCCAAGTTGGACTCAACCCTCTCAAACCCTGCTGCTGTTTTATCAACTAAATTTATGGAAGGTTCTAACTTCTTTGTTGTCATTTTAACCAATCTTCATAGCATCTTCACCAGGAGTAGCTTCCATCTCAAGAAACCATTTTCTTTGCTCGTGCATAAAAAGCAACTCATCTGTTCAAGATTTACCATGAGATGGCAGCAATTCAGTCCCAGCTTCAGGCTCCACTTCTAATTCTGGTTCTCTTGCTATACCCACCGTATCTGTGGTGACTTCTTCCACTGAAGTCTTGAACCCCTCAAAGTCATCCTTGAGAGTTGGAATCAGTTTCTTCCAATCTCCTGCTTATGTTGATATTTTGACCTCTTCCCATGAATGACGAATGTTCTTAGTGGCATCTAGCTCTCAACAGAGGGCTTAAAATACTCTGTAAATCATGCTGTTAATAGATGTGCTGTCATCCAGACTTTGTTTTTCCATTCACAGAGCACAGGTAGAGTAGAGTTAGTCTAATTCTTAAGGGCCCTACAATCTTCAGAATGGTAAATGAGCACTGGCTTCGACTTAAAGTCACCAGCTGCATTAGCCTCTAACAAGAGAGTCAGCCTATCATTTGAAGCTTTGAAGCCAAACATTATCTACCCTGAGAATCTGCTGTGTAGTGAGGCCACCTTCATGAATTATCTTAGCTGGACCTTCTGGATCACTTGCTGCAGCTTCTCCATCAGCACATGCTACTTTACCTCACACTCTTCTATTATGGAGATAGCTTCTTCCTTAAAACTTCATGAACCAACCTCTGCCAGCTTCTGACTTTTCTTCTGGAGCTTCTTCACCTCTCTCAGCCTTCATAGAACTGAAGAGAGTTATTGCCCTTGCTCTGGATTAGGCTTTGGCTTAAGGGAATGCTGTGGCTGGTTTGATCTATCCAGATCACTCCAACTCTCTCCGTATCAGCAATAGCCTGTTTTGCTTTCTTAGCATTCATGTGTTCACTGGAGTAGCACCTTTAATTTCCTTCAAGAACTTTACCTTTGCACTCACAACTTGGCTGTTTGGTGCAAAAGGCCTAGGTTTCAGCCTATCTGGGCTCTTGACATGTCTTCCTCACTAAGCTTAATCATTTCTAGCTTTTGATTTAATGTGTGACTCTTCCTTTCACTTGAATACTTAAAGGCCAATGTAGGGTTATTCACTGGCCAAATCTCAATATTGTGTCTCAGAGAATAGGGAGGCCTGAACAGAAGGAGAGAGACGGGGGTGCGGGACAGCTCGTCAGTGAAGTAGTCAGAACCACACAACTTTCATCGATTACATTCACTATCTTATATGGGCACAGTCTGTGGCGCCCCACAACAATTTTGACAGTAACATCAAAGATCACGGATCATGATCACAAATGTAACAACAGTGAAAAAGCTTGAAATATCACAAGAATTACCAAAACGTGAGACAGAGACACGAGGTAAGCAACTGCTACGGTAAAAATACGAATAGACTTGTACTACACACATTGCTGTAAACCCTCAATCTGTAAAAAACACAGTATCTGTGACGCTTAAAAAAAACAGAGCATGATAGAGCGAGGCATGCCTGTATACACACACACACATATACAGATACGTGCATGCCGTGTGACAGATGCCGGGACACACACACACACACACACACACACGAGTACACACCTGCACACACACAGATATTCCTGTTAATCTCATGAGTTGCACCCAATACTCTCATTATTTATATTAATACTCAAATTGTCCTGGGACTGGACCAGCAGGGGCCCCTTCTAGCTGAATCTTGTATCTTTTGACACGCCCCCTTAATTGAGTAATCCCTTACTTTCTGGTCCCAAAAGGAGTCCTGGGTTCATCCTATACTTTCTCTGTCCCAGTCCTAGAAGCAATGATTTCCCTCTACCTCCAGAAGCCCTTGTTCCTTTTAGTGGAGTGTAGAAGTTAGAAACCAAAATCTGAGCACAGTGTGTCACAGTTAAAGGGGTGTCACTGCTTCTGGGTGTTCCTGGCAGACAGAAAAACTACACGGATGTATATATGTGTACACAAAGATAGGCTGTGTTTTTTTTTTTTTACACATACACTTCTATATCTCTCTATATTGAAAACCCCGTATGTTCATACAAGTAAATATAATCCCAATCCAATACTCCAGTTTCTTTCTAGCCTGTCCCTTCCCAATTTTGAAGATTTATTTGAGAGAGAGAGAGAGTGTGTGCACATGCACAAGCACATGCAAGCGGGAGGGGGAGGGGAACAAAGAGACTCTCAAGCACACTCCCCGCTCAGCGGGGAACCCAACGTGGGGCTTGATCTCATGACCCTGAGATCATGACCTGAGCCAAAATCAATAGTCAGGAGCCTAACCGCCTGAGCCACCCAGGCACCCCTCCCTACCCCGTTTTGTACATTTCTTTTCAGAGAGTGAGAAATCTAGCTCCCATATCCTCAATCTATTTACTTATTTGTTCAATTAATACATCTGCTCAATGTAACCAATCTCCCAAATACACCAGCCACCTCTTCTTCAGGCTGCCTCTATACCCTTCCCACCCCCACCACCACCATCACCCCCACCTTCCCTGCTGCAGACCCCTCCATGGAGTACCACCTGCCCTCACTGTCCTACTTCCTCAGATGTGTAGGACTCTGCACTGGGCAGGGAGGGGAAGGATTTTACCGTTTTAGGTAAATTATGAACAGGATTAAAAATTACATATTTTAATTTTTTATAAAGATTTTATTTATTTGAGAGATAGAGAGCATGAGAGTGGGGAGGGGCAGAGGGAGAAGCAGGCTCCCCACTGAGCAGGGAGCCCAAGGCGGGGCTCTATCCCAGGACCCCAGGATCATGACCTGAGCTGAAGGCAGACACCCAGGAGCCCCAACATTTTTTAAAATTTGAACATAAATAACAGAATGGCTAGAGCCTCACAATCTCCAATTCCTAAATTCCAGGTGTATATTATCATCAAATAATAATAATGTTAGACTGGAAACGATACAGTAAGTGACCATTAGAGTGTTTACACTGTGGTTGGCATTACCAAAAACACTTTTTGGTGCTTTAATCCTCAAAATAACCTCTGAGATAGTCTGGTGCTATCTATTGTCAGTAAAAAGGAAAAGGAAAAGGAAATTCCTTTCCTTGTATACTTTCTTAAATAAATCTCCAAATAAACTAGTCTTAAATTAAGCCTTATAAATTAAATATGTTATTACATCACCTCCTTGGGAGGAGGAGGATTCAATTTGGGGACAAAGCTGGAATTCAGACACATTTGAGTATGTCTAGAAACCTGGTGGGTCAGGCTTAGCATAGGTTCACTCCCATAGTAAGGGAAAAACGAAGACGAGAGAGAGAGGAGCTTTTCTCCGTGCTATACCCAGAAATAAAGCTTTCAAGGCAGAGAGAAAAGGCTGATTCCAAGGACAGATAGCCATTTTAAGTTTTCCCATCCTGGCCCCATGGCCTCATTCAGAGGAGAAAGGAAGGCAAAGTATAATTAAAAATATGAAAAAGGTTTCATGAAACAGCTCTAAAACATGAGGGTGGGCCCCATGCAGCCCTGCCTTAGTAACCTTGCAAAATAATGTAACAGAAAAGGGATAAGACCCTATACACACACACACACACATCCCCTCACTGTAATCCCCATACTGCCCCTCAAACGCCCCACGCAGAGGGAGGTGGCAGAAAAAGGAACATCAGGCAACAGACCCCAGGTGAATAGGTGATAGAGTCTAAATCCCATATAAGACACCTTCCATGGGGATGAGGGAAACACAGTTTAGAACTGGTGACAGGTGGAGGTGAGCGGAGATTCACCATCAGGGCCTAAATCTGAGTTCCTACAATTAAAAGGACTCCCGTGTTACCCACAGGTTGCTAAGGTCTGGGCAAGCAGATGGCCATATCAAGACGTTCCCCCGCTCCCATACCTACGGACCCCAGATATACCATGAGTGACCCATTTATATCCCAGCACAGAATCTGAAGCCAACCACCATGGTCCCTTGGAGGGACTCTGCCCAAGTTCCAATGCTGGACCCGACCTGAAAGCAACAGGATGGCAGGAAGTTACTGTCCTCAGTGTCCTCATCTGTAAACTAGGAATAACAAAGTCTCCGTCACAGGACTTCTAGGAAGATGAAATGTGCATATGCCAAATAAAGCACACGGGGAGTAGCTGGTACATGATAAGAAAATAAATATAGATGACATTACTACCATGACTACCATTACAATGAAGTCACCCAAAAGTCACAATTATTCCCTGTCAAAGGATAAAGGAAAATCTTCAATATCAAACCAACAGCTTATTGTTTTAAATCTGACTGCAAGAGAAAGTATATTTTTAAAATTTTTTTTCAGAATATAAAAACAAATCCACAACATTATAAAAAGAAAGAGGGAAGGGACACAAACAGTCCTGTCTTGGGGGCAGAAAGAAAAGGTTTAAAAGCAACTAAAAGTGACCATAAGCCTATCCCTCAGAAATAAGCGCTTTTGTATTTTTACACAATCACTTCCAATCCCTTTTTTTAAAAAAACATAGTTTATTGTTTTAGTGTTCTACTTTTCTCACAACACTGTAACAAAAATATTTGGGCATATTCTTAAAATCTTAACTATTCTTAGGATCTTCTGGGGATTCTTCATGAATTCTAAGATTTCACACATTACATTTCCTTCTAGGAAGAATTCTATTCTAGTTTCTCTTTCCCCACATTCCTCTGGGGATAAAGATAACAAAAGTTTAAATTTAGTTTTTTAAAATATACTTCAATTTTGATGCAATTTATATTTTTCTTGAAAATCTATTTTCTAAAAGCCATCTTGCTCTGTTTTGCTTTCCATGTATTACTCTGGATTATGGAAAGTGGATGAGGAATAAATTGCTTTCAAAAAACTAAAAGAGATGTTGCCATTTTTACAACAGAAAAGGTGAAACCAGATGGGGAAAATAGGTTGTTTTCATTTTTAAGTAACTTTTACCTTTTTTTCTGATTTTGTAAAACGATCTTGCTGTTTTTTTTTTACTAAAGTTCTTAAAAGTTGACCAAAATTATCCATAGCATTATAGCGCACAGATATTAAATGCTAATATTTGGTTTTATATTTTTTAAGATTTTATTTATTTGAGAGAGTGAGAGATGAAGAGAACGAGTTGGGAGAGGGGCAGAAGGAGAAGCAGGCTCCCCGCAGAGCAGGGAGCCCGATGTGGGACTCGATCCCAGGACCTTGGGATCATGACCCAAGCCGAAGGCAGACACCCAACCAACTGAGCCACCCAGGCGCCCTACGATTTGGTTTTAATATTTGCATCTATTTCCTCAAATACATAAATATACATCGCATAAAAAAGAACACATAACTGGGATTTTTGTAATTCATGGCCATTGCCAGCATTTCCCTTTATTATGCTAAAAGCTGATATCATCAGGTAATGAGAGAAATGGCCAAGAAATGAACAAACTACAGCAACACTCAGGTACAGCAGGTACCACAGAAGGAGTGGCATGTGCTTCAAAGGTGCTGGCATTTCTGAAGGGAAAAGAATTAGCTAAGCACAAACACGAAAGCAAAGACACCTCGATCAGGTGTTCTCAAAACTGCAGGTGAGGTGTAGAGAAGAGGCTCTGCATGGAAGAGGTGCAGGAGCAGCCTCAGAAGCAGAACAAAACGAAGAGATGAGTATTTAGAAAAGAGGTTTTAGGGCCATTTACTGATGGCAATCCTTGAGTTCCAGAGGATTCAGAAAAATGTTCCAGCCAACCGTTCTTTGCCCATTTCTCTATGGGAAATGACTGTTATCAAATGTGTAAGTTAACTTCTGAATGTAGTAAGGATGTTAACCAAGTTATTTTGTGAACCATTTCAAGGGATAGCTTGTTTTTAGGTTTTTCTTCTAATACTTCATGACCGGGCATTGCCCATTTACACTGAAATATTTAATCTCTTGAAATCATTTGGTGTATATAAGGAAACTACATCCCTTTTACCACACGGACGTGTTACAAAAGTACTTCCACCCACAAACCCACAGGCAAGCTGTGCAGGGATCGTTTGCGGATATGCCCACCCCTCATCCCAGACACCGAGATGCAGCCAGCTTCGTGGGCACGTAGCCTGTGCAACCACAGGGGGCCTTGTGCTCAGAAGGCCATGCTCTTGGTTTAATGCTCTGCTGTCATGGTCTTGAAATTCTTCATTTTTAAATAAGGGCCCTGCCTTCCCATCTTATACTGACCCCACAAATTTTGGAACCAGTTCTGCCTGAAGGTTCTCATCCAGGCCAGCCCTGCACTTGACAGATGACATCTAGGCAGAAGAGGTAAATTTCCTCTGCCAGGTGGTAGAGGAAAACATCAGGAGTATAATTAATCTTCTAAACCAACTATATAGCATTCTTTTACAAAACTGTGTTCTGCTGTCTGCAAAAGTATTCTGAAAAAACTGCAGCAACATTAGACTATTCTACTACCTATAGAGACAATTTTAAAATTAGAACTAATCCACACATACATATACATTTTGATATTTTTTAAAATTCTGTCACATTGTGGTCTCTGAGAGTGGGGGGCCGTGAATGGGGATGGTTACTCCTTTAGTTATTTAACCCAGCTCAACACCAAAATAATCTATAAAAACAAATGACACTTGAATTACCAAAAAAAGAAAAAGAGAGAGAGAAAGAGAGCGAGATTTCATCATCCAAATTCCCAAATGTAGGGAACTATACAAAACACTTAGGAACAAAATCTACACAAAACCATTCCTCCTTAGTCTCTATGATGATAGCAAATTGAAAGTCAGGCAGCAAACAGCAGAGTCCCATCCTTCATATGTCTTTCAGTATGAGCTAGAATGTGCTTGTCCCAAAACTCACTCATTTTTTTTCTAATGAGGCCTAAAATTATACTAAACACAACCTGAAAAGAATTTCAGTGAGGATACTTCCAAAGTCAATATAAGTGTTGAGAGGAAAAACATCCACCACCTTCTGAATAAAATCCCCTGTTATACCGTTTAATACAGCTCTCTTAAATCTCTTTATCCAAGACCTCTTTGAAAGCATA
Organism: Callorhinus ursinus; assembly: GCF_003265705.2. Taxonomy (NCBI): domain Eukaryota; kingdom Metazoa; phylum Chordata; class Mammalia; order Carnivora; family Otariidae; genus Callorhinus; species Callorhinus ursinus. The sequence continues at coordinate 123,669,902 of NW_027397066.1, read as the reverse complement.
TACTTTCCAGGAAAATAATAGAGCCCAACAGCAACTGTGAACTCAATACATTAGTGAGTATGCCTAAACATGGGGAAGAAATTACTCTTGAACTATAAGCCTATCTGGGATTAAAAATCCAGTAAAATACACAGGTAATTAAGAAATTGAGACCATTATAACTGAAATGCCTTACAACTGAAGTGGAGTATGTTCTTTTGTTTGCTCCCTACATGAAAGACTGAAAGTTATGTAACAAAGTTTATCCTTACAATTATCCCTACAAAGTGCAACATGGTGACAGTTAACACTGTTGTAGGACATATTTGAAAAGTTACTAAGAGAATAGATCCTAAAAGTTATCATCACAAGAAAAAGAAGTTTCTGTAACGGTATGAAGTGACAGACATTAACTAAACTTAACGTGGTAATCATTTTGCCATATGTATGCCAAGTCGATACGCTGTACAACTGAAACGTATATAGTACTGTATGTCAATTACATCTGAATAAAACTGGAAAAAATAATAAATTATGGAACTCCTGATTTAAAACATATATCTAGTGACTTTTCTGAAAGTAAGACAAGAAAAATTTTTAAAACAAATTCATTATCTAAAAAAAAAAAAAAAAAGAGCCGCCAGGTGGCAGAATTCCTGAGCCTCACCTAATTGAAGAGCAGTTTGTTACACTGAGAACTGACCAGAAGGTGGCAATGTAACCTCAGTTTCTCAACACCAACAGCTCAGCCTGGTTTTGGTTTAAGGCTTTTCATAAAACAAAATGAAAATACACATCTCAAACATCCTTTTATACCAAAAAACTTCCATTTCCTTACATTCTGAATGTTGATCTGTAGTTCCATTTTGTAGTGATTGAAGTCTTTGGCAAGTTCATGGCCCTGATGATAGAAAGTAAACATTCCCTGAAAAAAGGACAGCATCTAAGACAAAGGGGGAAAAAAATAACATTAGCACAAACAAAAACTCAGGGTGGGGGGGGTAGAATAAGAACAGCCACAATATTGTCCCCCTCAACCCACTGTGATTCTACTGAAGTAAAATAATTAAAAGAATTCACCGGAATTAATTAAATCTAACTACATATTATTTATTAATTTTATTAATTTGTCCTTTTACAAAATGGAAGGTTTGTTATTTTTCCTTAAATATCAGAGCCATTAGATAGCTTTGAGAGTATAGTGTACTGGAGAAATGGAGTTCTATATCACCCATTGTTCTTTTTAGTCAAGAGAATCTCTACCTTCATTTATAATTGAAATCTTATCACCATAGGTCAATACAATCTATAATGAAAGTGAAATCACAGAATTAAAAAGCTAAAAGCTCTCTTCAATGGCGTCCAGTGCACTGTGACTTCTCTATTTTATCTATAAACCTTCAGTGACTGGGGCAGAGACAGGTAGAGACAGAGTGATAATTAAGCTCTGAGTTCTGACCTACCCCCGGAACCTGCCCCTCCTGAGTAAAGGGCACCTGCTTTTGCCCAACATGTCAATTTAAAATGAGTAAAAGTGATTTGGGGTAGGAATTAAGGAAATCCTGAGATTCATTTTCTTCATAATGTCACGTGGCACAATGGTTAGGAATCTGGGACTCTAATGTGAAGTGGCCAGCAAGGGTCAATCCCCAACTTCAGCTCCGTATGGGACTTTGGGCAAATTACTGAAACTTTCTGTACTTCCATTTCCTTATTTGCTTAGTGGGATCATAAAAATATCTCCTTATGGAGCTAGTGTGTGGAATAAACACATGAGCACGGTGAAGTATTAGAACAATGACTTGAACAATGAGCACTGTAAATGCTCAATAAATGCAGGTCATTATTAGTATTTCACATAAAAGAAAAGTTTATGGAAATGAAATTTTCTCTCATTGTTTAAATTAGATTAATTCTAGGGGTGCCTGGGTGGCTCAGTTGGATAAGCATCTGCCTTCGACTCAGGTCACGATCCTAGGGTCCTGGGAGTGAGCCCTGCATCGGGCTCCCTGCTCAACAGGGGAACCTGCTTCTCCCTTTCCTCCCCGCTTCGTGCTATCTCTCCTATCTCTGTCGCAAATTTGTTTCTCAATTCAATCTTAAATAAATAAATAAGATTAATCCTATTACTCTAACTAGACCATTGCGTCCATGAATGTCAATTTTAAATTAATCATTACTTTGTTATTTTTTCTGTTTCTCAAAATCACACATAAAATGAATAATTGTATGGGATGTAAATTCTATCTCAGTAAAGTTTTTTTAAAAAAATCACATGCAAAAACAGCTACATTAAAATTAATCTTGAGAATCATAAATTTCAATGTTTCTTGGTTTTTTCACTAAAACCCACAGTACAAATTACCTTTCACATATATTCATATGTGTCTGTATACATTATATATATACAAAAATATATAAAGAACTGAAGCTATTAGAATACATCTATATAAGCACAAACACAAACCACATGTCTATAAATAGGTCTAAAGAATGGCCAGAGTAACTCACAAGATAGTTTCAAGTGCTCCACATGCTGGTTTTTACAGGTTGCCATAAGCACTGAGTTGTGTTAGAAATAATTTGTTACCAATAATTGTTCAAAGTACCAAAACTTGAACTGGTGTGCTTGCTTCAGAACAAACTCGAGCAGAGTGAAGATTATCCATCACCACCACCACTGTCTCTCCCATCCTAACACTTCTTTCACAGGGCTTCTCTTTAAAGGGTGGACCTACAATAGGGTGGCAGAAATACCACCTGATTGCCGAGTCTTTAAGAACTAATATTCCCTACATGTTGCTGTGCCAATAAGGCTCAGAACCACTAATTTGTAGGTGGTTCCTTGACTTCATGGTGATGGGTGTCCACTTTTATAATTTATGATGCCTTGTGCTTCACGTGTATGCACTATGGCCCTCAACAATGGTAATTCCATCTGGAGAGAAAAACATCTCTATTATATCACAAAAATCTAACAACAGAACAACCTTCTATGATACTTACAGGCTCCACAAACTCAAACTTCTTTCTTTCCTGGATTTCCTGAAGCTTACATACATATTCAAGAGATAGTTCATAAAAGTGCTGCCGGTTCTGCTCCACTTGGATATCTGCCTATGTTAAAGCAATAGAGGCTGGTTAAATCAGAGATGGTGAGGAGTGAAACATTTGATCAGAGGTTGGCAATGCCACAAGCCCTGTGCCAAATATGGCCCCCAGCCCGTTTTGCTACATAAAGTTGTACTGGAACATAGTCACAGCTACTGGTTTATGTATCTTCCATGGTCACTTTCCCGCTGGGGCAGTCAAACTGAGTTAGTTTCAACAGGAACCTTACTGTCTACAAAAACATAATTTTTACCACCTGACTCTGCAGAAAAAGTTTGCCAACTCCTGCCATTTATGATGAGCTTGACCCCAAGGACTGAACATCAAACAGAATGGCTCTTCACGAAAAACTCACCCCAACCCCAACTGACCCCCAAGGTTGAACCATACACATACATTCAAAATCACATAAACATTATTTCCACTGACAAATCCTCTAAGAATGCAGTTGGCCTGGGAAATCTAGTCACCCCAGGACGCACAACTGAAGGCAGCAGGTGAGGAAGTGGCAGCTAGGGTACCATCTCAAGAATCTGGTTCTCAAATACCATATGATCTAGTAATTCCACTTCTGGGTATTAACCCAAAGGAAACAAAAACACTACTTTGAGAAGACACATGCACCCCTATGTTTACTGCAGCATTATTTACAATAGGCAAGATCTGGAAGCAGCCCAAGTGTCCACTGATAGATGAATGGATAAAGATGTGGTAGATATACATACAATGGAATATTACTCAGCCACAAAAAAGGAGGAGCTTTGGGGGGGAGGGGTCACTAGCAACAACACGGATGGACCTAGAGGCTGTTATGCTAAGTCAGACAGAGAAAGGCAAATACCACATGATTTCACGTATATGTAGAATCTAAACAAACAAACAAAAAAGCAAAAACAGACCCATTAAAACAGAGAACTGATGGTTGTCAAAGGGGAGTGGGTGGAGGGATGGGCAAAATGTGTGAAGGGGAGAGGAGGTATAGGCTTCCGATTATGGCATGAATAAGTCATGGGGATGAAAGGTCAGCCCAGGAATATAGTCAACAGTGTTGTAACAGCGCTGTATGGAGGCAGGTGGGGCTACTACACCTGTGGTCAGCACAGCATAATGTACAGGGCTGTCAAATCACCATGCTGTACCTGGAAGTAATGTAACACTCTGTGTCAGCTATACTTCAATTAAAGAAAGTAAAATAAAAGAACCTGATTCTCAAAAGGTAGGCCAGGGCTTAAAGCCCATCTACAGGTAATCATGTTCTTAGGCCCTCAAAATGTGCCGTCCTCTGAGAGTAAACAGGTACCAGATGGTCAGGAGACTATTCCAAGGTTGGCGGGGGGGGGTCCAGCTTATCTTATCTAACTAGAAGGGAATTGGCGGAGAAGCTGGGTTCCATGGAGGAACAGCAGAACAATAACTGTCATCCTAGAAACCACTCTTAACAAGGCATCACATATTTCCTAACTTGGCCAATTTTTAAAGTATTTATCCAGAGAACTCTCCAAAGCCATGGCAATAAGCACCTGGAAAGATGCTCAAAAGCACTAATCATTACGGAAATATAAATACAAGATACAACCTCACACCTATCAAAAAAATAAATAATAACAAAACTAATTTAAAAAAAAAACAAACAGAAAACAAGTGTTGCTGAGGATGCGAAGAAATTGGAACCCTGTGCACTGTTGGTGAGAATGCAAAAAAATGTAGCTGCTATGAAAAACAGCATGGCAGGGGCGCCTGGGTGGCTCAGTCGTTAAGCGTCTGCCTTCAGCTCAGGTCATGATCCCAGGGTCCTGGGATCGAGCCCCACATCGGGCTCCCTGCTCCACGGAAAGCCTGCTTCTCCCTCTCCCACTCCCCCTGCTTGTGTTCCCTCTCTCGCTGTGTCTCTGTCAAATAAATAAAATCTTTAAAAAAAAGAAAGAAAGAAAAACAGCATGGCAGTTCTCCAAAAAAATTAAACACAGAATTATCACATGATACAGTAATTCCATTTCTGGGTATATACTCCTAAAAACTGAAAACAGGGACTCAAAAAAGATTTATATAACCCTGTTCGCAGCAGCATTATTTACAAAAGCTAAAAGGTGGCAGCAACCAGTGTCCACTGACAAACGGATAAACAAAATGTGATATATACATAGATAGATATAGATAATATTATACAGCCTCAAAAAAGGAAGGAAATTTGGACATGTGCTATAACATGGATGAACCTGAGAACATTATGCTAAATGGAATAAGCAAGTCACAAAGGACAAATACTGTAGGATTCCACTTTTATAAGGTACCTAAAACAAATTCATAGAGACAGAAAGCAGAAGGGCAGTTATCAGGAGCTGGGGGGTAAGGAGGTGCGGAAGTAGTTTTCAATGGACACAGAGTTTCAGTCTTTGGAGATGAAAAGAGCTCTCGATATGGAAGGTAGTGATGGTTGCACAAGAATGCGAATGTGCTATACATGGAATAAAGCAAAAAGCTTCTAAATCCCTCAGAACGTCCTGAGTGACAGGAGTATCTTTTATATCTGTATAAAGAGCCCCTCTGGAGCACACCTGAGTTTATGCTACTGAGGTGACTTAGGGTGGGGCCTCTACAGAGCACCAGAAAGACTAAGTGATTAGAGGGCTGGACCTTTCAGTCCTGCCCACTGACATCTGGCAGTGGGTAGAGGGAGGGGTACCACAGACTGAGCTCTGTAAAAACCCTGGAACGTCCCCGTGGATGGACGCACACGAGAGCCTGGAGAGTGACACACCCCAGTTCCACGGGGACAGAAGTTCTGGGCTTGGGACCCTTCCAGACCCCACCCTATGTGGCTATTCATTTCTAGCTTTTATATTATCCTCTACGATAAATTAGTAAATATAAGTAAGTGTTTTATCTCAGTTCTGTGAGCCACTCTTAGCAAATGAATCAAACTGGAGGAGGGGAAGGTGGGAACGTCTAATTTATAGACAGTAGGTCAGAAGCATAGGTAAACAACCTTGATTTGCAACTGGTATCTGAAGAAGGGACCATCTTGTGGGACGGAGCCCTTTACCTGTTGGAAATGATGCGGTCTCCAGGTAGACTGAGAACTGGGTTAATTGCTGGGTTGTATGGGAAAACACACATTCAAACTCTACTTTTTACCATACCAAGCAAAAGTGACTTTTTAAACAAACTTCTATTTGATCATCATCTCATTTCTGGCCATTCCTGCTATAAATATGTATCATGAGAACAGACCATTCTCAGGCAAAGTTATTCAAAAGATCTACTTCCCTGGTCATATGTACTGAAATATAATCATTTGACTACTCAAAAAACAAAAATGTACTTCAAAAATTAACGAAATAGATTTTTCTCAAATGTCTGATACTTGTTCTAGTGCAAATATTAGAAGTTGGGAGTGTGGATGGAAGTAGAAGCTACTGTACCCAGTAAATGGAGAGCTATAGGTAACGGTCTTAACAGAATTATCAAATAGCCAGCCTGCTGTCTGTGACACTTGTCTCCTGTTATTTTCATTTGAAACAAGGAGAAAGAATGATACAAGTTTTTATGCCTTTGTTCAGTACCACTCTCAGCAACCTTTATAAACCTCTCTAGTACAACTCAGTTCACTGCAGATTAGCAATACATAAGCCAATGCCAAAATCAATAAAGATCCAAATCTAACCTTTTCCTTTTAAAGAGCATCCGCCCCCCTTTAAGGCCTTCACACTTGTAATAGAAAGCTGTTTCAAGTGGGAGTGTGTATGTTTGTAAAGAGCAAACAGGAAGATGGGACAGAATATACAATTTAAATGAAACTAAAATTATTCGTCTCGAGGGTCTCTTCAAATTTCTGATCTGGAGTTTAATTATCTTTGGGAATGATGAAATTAATGAAGCCCCAGCTCACTGTGCAAGCATCTTCACACTTCTTCATTCAATAAATATGTATTAAGTGCCTACTCCCTGACTAGCTAGGGAATAGGTGTAAAGGATAGAGTACCGAATCAAACAATGTTGTCACCTTCGAGGAGCTTACATGTGAGTGCAAGAAGCCATGTAACAACCAAATATATGGTATGTCAAATGTGTGTAAGAGTATGAAAAAAAATCAAAGCAGCCTAAGGGAGGGTACTTTAAATAAGATGGTCAGGAACTTCTCTAGTAAGGTGAACTCTGTGTGGACAGTATTTGAGAGTACATGGAGGAGTGAAGCATCTGAGTCTGGGCTGGAAACATACTATGCAAAGGCCCTGAGCCTAGAGTATGCTTGTCCCAGTCAGTCAGAGCAAAACAGCCCATGTGGGTGTGAGGACAGGAGGGTGGGCCCTGGGCCTCTGGAGAGAGCTGTTAGGGAGGGTCTGGGGAAGAGAAGCAACATAAAGGCTCACTCTGCTTGCTGTACAGAATATAAACTGTAGGAATACGTAGGTGGAAGCAGGGAGACCAATTAAGAGGCCTTTACGGTAATCCATGTGAGAGATGCCAGCAGCATGGGCCAGGGTGATGGTGGTAGGAGTCAGAGGTGGCCATATCCTGAGAATATTCTGAAGCTAAGGAAGACATATGCTGAGAAAGTAGGTGTGGCATAGGAGAGGAAGGGCCAAGGATGGCCATAAAGATTTTGCCTGCTCAACAGCTCCCATGAGATACGTAATTAGAGAGTGAAGTGAAGACGGAAATTTACGAGCAGCATGAAAAATCCCTTCAGAATACCTGAAAAGAGAGATGAGAGGAGAAGACAGGTAGAAAGCCTCTGGCATAAGGAGAGCCGATAAAAACAACAGCTATCATTTCAAAATGGACAGAGGGAAGGAGATGATGGAGCATATATAACAACTATATGGTTTTCCACATAATATGGAACGAGGAGAAAAGGGAGCCCTGCCTACCTATGGTATTGTGAGGATTCAGTAGTATAAAAGCTCCCTCCTCTTTCATTTTTCTTTTCAAGATTTTTTATTTATTTATTTGAGAGGGAGTGTGTGAGCGAGAGAGAGAGAGAGAGAGAGCATGCACACGAGTGTGGGGGAGGAGCAGAGGGAGAGGGAGAAGCAGGCTCCCCACTGAGCAGGGAGCCTGATGTAGGACTCAATCCCAGGACCCCGGGATCATGACCTGAGCTGAAGGCAGATGCTTAAATGACTGAGCCACCCAGGCGCCCCTCCCTTCTCTTTTATAAACTCAAACACCTTCCAAATGTCAGTTAAAGTTATTAAAGAGGAAAAAGTAAATGTGACAAGTGGGGAACGTCAAAATGACCACACATACACAGGGTGTGCAACTGCATATCTGGCATTTAAATATACTGGAGCCAATGTTGTTAGTGTCATTTTGATGATCCTTCAATAAGTGTATATTATAGTGGTATATTATGCCCAGATTCCTTATGTGTTTAAAAATAAACAAAATGAGAAAAATATCACACTTTTGTGGGATGAGTCAAGATCCCAACAGCTGCAAAACAGCATTATTTTTAATGAAAACATATGTTCCAAATTGCAAACCATTGAGTTTCCACTCAAGTGTGCGAGTGAGAAAACCCAAGTGCCAGGGAATTTAGAAAAGACAAAGACAGACAAAATGAGAGATAAGATATAAATTCCTTTCTCCTTACTCATGGCTCCCTCCAAAAAAAAAAAGTCTATTAACACAAGTAAAACAGAGGCCCTCCTTCCAATGAAGCTGAACCTCATGAATCTTCAGTGTTAAATAAGATTAATGCTGCCTTCACATAATAGCAAAATGGTAGATGAGCTTATTAAATTCAATTCATTTCTTCAAAAAATCTTGAAAGCCAATTAATAAGTCTATTCCTGAAAATAATGTATCTGTTCTTCAGTAATGCCAGATAAAATTGTTCCTGTGAAAATATACTCAGAACCAAAAATGTTAATACTATGAATCTCTACTGAATTAATCACTGTAAGATGTATTCATCATTTTGTGTCTTGTTCCACAAGAATTTTTTATTAATTCATGATGATACCTGTTCATTTTTTTTTCATCCCTAATAATCCTAGATGAAAAGTTTACAAAAGAAAAGCACATTTTAAAAAGAAAAGGCATGCACTGCTTATTGAATTTTAGAAACAAACAGAAAATAAAAACAATACCTCTTGTAAATGTGAGTCTTTCTTTTTGGCTGATAAATTCAAATGTTTATCAATTAGACTATAGTTCTTTTCCGTCTCTTTGTCAAACTTCTTTTTTTCTTCCTACAAGTCAGAAAACACAGACAACTATGATTAAACAGGGGGAAAATGCATATATACAGTTTATCTACTGAGAAGCTCAAAATAAGATTAGGATCTAAAAATAAATAAAGTACCACTAAGTGTGATGAAGTTATCTGAAAAATCTATCTGTACCCAGGCCACTGCTTATTAATCATCAAAACAGTGTTAGGACTGAAGAGTCACAAATGGGCTTTTTACTTTTTCCTTTAATGGGTTTTTTACGGAGCACGGTATTTTTCAATACTTACACTTAGTGTTTAGAAGTGATGCCCTGACACTTGTCCCTCATTAAAAGAAATAATAAGAACAACAACACAGGCTTAAAACAGCAAACTTGTGCAGATTTTGGCCTGGAAATGGGATTCTTTTAAAACTGAGTAAATTTTGGTCTGATTAAAAAAATAATCATCATCACAATTGGGGAAGGAAAAAAAAACTTGGGAAAGATTTCCCTTAACTGTCCAGTGTGAATTTAATAAGACCCTCTGATCAGAAACATCATTTCCTTTCCAAAACCTCTGCAGTGATTTCTATAACACCACTGAGAATATATATCAATAGGTCAACAGGGCCTAAAGTAACACCGACATCCTCATACTGAGACTCTTTGGTTGAGCATTACAAACATTTCTCCGGTACTGCCTAGAACTAGAATTTGCTTTTCTTTTGCTATAAGAAGCTTTTTGAGAAAACAAGTATCCTAATTGTTAAATACAGAAAAGACAGACTATCTCCCCTAACACTGTTGGCCAATTTAAGCGCATTTTTTTTAGGTGGATTTTTAATAAACATTTCTGAGCACCAATGAGAGCACACACTATGTCCTCATACTGTCAAAATGTTTCCGTTAACTTCAAATTCTCCCTAACTTTCCAAGGGCTCCAGGAAAGGAACATTCCCTTCCCTATTTTCCAATTCTATCTTCTAAAGCAAAAATAATCTTTTCTGATAACAATCTTTTTCCTAGCAGGCAAAGAGACCGAACAAGGCATGAAAAGTCTATTTCTTCACATTTATCATTGTTTTTTTTTTCACAACACAGGGCTACAAACTGCTGTGTGGAAACCTGGGACAGAGCCTCCGCTGGCTCATCTAAAGATCCTGAACTCATCCCACACTGAGGGAGGACAGGCAGGCTCCGGAAGAGACATTTCTTCCCATTTCTATTCCAAGTTTAATTACACTCTAGCTGTACAACTTAGAGAAAAAAAAAAACAAAAATGCAACAACACAGAACCTAAATTCTTACTGAAAAGATCAGGGATTTTTGGGGGGGAGGGAGGGGTGGTACTAGCTCATTCTTTGATCCAATCCTAAAGTTCTGTGACCCAATGGTTCCCCTATGTGTGACAAGAGTCACACTTTTGTTGAAACAGAAGTACTTTTCCTTTATGCTCTTAATTTACAACTATTAAAAAAAAAGTTTAAAGCATTAATTTACGGTTACCCTCTTTTCTGCTTTTTATTACTACACTCTTCGTCAACTATTTTGGTGACTAACAAAAAAATAACAAAACAAACGTGTGGCCACCATTTCAGAATCTCCACTATTTTAAAATGTTGTTACGGTGGAATGCACACGGGGTTAGGGGTGAGAAGACGGGTCCTGGTCTGGGCCACTTTCTACTGTGACTACACACCAGCATCACAGCGTTCTCTGGGGATTCCTCTTCTCAAGCTGAAACAAAACAGGAAGAGAAGTCCTGCCACTGCATTCCCCACAAGAGGACTGCAAAGCGGGATCGTATAGGAACAAACGTTCGCTAACCTCGCAGATTCATCCTTACCAGGAAGACTGAAAATATTTCTATTCGTTTGATTTCATGTGAATCACAGAAGGGGACAAAGGAAGCAGTGATGCTAAAATCAGCAGTCAAAACACCCAGCACACTCAGCAGTTGTGGGGTTTGTAAGTTAACACGTGGGTTAAAGTTGAGAATGAAAGAAAGCGGGGGTATCAAAGGCTTTGTGAAGAAGGAATTCAGCCAAGAAACAACATTCCACGCACCGACAGAGAGGAAACACATTCGTTCACACATGGTATGGCGTTATACAAAAGCAGTTTTGTTGTTAAACCTGAAGACTTAAATAATTATTTCTTCTTGCATTTGTTCTCAATCCCATTATAGAATAGTATTCTGCTTCTTTGTGCTCACAAGGCTTTTGTGCTGAAATAATGCAAATTTTAAAAGGGACTATGTTCAAGGAGCATCTAATAAAGAACAGTATTTTTTCTTCAACACTGCTATATCCGACAGACATACATACATAGATGTGTGTGGATTTATATATATATACATATATATATAATATATTGAGTAACTTATGACAAAAGGTTCTATGAAGAATCAAATTTAATACAATGAAAATTTCTTGTACAAAACAGCAGTACAAATTCAAGTAATTATGAGCCGGGTGCAATGAGTGCATACCTGAACTCAGTACAATGAGTGAAGCAAGACAGAACTCATTAAGGAGAGGTGGGGAGCAAGGGAAAACCAGATCGTCCACATCTATTCTAGAGGGGAAGGTGGCCATATCATGGCTCCAGCAGATTTTCACCATGTGGGAATATAGGCTAGTCTATAAGCCATCTCCTTAGATTTTTCTGGAACAGCTTTGAAAAATCTGAAGATTTTTAAATGATGGCAATAGTTTGTTTTTGGTTTTGTTTTGTTTTACATCTTCACATGAGTAAGCCAAGCAAAATTATGTTTACAGGTTAAATATGACTCACTGAAAGTCAGTTTGTAATCTGTTACAAAACCACCCATGCCCCCCCCCCAAAAAAGTAAAGAACAGCTATTATTTAAAACAGCTTAACCAAATAAGATGTACGCTGTATAAATAGTAAAGGAAATTCAGAAACCTAAGTAATAAAACTTAAGTAATCAGGTCTTTTGAATAGGCTAGAAGTAAATATATACATATTTATATATTTATATATATTAAGGTTTTATCATAATTCACTAGGTAAAAAAATATTATTTATCCAACAGTGTTGATATAATTAGTTAACTACTTGGAAACAGAGAACCACATCTCATATCAAAATTAATTCCAGATGGATTGAAAGAGTCACAAGTAAAAAATGAAGCCATAAAAAAGAACAGTCTCATCAGATCTCAGAACAGAGACATACTTTTAAGCAAAAAAAGAAATGGGAGAAGCCATAAGAACGTCTAGATATCCAAAAACAAAACAACAAAACAAAACCCCACAATAAATAAGCTAAAAGGCCAACAACAAAGCAGGGAGAAGAGGCAATTAATATATAAGAAAAGAAGCAAGTATTTTTAATGCATAAAACATTCTTAAGATTAAGCAATTTTTTGCTAAAATCACACATTAATATTTCCACTGAAAAATGAATAAGGAACATATAAAGAACTCACAAAAACTTGAACATTACTGTGAATTGTCCACATTTCTTTAGGGTACTAGAATTTTTTTGTTTTGTTTTAGAAGGGGGAGGGCAGTTTTTAAAGTTCCCAGATGATCTTTTTAAAACGCTTTGGTTATTTTACAAATTTCCTAGGATGCGGAAATGAAAAGGCTTATTTTACAACTATAAACATTAAATAATAAGGCATGACTAGTCTGGAGAACTAGATACTTTCTTAGATATTCCAACTCTTCCCCCCCCCTTACTTAAATAAGATGGGAGTAATACCACACATTCAAGAAACAAGATTCGCCCACAGGTAATATACTCACAGCAGGACACCTTCTCAAATGCAACCCTGATATCCAAGCCAACCAGAGTTTTGCCATCCCTGGTCTACCAACCTCCTACACGCCCAGGTGAAACGTCACCTCTTCCAGGAAGCACCCCCCCTACTCGGGGGTGTAAAAACAGCACCCCCCCTTAACTCCTGCACCAAGTGTCACCTGTATCCCTGCCTGACACTTCAGTTGCCTGATCCAACCCCACTGTCCCCCCTTCTGTAAAGTCCCATCAGCCTATCCAAAGAAAGGAGAATTCAGCTTTCCTCCCCACAGAATCTAGCAACTGACTCGACACCCGTCAGAGGAGGAGTGAAGGAGGAAGCCTATGGCTGCAGAGGCACCAACAACAACAAAGTTGACGGGCACCCTGGGGTCCCAAGCAGTCGCTCCAGAGTCACCTACCCATCGCCCCAGCGCTACTTGGCCAGAAGGGTCACATGCCACAGTGGCATGTTATCTCTGAAGCTTGCGTGCAGAGAGTGGACAAAAACCTGAGCGAGTCCTGTTTGGCAAGTTGCTGCAGCATAAGCCATAAATGGGATAATAAAATAAATTGCAACTATGTATGCCTGGCCCTACTCTAGAGAAATACACCATCACGTTCATGTGTCCTCACAAAAACCTTCGGAGGCAGGGGTCATTCGTCTCCTTTTAAAGATCAGGAAATCGAGGGCACCTGGGTGGCTCAGTTGGTTAAGCAACTGCCTTTGGCTCAGGTCATGATCCTGGAGTCCCGGGATCGAGTCCCACATCGGGCTCCCTGCTCAGCGGGGAGTCTGCTTCTCCCTCTGACCCTCTTCCCTCTCATGCTCTCTTATCTCTCATTCTCTCTCTCTCTCAAATAAATAAATAAAATCTTTTTAAATAAATAAATACATACATACATACATACATACATACATACATACCAGGAAATCAAGAGCTAGATGCCATAAGTCACTTGCCCTGAATCACACATCGAGCTAAGGGGCAGAAGTGGGATTCAAACAAGGATTCAGGTCTTCCTGAGAGACCTGCCCAGTACTCCAAAGCTGAGATCATAGGGCATGTTTCAGAGCACCTATGCCTACCCCAATTATAGCACTTTTTAGTGTATTTTTATTGCTTTTTTATTTGACATCTCCCCTCCAGAGCTGAAGGCCAACCAGCCAGGGTTTTAATTCACAGCTGTACCCAGGGCCTCCTGCCATAATGACAGGCACTGGGAAGTGTTGTATAACTAAATGAAAGAAATGTAATTATTTTTTTTTCTGCTTTATCAAACATAATTTGGGAGATTATTTAGATAGATTTGCTTTTTACCCATATTTTGTAGTCATTTAAAGAATCTTGGGAAATCAACTTTTATTAAATATTCAGTCATTAGATATCTAGTCTTAGAAATACAAAAGACATTTGGCATGAGGGTCAGTGAATGGCTGAGGCAGTGAAATCTGAGGCAGATTTCATTTCATATGAAATGAATATCTTTTTCAACCCTTTGAGGTTACATTTTTTTATTCCATGGAATAAAATGGTAATGGGCTCTTTCCAACCTAGCATTTGAATAGGCTCTATTAACAATATAGTTTAATTGAATCTACTTGATACTTGCATGCTGCCCCTTGTTTGAAGCCACGTTGTCATTACTGGATTGCTCAAATACCTAAAAGAGCAATTTTTTAATTCTCCCACTGTCTTAGCAAGCTGGGGTATTTCTTGGAGATTTCACACAACCGACTAGGCTCCTACGTTGTTCAGTACCTGTACTAGTCCTCTGGGGCTAATTCGACATTTAATGGGCAGTGGCTACGGATAAAGGGTTGCGCAGATACAAGTGAGAAGTGAGAAGCCCCAGGGAAGGGGAAAGAGCTGCAGAGGAAATAAAAACTGATCTAGGCCTTGAAAGGAACTCTGACGAGTCACCTCATGTGACACAGCACAGAAGGACGGGTGTCCTGCGAGGGAAATGGAATTTTTCCAACAGAGGAGCTGGCAAGCATGCAAGAAAATCAGCAGAACCTCCAAGAACAGAGGAATAAGCCCAAACCAAACAGGACAGAAGGAGAACAAATCCAAACAGAGGCAAACGGTAGAAAATACCACCTCAGGGCTTTTAAAAAATCCAACTTGCAAAAACCACCTAGCAGTTTAGATCACATGAAAACCACAATTTGAATGCGTCACTAGGATTCTGGAAACTGGAGAAACCAAGACTGAAAGTACAGAAAGGGCTCTAGTTGAAAAGGCAGACAGCAGGATATGCCAGGTGGGGAAGGAGAAGAGAAAGGGAAGATCAACATCCTAACAAGGATATTTTAAACATTCTGCTATGGCCAACTTTTAAAGGCTTTTGTTTTAATCCCCACAAAAAAGAAAAAAAAAAAGCTTTATTCTGTTTTTAAAAAAAGACCTTTAATCTATGAGAATAAAGTTATTTTTAAGTATCCCAATTAACCAGTGAAACAAAAATATTTTTGTCAAAACATGTTTAAATATTTAGGAAGCACAGATGGAGAAAATCAAGTACCCAGATCACAAACCCTCCCCAGGTTCTTCTAGAATTATCAGAATAGGTTATTTAATTAGATACCTTATGTATTAAGGCAGAGTGGAGGCTAGTAGAAAATAAGGAAAGCACAGTCTTTTCTCTGAAAAACTGAACAATCTAATGAAACAGGTGTTTATGTAGCACTATGTCACCTAGGAAATCACCTCTCTCTACTCTTTATTATAACATATAAAACTGTCAGTAAAAAAAGGGCTTCTCCCTATGACCCACAAGGACTGGCCTCCTCGAATAGTATCAATGATGCAACAGCCAATACACATACTGTACAGAACAAAAACATGGGATATATCCTTTGTAAACTTAAAGCCAGGAGAACAATGAAAGAATTAAAAAAAAGAGAGAGAGACTTCAGGTTGGAATTTGGCCACTAAACAACTCAAGGCATAGACTAAAACTACTAAAATAACTTCTTCTTTTAATATGGCAATCTATCCTGTCAGGTACTTAACAGGATATACTCTGAAAAACTATAACATCAGAAATGGGGAAAGTTTCAGAGGGAGAAGTCATCCATCAACAGAAAATTCAGGTCAGAAATTTATGAAAACCCAATAGGGGGCTGCCTGGATGGCTCAAGCTGGTAGAGCACGGTCTGGGAGGTTTGTGAGTTCAAGCCCCACGTTGGGCATGGAGCTTACTTTAAAAAAAAAAAAAACAAACAAAAAACAAATGAAAAAACCAGTAGGGTGTATGGCAAATAAAAAGAAAATATATTAATTAAGCCATATTCATTTTTCATTTCCATACTATATCCTCGTTCACCACCACCTTCATCCAATTAAAATAAGAAAAACAATAAATGGACACTATTTACATTCCATACCTGCCAATTAAGTATAAAAAAAGAAAGAACCAAGATGTTCGAGATTTAAAACAGAATCATAAACTACAAAGTAGAGCAGTCAGATCCCCAGGTCTCTCATTTTACAGATAAGGAACTAAAGGCAATTACTTGCCCAAGGTCACAGGTATGAAAGCAGGCCTCCGGTGACCTACTGCAAAGCCAGAAGACACAGACAGCCTGGTGCAGCTCAGCAAACAATCCCAGGAAGAGGACCTGGAGGGTACCCCCACTAACCCCTCTCAAAACACAGCCCTTCATTAAAAACGGTAAAACACTATGCCAAAAGGAAGTGTCTAATATTTTAACAAGTCACTTAAAGGAGAACTGATTCTATAAATAGCAACTAAAAAACTGGCACTCTTTGGGCCCAACTCTATAGCTACAGCCCTTGAAGCCACAATGTTTATTTGTACAAAAGGATTTTAATATTTTGTTTAGGAAGATAAAGGAAAAAAAGTATCACATCCCCAAGCCATGTAGGGGAGAAAAATACAAATATAAAAACTCTCTTCTCTACCTAAAATTGATGTTATTCTCTTCTGGGCCAAGCCAAAAATAGTCAACACATGAATGTTACTTTTTGTCCCTCAAGTGAATACATAAAATTCAGGAAAGGTTGGTGGAAATTATTTCTCTGGGATAATTTCAAAGTTCGGTTCACAAACTTTAGAAGTTGCTAAATATATCCCAGGCTCCCTGTGGTCAAGTCACCATATTATTCCCAGGAATCCTGGCTAACTCCCAGATCCTTGAGTGCAGCCTGTGGGTCACTCATCTTTGAATCCCCGACACCTAACAATACTGGCACATAACAGAAGCTCAATAAACTTGTGTTCAATGGAAGGAAATTACACATCCCAATAACCCAATATTCTCTTCCTAGTTTCACAATGGCATCATGGTGTAGCTGCGTTTCTAATCTTAAACCCTCACATACTGCTACACTCCTCCATAAAACTGAGGCTTACAAGGAAGTAACTGCATTCCCTACAGAGGTAAGATGCTTCTATTCCAAGTGAACGTGCTGTTTGGTTAAGGATGCTTTCAAAACTCGATATGGGAAGATGTAGCCAAAGACAACTAGAGGTTTTATGATCCTGCCCAGGTGTTTTTGTTTTGTTTACAATTTCATATCGCCCAAAGGGGAAAAAGCACATTGAAAACATAAAACAACAGATGGTTTACTCCAGCATCTCCTTCAAAGCTGCCAAATGCGAATAAAGCGTACACTAGACACAGCAGAGGCACCTCCATCTTCCATTTACAAGTGCACTCAAATTAGACACAAACCTTTACGGCTCCAAGTTGTTCTTTTCTGAATTTTTCCAAGGGTTTAATCAGGGTTTCAGTTACACTTAACGCCTAGAGAACAAGAATGATAACAAAAGAACACAGTATTAGGTTTCCCTAAAGGAAAAAAAAAAAATCAGTATTTCATTTCCCTCTTCCACCCCACCCAGAAATAAAATGAACAACATATTTTAACTACCTTATCTCACCCTGCCAATGCAACCATTAAATCACTTCTAAATTTATTAACACGCTAGATCTCCGTAAACATTTTCAGGGAAGAGGAGGTGGGGCAAAGTGCCAGTGAAATGTGCAACACAGCCCCAACACAGCTCTTTCTTCAGGGAAATAGCAAGAGGGCTGTCTTTAAACAACAAAGGGGTCTATCACATTCATTAACAGAACACTTCTGTTTGAGATTTTTTTCCCTCCCCCTCCTCAGAAATTTACAAGTCAATTACATTCCTTTATTAGTTATCAGACTACATTATGTAAAGGGCTAGTTTTGTGGCTACAAGTTTAAATACACTCGGTCTTATTGAAAATTCCTCATGAGGATGTAAGGTATATGAGCAAAGCAGAGTCACCGGAGCTCACAACAAAGTAAACATTGGGGGTGCTGGCAAACAGTTACAGAAGGGGAAAGTCAACATGATAGGAGCCACACCCGGAGTCCAACCACAACTGCACTCATTCTTATACTGACTGGTTTGGGGCTTTTCATTTTAAGAGAGAATATACAACAAACAATGCTGAAAATACAAACAAAAGAGAATAATCACCTAAGGAAAATGCATTTAACAATATGCAGGTGGGTAGTGGTTTTCTCATCCTGTATTTCCAGGAGATCAAAAATATTCAGGATAGAAAAGGAAACCTCAAAATACTTTACAACTCTGTGTCATTCCTTTTTTTACCAAAAAAAAAAAAAAAAAAAAGCCCCTAGAAATCCAAGCTTTAAATTATAGAAAAGGAATTTCCTTAGAAAAGGAAAGGATTCTGGGGCGCCTGGGTGGCTCAGTCAGTTAAGCATCTGCCTTCGGCTCGGCTCGGGTCATGATCTCTGAGTCCTGAGATCCAGCCCTGAGCTGGGCTCCCGGCTCAGTGGGAAATCTGCTTCTCTTTCTTCCCTCTGCCCCTCAATCCCCTCATGCTCTCTTGCGCTCTCTCTCTCTCAAATAAATAAAATCTTCAAAAATTTTTTCTAAAAAAAAAAAAAAGAAAAAAAAGGATTCTGAAGTAGGGGGACGCCTGGGTGGCTCAGTCCGTTAAGCATCTGCCTTCGGCTGAGGTCATGATCCCAGGGTCCTGCTCGGCGGGAAGCCTGCTTCTCCCTCTCCCACTCCCCCTGCTTGTGTTCCCTCTCTCGCTGTGTCTCTGTCAAATAAATAAATAAAATCTTTAAAAAAAAAAGGAAGGATTCTGAATTTAACCAAAGGCTTCTTTGCAATGTTCCATTAGGTAAGGATTTCTCCCAAAGAGGCCATTCATACTGTGAGACAGGGAATCCTCAAAGTGACTATGCCTACTTGAGAGGCCTAGAAGTTGAACTCTCTTCCTTGGGCTAGAAACTAGGTTCTACTCACTCCCACCCTGACAATTTGTCACTTAGGTATCAAGGAGCTAGGGCAACAGGGAACTAAGAGCAACAAGTAGTCAAGGGAAAGGGATCCTTTTCAAAATACCTTAATTTTATCCTCTTTACATTGTTGACCGTGACCTACAACAATGGCAAACCAGAAAATCCTTTGCACTAAAGAACAGAGCAAGGACAAAGCACATACCAGGAATTCCCAACCACTCAGAACAATATGGAATGCCTCCAGCAGATAGGAGAGGGTCCACCATACATTTTTAGAGTGATCCAACTCACACACAACATCTCAAAATAATTTAAGGCACATTTCTATGAGCACCAGTGTTGCTGCCTAGCTTCCACATCGTGTTCCTACATAAACCTACACATAAACATATATATACACACACACACACATAGATCCTCCATGGTGGCTGGCCCACTCAAAGAAGTCAGCCCAGCATGACGTGCTGGGAACACAGGGGCTAGGAGCTGCTCAAGTGCACAGAAGATAGAAGCAGAGATTCAAAATCATGTTAAGTATGAGCCTAAAAGTACCAGATGGGGACTTCCCCATTCCAAGCAGCCATCTCAGTAAACTTGTATTTCATGAAACAAGTATTTGCTGAGCATTCAGCCCCAGGTGCTGGAGACATGACCCTGAGCAAAATTAGTATAGTCTCCGCCCTCCTGGAACTTACCGTCTAGCACAGGAGACACAGGTTGCACACATGAATGCATAAGTAAATGTGTAAATGCATAAGTAAATTCTAGTAATCCCTTCATATGGAGAAAAGTAGGGCTAAGGTGAGGAATTTATTAGAGGATTTATAAGGAAAAAAACGACGCAGGAGAGCTCCATCCAAGAAATGACCTTTAAGCTCAGATCTGAAAGATGAGCAGGAATTGGGGGTACAGAGAGGAAGGGAAATGGTTTCCAGCCTGAAGCCAGCAGAGGCCAAAAGGCTTAAGGTGAGGAATCTGTGTCTTACAGTAACTAGCAAAAGGCTAGTGTGGCTGGGGGCATAAAGAACAAAGAAGTGGATGGAAAGGGAGAAGTGAAGGCAAGGGACCAGAACATGCAGGGCCCTGTAGGCCCAGGGAAAGAGTTATTTTATTTGGGGCATGATGAAAGCCACTGGAGGGTTTTAAGCAGGGTACTAACACAATGATTATTTAGATCTTTTAAAGATTACTCCGGCTTCTCTGAGAAAAAGAGATTAGAGGTGAGGAAAACTGGAAAGAGAAAGATGTGCTAGGAGGCTTCTAGAATGGCACATTCTCTCTTCTAGAAGAGAGAACTGGGGGTTGGAATAAGGTCATGATAATAAAAATTGAGAGGAGACCATTTTCAGAGATATTTGCAGGTAGAATCAGAGTAACTGGTGATAGACGGAATGTGGGAAAGGGAAGCGTTTCCAGGGTCACTCCCAGATTTCTGCCATGAGCAATTGTATAAGAATACCTTTTATTGAAATAGGAAAATTTTGAGGAAAAGCAACTGGAAGCAAGCACTAAGGGAT
This sequence comes from Callorhinus ursinus, assembly GCF_003265705.2. Taxonomy (NCBI): domain Eukaryota; kingdom Metazoa; phylum Chordata; class Mammalia; order Carnivora; family Otariidae; genus Callorhinus; species Callorhinus ursinus. The sequence continues at coordinate 123,649,081 of NW_027397066.1, read as the reverse complement.
TACATTAAATTTGAGATTCTAGGAGACACTGCAAAGATAGTAAAACATCTAAATGCCCACATGAAGAATCCAGAAAAGATGGTTCAAATTCTCGAATGTGGGAGGAGATGAGATGCTGCCCACACATGGGTGTTGTCCTGTCACAGGAGTAGGGCTCCTTCCCTCCCTGGTAACAGGAAGTAAGGAGAACGCAAGTTATCAGTACAAACGAGCATGCAGATTTCATGAAGAGAGGCTGGGGGACCTGCTACCTGACGTTTCTTTTTTCCATGAAGTACAAGGCAAGGCCACTTATAAGAGGGTCTGAGCATGGGAAAAAGTTTGAATAGAGAGGAGAATGAAGGAAAGAATCCTCACAAACAGTGAGTAGGGCACTTCCTAGAGAAACATGAACATTCCTAGGCAGGCCTACAGGCCCTTTGAGGTAAGTAAACAGGAATCTTTGAAGACACCATCTGCCCTGTTGTGAGATTTTTCTCTAGCGACACAGGGAGCAGGTGAGCAGTGAGGTTCGTCCTGGGGAAGAGCATTTCCAGGAGATGTAAACGTTATCAGCATCACACTGCACAGGCAAGCCGTACGGAGGACGCTGACTGGGTGAGAGAAGACTTCTGAAGGGGAGAAAACAGACCTGAGCCCAAAATAGGGCATCGGAGTTCTTCAGGCAAAGAATAAGAGTAAAGAGGAGGGGAAAATGGCAACCTCAGGACACAGAACTGCAAGCAATCCTGGTGTCACTAACGCAGCTGAAGAAGCCGAAAATAAGCAGAGGAGGCTGAAGAGATCCAACGGGCTCCATTCACCATCACGGAGTAGGATGTAGGAAATGCCCCGTAAATGCTAGATATAGGCATTAATAACACGGACATATAAAGGCCTTTTAAAACGTGAGCCCTAAAACTCTCTACTGTGGAGGAAACATTGTGCTTCACAAAAGGACCAGGTCACAAAGATTACACATGAGCAATTTTAGGTCATTAAGTATGTCCTTCACTTGGAGAATTAATCTGATGCAATATCTGACTCCCAAGGTCTAACACTAGTGTAGGACAAGAATATATGGGATTTCTGTCTTACTGTTTGCAGGTTAAAAAGGAAATTTCCAGAATAAGGAGTAGTTCTGATACCACTATATCCAATTTTTTCATAAAATTTTTTATTAAAATTTTTTATTTAAAATTATCATTTTTTTTCTTTAAAAAATCTGGTTATGTAACTTCTGAACTGAACCTTAAACATTCTGTTTGAGAACAAAGTAACAGAATGGCGACTAAATCTTCAGTAAGGCAATGCTGATTGAGCAATGAGGATTGTTTTCTTCTTTTTCTCAAAATAGACTGGAGACTCCATGGAATCTCTCAGTTCCTTTTATAAATTTCACAGAAGTATTATATAATATTTATTAGTAATGAGTGTTACTAAAACGTTCTAACACCAAAATGTGATTCTTCTTCCCCAATGAAAAATGAATACCAAATCAAGGACTGCCCCTAAAACCCTAAAGGAAATTTCTGGTGATAACAGTACCTCAATTTGAAAGAGACAGCTGAAGTAATAACACGGACATAAGCTTTCAAATACAAGTACATTAGAAATTTGGTAATTTAGGGCGCCTGGGTGGCTCAGTCGGTTAAGCGACTGCCTTCGGCTCAGGTCATGATCCTGGAGTCCTGGGATCGAGTCCCGCATCGGGCTCCCTGCTCAGCAGGGAGTCTGCTTCTCCCTCTGACCCTCTTCCCTCTTGTGCTATCTCTCATTCTCTCTCTCTCAAATAAATAAATAAAATCTTTAAAAAAAAAAAAAAGAAATTTGGTAATTTAAAGAGAAAAAGAAAAAGCAAATATAGACTGTGATTTTAGAATCCACAAATAAGATTATATAACCATATTTTTCCCCATAAAATACTTGAACAAGCCACAAAAAGAAGTCATAAAAAGCCTTGACTAATGAGCCTTGGAAAGGGTTTTGGATAGTCTTGCTTAGAAACAGAATGCATCTACATGAACATAAAACATGTTCATTTATCAGCTGCTTTCGCCTTAGGGCAGGAGTCAGCCAACTTTTTCCTATAAAAGACTGGGTTGCAAATACTCAGCTCTGCCATTTGCACAAAAGCAGTTGCAAACAGTATGTAAGTGAACCAGAACAGCTAGATGCCAGCAAAATTGTATTTACAAATACAGGAGGCCAGGTGGGCTTAGGCCACAGCTGGCTAAACTCTGCCTGAGATAATCATCTCAAGTATCATGGCCAAAGAGGTTCTACTTACTCTTAACGGACTGTATGTATTTTTTTAAATATACATTTACCATATTTGCAGGGTACCAAAATTTGGGTGGAAAGGTTGAATGCTGGATGAGAGAATCACAGTTCAAGTAGCTGTCCAGTTGAAAGGAAGGATTCAAAGGCGGTACTGTCGAGTTTGGCCAGGATAAGCAATCCAGCGGGTTTCAACAATGAGAGGCAATTGTTCAAGTGTAAAACTATCTTAACAACAATTTATGTGAATTTAATAGCAGACTTTAATAAGGGCTTTAGTCCCTAAAAATGAGTTAACTGAAAGTTCAGCATGAGTCAAAGGAGTCATAAGAGGTCCTAAAAAAGAATGAACACATACATTGGCTATGTTCAAACCAAACAAGGCAATCATTCAACTGTGTCCCATAAGATCAGAACCTATCTCAATAGGATGGGTACTGCGGTTTAAGAGAGACAATTTCTAACTGGAGCGAAGCAGGAATGTGCCCAGAATGTTAAAACAGTTTAGAAGGAATAGGAAAACCAGAGGTATTCAATGGAATTGGGGAGGAAGAGACTATTCAGAGGGAACATGAAAGCTATCCATAAATATTTAAATAGATGCTGTAAGAAAGAAGAAAGAAATCATTCTGATTTGCTTAGAGAAGACAAAACCAGGTCTAATGGGGGAAGCTGTAGAGCAGATTCTCAGTTCGCTATCAAGAGGAGGTCAGTAAGACCTTCATGGAGCAGGCAAACCATGACCTCTAGCTCTTTTCACACCAACAAATACAATCTAGACAACTGATATCCAGGGATACTCTACCACAGAGGCCTGAATTGAGAAAGAGCTGGCCTAGGAGACCTCTGGGGTCTTACCCAGCTCTAGGATTCTAAGTGAGTTGGGAGAAGCAGAAATACAAGCTACATTTCATGTGATTGGCCAATCACAGAATCCATTAAAACTTCACAATTCAAAGTAAAAGAACAAAATTATTTTATAACAGTGTGGGGGATTAAAAGTTCTCCAACTAGTCAAGTCTGAAATCCCTTTTATTAGGTATCTGGAGGTAAGAACTTAAATGTCTAAAAAGAAAAGAGAAGAGAGGGTGGTATCTCTGCCTGTCTCTACCATTCAAGCAGTAGCTGAGAAATCTGTTGACAACGGAGAGCTGACCAGCAGAGAATCAGACTCTGCTTTGGAGAGGAACCTCTGCTGTTGCTTTAAGTTTCCCCATTTGAGATCGAAGGCTAAGTTCTGATTCTAAATCTAAAGAAAATGGGGCTTGGGGCTAGAAACCCATATTCAGTAAAAAGGCAAAACTACATCCTAAGAGATCTTTAGTAACAATGTTTTCAAGTCTCAGTCTAGATAAAACAGTGAATAAGTCCATGTAAGTACTAAACCATGCCTTTCTAATCACTCAGTACTAACAAGGATAGACGGAGTCTAATGGAACAGAAGGAATTATGTCTGTTCCCCATGGCCCTTGTTATTTTAAGCCTGGATTCCAAGTGTTCTTGACCCCAGAGGAATGTATAATCTGAGAGCAAAGGAGAATTTCCACTATTTTCTCCCATGACCTTCCAGATACTTCCTATTTCATTAGACTAAAGGAAAACTCTACTTTCCAACTCCAATATCGAGAATAACGGCAAAGAAACCATGCATCAAAGACATGTTTCTTACTTTTTTCTTGAAACAGAACCTCAAGAAAGGGTGCCAAGGAACTATTGTGTGTGTGTGTGTGTGTGTGTGTGTGTGTGTGTGTGTGTGTATGAACATAAGAAGTATTTTTCCCAAAATTGTCTCTCAGGAAAAAAAAAAGGAACTTAACCCTATATAAGAATTCTCACAGTCTCCTTAAGGAGACTTTCCATTATTTTGATCAACAAAGAACTGTTTGAGAATCTTAGTCTGAAAGGGCCCCAATCACACCTAGTTTCAGATGCTGCAGATTACAAAGAAGTCTGGGTTACAAAAACAGGAAGCTAAGAAATTTAAGAGATGTAGTTATTCTGGAGAAAACCTCAATTTATAAGTGTTTGGTGCTTTTGTAAAGATCACTTTAAAAGAAACAAGGTGGGTGATTAAGTCATAAAAACACATCTGTATTATAAAACCTGTAAAAGAGACTGTCCAAATCTGCTGCAAATCTGTAGCTTAAGATAAAATACCCAATGAAACCATCAGAAAGAGATTTTTTTAAAGGTGCCATATCTCAACTCCAACAAACGGGGCCATGAAATACTCTGGATAGCTGTACTGAAAAATTCAGAGCGTGTCAGTGATAAACATCCTAACATAAAAGCGGTCGAGACTTGGAATAACTTTTTTATTAAATAAGTGGGGAAAAAATCTAAAGTATACATCAATAATTTGATTTTAGGGATGCTTGGGTGGCTCAGTCGGTTAAGCGTCTACCTTCGGCTCAGGTCATGACCTCAGGGTTCTGGGATAGAGCCCCACATCGGGCTCACCGCTCCTGCGTCTCCCCTCCCCGCTCATGAGCATGCATGCTCTCTCTCTCTCTCTCTCTCTGACAAATAAATAAAATCTTTAAAAATTTGATTTTAAAATACAGCCACATATTTTTTAATGGACACACTTATAGGTATGCATATATATGTCTACTATATAATCACATGCTTAAGGCATGTGTGTCCATTCAAGCCATCCCAAAACATTTTTTGTTTAATCTTCTCATAGGAAAATGGTGTTGCCATATAATCAGGCATAACATTATAGGTAGTGCATATCTGCCCTTTGCGATACATAACACTTAAAACACCTTTCCTATGTTTGAGAATTCTCCTACCAAAGGAGGCACAGCCCACCTTCCACTATAAAAGCTGGGAATGACAAACACTTGTTTTCCCAGCCCCCTTGTAGTGAGGTCGTGGGACCTGGCCAGAGTTCCACTAATGAGATGGTGGGTTTCCAGAAGGAGCAGTTCCACAACCACCAGCAGGGGCAGAGGTGCTCCTGGGACATGCCCTGTTATGTACACCCTGAAGCAATGGTGGTGACGGTCTTCTCCAAGCCCAGCTCTGCAAGTGCAACTCTGGGCATCATTCTAGTTCCCAGAACCAGATAAAGATCCCGCAAACTACCAAGTATTCTTTTTTTTTTTTTTAAGATAGTATTTATTTGTCAGATAGAGAGTGAGAGAGAGAGAGAGAGAGAGACAGAGTGTGCGAGTGCACAAGCAGGGGGAGTAGCAGGCAGAGGGAGAAGCAGGCTTCCCGCTGAGCAGGGAGCCCGTTGTGGGACTCAATCCCAGGACCCTGGGATCATGACCTGAGCCGAGGCAGACGCTTAACTGACTGAGCCACCCAGGTGCCCTACCAAGTACTCTTTAAATAAATTCCCTTTCTGTTCAGAATACTTAGGCCTTGCAACTGAGAATCTAGACTAACATAGGATTCACATTTTTTTTAACTGCAGAACTTTCACCAGTCTTGTCAAAATGCTTTCAGTACTGTCCATCTCAATTCCTAAAGTTTTTTCTCCTGATTAAACCAGATCGTTTTTCATGAATTAGATTACTCCCCAGTCACACTCATCCTTTGCAATCTTTTTCTCCATCTAGCCAGGATCTCCCTGGACTGTGCCTTCCCCCATCAACCTAGACTTGGGTCCTAATAGGAAAATTAAAATGCACAATAAAGCTATTTTTCTAATACCTAAAATAATGAGGGAAAGAAGTCAAAAGACTGTGATGCTGAGAAGAAATGAAAACATCTAATTGGTCGTGCTAACAGAGCCCTGCCACAGTGACAAGTAAGTTCTCTCATTTGGGCTCGGTCCTAACCAGTTCTGGTTTTACACCAGAGAAAACACAATTCTCTTTTTTTACCTGAGTATTCCCAACTTTAAAAAAAGGAATAATGCTTGCTCTCTCTACCTACTTTACACAATTAAGGGGAAAAAAAAAAAAAGGAAGGGAATGCCACACTAGAAGCAATTTTAACTTCCAAATAAATCCCTGGATGTTATTTTATTTGTGAGCACAGCTCACAGCTACGCTAATCCTTCTGGTGGAAAAAATTAATGTAAAAACAAAATTAAATTTTAGAGCAGTGATAGCTCAAACTTACCAACTCAAAACCAGTGAGAATCTTAACGAACCCATATACAGAGGTCTAACTGGGACATAGGTACAGAGGTGCTGTAAATTAATTCTATAGAGTTTATACCTGAAAATTAAGAGCCAATTAATGTGAAATAGTTTCTTGAATGTCTGATTCTTTTACCCCACAGCAGTACTATTTAACAAGCTAAAAATTATAATTAGTAAAATATACATTCTAATTTCACCAGATCAGTCACCACACCTTTGCTTTCTTCTGAAAGTCCAAGAATAAAAGGTTCCTAGAGTTTTTGTCAACTTTCAATCCTAAACTCTGAACAGAGCCTAACAAAACCAGAGGATTTGAACTGAAGTTCTGACAATTTCTTCACTCTGGCTTAATTCCCTGAATATTTGGCCATAATCTGGCTCTCAAAAAAAAAAAAAAAAAAAGTTAAGCCACTGAAACACAAAAGTTTAAGCTTCCCTTAATGTCTCTTTTCTACAAACAAATATCTTAGCCTTTATTTGAAGGGGGAGAAAAAGGAAGCCTTGCATCAATTTTGAAGGCCATTTGTTAAAGGTATCAATTTTACTCCAATTGTTTAAATCAGATAGACTCTACCAAAAAAGATTGTTTTTTATTATTCTTGGGAAAAACCTAGAATCTTCAAACAAATATTAGGTGTATTAGGAATAAGTTAACCTAATAAGGACATTAAATAAGAGATTTAACTTTGATCTTCTTTTCCTCTGTGCATGAGGGAAAATAAGGATCTAGCTTCTATTTTTTTTTTAATAAATACCCAGGCGGAACAATAAGAGAAGGAATAAAACCCCACAAAAGTGAGGGAAAGAGGAGCTTGACAGAAAGCTGCAAAAGTATCATGAGAGAATTCGAAATTTTATTTTTTAGCTTTAAATAAAATATTTTCATTTCTGAAGTGAACGGTGTAAGTCGGAGGCATAGTTACTAGTGGAACCTGATAAATCAGGCCATAAATGGTTGTATGAAGAAACTATGAGAGAGACAGAGAGAAGGGGGTGGTGGGGAGACCTGTTCAGAAAAGAACACCTATCCCTTTGGTCAATGGCAAAGAGACTAATCTCCAGCCCTTCTGTGCCTGGGCTATCTGAGTGGCCGAGAGAGAAAAGGAGGGTGCGAGGCAAAAAGGCCCTCATTCTCCACTCCGCAGCCAGCAGCTGAGCACTTCATCCCGATAAGGACCTAACTCCTCACTGCATCCTCAGGTGCTAGAACACCGTCCAGCTCCTAACAGGCATTCAAAAATACTTATTTTATGAATGAGGTAGGATTCTCCTACAAATTTAGATGCCATAAAGAGTAGAATTTCTAGGGGCGCCTGGGTGGCTCAGTCGGTTAAGCTTCCGCCTTCGGCTCAGGTCATGATCCCAGGGTCCTGGGATGGAGCTCTGTATCAGGCTCCCTGCTCAGCGGGAAGTCTGCTTCTCCCTCTCCCACTCCCCCTGCTTGTGTTCCCTCTCTCGCTGTGTCTCTCTGTCAAATAAATAAATAAAATCTTTAAAATAAATAAGTAAATAAATATATTTTTTAAAAAAAGAATAGAGTTTCTACAAAAATTCAACATTCCCTGCTAATGGTGACAACAGTAACATGAATGCCTATTCATGAAAGCTGAGGCTCCTGTATACATTATCTTCATTCAAAACAGTCTGTTTCTGTATTACACCGGATCCTCTAAGAAGTAGACACCACAAGATTAGAAATGCCAGAAATGTATTAGGGGAAACATTTGTGAGAGAACATGGGGAGGGAGCCCGGGAGGCTAGAAGAGCTGCCAGTGATGCGGGTCTGACCCCAAGGGAAGGAGACAGGCAGGGAAGGATGGTTGGAAGGTTGGGTGGACACGTGTTAGATGGCAGGGCAGTTCTAGGGAAAGTTCAGCGAGGCCATCGGGGATTCCTTGAGCCAAGGCTGCCTGTCAGAGGACTGCAGAGTCCTCAAGAATGAGCTGCTTTAGTACCCCTGCTGTCTCGGTCACTGGCTGGGGGCAGCCTGTGGGAGGCATGGCCTTCACTCTAATGCAGTGATGGAACCATACAGCAGCTGGGCCCAATGGTCCATTCCACTCCCTGTGGTGGGAGATCTGAGAGATGCTTGTCTGCCCCTGTCCCCAAAGTCCATATTCTTTCCACTACACTATCATGGCCACTGGTATACCCCTGGGCCTCTAGTAATCACCACCATCACTGAAGTTCTGTATTTCATTCAAGCTAACATGCCACTAATAATAAGACACTCCAGGGGCACCTGGGTGGCTCAGTCAGTTAAGTATCCAACTCTTGATTTTGGCTCAGGTCATGATCTCAGGGTTGTGAAGTCGAGCCCCATGTCAGGCTCCGTGTTGGACATGGTGTCTGCTTAAGATTCTCTCTCTCCTTTACCCTCTGCACCTCCCCCTACTCACAAGCACTTTCTCTCTCTCAAAAAATAAAATATAATAATAATACTTCACCCTATCATATACTATTATGGAAAAAATACTGCAAATGAAATCTTGATTAAAACTTAATACTTAGAACTTATACATTTATTGAAAAAGCTCTTTGGCAGATTTTTATCACGTATCCCTTTCATGCATATATAAAAGAAAAAACAAAACATATTTAAGATATTTCTAAAACTTCTTCAGAGTCCAGCTCTTCTGAATCACTTTTCATCTCAGTCACCAGTATCAAGTTTTGCCCACACATTTTTTCTCCTCTGTGCCATTAAGAATATTGGAGATGCATTATTTCTTTAAGGGGTGCTCCACTATGGTACCCAGGATCTTCTTCCAAGGTGATGGCACCCACTCTTTAGGTATTTACCAATGCTGGCACTTCTTTGACATAACTAGAAGGCCTCAATGGCAGGTTTTCAGATATCCACCATATTTCTTCCTTAAGTGGCCAAGTGGTTTGTTGACTGAAATGTTGGGGGGCTACACATGTCCAAACAGGCCAGGAGAAATAACAAAATTCACATTTATTCAAGACTGCCACCTTGTAGATGGCAGCTATAAGGATACATTTCCATTTCACCCAGGTTCAAAGGTGGAGGAAAGGTTGGTAAATCTTACAAGGGGCTAAAGGCAAAGAATAATGTCCTTAGGCTCCCAGGAGATAGGAGATTCTCTTTTCATCACTGTCACCAACTTATTCTGTGAAGTGATGTGGATCAAATCACTCTACCTCACTGAGTTCCAGTTTCCCTCTTCTTCTTTCAGTAAGTAAAAGTGTTAAAAGTTTCCCTAAGTTCTCTCTCAGTTCTTTGTTTTAGGAGCCAAGGCCATACCATTGAGTACTTCATAACTGGATCTGACAAAAATATTTTTCTCATGAAACTGTAGATTCAGCTGAACTTAATTCCCACTAATGGAACCACTCCTCTACATTAGACAATGAAACGAGTGGGCTGGTCACATTCTGGTGTCTGTTGTTGGTGTGTGGGGGGGGGGGTTGAGGGGGAGTCCATGTGTGTCCTCTTTGCTCTTTCATGTCAGTAGTAACTGGTTTATCAGAAGAGCTGATTCCTCAGAAGCAGAGAACAAGCCCAAGGACATGAAATATAGGAAATATAAGTTTCAATAGGGAAGTAGAATCTGATGATGACAAGGCTTCAAGACCACAGATGACTATGAGTCACCAAAGAGAGGACACTGAGTCATGAGCAAGGCCTTCCACGGAAGGGGGTCCACCAAGGAGCCCAATCCTCTTACCTAACACACCCTCACTCACTTTAGGATTCTGACTTGAGTCAGTCTGGACTGTAACCTCTATAGGATTCTAGGTAGGTAGAAATCCAACTTGCAAAAGCTATCTCCCTAGGAAACAGGTTTCACAATGACATCTGCATCTGACTAAATTATAGTGAGTTTACAAGAGGAAAAAGGGATTTATATGAAAAAAAAAAATGTCAAATTGTAAGGGTCAGTTCCAAGGAGAAAAATTCTTCATAAAGTTAGGTTATTTGACAACTTTTAAGCTAATCTGAGAAATGTTTTCACAAATAAGTTCAAGATGGATTTTTCCCCATCTGAATACGCTTTCCAACAGAACTTCACACACACAAAAATGTCACTTTAACTATAAAATAACGGATTAAAACGGGTTTGATATACCATATAAAATACAATATTTATAATAAGATGAAATTAAAGGCACAATCTTTCCAATGGCATATGATGCCTTAGGTATTTATCACATTACAAGAACCCATAAGTAATGCTACACATAAATTAAGTAACACTAAAGTTCCTAACAGCAGAAACCTGTTCTATGAAAATAAACAAACTAGATATAGTTCAAAATCCTTTGGAAGTGACACATGAAAGCTTAGGTTTTTAAAGTCTATTTTAACCTCCTGGTAAACAGAAAGTCATCAAAAAGCAATTTACAGTATTTCCAACTTTCAGACAGCTCTAGCTCCAAGGTTAGGAATGCCAGCAGAGACTTCACCGGCACCCTAGGCCAGTGTTTCCAGTGTAAGCATGCTTCACAATAACCTGGAGGGCTTATTAAAACACACACTGAGGGGCCGCACCCCAGAGTTCCCAATTCAGTAGGCCTAGGGTAAGGCCCAAGAGTTAGCATTTCTAGCTTGTTCCCAGGTGATGCTGATGCTGCTGGACCAGAGACCAAGCCTTGTGAACCACTGCCCTAGAGTGTACTAAAGAAAGAACAGCATGAAAATTTCTCCCAAAAGGTAAAAGATATTTATTTCATTTAAACCAACATATGTCATTTTAACAATATCGTGACATATTTTTGAAAGAAAAAAAAAAGGAAGTTTGGAGCAAAATTCTGTATCAAAAACCCCAAAAGATACAGAAGTCACTTAATCACATCATTCTGTAAGATACGTGAAACAATGATAGAACAACGAGAAAGGAGTGAAGCAAATAGGCAAGTGTTGAGGAAACACGCCATTGTGTCTTGACTGGAACCACCTAAATGATTAATGAAAACCTTTGGTACTGAAAAGCCCAGAGCCTTCTTTACTGGGGCATAAGCTCAGAGCAAATCACCCAGAAAGTATTCCCTACCCTGGTGTTTTCACAAGAGTGAAATCTGTGGTGGAGAAAAATATGGAAGAGGAGAAAAAAAAGGAGGAGGAGGAGGTCTCAACAGCCTAAAGAGTATGTAAAAGAACTGATTAAAATAGATTTGATATACCATAAAAAAATACAATAAAAATAAGATGAAACTAAAGGCACAATCTTCCCAATGGCAGGTAATACCTTAGATACTTATCACCTTTCAAGAACTCATAAGTAATGCTAAAGACAAATTCAGTAACACAAAAATTCCTAATGGCAAACAGGGTCATCTTGCTCAAGGAGGCAACGGGATGCAGCTGGTGCATAAGACACTGTTGGCACTTCACTCTTCTTGGCAGCCCAGCAGGCCCCCAGCCCCCTCGGGACGAGAGGCAAGTGCCTTTTGTGCACCATCTGGCAAGCTCCACCTTCTGTCTCCAGGCACCCCCTCTTCCCTGAAGATTTCCTCAACCCCTGGGCCTTACACAACTGTCCTAATTTTCCATAAGCCTCAGAAACTGAGCAGTCGTGTTCGGGAAAAGGATGGAAACAAAAAAGTTATGATCAAAGAACACATGCAGAGAAATAAATACAATATGGGGGCTTTTAGAAGAGCATCATAAATGATGCAGCACTATTTTAAAAGTCCTTAAATTCTTGGACAGCTGCCCACCTCAGATAAGTACGCCATGTCCTGCCACACCAGAGAGAACATCTCGAGCATTCTGGCCGTGAAACATCACGCAGTACTCTCCTTGGAGAACATGCACAGAAGTGAGCTCAGCAATTCTGGCCACAAACAGTACCCAGCTCCCCAACTTGAGTTACTCACTTTCACAGTCAAGGCTAGCAAAATTATCAGTAAAAACTACTCACTTGAAAACACTACCCTGAAAAAGTCAATATTGGCTTTTTAAAGGGCATGACACATCCATTCACAGAAATCCATTCCAGACTTACATGCAGGGGCTGGGGGGAAACACTCTGACTTCCAGACTGGCCTTCTTTCCAGTTCCCTCCCCAACAAAATTGGCTTTAATAGCCACAGAGCCAAACACTGGTGGGAACTATGCAAACAGATCCCTCCCTCTTTCCCAAATTCTATCAGTTTTCCCACAGAGAAGAAACTAGTGCTTCACTTCTGTCTTTCCTTACTTGGATAACTCCGATTCATCTGTCAACTCAGGTCTGAAATTATGTCTGCAACATGCCTTCCTCGAATTCCCCCAATAACTCTGTTACCCCCAAGCATGCATTGGGCAGTCTTTCCCAACGGACAGCTAACTTCGTGAAGGTAGGAACTACGCCTTTGTCTTTAAAGCCCTTGGCACAGTGTTTGGCATGTAGTAGACACACATGGTATTTGTTGAACTATTTATATCTAAGCCTATTGAGGGATACAGCTCAGTCATGTGTGTGTGTCCACACACACACACACACATACACACACACCCTTAGTGGCTCAAAACCAATAAAGAAGAACTTGTTCCTTATTGTTGAGCTTCCAATCTGATGACCTTATTCCTAAAGCCAAGCATCCTATTTTAACATTTATTTAAGAAATGGAAAGCTTTTTAAAAGTTTTTTGACATTGGTCCTTCCCTTCTAAAAACAGATTAGATTTAAAATATTTTTTCACATTTTAATGACTCAGTCTTAATTATGAATATCTAATTATCATGGTACAACATCATTTAATTAAGGACTTCAGAAAACACTAATTGTTTTTGTTGTTTGTTTTTTTTTTAAGTAGGCTCCAGGCCCAGCATGGAACCCAGCGTGGGTCTTGAACTCATGACCCCCAAGATCAAGACCCCGGCTGAGATCAAGGGTCAGACGCCTAACCGACTGAACCACCCAGGCACCCCTGATTGCTTTTAAAGATTAAGTGACCAGTAAGATTTTGTTAAATTCTTAGAGCCAATTTTAGACTATTCTACCACTATTTTACAGCTGTCATTTTGCATTCCTTTTTTAATATGTGGCTCTGTACTGCTGATGTGTAATAACTTTTTTAATATGTGTTTAATGTAGGTTTTTCACTATGTCACATAAAGATGACAATGAAGTACTTTAATGATAATACTGATAACCAAGTATTCTTTTTATTTTTTTTAAGTAGCCTCCACATCCAGCATGGAACCCAGCGTGGAGCTTGAACTCATGACCCCGAGATCAAGACCCGAGCTGAGATCAAGGGTCAGACACCTAACTGACTGAGCCACCCAGGCACCCCAACGTGTAATAATTTTAAGTAAAACAAGAGTTCTTAAAAGTTCCCGCAATGCACTGGCTCCCACTTTAGCTACTTAAAGACTTTCTCCATCTCTTTGTCATACAAAGGCCCTCCTCTGGTGTCTCTGCTCCACAAACTCCATCTCAAATACAACTTCTTCCACAAAGTTCTTCCTGACAAGCACAGACTTAGCTGCTCCCCACTTCACGCAACCCCAACTATTCCTGTATTATCACACTTAGTAGAATAGATTCTTTTAAGATTTAAGAGAATAAAAAAAATAATAAAAATTTAAAATTTTTTTTAAATTTTTAAAGATTTATTTAAGAGAGAGAGCGAGCATGGGAGGAAGGGAGGGGCAGAGGGAGAGAGAGTCTTAAGCAGACTCTGCTCTGAGTGCCGAGCCTGATGCAGGGCTCAATCTCATGACCCTGGGATCACGATCTGAGCAGAAACCAAGAGTCGTTGGACGTTTAACTGATTGAACCACCCAGGTGCCCCTTAGTAGAAGAGATTTTAATTCACTTTTTACCAGCTATTCTCCAGGGCCACACTGAGCACTTCCTGACAGAGTTATCTTTTCTTATTCAAAAGTTTAAGGCTAGTGTCTAACAAAGCATCAAAGTTTTCTTTATTAAGTGTTCAAAGCTATTTAAAACAAAGGTAGCCATTATTCTATGCGGTTTTTATGGTTAAAAAAGGTGACCCCTGATGATCAAGATTAGACAGAAACACCAAAAGAACATCAATATGGGTTAAATACCAAACTTTTTTGCTTTTATTATTTTGTTGTTATAACTCATAACTGAGGAAGTAGTACTATTTTAAAGGTCTTTTAAAGTGAACAGAAAAGTATCAGGAATTCTTATCAAGGGGAAAAAGGAGGAAGAAAAACCTACAGATTAAAAAAGACTTAGAAACTTATCAATCAAGGGGCACCTGGGTGGCTCAGTTGGTTAAATGTCTGCCATTGGCTCCAGTCATGATCCCAGGCTCCTAGGATCGAGCCCTGCGCCAGGCTTCGTGCTCAGTGGGGAGTCTCCTTCTTCCTCTCCCTCTGCTCTTCCCCCCTCCCATACTGATTCTCTCTCTCTCAAATAAATAAAATCTTTAAAAAAAAGGAAGGAAGGAAGGTCGATCAAATGCAACGTGTTTGGATGCAGATTCAAACAAACCAACTGTTATGGCAGGATGTAAATGAATATCAGAAAAATCTGAATACAGCTTAATTCTCTGTAATATTAAGAAATTAACTGCTTGTCTTTAAGTGTGTCGAGGATACCATGGATCAAAAAGAGAGTTACCTTTTAGAGCTCTGTAGTAGGGTATTTATGGATGAAACGATACGATAATGGGCTTTCCGTCAAACTGACTGGGGCAGGGAGTGAGACGTACAGGAGAAACAAGATTGGTTGTGTGGCAACCAACTGAAGCTGAACATTGAGTACACGTAGTTTAATTACATTTTTCTCTCTGCTTTTCATACATGCTCAAAATTTTCCAAACTAAAAAGCCTAAGGGAAAAAAAAAGTATTAGGTGTCCTTTTGATTCTATGGTTGGTCACAGCTGCTCCCTCCCACTCCCACCCCAATCTGCTTTCCGGCATTGAACAGTTTCCTGCTATGCAGCAAGAGTTGCTGTTCCCCCAAATGGGTGGTAACATACTGCCCCATCCCTCCCTGAGGTTCATGACCTTGTGCAGACATCCTATTCCTACTTCTACCCTGTACTGGAAACCCAGCCCCACCATCCTCACCCTATCTAAAAGACCCTATCCACCCCTATCACAGCTAAAGATTAAGTCAAGATGCCAGCTAATAAAAGCTGTGAGGACCATGCTATCTGTGTCAGACAGCCAAGACCACATTCATTTTTTGACCTGGTCAATTCATCTCAAGGAACATGAGATGAAAATAGAACATCAAGACAGGAAGTAGTCACATTGTATTTCAGTGGAGCTAAAACCAGGCACCAGGCTGCGTAGAACCCTCTTCCCCTAAATGCCAGGATGCCTCACACAGTTCTTCCCCTAAATGCCGGGATGCCTCACACAGTTCTCGGCAGTAAAGGCCTCCCCTCAGCACCCTAGATAAAATAGCACCTCGCCCCACTCCCCGACTCTGGCTACTAACCCTGCTTTATTTCATTTTGTAGGACTTACTACTGCCTGACCTATATTACATGTTTATCACTCCCCTTCCCAGAATGCAACTTCCATGAGGGACCTTGCTCGGTTTGCCTCTAGGTCCTCAGATTCTAAACAGTAACTGGAACATACAGGCAGATCAAATGTATATCTGCCGAATGCTCAGGATCCCAGAAGTACAAGCAAATATCATGGAGGGCTGAGAACAAAAAAGTTGATCCTATGCACATAAACTAAGAACATACCCACACCCACTTTGTGTTGTAGACAGGTAATGTCACAGCACTATTTTTATCCACTATCACATTTAGACTTTCCTAAACTGCTGAAAAATCAGTGATTCGGGATCACACAAAGAATCGTTGAATATGTCACAGTTTGCACCACAAAAACCTAACGTGACCACAGTACCTTCACCTGCCCTCTCCAGTATTTACAATATATACAAATTAGCTCAGGAAATAGGGCACAGTGCAAATTATATTGGGGCCTTTAAAGGCCATATGTCCCCGTCACCTTTAAATAAAAATCAGTGCCCTCCCACTCCTTCTTCCTCTACCACAACTCCGCCAGACAGAAATCCCACCGCCGCCACCACCCACGAGATTAATTAGAGCAACATCTAGGAAGCTGGCCAAAATGGTGGGTGTTTCAGAGAGGCTGGTTCTGGCTCTAGCTCTCAGCTGCTGTGTGATCTTGGGCAAGGTACTATCCCTCAGTTTCCTCAATGGCAAAACAGGGGGCAATAACAGAATCTGTATCATTGGACTGACTTGAGGATTAAATGAAATATTAGGTTAATAGCTTAAACCAGTACCAGTCCGAGTAAAGGCTAACTATCTCAGCTATCCCAATCAGTATTATTATTACAACCACAAATAAACTGACTTGTACACCTATACATTAACGTAATTCCAGCTAGTACTCATTCTTAAGGACACAGGAAAAAAAAGTTTGTCATTTTCTTAAAGTCTGTAAAAATCAGTGTGAATAGATAGTATATAATAATCTGGGGGCAATTCTACTGTAAATCTTTACTGAATGAGTAAGTAACAGACTTTAGGAGGGACGCTTTTAAGAAAGGTAAGAAAATATGATTCAACACCCTCAAAATCCATTGCTGAGTGTTTGTTAAATAAAAATCATCCCCTCAATGCACTCAGCATAGTGTCAGGCATGTGGAGAGCAGCTATTATGATTACTGTTGTGATCACAAATCTCAAGGCAAAGTGGGATTCTGAAGACCCAAAATTCTCTCCCTTCACACAACCTAAAAATCTACCAAAGTACGAGTCAGGCTCTAACATTGCTCTGCTGTCCCTCTGCCTCTACGTAAGTTTTTCTGCCTTCATCTTCTGGGTACGTTAATGTTCTGTCTGAGACTCAATTTAAAGGAAAGTGCTCCGCTGCTGACAAAAATCTAGAAAGCACTGCTATAGTCCGACCACTATTTTATGGATAAAGAAACGGGGCCCTGGTCTAGAGGTCAGGCAACTTGTCCAAGATCTTACTGTGGTCAGCACCACTGTGAAACTAGAAATCCAGGCTCCTGAAACCTCAAACTCCCCTGAAATCCCTCCAGGGCTCTTTCCACTACCAAGCGTTACTTCATCTGCAGATAAATGTATCAAAACTTCTACCAGAGGGGCGCCTGGATGGCTCAGTCAACTTGATTTCAGCTCAGGTCATGATCGCAGGGTCCTGGGACTGAGCCCTGCATCGTCATCGTGGAGCATCGGGCTCCACACTCTGCAGGGAGTCTGTTTCCCCCCTCTGCCCCGCCCCCCGCTCTCTCTCTCAAATAAATAAAATCTTAAAGAAGAAAAAAGAAAAAAAAACTTCTACCAGAACCAGCTTCTAAACCCAGATTTTCCCTGCTTAAAGTTGAATATACTAGTTTACATCCCACAACTCACCATAATTTCTCTCTGTTCTTCCAGATTCTTCAAAAAATTAGAAAATTCGCGTAAGGAAGCATCTACAAAGAGAAAGTTATGATTATTTGGTGGCCAAAGCAAAGGAAGGCAAACCATAAACCTCACCTTTACATACCTATGCAGCGTTCATCATCAGTCTCTGCATCACCGATAAATTCAAATTTAAAGTCTCTGAGTGAATGTGCAAACTTCCGCTGGGCTGCTGAAAGACCTAGGAAGAAAAATTTAATGGTTACCTGGGGTTTTAAGTCCAGGTTTAGAAGAAATGTATTCCTCCTAAGGTCGCCAGTGCTTAAATTCTCCACCCAATCTACGAGGAGGCACAACCCAACTCCTTTGCCAAGGGGCCCATTGTCCTCAACCTGGCACGCTCTGGGATGCTTCTGTCTTCGCTTCTACACTCTAGCACAGAACAGGTGCTGAAGAAATGTTTACTCCCTCCCTAGCCTCAGAGATGTGACTGCTCCACATTGTTCCCATTCTCCAAAGCGCTTTCCCTGTCTCTGAGCACTCAGGTCAGAACTTGCCCAATTCAAAAGTTCACGCTATGATTAGGAACACACACACCTGATGGCTTCTCCCAGGGCTGGATGAGAACTGGCTGGATGCCAAGGTTTCAAATCTAAAAGTATCAAAGCTCAAAGTCAGCCAGTCAGAAGCCCTTAACTGACTGGCAAACTCCAGCCAGATAGAAACCCAGATGAATCAAAGAGTTTTCATAGAAGACAGAAGCATGGAGGTAACTAAAGGCCAAGCTTAAATGGTAGAAAGAATTTATTCTACAAAAGACCTATAGGTTCTCATTTTTTTTTAACTGGGGATTAATAGAAAATAGCAGAAAATTACATTGCAGTTTCATTTACCATAACCAAGATATAGAAGCAGCCTTACTATCTATCAATAAATGAGCGGATAAAGAAGATGTGGTTTATATATATACAATGGACTATTACTCAGCCATAAAAAGGAATGAAATCTTGCCATTTGCAACAACATAGAGGGAACCAGAGGGCATTATGTTAAGTGAAATAAGTCAGAGAAAGACAAATACCACACTATTTCATTTATATGTGGAAAATAAAAAAC
This sequence comes from Callorhinus ursinus, assembly GCF_003265705.2. Taxonomy (NCBI): domain Eukaryota; kingdom Metazoa; phylum Chordata; class Mammalia; order Carnivora; family Otariidae; genus Callorhinus; species Callorhinus ursinus. The sequence continues at coordinate 123,630,301 of NW_027397066.1, read as the reverse complement.
AAATCAAACAAAAAGCAAAACAGAAAAAGACTCATAGATACAGAGAACAAACTAGTCACCCAAAGAGGGGGTGATGAATGAAATAGTGAAGGGAACTGAGAGGTGCAATCTTCCAATTATAAAATAAATAAGACATAAGTATAGCATAAAGAATATAGTCAATAATATTGTAATAACTTTGTACGGTGACAGATGGTAAGTAGACTTACTGTAGCAATCATATCATAATGTATATAAATATTGAATCACTATGTTGATACTAATACAATTATTCCTCAATAAAAAAATTAATGAGAAGTACATACAAATATAGAAAGGAAAAGAACTTAACAATGGAAAATCCTACTTCTAAAATAGGGTAACATTTGTTTTATGGGCCATGGGCCATGCTAGGTGATTTTTTTTTTATCTCATTCAATACTCATATATAAAATAAAGATTATCTTCATTTTACAATGGGGTGCTAAAGCTCAGAGATGTGAAATAATTTACACGAAGTTGCACAGTTACTACAAAAGTAAAGGCTTGATTCTATTCCAGCGCTATCTGCACAAAGCCATGCCCTGACCAGGATACAATCCTGCCACTGGTCTAAAGCACTTTATAAGAAGCTGTTCACTGACTCCTGTAGTCCTTACACTTCCTGTCTCAGTACCGTGAATACTGAGATTGTGTTAAAGTTTCATGTCAAGCAAATTGAAAAGTTGAAAAAAAAATAAAATGCAATCCCTAACTGCTGGTCAGAGTACTCATGGAAACAATAAATATCAACAAGAAAGGGAAGTCAACAATGTAAAAAAACTGAGGGCTGTTTTTAATGAGATAGTAGAAGCAATTTTCTCTTTTTTATTTTAGTCATTGACTAAACAAGGAATGAAAGCAAAAGATTCTTATTTTTACATTAGAAGATGCTACTTGATTTTTTTTTTCTTTTGCCAACTCTTTATATCCAATCATTAAGTACAAAGGCTCCCCAATGACCTCCTGGACAAGCTGCTTTCTCTCACTTCTCAAACTTTCTAGTCATGCTCATCAGCTCTTTCAGCTACTGTCACACCTTGGTTTTGTTTCTTAATTTTTCTCTTAAAGGACAGTATTTTTTATTTTTTTTAAGATTTTATTCATTTATTTGTCAGAGAGAGAGCACGGGCAGAGGGAGAAGCAGGCTCCCCGCTGAGCAGGGAGCCCAATGCAGATGCGCAACTCGATCCCAGGACCCTGGGATCACGACCTGAGCCGAAGGCAGACGCTCAACCGACTGAGCCACCCAGGCGTCCCAGAGGGCTGTATTTTTTAGAACAATTTTAGATTCCCAGCAACATTGGGCAGAAGGCACAAAGACCCGCTGCCCACACACATGCATAACTTCCCCTATTATCAACATCCCCTCGCTATCATGGTTTTTGAAATTTCATTCTTCCTCTAACTCATGTTTAGCTTGCTCTTCTCAAATCCTTTTTCTCATTAAAATAAAGAAGAGAGTGAAAGACATAAATGTGAAAGGCTAGATCACAACACTTTTAGAGGATAATACAGGACTGTAATTTCTTACCGTTGGCGTATGGAACAAAAGAACACACCGGAACGTAAATTGTGATGGACTACAAACATGGTGACAATTCTCCACCCCTCCTTGTAGGCACCTCTCTTTGATGGGACTCTGCAGCTCCTCCAGCAACTGGGGGAGTCTATCCTCCCACCCCTTAAATCTAGCTGGTGTTATGGCCCACAGGATGTAGTGAAAGTGACACTGTGCTAATTGAGAGCCTCCATCTCACGACACTTTGTACACCTCTGCTCAACTCTCTTGGAACACTCTGCCTTCCATGTGAACAAGCCCCAGCTAGCTTGCTGGTTGGTTAAAGACTTGTGGTCCAGTCCTCCCATTTACTGGCCCATCGGTCAGACAGCCAACCCACAGAAGCAGAGCTTTCCTGCCCTCCATGCAGGAGCTAATGCAGACAAGCGGGGTCTAGACTGAAATAAATGTCTGCTGTTTAACCCACTAGGTTTGGGGATGATTTGCTACAAAGCAATAGATAAATTAATATAGAAAATTAATGGAATTTCACTGTGTTAAACTTTAAAAATTTTTAAGACATAAAAAGAGTGAAGATAAGCACATACCCAGGAGGCACAAATAACAGCTATAAGTCGAGGCAGAAATTCCAGTAAAAAATTGAACAAAACACTTAAATAGGCCCTTCACAAAAGGAACTAAAAAAAATCTAAATGGCCTATAACCACATGAAAAAGGTGGTCAAATTCATTAGTGGTAATAAGTGAAAATGAAAATCTCAACATACCTCAATCATTCACCACACTGGGAAAAATTAGTCTGGCAAGCCCAGGTGTTTGTGTAATTCTGTATGTGGAGCAATAGAAATCCTCATATACTGCTGGTTAAGAGGAAAAATTGGGATACTTACTTTTTACTTACTTTGGCATTTTCTAGTAAATTTGATGATATCCTACAACCCAGAAATTGTCCTTCTAAGTAAATTCCCAAAATAAACTCTAAACACATGTGCACTTGTAAACATGTACTAAAAAATCCATAACAGAACAATCACAAAAATAGCCAAACACTATTGGTATTAGAAAAACCAATACCAATCAATCATAGAACTGAAAATTATATTACATTCATACACTATAGGGTAAAAATAACTATAAATTCACATGTCAACACAGATGAATCTCACAACTTGGACAGAAAGAAGCAAGTCACACACACAAAATACACACAGTATGGTTCTCTCATACCAAGTTCAAAACAAGCTACACTATATTTTGGGTTGCATATATAGGTCACAAAATTAAAGAAAAGCAAGTGAATCGTTACCTCAAAAGTCACAGAGTGTTTGCCACTGGGGGCTGAGGACAGCAAGACAGACAGAAAATGAAAGGGATTAAAGGTATTTTAGTTCATAACCTAGTGGTGAGTCTGTAGATACTTGCTTTATGGTTCCTATTTACCATGTACATTTGTTTTGTATGCCTCTGTATTTTGGCCATAAATTCACAACTAAAAAATAAAATTTTTTAAACCACAGAAGAGTAGTAACTTAGTTTCTATTGTAATCCAAGCAAACATCTAATTATTCTCTAAGGTTCAGCCACACTGGTGTGCTCTTGGTCACACATGCCACACTCATTCCAGTCTGACACCCTTAAACCCACTGCTCCCTCCACCTGAAACACTCCTTCCCCACCCCCACTGGGCGGGCTCCTTCTTAATCCTGATGGCTCAGCCCATACAATCCTCTCCTCCCTATCCCCCTCTCCAAAACAGGGTCCCCAGCAGTCCCAAATCCCTCTCTATACTATTGCTTCTTTATTTTTCTTCATAGCAGTGACCACCTGAAACTACCTCATTTAGTCAAAACTTACCCGGGGTCATCTACCTTCCCACTCTACAGTACCCTGTCAGTCTTGCGCAACAATTGACGATCTTGTGCTTCACTGTACCCCTGAAACAGGAACAACAGGATTTTCCTTTTGCATTTCATGAACCTATTTCCAGATATTACTAGTGTGTGGGTTTCTCATTTTGAATAACTTTATGTTATTCCATTTTGTTAATGTATATTTACTTATATAGCATACATACTTTATATAAATATTCATATAATATAGAAACACTGGCATAAATTATATACTTTTCCCCTCTGGAGCTGTTTCCTGTGGTATTTTATCCAAATCACCAGGTCAAAGTATACTTGAAAGACCATGTTTCCTCTGGCCAGGGCAGGATGCTCCCTAGAAAGTTAAAACTTAAAGGCATCCGTTTTGTTAACATTTTATAATACCTAATTTCATTTTAGTTTAAAATGTTTATAATAGCAGATTAAATTTGGGTTCATTTGCACAGCTAATAGGATATATTTCTCCCAACGTAAATAGCATGCTTTTCTCTCTTATTAAGTGCTAAGTATCATAGTCACATTAACACTTTATTTTACAATAAATCGTTTTTCCTTTCTGTTGACTTCCTTCTGGTGTTATTAGAGTTCATTATGCAAAATTTTTATTGTTTAAAAATTCGACCACCCCAAACTCCATTCCTTTTAAGAATCACAAATTTATCCCATTTCCATCATTTTATACATTTTAAATTTATTTTATTCTCCCATGTAATTTATACTTTCATAGATATCTTCAGCCTTTTCAAACATAACATAAAAATCGTAAGACAGTTCACCATATTTAGTACAGTCCATCAAACAAGCACAAAGATGCTCTGTGCAAAGGATAATGTTTCCTCTTTCCAATATCGCTGCACATGAATCTCAACCAGTCTTTAGTTCTCAAGTTACAAAAGCTGGCAACATTCCTCTACTGGGGGGAAGACGGTGAGGGGGCCCCTGGATGGGAATACCATTACTGAGTGCCTACTCTATGCTAACTGAATTACAAATACTACTTCACTTACTCCTTATAATCAACCTGGAGGGTAGATGTTAGGGTCACCTTATTTTACAAATGGGTTAAGTTCAGAGATAGATTAGTGACTTGATCAAGGGCACAGACCTCGCACAGACCTCTTCAGACTGCTAGTAGTAAGTGCTGGAGGCAAAGGATCAACTGTCTAGTCTCTCAAGTGTCTACCAATGTCCTTTCCATTAATTATATCATTCTGACTTTCAGAAGACAGAGCATTATTCCCTTGCCAGGATCTCACCCAGTTATCTGAATGGCTCTAGCGAAGATTTCTAACTAAAGGGAAAATTCACATACAGGTGGGTCTGTGCCCACATTCTCTCCTGCCAACTAATTCCTGACCACTGTGAATGAAGTACCTTCAAGGTGCACCCAAAAAAGCACAGCTAACGTGAAAGAATTCATGTGATTTGCACTCTTTCAAATGAACTTGCCCCATCAGAGTCACCCAGACTACAACTTGTAGGTCTTCAATCTGCAAACGGAAGAAAGCACCGGCAACAGAACTCTTCTTAGGGTTAAGAGCCGTGTGAGAGATGAGTTAGTTCTATTGGAGACCTGGTGGGTTTGAGACGTAGGGCACCACGTGGAGAGATGCAACCACGGTTTAAATCCAGGTTCAGAGAGCCTCCAGACACTGGCTCAAATTGCCACAGCTCACCCCTGCTGATTTTACAGGTGAGAAAATTATCTTTTTGCGAATCCCTACCCATTAACAGTTATCAGGACCATGAACTCTGAGTCATATACAGGCACTTGGAAGGTGAATGGGAAGCCTCTCTGTTCAGGTTGCTCTAGTTTTCCTGCACTTCAAGGCAGCACTCTGCAGGCGGGGTAACCGCTAAGTGACCGTGATAAAGGTCTGGCGATAAAGGTTGTGACTACTGTCTCCAGCAACTTCCCACACCATCAAGCAGAGCACGAATGGGGCTGCTTGAGGAAACGCGGCAGGTTCTATACATCTGGGCTTGAGAAGAAGAATGAAAGAGCAAATAAATGTGCCTTTCTTACTCATTAAATTTGAAATACAAGCCTTTGCATACACCATACTGGGTTCTAAAGCCTTTTTTTCAAATAGGCAAAGTGCACCTGGACATTCACATTCCTTTACATGTAGAGACCAAAGGAACCAGTTTATCAAATATGCAAACGTTCTGCCACTGGAAGCTCTGCCACCCGTTCTGCACAACAAAACAGGCACCAAAATTCTTCAACATTTTATTTAGACAGGAACAGGGTCCAGACTCTAAGAACTTAGTATCTTTCATGCCAGATTCATGCCAAGGAAATAATGCTGGTGTTAATCCAACTTAACTTGGCAATGAAACAAAATTCCTCTAGGCCTCTACCTGGCTTCATATTTTCCTTCATGTTTTCCGGACTCACACAACTGGCAGCGGCACTATATCCAAGAACAGCATTATGGCCTCTCTGTACGAGTCAAATAAGAAAGTAAGTAACTCACTGTGTAGATTTTTTAAATGATGCAAACATCTCATGAGCCCAAAATGCATTACTGGGCCAGTCGAGGCCTGAAGGCCAAATCACAGGCCGTTCTAGGAACAGCTCACAGGCCAGCCCCATCTCTGGAACTGTTACATGAAGGTGTTCCTGGCCCTAACTCTCCAATTCCAGCCCAACTGCAGTGTGCGTAGAGTAAGGTCTTCTTAATCATAGAAAAAGCAGCTTCTATAATCGCTAGAATATTCTAGACCTGAACTGAAAAATCTATGGGGCAGAGGAAAATAAGATGAGTCCACAGAGATGCATATGCCTCGGAACAAATGCGTAAATCCAGAGTAGAAGACCCAAGACGCAACATGGCACTTAACAGACAACCAGACTCTGTTAACCAAAATAATTATGAACAACACTTAAGAAGGGAGTGATCTGAGCCCTGCAGAGAACCTCATAGGCAGGTCCAAACTGGCGACCACCACAAAACCTTTGCTACATCTTATTCCAAATTTTAACTGTCCCTCACACATTCAGCAAATGCGAAGAGGCTATGCAGGCTAGGTTCTGTGTACAGAGAGAACCCCTGCCACTACAGGCTATCAGATGAGCAGGGCTAGCCGGCCAGCTCTCAAACTGTCTTTGGCCACAGGTTCAGCTGTTCGAAGAAAATCTTATCTACAGTGAGAACAGAAAAATTAGCAGACACTTATGTATTCATTTTCTACTGCTGCTGTAACTCATCACCACAAATTTAGTGGCTTAGAACAACACAAATTTATTCTTACAGTCCTCAAGGTCAGAAGGCCCAAATCAGTCTCACTGGGATGCATTCCTTCAGGTGGCTCCAAGGGAAAGTCCGTTTCTTTGCCTTCTCCAGGTTCCAGAGGATGCCCAAATTCCTTGGCCCAGAGCCCCCGGCCCCCAATCACATCACTCTGACCTGCACTTCCATCACACATCTTCTCTCTTTTAAGGATTACTGTGATTACAACGGGCCCACCATCCTAACCCAGGATAATCTCGACACCTCAAGGCCTTTAATTTAATCCCATCTCCAAAGTTCCTGTTGCCAAGTAAAATAACATATTCACAGGTTCCAGGAAGAGAAAGGGACCTCTCTGGAGGGCCATTATTCTGCCAACCATACCTTATAATGTCAGGTACTCTCCTAACCACTTTACATTTATTAACTGCTTTGTATCCCAACCACTCTAAGAGACAGGAACTATTATTATGCCCACTTTACAGACAAGAAAACTGAGTCACACAGAGGTTAAGCAACTTGCCCAAGATTATACAACTAGTAAGTAGTAGAACCAAGAGATAATCAAAGCTGCTCAGGTGGAGGTAAGATAAAGATCCCGTTCAACTGGTCCCCATCTCCCACAAAGGGCTCCCCGATGAGAGCGCACCCAGCAGAAAACCCAATCTGAAAATCACCGACAGAGTCTCTCACCTTCACTATATAGTTGGGAAATGAAAGCACAACTTTGAACAACTAGTTCAATTTCACACACCTACTTCAAGGAGAGCACTATCTAGAATCCAAGTTTTAGTATAGAATCCTAGTTTGAGGATAACCTGGTGGTGCACCTGTTACAGAGGAATACTTGGTCCAGCAGTTGGACAGTATGCCCCAGAGAAAGACCGCAAAGGTGGAGTGCAAGCACGCACACACGGGGAAGGGGGTCAAGGTGAAGTGCTCAAGTATGAAAGAGAATATCGAGGCCAACACACTCCCAAGCTCCACCTCCTCTGATTATAATTCATAGAGCATAAGAATGGCTGAGGGGCTGACAAACATTATAATGACAGCGCTGCATGCTGATATTTGGACAGCTTGACACTTCCAGGGAAGTACCTAGATCTGAGCATCAAAAACCGACTGTCTCATAGACTTACTTATTTGGCCATCCCTTTCATTACAATTTTAATCTGAATCTCTCAAACCCTCCAGTTACCACTGCCCCCCCCTACTCACTACAGTCTTCTACTCATCTGCCTCACGTATGTAAAATATCTGCATGGCCCCTGGAGGCATTGGGATCCAAAGTCCTGGCCTAAATTAAAGAACTCTAGCGGGGAACGTCATCTTAGAGACAATCTAGACTAATGATCCTATTTTACAGATGAGGAACCAAAGGCACAGTATACCAGAGGCAGTGTGGTTTATGTAAAGGAGACAGGCAGAGCTGGCTTGAAATACTGGCTCTGGGCAAGACACATAGTACGTATCAGATTTCTCATCTGTAAACTGAAAATACCCAGAATGCCCCATCTAATGAACATGTGACCTCTCACTTTCCCTTCTAGAGCAATATGCTTGCGCCAGAGCCTTCACTTCCCACACTGGCAGGTTTTGTGGCACATAACCCTACCCAAACCTCACGAGGGCGAAATGAATAGGGATAGAAAGTTGACCTAAGAACAGGCCCCACAGGCCAGCCAGAGACACAGACACATGGCAGGTGTATATACGGAATGAAAGAAACGAAGTAAAGGCCACAAAATGCTAAACAATTGGTGGGTCTACGAAAGGATACACAGATGTTCATCAATCTATCCTTGCAACTCTTGTAGTAGATATTCATAAAACAAAATAATTAGCACAAAAGAATAAAATGATCACAATTTATTAAAATGAAAGAAACAAGGACACCCACATATCCCTGAATCAATGAACCATTCTGTTGTCCTTCGTCCCATCTACCCTCATCTCATTCCTATACTTCCAGGAACCCAAGCAGCCCAAATTCCAGTGTTCCTTTCTCAGCATCTCAATCCTTACTCTACGCATCCACATTCTACTCATGTTGTGTATTTATCCAAATATTTGCCAGCCAGTGTTCTAGACACAGAGGATTCTGCAACAAATACATCACACCAACTGGGGTGAGAATGGGTGACAGGCCAAGGCAAGACGGGGGAGTAGAAGATAATAAGACGTAAATTACATAGTATGTTGGGAGCAGGTAAGTGGAAAATTACTTTCTCCGTGGCACTTAGGAAAGGTTAGGGAAATGGGAACGCCTGGGGAGAGGCTGGAAGATCTGAGTGGATGGTACAGAAGAGATGGCACCAAAGCAAAGACTTGAATGATGCAAGGAGCAAGCCACACCGATAACTGCCTTTCCAGACAGAGGGGACAGTCATGCACAGACCTGCTGCAGGACAGCAAAAGGCTAGTATGGCTGGGACGCCTGGATGGCTCGTTGGTTAAGCTTCTGACTTCAGCTCAGGTCATGATCCCAGAGTCCTGGGATCAAGTCCCGCATCGGGCTCCTTGCTCAGCGGGGAGCCTGCTTCTCACTCTGCCTGCTCTACCTGCCGCTCCCCCTGCTTGTGCGTGTGCTCTCTCTCTCTCTCTCTCTGACAAATAAATAAAATCTTTAAAAAAAAAAAAAAAAGGCTGGTATGGCTGAAGCCAACTGAGGGAGGGACAGAGAAAGCAATAGGCAAGAAGGGCAACGATCATGGGGGTCAGTTAAGAAAGGACTTGAGCTTCTATTATGAGTAAGATGGGGAGCTTCTGGAAGGTTCTGAGCACAGGAGGGTCACGATTGAACATTCAGCAGCTCACTCTGGCTGCTGTGCTGAGAACAGACTGAAGGTAGACAAGAGGGGCAGCAGGAAAACAAGTTAGGAGGCTACTGCTGAGAGATGACAGTTCCTCTTTAAAGAATTTCTGGAAACTGTGCCAAAAACTGGTAAGACTCTGGGATCTCAACCTAGTGAGTTGAGGGGTCTAACATGCAAAAACTTCCCCAAGGATAGCAATCCCCTTTGAAACATCTTGGCTTCAAAGCCAAGAAAGCCTGCTTTATAGGTGCTTAAAATTAGTAAAGTGTTCTTGTTCCTCTGTTTATGGGTTCTTTTGTGCAACACCCCCACCCCAATTCATATATTAGAGTCCTAACCCTCAGGATCTCAGAACGCCACCTTATTTGGAGAGAGGGTCTTTATAGGTATCATCAAGTTAAAGCTGATCATTAGAGTAGGCTCTCAACCAGTATGACTGGGGTCCTTATAAAAAGGGGAAATTTGGACACAGACACACAGAGAAGACAAGGTGGAGAGACAGAAGAAGATGGCCATCTACAAGCTAAAGAAAGTGGCCTGGAACAGAAGCTTCCCTCACAGCCCCCAGAAAGAACCAGCCCTGTGGACACCTCAGTTCCGGACTTCCAGCCTCCAGGGCCAGGAGACAATAAATTTCTGTTACATAAGCCACCCAGTCTGTGGTACTTTGGTATGGCAGCCCTAGCCCTAATACATAAGACTTTTTTTTCTCTTTTTTAGAAAAATAAGGTAACCTTGGGGTTAAAAGTAATATAGGCATAAGAACGCTATTGGTAAGTACAGATCAGGGATTTAAGCTCTGTGGCAAAACAATATTATTCAAACATTCTGGTTACAGAATATAGTAAGCTTGTAAACAAAGTGGTTTCCAAAATGTCCTAAGAGAGGGGAGACAAAAAGAAAAACAAAACCACATACAGGGGATAATGTCAAGACAAGCTGCCATGTTAACCACAGTATATGCTTAAGGCCCAAAGTAAATAGGAGTAGGGCCTGTGGTGTCAGGTGTTCATCTGGCTAATGAACATGAGTGTTCCCGCTTCCCTGCCACCAAAGCATCACCATGTCACAGCACAAAAGAGATACTTAGTTGCCAGCCAAAGCTAAATGTTACTATGTAGCTCTCATTTCTCTCAAATGCTTTATTTTTTTTAAGACTTTATTTATTTGAGAGAGAGAAAGCCAGAGACAGAGCAAGAGCAGAGGGGGAGGGAGAAGCAAACTCCCTGCTGAGCAGGAAGTCTGATGCGTGACTGGACCCCAGAACCGCAGGATCATGACCTGAGCCGAAGGCAGATGCTTAACCAACTGAGCCACCCAGGCTTCCCCGTCTCTCAAATGCTTTAATCATTTGTTTCCTTTAAAATAATTTTTCTTAAGTAAAACAAGACTCACTGTGAGGGGGAACTAAAACCTCTTCTTTTGTGTCCCAAGATAAACCAGGATCATAAGAGCTAAAGGCAATGTCCCAAGAAATGCCCCATGACTTCCATCATTCACTCAGCGCAGCCCAACGTGTCATCCAAACACCAAGATGTGATGGTTGTCCTAGGGAGCCGTGACCTCCGTCGGAGAGAGATCGCCATGATGTCACATATCGCATACACACTGAGGGGTCCAGATTACACACTGCACAAGAGTTCCATGGGAGACAAACTCAAAAAAAAAAAACATGTGAAAGTCATCAGGAAAGCACAGCATGGAATGGGTGGCTTGAAAAGGGTCCAAAAAAGTGAGTTAACGTTTATATCGCTATAAACCACAGAGGAGACATTCCAGGCAGTAGGAACAAAATGAGGGGAATCCTCCAGATGGGAATGAGAAAGACTATCTACACTGCACAACCTATATAAATTAGGGCCTTTTGAATACAAGAAATAAAGACTCAGATAATGACAATACAAGAGCAAAGAACCCAGGAAAAGAAAGTAAACAACATGTCCCGACAGAGAGCTCGCAGCATAGCCTGCCATGGGATCTCCTCTCTGGGTTGCTGCCATTAACACAACTTGTCTTCTGTTTACTTTTTTCTCTCTCTCATTTTCTTTGAAGTGGAGCTCTTAACTGCTTTTTCCCTTATTTCCCCAATTAAAATTCTCAAGAGAATCAAACAGGTCCAGCTCATTTCCCCCCCCCACCACTGAAGGCCATGACAGAAGTAGCTGTCTAGTGTCCCACCAATCAAGTCAGCCAGCTCAGGGAGACTAGAGGAGGGAGGTCATGTGGTCCTCAGAGACCCTTCCTCAGTAGCAGCTGTGAGCAAAGCCATTTTTCCTTATAGGAGCTGTGAAGTAGTTAGCAAATGCCAAGAGTGACAACTTGGGTACAAAGCCAAAGAGGACAAAATACATCCTTTAAAGGTCAAAATTATTTCTGAAGATTTTACTATGTTAACCATAAAATTCCACAAAATGCCCCTAAAGGCAGAAACCAGTCCATCTGAAAAACTGCAGTAGGCAGGGCAGGAGTCTATGAGATGGGCCATTTCAACCTAAGGAATTATGTTCAACCTAAAGCAGTTTTTTGGGGTTTTTTTAAGATTTTATTTGTTTATTTGACAGAGAGAAAGAGCGAGAGCAGGAACACAAGCAGGGGGAGTGGAAGGAGGAGAAGCAGGCTTCCCGCCGAGCAGGGAGCCCGATGCGGGGCTCAATCCCAGGACCCTGGGATCATGACCTGAGCCGAAGGCAGCCGCTTAACGACTGAGCCACCCAGGCGCCCTGACCTAAAGCAGTTTTAACACTCCTAATGGACTAGAAAATGGGTTCAAGTCCAGTGTTTCCAAATGGTTTAAATGTGTGCAACAACCATCTAATAGTTACGTAGCACCTCCTACATGCTGGTCACTCTAAGGAAGTACTTTGCATGTATTAGCTCATTTAATCCGCACTATGCTCAGTTAGGTATGCTTTTTTGTCCTGTATTTTACAGACAAGCACCAGAAGACACAAACGCGTCACACTGAGTTAGATGGTGAAGCAAAGATTTGAACCCTGGAGCCAGATTTCCATCTAAATGGTCACAATACACCACCCTCCCCACAGAGAAAACTGCGCAGGCCACGGATGGGCCACAAGATCCTTTCCTTACGATGCCCTTATAAAATGTATGTCAATCATCAAAATGTCTTGATTTTGTTGGAGCTTTCGAGGAGAGGTCAAGATTTTTTTTTTCAAGGTTGTGTGGGCATCTGCAAACTGTGTGGAGGACAAGCTGGCCTTCGCACCTGTGGTCACGGGCCGGGCCCGCGGGAGCCATTGGGGGACCCGCACCGTTCCTGGAAGGTGAACGGCTTTAGCCTCTTTGGGCTCTACAAGTCAGACTCTGACCACATTCGAGGCATGAACACTGAGGAGCTCTGCGACCAGTGGGGAGGCAAGGACTGGGAGCTCCTGGACTGGGTCCTGCAAGCTGGGCTGGAAGTGGAGCTGCTCCGACTACAGAATTTCTAGCAACAGCACTGCAAGCAGGCAACGTGGGGCACAGGCCGCTGGAAAGGCTCCCACACGGAAGGGCCTTGAAGATAAGGCGATCCTTCCCAGCCCCTGGCTGCAGTCCTGTAGTGGTAGCTGGAGGCTGGGCCCTGAGCCTGGTCCCAGGAAGTACCCAGCAGGGCTTATCACAGGGGCACAGCCACCCCCTGTGCCTGGCCCACCCAGGCCACGGCCCCCTTCATGCCCCTCCCCGGAGAGACAGCCTTCATAGCTGGCTGGGGGCCAGGCTTGGTCTCCACACTCTGTGAAATGATTTCTGTGAAATTTTGCCATGGTAATAACATTGCTTTCGGGATTTCCAAGAGTTCGGTCTTTTATTCAGAATGAAATGAAATTTTTTTTTTAGTTCTGGGGGAATAAAAATGTTTGTGGACAATCCCTAGGAAAGGAAAGTTGGCCAAGAAGAAGGGCAGGGCAAGAAAGCTATGCAGAGGAACCGCAGCCGACAGAAAAAAGGAAAGAGCAACTGGAAGAGCCGTGCTTAGAAAACGAGTACCAACCAGGCAGTCAAGTCTGTGAGGTCTGCTTCTTGGTGTCACGCTTCCTGAAGAACAAGATCCACATACACCAGGACCCCAGACAACAGGGTCCACGCAACCCAAGCCTCCTAGGGCAGGCAGACACCGGTCTGGGCCTCCTGAAGACTAGCCACGTTCAAAGAGGAAAGAGGTGGGGCGCCTGGGTGGCTCAGTGGGTTAAGCGTCTGCCTTCAGCTCAGGTCATGATCCCAGGGTCCTGGGCTCCCTGCTCAGTGGGAAGCCTGCTTCTCCTTCTGCTTGCAGCTCCCCCTGCTATGCTCTCTCTCTCTCTCTGACAAACAAATAAAATCTTAAAAAAAAAAAAAAAGAGGAAAGAGGGATTATATAAATAAATAAGACACATGGTCAACTTGTAAAGTCACTGAAAGCATGAGAAAAGTATAGAGGTGCATACCTAACAGTTTAAAAGTCCTCCTGCCCCATCTTAACCAATGATTATTTTTATGTTCTAATTCTCTGTATTTTCAAAATATTCCTCATGTAACATAAATTACTTTTAGAATCAGGGAAAAAAATAAGTTAAAGCCAAAACAAGACAGAAGAATGGGTGATACCTGATCATCAGGATAGACTAAGGTATAAGACAATGTGGCTGTGATGGTGAATTTTATCTGTGAACTTGACTGGGCCACAGGATGCCTGGATATCACATGAAATATTATTTCTAGGTGTGGCTGGGAGGCATTTCCAGAAGACACTAGCATTTCAATTGGCAGACTGAGCAAAGCAGATGGCTTTCCCCAATGTGGATGGACATCATCCAACCACTAATAAACATACATAAAAAACAAATCCAAATTCACTAGTCATCAAAGATAATTTAAATAGCTCTTCAACTGATGGCCAATATGATTTTAGCGAAATTCAGTATTTGCAAGCATATAGGTAAATAACCTTTCATATACCGGTAGGGGAGAAGAAAATGAATCTGGAACTGCTGCTCACTCTTCCTCCTCTCTTCCTCCCCCTAAAAGAGGGAAGAAGGCAAACAATCTGCCATGGCAGCTGACCCATTTCTACCTATTAAAAAAAAGATAATAATATGTGTGCAACATTTCCAGAGAAAACGCTCAGCCAGCCAGCACTACAGTTAACAGCTGAGGTCCCAACCTCTGAAAATGTGACATCCTTTACAAAGTAAGGTTAGTTGTCCCTCAGAAAAGCCTCATCACAAAGCTCTCTGGCCTGTAACACAGCACAGTGATTGAGATCACAGGTTCTGGACCATGTCACATGTACTGGGGCTCACACACTGGTGTCCCGGGGGGCCAGCTGGGTGGTCCTGAGCAGGTGACACCCCTCCCAAGCTCCAGTTTCTTCACCAACTGCTTGGGAAGAATACTGGTTTTATATAACAAAATGTCATAAAGGAAAATAATGAATCAAAAGATTACTAAGTTATCCTGTAGGGTTGATAGAATGGCGGAACCAGTTTTTTTTAAAAGGGGAAGTCAAGAGAGGAAGCCAAGGTAAGGTGAGGAAACAACTGCATTTTAGGTATTTCACAAAGTAGTGGATGAACTAAACAGAAATTCTGAAAGGAGCTCAAGATAAAGGTCAAGTCCAGAGAGTCTCATTGTCAATTATGTGCAGAAAGGTAACTGAAGTGAATTTTCCTTGTTAGAAGGAAAAAGCAGAGGAAATCTGTAGAAGAAAATAAAGAAGAGAACCATGAAGGGACACTCACGATGGAGCAAGGGGCGGGGGGGCGGGCGGGGGGAAGAAGACGACAAGACAGAGAAAAGACAGAGCCAAAACGAGGCACGAGGGATGTGCAGAATCAGAGAGGACACAAAACTGACGATGCTCAAAAGTGCCAAATGTTTTGCAAGGCTGGGGATTTGGCAAGTAGTTCTCTGACAAATCATCCTGATTCCTCCCTTTCCCTTAACCCTCTACACATCCAACTCTACATCCAAAATATCCTATGGATCTGCTCACTTTCTCTGTCTCAACTGTTAACACGTTCAATCCTGTTAACACAGCCCTCACCAGTCTCTCTGCTGCCCCTCATTCCCCTACGTAGCAGCAAAAGCAAACTGAAAATATAAATGGGATTTCCTTACTCCCCACCTTAAGTCTTCAATATCATTCTGTTGTAATTAGGATAAAACCCAAACTCCTCACCAAAGGTCTAAAATACCCTGAGTGATTTAGTCTCTGCTCAGCCCTCCAGCCTCATTCAACCCCTAAGCTCACCCAACTCCATCTTCATCAGCCTCCCACCTATTCCTTGGGGGAATGGAGGAGGAATGCCAAATTCTCTCCTTCCTTGGGGTCTTCGAACATGCCCAGCCTTCCGTCTGGAATGCGCTTCTCCTACCTCCTCCAAAACTCAAGTGCAACCTACATTCGAATCCCCCAGGACTCCCCCAAGCTCAATGGGTTTACCCCTGCCTGCTTTTATAACCGGGCTCCACAGTTATGAGACATCCATATATACAGCAGATGCATGTGGCCGTACTATTTGCAATCCATGGTGCCTAATTTCAAATGGTTTTTATTCCAAATCAGTAGATAACCGAAAAGGAAACACTAAAATGTATAAGAAATTAAAAAGTAGAATAAAATAAAATGTGTAAGAAATAATCAGCTATTGATTGAAGATCCACATGCCCCTAAAGCCTATTTTCCAGTTAAGTTTTTTATTACTATCACTCTAAATTTAATTACATTATTGGTTCACCCTTCCCCAACCAAAACTACACACACATACAAGCAAAAGATGGGTAAAGACCTTCATGAACACTTCTGGCCCATTAATAATATCCAGGCTCCAGGACACTTAGCAAGAGATCAGCTAACATCCTTTATTCACCAAGCTATGTTATAGAAAGTAAACTTGCCACAGGGCCAGTTAGCACAGAAGGAAAGAAAAAGTTGAATTAGAGATGGAAAGCTTCCAAAAGGAAATATTGGATTTCATTTTCCACAAACTGATAAAGCAAAGACATAATTATTAAAAATTATTAAATTATAACCTAGAAACCCAGCACTGGACCATGACTTCATAATTCCTGGAAGAAGGTTAGAGGTACATGGGAGTTCATTATTCCATTTGCCCAACTTCTTTCAAAGTTAATTTTTTTTGTATTTTCTCACCTTTAATCTTTATTTCCTTGATTGCAAGTATTTCTGTGGTGCAAATGGCCCTTAATGGACTGTCTTTATTTTCTCTACCCCAACTAGTTTGATCCATAATTTTGTTTTAAATATTTTCCCTCTTAATTGTGTGACCTCTTTTGGATTATGATTTTGAATTTTGTATCTTCTTAAGTAGTCAGATTTTCCCCATTATTTTGAAGAAGCTTCTTCCATCATTTTCACGATTAAAAAGCACTCACCCTTTTACATCTCAGAACATTTTAGAAGAAAATTAAACTGAGTATTTCCAATTGTCCTAAACCTTATTTTTTAAAAAACTTAATTCTGGCATCTCTGAGTTATTCTGTTCCTTTGTCTCTTTCTGTACCACATTTTAAACCACGGTCTCACGTCATGCTTTTTACTTAATACAACCAATCAACCCTATTATTTTTCTCTTTTAGAACTTTATCTATCATTTCAGAATTATCCCTAAAAGCAATAAGCATCTACTATCGTGCAGAGTGTGTTTTATAAAATTTACCCCTCATCCTTAGACTCATACCACAAAGGTAAATATTATGTCTTCATTTTATAGACAAAGGTGTGTGGGGAAACAGAGAAGTAAAATAGGTCACACAGTAAAACCGGAAGTAAGCCCAGGTCACTCAGGTTCCCAACTCATGACCTCTTCATTCCTAAACTCTGGTAGAATTACTTGCTTGCACACTAGGCAGCACTGGGCTACGGGGGTTTAACTGACATACCAAATTAGTGTAGCACTGCCTCACCTTTCCAAATCTACCAGAGGCCTGGAAACCTGAGAGCCACATGGCTAAGAACTAGGTGACAAAGGAAGGTTTGTGGTGCCTGCAGGCAATGTTACTCAAGGGCCAGCCCCTGAACGGTTAGTCACAGGGTCCCCGAGACACAAGGAATTTGGACAAAATGTAAATTAACTGAGCACACCTGTCTAGTTTGGCTGACACTATTTTACAGCAAGAATTCTTTTTTTTTCCAAAGATTTTATTTATTTGACAGAGAGAGAGAGAGAGAGAGAAAGAGAGAGAGAGAGAGCATGAGCAGGGGGAGGGGCAGAGAGAGAAGCAGACTGCCCGTTGAGCAGGGAGCGGATGCGGGCTCAATCCCAGGGCCCTGAGAGCATGTCCTGAGTGAAAGGCAGCCACTTAACTGACTGAGCCACCCAGGCGCCCCTACAGCAAGATTTCTTGATAAAGGATGTCAACTTATCGTAATCAACAGTCTGCAGACTAGCATAGGTCTACAGGCTTCACTTTGAGTGGCACTGACCTACAGTAGCATTTTTCAAAGTACCCAGAGCAGAATTTTTCAGTGCACCATCTGTGATTTAGTGGGTGATAAAATCAGTACATTGAGCCACACCATCATTTTGTAATAGTAGAGAAAGAAAATAGAGTCCTCTGGTATAGGGAGTTGAAGACAGGTAGGGGCATTACTATAATTTGGTACAAAAACACTTTTGAACAAAACTGGTAATTCTTGTAAGATAAATATAAAGGACTCATTGGGTGGAAGTATAAATTGTATAAGTGAATATACATTTCCCCTCGTTTAGTGGAAAATATTGTGTATGTACAAAATTTATAGGTTTCTTTTAAGTGTACTGAGCTGGATTGGGATGGCTCTTGGATTAGCAATTTGTATTAGCACAAGATTTACCAGGTTTATTATCCCCTCTGAAAGCAATACCATATAAGTAAGATCATTAATTCTAACTTCCAGATTACTCTTTTGCTTTGGTTTCTAAGAACTTTTTTTTTTTTTTTAAGAGAGAGTGCATGAGCAGGGGGAGAGGCACTTGAGAGAATCTCAAGCAGGCTCCACACTCAGTGCAAAGCCCGATCCCACAACCCCAAGATCATGACCTTGAGCCGAAACCAAGAGTCAGTGCCCAACAAATTGAGCCACCCCGGTGCCACCTAAGAACTAGCTTTTTAAAAATTGAAGAGATGCTGATAAATGGAGGTTAGAGATATCCAACTTTTATATATCACATTCATACTGCCATACAGCAAAGGAGAAGCCCCCCAAACTCTAGAAATTAGGTACTTGGAGCCATCCCTGAGAAGGAGAAACAGATTCCCAGAGATAATATGGAAACAGCAATAGAGTATAGCGATTTAGGAGCTTCCACTCCTTATAGCCAGCTGGCCATAAACTGACTTTCCAGGCTCCTGGGGCATTCAAGTCTGGATCCCTGACACACATGGTTTCTAACATGGGTAATGGTTCCATAAGACAGACACTGTGCTTCCCACTCCACAAATAAGGGAACAGACACAGAAAGGGTAAGTGAAGACTCAAGTTCAGAAATGTCCCCTTTCCACATATGGTATTATACAGAGCATACAAAAGTTATTTTTTTTTTTTACAAGCTTGCTTTTATGTTTTTATTTTTTAGGGTTTTTTTGTTTTTTTAAATAACATTTCCAGCATGAGTAAGGAAGCTTGGGGGCACTGCATTTAGTTTGGACTACATTTTAAAGGAATGCTGGTGAAATTGAATATCCAAGAACAGTTATCAGGATGGTGAGGATTCCAAAAACCCTACCAATTAAAACAAAATCTTGGGAAGGTTTCTGAATTTTGAGGGACATTAATTAGACCAGTTCTTAGATTCACCCTACATGGTCTTAACGGACTGATCCAAAAGCCAATATAGGTGGAAGCTAAAGGGAGCAGATTTGGTTTAAAGTAAAGCAGAACTTGCTAACTGTAATACAATGGGCTGTCTCACTGGGCAGGCAATTATGAGACATCACTACTATTTGTATGGTAGGGAGATCTTGCTGAGGGTGGGACTTCAGAGTAGTGGTCCAAAAAGGTCCTGCCCCATGTGAACATTATTTTATTCTAAGCCAATCAACAGCTGGTGAATTACTGGCACTAATACTTTCTTACCTTTATAGCATATAGCGCAAGTACATACATAATGGATTAAATAAGACAGGTTTAAAAATTTAACCATCAGGGGCGCCTGGGTGGCTCAGTCGTTAAGCGTCTGCCTTCGGCTCAGGTCATGATCCCAGGGTCCTGGGATCAAGCCCCGCATCAGGCTCCCTGCTCTGCGGGAACCCTGCTTCTCCCTCTCCCGCTCCCCCTGCTTGTGTTCCCTCTCTCGCTGTGTCTCTGTCAAATAAATAAATAAAATCTTTAAAAAAAAAAAATTTAACCATCATACCGTATAGGATGTTTATGAAACTTGACTCCAAGGGATGCCTGAGTGGCTCAGTCAGTTAAGCATCTGCCTTCAACTCAAGTCATGATCCCAGGATTCTGGGATCAAATCCCGCATCGGGTTCCCCGCTTAGCGGGAGCCCACTGCCACTCCCCACCCCACCCCACCCCCACCGGCTTGTGCGTGCGCTCTCTCTTCCTCTGACAAATAAATAAAATCTTAAAAAAAAAAAAAAGAAAAGAAAAGAAACTTGACTCCATATTTTAAGCAGCTGGTTTTTCTTTTTCTTTTTTATTGTTATGTTAATCACCATACATTACATCATTAGTTTGTGATGTAGTGTTCCATGATTCATTGTTTGTGCATAACACCCAGTGCACCACGCAGAACGTGCCCTCTTTAATACCCATCACCAGGCCAACCCATCCCCCTACCCCCCTCCCCTCTAAAACCCTCAGTTTGTTTTTCAGAGTCCATCGTCTCTCATGGTTCGTCTCCCCCTCCGATTTACACTCCTTCATTTTAAGCAGCTGATTTTAGCATACGGATTGCCTACGCTAAAGTTTTACCATGAGTGATGGGAAAAGCTCTCCAAAGCCCAATGTTAAATTCCTCTCTTCAGTGCAGCGATTCTACTTACCAGAAAGACTACGTAAGTAGGAAAGAGGGAAAAAACACCAAAGCAGAAAGAGAGAAACTTAGTACACAAGGGGGGCAAGGGAGGCAGTAGCACCCCCTCCTCAAGTCCCTTCGGTCAGTTATCATGACCCAAATGACATTAAAAAGAGCCAATGTTTAGCCCTCCTCATTGTACCTCGTTCTCACTGTGCCTCAGGGAAGGTCCCAGGGGAAGAACTAAATGCTTCCCAACTCAGATTTCCAAAGAGTTTTGGCATCAGTTCAGTTCTGACCCTATTCGCTGTAAAACCCTGGAGACTTCAAAAAAATTATAAACAACCGAATAGTTAACATCTGGGTTTCTCCATGTCTCCAATTCTGTGATACAGGAAAAAGCTTCATGGGGAAATACTGGGAGAAAGAGCTACAGTCTGTGGAGTACACAAAGATTATCTGATAAAAAGCCACAGAGAATGCTAAGCTAGGACATTAATTTGTTTGGGTAGTGCCACCAAATTTTTTACTCTCTTTGAAGTAGAATATGAATGCTGATGATAACCAGTGATAGAACTTTTTTGTAAGAAGGATCATTTTCTAAGGTCATTTGGATATTTTATAGCAAAAACAGAAGATATGTTATTTTAGGCTTTATCAAAAATTTTTAGTATTAAAATGGGGACAAACATATGGCATGTCATTCAATCTCAGTCAATATAATTTAAAACTGATTCTTTTACTCTTGTATTCTGACAGGTTTTTCATTTGGGGTATTAATTTTTCAGTGTGTTAATGTTATAAAGCCCAGAACACTACCGCATTGCAATGTTCTCCTGTTTCCTCTTCTAGATAACTCTCTGACTAAGTTTGCTACAATAAAACAAATAGTGGATTCCTTACCAGGAGCCTAGTTCTAGTCTGAATTCTGCAATTAACTAGCAGTGGGAGCCCTAGACCAGTCACTTAACCTGACTGGGTCTCAAGTTTCCTCACCAAAAAAGTAAGAGAGCTCACTGACATGATTTGCTAAAGGTAGAAAATAAATGTTAAACTTTTTAACATGTTTAATTGCTTTGAAAAATCCAACATTTAAGGTATGCCTGAGTGGCTCAGTCATTAAGCATCTGCCTTGGGCTGAGGTAATGATCCCAGGGTCCGGGGATCGAGCCCCGCACTGGGCTCCCTGCTCAGCAGGAAGCCTGTTTCTCCCTCTCCCACTCTCCCTGCTTGTGTTTCCTCTCTCGCTGTCTCTCTCTGTCAAATAAATAAATCTTTAAAAAAAAAAAAATCCAACATTTAAGAATGAAGGACAAGAGACAAGATAGCATAGACTCATTTCTCCCTGCTCCTTTCTACTAAGCACTATAATTCCTGGAAATAATTAAAGAACTCTGAAAACTGTTAAGAAAAAAGCAAACCAGTCTGTGACTTCAAGACTAGAAGAGCAGCACAGCACAGGAAAGGACTCCCTCCTTTCCCTTGTCCAGAAAACCCTGGGAAAGCACACATTCCTGCCACACAAAGAAGGCAACCACTGAGACCCACTGTTTCCAGCCCCTGTCCTAACAACAGCAGGTGGACCATGTAGACTCCAAATGGAAGGAGAATCCCTCTGGAAACATGAGGCAAGCCCAACACCATCCAAAAGGGGGACCTATCTGAAGCCCCACCAACAATAAGCAACTAGGGGAACCAAGACATATGCCCAAGGACAAGTCAATGCAACAAGAACCCAGCCACACATGGCCCAAGAAGTCTCTTTGGTCCCACAGGCTTGGGACTCCCTCCTTTCTCATGTCCAGAAGACCTTGGGAAAGTCATGGGGCACCAGTAAAAAGATCTCACTTCAACAAGTGATAGAATCAAGGTGACCCTCTGTCCCACACAGGCAGTGGGGATTCCATCACACTCAGGGAAGCCCCAAGTCCCCAGGAGCCTGCATCTACCTGCCCCCCTCCCCAGATACCCAGTGCCCCTGCCTAGGGAAACTCCTTCTGTCCCCATAGCCAGTGAGAGCAGGGGGCAATGGGAGCTCCAGCAACACCTGACCATTAAGCAAATTAAAACACCACCACAGAGGCTCTAAAAAATTAACTGTCATTGGAGTCCCAGCCCTCAAATGTAGGCCAGGACTTATGTGCTAAAACCAAACAGCCTAACTGCTAAAATAAAAGATTTAAATGGGACCCTGAATATCCTAACAGAACTAGGCAAAACATATACAATCAAAATCATCCATCTGGGGCACTGGGGTGGCTCAGTCAGTTAAGCATCCAACTCTTGATTTTGGTTCAAGTCATGATCTCAGGGTTGTGAAGTCAAGCCTCAAATCAGGCGCTGAACTGGGCTCTGCACTGAGTGGGGAGTCTGCTTGAGATTCTCTCCCTCTACCTGGTCCCTCCCCTCGCTCACGCATTCTCACTCTCTCTCTAAAATAAATAAATCTTTAATAAAAAAAACCATCCATTTACCAAGAACAAGGAAAACTACAGCTTGAATAAGAAAAGCCAATCAACTGATGCTATAACCCTGAGATAAATGTTGGAATTACCTGAAAGGATTTTAAAGCATAAAAGTCATAGAAGTGCTTCAACAATCAATTATAAATTCTGTTGGAACAAATGAAAAAAATAGAAATTCTTGGCAATTTTATAGAAGTTCAAAAAAGAACCACACAAAAACTCTACAACTGAGAAATATAGTAACAGAAGGTAAAACTCACTTGATGGGCTCAATAATAGACTGCAGAGGACAGAGAACAGAATCAGTGAACTTGAGGAAAGAACAAGAGAATTCATTCAATCAGAACAGAGAGAAAACAGGCTGAAAAAATGAGCAAAGACTCAGGGATCTATGGAAGAACAAAAGATCCAAAATTTGTATCATCAGAGTCCCAGAGAGAGTGGAGAAATGGAGTGAGGCTAAAAGTGTATTCAAAGAAACAATGGCTGAAAACTTCCCAAATTTGGTCACAAACATACAGATTTAAGAAGCTGAGCCAATTCCTGAACAGGATAAATTCAAAGATAGCCATGCCAAGGCTGGGGTCAATGGTAAAGTAACAAAACATCATAACTAAACCTTTGAAAACCGAAGACAAAATATCTTGAAATCGGCCACAGGAAAATGACAGTGTATTTCTCATCTGAAACCATGGACTCTAAAGGAAATAGATTTTTCAGTGCTGAAAGAACTGTCAACTGCAAATTCTATACCCAGCAAAAGTATTCTTCAGGAATGAATGAAAAGAATCCTTCAGAAAAGTATCCTTCAGAACAAAGGGAACTAAAAGAATATGTCACTAACAGACCTACCTTTAAAGCACAAATGACTATTAAATAAGGAATTACGTATTTCAACAGAGAAGATTCACGACTGTCTATGAGAAACCTCTAACTCCAGAGTTTATAATCTAACTAGGGAGAGATGATATATACACAACAAAAATACAAATAATAATAGCAAGTATTACTGTTGAATCACAGATCTGTACCTCTGAAACAAATAATGCAATACATGTTAAGAAAAAAAA
>NW_027397066.1:123415545-123606237 GCF_003265705.2 Callorhinus ursinus | reverse complement strand
GAAAGAAAGAAAGAAAGAAAAGAAAAAAATAAATAATAGCAAGTATTGGGGCGCCTGGGTGGCTCAGTTGTTAGGCGTCTGCCTTTGGCTCGGGTCATGATCCCCAGGTCCTGGGATCGAGCCCCAAATGGGGCTCCCTGCTCAGCAGAAAGCCTGTTTCTCCCTCTCCCACTCCCCCTGTTTGTGTTTCCTCTCTCTCTGTCACTCTCTCTGTCAAATAAATAAATAAATAATCTTTTAAAAAATAATAATAGCAAGTATTGTGTAAGTGCCACAGCCAAGGGCTAACTAAGATGGTTTAGAGGTAAGTGCCAATATTTTGGGCTGCCATGATCAAAGACAACTTCACAAACAAGGCCTGACTTGCACTGGCCCTTGAATAATGCACTAGATTTAAATAGGGCTGCTGAAAGGGTGTGTCCATCATGAAAATCATGCACGCAAAACTGAAGAGATGTGAAAGCAGAATGTATATTTAAGGGACAGTACAGGCAAGATCTATTCATCTGACAGGTAACAAGCATCTGACCAGGGGACAAAAAAGAATCAAACACAATTCCTGGCCCTCAGTCTAATGGGAGAAATGCAGAGGGAAAGAGAAGACTGTAATCGAATATAGAAATACAACCAGAGAACAACCTGGGCAGACCTCAGGGAGCCCAGTGAGGGTACCACTAATTCTTCCTGGGAAAGGTAGGGGAGGTTTCACAGGGTTGGTGACAGCTGAGCTGGACCTTAACATATGAGACAGAAGTGACATATCAGCAAAGGGGAAGGTACATGGGGCCATGAAAATGACATAAAGAGCCCCAGACATGTTCTGACATACAGTAGCATGACTTAAGGCAGACTGAGGTCAATGGTAAGGACCCAGGCCAAGAAGCTAGATTTCCATCTTGGGGGTAATACGGAGTCATGGAATAATTTTAAGCAGAGCAATAAAACCCTGTATAGAATCAAAGGAAAATAAAAGGGATTAGAGGAAGGAAGGCCAGTTACAGGTCACCCAGTTCATTTTAGTTCAATAAAAATGTGAACCTATTATGTGCCATAGGTCAGATACTTAAAGCAGAAAGATGAATGATTCCCATGCCTGTTCTTGCAAATCAAGGAGGTATCAATGTGAAGATGGAAAGGAAGAGGAAACAGTCATTTCAGAGCTAGAATCAACAGGACTCTGAGAAAAGAGCTATGTGATGTCTGGAAAAGACAAGAGTGAGGTTTTTACATTAGAAAGGGGGAGAATGGTGTAACTATGGGCAGCACTCCCATTCTAGAAATAAGGAAACAGGAGAGTAGCGTTTGGATGGAAGATCGAGTAGGGATTTATGGGCTTTCCTTAAGATTCAGTGGTGGTGTCAGATCTTCCCAGAGGACCCTCCTGGCTGCCTCCCCATTGTGTTCAAAACAAACCAACAAGCAAAAAATAGCTCACAGCTATGTGGATATATTTTACCACAATGCATTATACTTAGACATGTATCTATCTCTCCCACTAGATTCCTCAAGGGCAGGGATTATTTTATTCATCTTTGTATCTCTATTGCATGACACTCAGTAGGGTTTTAACAAATGTTCAATGAATGGAGAAAATATAAGAAACTTCATGCTGTAACAAAATCATCACAAACTTATTTTCTATCGCATTCCTAAATCACTCTCTTCTGCTATCAGAACAGGAAAAAAAAAAGTTTAAACAAACAACTCTAGGTATCCTAGTTCTGTTTAAAGAGTCTAAGAAAATTAATCCATATTCCCCAAAAGCATAAATCATAACATTATAAAGGTCAATAAAAAGAAGAAAATCTGAGGCTCTAACAGATCTTTATTTGGTCACCTCACACTGAGTGAGTACCTACTACCTGCCAGGTATCATGGTGAAGAACACATAGCTCCTCCCTTCCAGAGGCTCACACCCTGTAAGTTCCCTTTGTGAATCACTGCACTAGAGAAGGTTTCTTGAAGAATGTTTCATGAAGTCCTCTGAAGGACTGATGCACACAAAACTTGCTGCAGAACACATCAACAGGCCCGATGGAGAGCTATCCTTCAGGCAAAGGGATGTAATTTTGGGCTACAGCAGAACGGAGATACTCTAATGAGGAGTTTTCAAGGGGAAAAAAGGAGTAGGAAGAAGAAGACATAAATATGGCAAGAGGAAAAAAAGCAAGGACACTGCACATTCTTACAAGGCACTTTCAAAAGGCAAGTAAACCACATGAAAACTACAAAAGCCACTCTTGACTAGCAGCTGCTATTTTAGCCACAGGGGAAATTAATGTTATTAGCTGCTATACTTACATGGAACTGATTATAGTGAACGGCAAAGTAGCTGGAAACTTGGAAACACTTTTTTTTTTTTTTTACTATGTTATGTTAGTCACCATGCAATACATCATTAGTTTTGATGTAGTGATCCACAATTCATTGTTTTCGTATAACACCCAGTGCTCCATGCAGTACGTGCCCTCTTTAATACCCATCACCGGGCTAACCCATCCTCCCACCCCCTCCCCTCTAGAACCCTCAGTTTGTTTCTCGGAATCCACAGTCTCTCATGGTTCATCTCTCCCTCCGATTTCCCCCCCTTCATTCTTCCCTTCCTTCTCCTAATGTCCTCCACACTATTCCTTATGTTCCACAAATAAGTGAAACCATATGATAATTGACTTTCTCTGCTTGACTTATTTCCCTTAGCATAATCTCCTCCAGTCCCATCCATGTTGATGTAAAAGTTGGGTATTCATCCTTTCTGATGGCTGAGTAATATTCCATTGTATATATGGACCACATCTTCTTTATCCATTCGTCTGTTGAAGGGCATCTTGGCTCTTTCCACAGTTTGGTTATTGCGGACATTGCTGCTATGAACATTGAGATGCATATGGCCCTTCTTTTCACTACATCTGTGTCTTTGGGGTAAATACCCAGTAGTGCAATTGCTGGGTCATAGGGTAGCTCTATTTTTAATTCTTTGAGGCACCTCCACACTGTTTTCCAAAGTGGCTGTACCAACTTGCATTCCCACCAACAGCGTAAGAGGGTTCCCCTTTCTCCACAACCTCTCCAACATTTGTTGTTTCTTGCCTTGTCAATTTTTGCCATTCTAACTGGTGTAAGGTTGTATCTCAATGTGGTTTTGATTTGCATTTCCCTGATGGCTAATGATGGATGAACATTTTTTCATGTGTCTGTTAGCCATTTGTATGTCTTCTTTGGAGAAATGTCTGTTCATGTCTTCTGCCCATTTTTTGACTTATTTGTTTTCTGGGTGTTGAGTTTGAGAAGCTCTTTATAGATCTTGGATACCAGCCCTTTATCTGTAGTGTCATTTGCAAATATCTCCTATTCTGTGGGTTGCCTCTTTGTTGTGTTGACTGTTTCCTTTGCTGTGCAGAAGCTTTTAATCTTAATGAAGTCCCAAAAGTTCGTTTTTGCTTTTGTTTCACCAGCCTTTGGAGACATATCTTGAAAGAAGTTGCTGTGGCCGATGTCGAAGAGGTTACTGCCTATGTTCTCCTCTAGGATTTTGATGGATTCCTGTCTCACATTGAGGTCTTTCATCCATTTTGAGTTTATCTTTGTGAATGGTGTTAGAGAATGGTCAAGTTTCATTCTTCTGTATATAGCTATCCAATTTTCCCAGCACCATTTATTGAAGAGACTGTCTTTTTCCCCTGCATATTTTTTCCTGCTTTGCCAAAGACTATTTGACCATAGAGTTGAGGGTCCATATCTGGGCTCTCTATTCTGTTTCATTGGTTTATGTGTCTGTTTTTGTGCCAGTACCATGCTGTCTTGGTGATTACTGCTTTGTAAAATAGCTTGAAATCAGGCAATGTGATGCCCCCAGCTTTGTTTTTCTTTTTCAACATTTCCTTGGCAATGCAGGGTCTTTTCTGATTCCATACAGATTTTAGGATTGTTTGTTCCAGCACTTTGAAAAATGTCATTGGAAGTTTGATATGGATGGCGTTGAAGAGTATAGATTGCTCTGGGTAGCACAGACATTTTAACAACATTTATTCTTCCAATCCATGAGCATGGAATGTTTTTCAATCTTTTTGTGTCTTCTTCAATTTCTTACATGAGTGGTCTGTAGTTCCTAGAGTATAGAGCCCTTATCTCTTTGGTTAGGTTTATTCTGAAGTATCTTACGATTTTTGGTGCTATTGTAAATGGAATCGTTTCTCTAATTTCTCTTTCTACTGTTGCACTGTTAGTGTACAAGAAAGCAACTGATTTCTGTGCATTGATTTTGTATCCTGCCACATTACTGAATTGCTGTATGAGTTCTAGTAATTGGGGGATGGAGTCTTTTGGGTTTTCCACATAAAGTATCATGTCATCTGAGAAGAGAGAGAACTTGACTTCTTCTTTGCCAATTTGAATACCTTTTATTTCTTTTTGTTGTCTGACTGCTGTTGCCAGGACTTCTAGTACTATGAACAATAGTGGTGAGAGTGGGCATCCTTGTCATGTTCCTGATCTTAAGGGAAAGGCTCTCAGCTCAGCTTTTCCCATTAAGGATAATATTTGCTGTGGGTTTTTCATAGATGGATTTTATGAACTTGAGGGATGTTCCCTCTATCCCTATACTCTGAAGAGTTTTAATCAGGAAAGGATGCTGTATTTTGTCAAATGCTTTTTCTGCATCAATTGAGAGGGCCATATGGTTCTTCTCTCTCCTCTTTAATGTGTTCTATCACACTGATTGATTTGCGAATGTTGAACCACCCTTACATCCCGGGGATAAATCCCACTTGGTCGTGATGGATGATCCTTGTTGGATCCTATTAGCTAGGATTTTCTTGAGAATTTTGGAATCCATATTCATCAGGGATATCAGTCCAAAATTCTCCTTTTTGATGGGGTCTTTGCCTGGTTTGGGGATTAAGGTAACGCTGGCCTCACAGAATGAGTCTGGAAGCTTTCCTTCTGTTTCTATTTTTTGAAACAGCTTCAGGAGAATAGGCATTATTTCTTCTTTGAATGTTTGATAGAATTCCCCAGGGAATCCATCAGGCCCTGGACTCTGGTTTTTTTGGTTTTTTTGGTAGGTTTTTGATCGCTGCTTCAATCTCGTTACTGGTTATTGGCCTATTCAAGTTGTCAATTTCTTCCTGTTTCAGTCTTGGGAGTTTTTATGTCTCCAGGAAGGCATCCATTTCTTCCAGGTTGCTCAATTTATTGGCATATAGTTGTTGATAATAATTTCTAATAATTGTTTCTATTTCTTTGGTATTAGTCATGATCTCTCCCCTTTCATTCATAATTTTATTAATTTGGGTCCTTTCTCTTTTCTTTTGGATAAGTCTGGCCAGTGGTTTATCAATCTTATTAATTCTTTCAAAGAACCAGCTTCTAGTTTCACTGATCTTACCTACTGTGTTTCTGGTTTCTAATTCATTGATCTCTGCTCTAATCTTAATTATTTCTCTTCTAATGCATGGCTTAGGCATCGTTTGTTGCTTTTTCTCTAGTTCTTTAAGGTGTAGAGTTAGCTGCTGAATTCGGGATTTTTCTATTTTTTTGAGTGAGGCTTGGATGGCTATGTTATTTTCTCCTTAGGACCACCTTTGCAGTATCCCATAGGTTTTGGACCGATGTAGAAACACACTTCAAATACTGAAAGTGATTTTTTTATTTTATGGTAAAGTATAAATGATAACATGTTGTGAACAACCCAAATATCCATCAGGAGGGGATTGGTTAAATTAATTGTGCTATATGTACATGACAGGACACCACAGGAACATTAAAAATCATGTTTTGCAAAAACACTTAGTCGCACTGTAATATGTTCATTACTAGTTGCATGATATTGGGTTACTCTGACCTCTCAGCCTCAGTTTCTTCATCTGTAAAATGCGGATAATGGAATACTAGAGAAGTACAGGAATAAGCAATCCACAACTATACACATATTATATCATTCTGTTTTCAGAAAATACAGAAACAGGAAAGGAAACATTGCTTCTGGAAGTCAAGGGGGCAAAAGGGGGACTTCCAGAAATGTCTGTAATATTCAGTTTGTTCTTGCTCTGGGGGCTGGTTACACAGGTGTATACAATTCATGAAAGTCCATCCAGTTGTACACATATGAATGTGTCCTTCTCTCTATGTATATATATCTACATATATACTAAATTCCAATAAATAGTTTTAAGCATGATGATAATTATAGGTTCCTCTTCATAGGGATGATGCGAGAATTAAAATTATGTTGTAGAGATTAACTGCACATAAAATGTTTGCCACCTAATACATGGGTGATCACACAATAAATATTAGGTTCTCTTGTAATCCCTCCCAATACTGACCACATAAGAAGCTCTATTAAATATTACGGAATGAATAAATTCCTCAGGTGAAATGAATCAGTGCCAACCTCTACAATCCCAAAACTACTCAGAAAATTTACTAAAGCATTTACTTTGCACTTTTCACCATAACTATTTGTGTTCAAGCCTGTCACTCCCTACACTTAACAATTCCCTAAGAACAAAGCACATGGTAGTCTCTGTATCCTTCACAACACACAAAACAGCGAAGATGATAAATGTCCGCTAATTCTGTGATTTGCAGAAGGTTCTAATGCAAGAATGATTTGAAAATTGTGGAAAATTTTAATTGCAAAACCGTATCTCTTCTAAGCTTTATTTTTTAATATGTTGAAAACCTACCTTGTAGATGAACTTAAGTTCTATTAAAAATGCCCATGTGTTTCTACTTTCATTCATTCATTCCAAAAATACACTGACGTGCAAAGGTGCATCAGATCACCTCCATGGCTACATTCCAAGAAGCTTACTACTGAGGCAGAAGACAAATAGCACAGATTTGTTTCTGTGAGGCATCTCAGCAGAGGAGCATCATTGACTCTGGACTGGTTTTTAAGCTCACTTCTTGACTTGGTAACTCCTGGAAAATTTGGGTAGTATACATTTGAACCCTAAGAGGTAAGGAAACACCTGTGCTTTCTAATTTTAAGACAGGATCAAAGCACTTTTATCCCCTACCCAGAGCCCAGGCTGAGATGGAAAAACTTCTTTATATTTCTGTGCTGGGCAGACTTTTCCTGATCTACTCCTTCACCAATGGTGTAGCAATTGGAGGGTCCTGGCTAACCAGATATGAGGTAAAATCCCAGGTCCAACTTTTTGCTCAAGGCTTCATTCTCTCTCCCCATATTGGTGTTCAGACCCCTGTTTTTGAACCTGTGAAAAGTTCAACTCCTAGCATACTGCTTGGGAATTATGTCTTCTCTTCATTGTCCAACTCTGGGAAGTTTCCATACTTTATTTTTATAATCACAGCTTTGCATTTAAAAGGATATTTGTTGTATTTTACCCAACATCACTAAGTATTTTGTAAATTGACACTCCTTCTCCATATTTTTAATACACTTTTGACCAGGTGCCCCAGGATTCTCACAGATAATGCTCAATTGAAAAGGAGCTCACAATCCAAAACTAAAAAGCACCCAGGGGAAAAAAAAAACTGACCAGGGACAAAACAGAGCAGACACTACAGAAGAGCAGGGATTAAACCCACGGTGAATTTTAAATAACAGACCTATGAGATACACTATAAATTTAAAATGATTACAGGCATGAAAGATGTTGCAAACAGACCTAAGCCCACTTGGCAATTCAGCAAATGTCAAGTTTTTATCTTTGAGAGCCTCCAACAGTTAGCAGGACAGGCTTATGTGTTCCTCCTGCACCCCTTTCATACCAGCAGGCATATTACAAGGAAACCAGGCTTTACTACCCAACCCCACCAAACCAACAACTGTTTACTGATGCAAATCACAGACATAAAAAGAACCGTAAATTGTGCAGAAGCTCTAGAGCAACCAGACTCATTGCCTGTGGGAATATAAATGGTACAACTGAGGGGAAAATGGCATTAGCTAACAAAGTCAGACATCAGAATATCTAATCAAGCATTTTCAGTCCCTTGTCATACTCAAGAGACCATCCTGATCATATGGCCAGCAAGATTCACGTATACGAACGCTTCTAAAAGAATGGTTCGTAATTACAAAAAAAAACTGAAAACAATCCAAATGCCTATTCAAAGGTGAAAGAGTAGAAAAATAACAACACGGGGGAATGTTACACGGCAGTGAAAATGAACAGACCAAAGTCAGTGCAACAACTTGGATAAATCAGGCTAATAATGGGGGACTAAGAAAAGCAAGACCCAGAAGGAAGACCACATACAGAACCAGATGACAAGGAATGATGACGTTCAGGACAGTATGTAGGGGGGCAGGAGGCAGAGGAATGGAAGGGGAGAAGCATAGGTAGATGTAAGTTGTTGGCAGTGTTTCAGATCTTCATGAGTTCTCAGGTATACATTATATTAAAAATATGAATAAAGAAGAGGGTCATGCAAAACCAAATGGTGATACTGTGTCATGAATTAAGGATTATGATCAATCCACTTCTCGGCACCGGAGTCCCATCACCACCACCAGTAAGGAAGTGGGGCTGTGTGACAAACAGGCAATTCACAGAAGCAACAGCCCGAAAGGCCAATAGATGTGTGAGAAGATATGCAACCTCACTGCAATCAGGGAAATGCAGCACTAAAGCTAGAAATGATAACATAGCACTTTACACCCAACAGATGGGTGAAAACTCAAACGTTTCATAGTACCAAGTATTGGAGAAGATGCAGATCAACGAGATCAATGATACAATTGTAAGGGGAATGCAAACTGTCTACCGTGCAGAGCAATGTGGCACTACCTAGTAAGTCTGGGGTTGAAGACACTCACATCCTATAACCCGGCAATTACACACTTACTTATGTCCCCAGAGAAATTCACATATATGCAGGACAGGTACAAGAATGTCCACAGCAGTGCTATCTACAATAATGAAAATCTGGAAACATTCCAAAAATATCTGACAAGAGAATAGACTAATAATGTAGAATAATCATCAATGGAATACTATATACATCAGTTTTTTAAAAAGAACTAGAGCTATGTATCAAGGGGAATAAATCGCAAATAACCTGGCTGTTTTTTCTCTCAAGGTACAGGAGAACAAATAGTTTGCTATTTTTTTCATAAAGTTTTAAAAATGACATATATTCTATTGCTCATAAACTCATACACACATAATAAAAGTATAAAAACGTGGATGGCAATGATATACCCCAAATTCAGGACAGTCGTTCTTTCTAGAAAGAGAGAAAGAGAGACAGGACAGGGAGGGGTGTACAGGAATCTTCAATTCCCAGTGATGTTTATTTCTCATATTAAAAAAAAATTTTTGACATGTTTCCTTCAAATATTAAGATCTGATAAAGCCAGGTATGAGTACTTACATACTTATTATATTATCTATATTATGTATTTTTACAATATTTCATATAAAAGGTACACAGGACAAGACTAAAACCTGATAAAATGTATTAGGAAGAAGACTGGAGGAAGTAACAACTGTATGCCACCTTAACACTGGCATATATTCAAAGATAAATAGCTTTATTTTATTATTCCTTTGGCCTAGAACCCAGCACAGGGCCCAACTCATAAGATGTGTTCAAATAAGCATTTGCAGAATAAACTGGACAAAGTAGGTAGAAAAAAGTCAAATTATTAACCTAGCCGTCTCTGGATATTTTCAAAAACATTTACTCACATCTCTGAATATTTGTGAGCATGAATAATAACTACTGATACACCGGATTGTCTCTTAAATTGAAAACATACTTTCTATCAGATAGCCACCCTATTTTAAAAAACAGCATCACTACGTGTCATGGCCTGAGTATTTGTGTCTCTCTAAAATTCATATGTTGAAGCCCGAACCCCCAGTGTGATGGTGTTTGGAGGTGGGTTCTTTGGGAGGGAACTAGGTTTAGATGCGTTCATAAGGGTGGCACCCCACGATGGGATCAGTGCCCTTAATAAGATGGGGGAGACCAGAGCTCTCCTCCCTACACTATGTCAGGACACAGCAAAAAGGTGAACACACCAGGAAGAAGGCTCACACCAGGAATGAATCTGTGGGCACCTTGATCTTGGACTTCCCAGCCTCCAGAACTGTGAGAAATAAATGTCTGTTGTTTAAGCCACTCAGTCTATGATATTTTGTTACAGCAGTCCAAGATGACTAAGACACTAGGATTAAAAACAAAGCAAAAAATCTTTCTGCTCATTAAGAACAGACCTTCTTAAGTGCTAATAGAAAGCACCTGCTCTGAGCCCACAAAAATCCACGCCAGAGAAGGCGTGAGACATGAACCATATCATTGGGATCCTGTCTCCCTGGACCAATGCTGTGATTTTAAGTGACTTCCACCATTGTTTTACACAGAACAACAGTAGTTTATTGGGGAAAGCCCTAACTTGGAAGGTCTGGCAAAGCTGTGTGGCACTGGCAGGTCAGTTGATTTCTAGTTAGTGACAACCGTACCTAAAACATGGGACTGCTCCCAGGGACCAAAGGCTCTTTGGCTTCAAAATTCAATATCACACTAATTAGGCATTTCTGCACCTCTCACTTCAACTATGTGGACCCTGGAGCTCAATGGACACAGCCCACTTAACACAGAAATACACGCCTTGACAAAATATTGCTTAGATTGTAATGATGCCGAGCTGAGTTTAACATTACAGTTAAACTGACTTCCACAAGACTGAAAGGAAAGTAGATAATGCTTCTAAAAGAGCCTCTTTCCCAGTCACCCTCCCAAAGGCAGTTGGAGCAGCTAAGAAGGGAGCTCACTCTCCACATGAGCAGCCACCACCTTGCCATCAGTTTTCGCTGATGTCCTCGGTCCAGTGAAGACCACACTGGCTGAGGCCAGCTGCCACTGCTGTCGCAAGAACTGAATGGATTTACGGCACCAGCCATCACATTTATGGTTATTTAATAAATATCACTGACATTCTAACATAGACCTACTTTTATTCCATTTGAGTGACTTTCTAGATGTTTTCAGCTTATCAACAATGAAGCATGAAATCAAGCATACAAAACTATCTGGCTCTCCTGATGTCACAGGAATCTACCAAAGCCTGTAGATTCAGAGTTCTCTACAAATATTTCATAATACTATTTTCCCCATTTTTACCAACAAGAAAGACCTAGCATAGACATCACTTACTGATAATGCAGACTACTACTGCTGCTCAAATCATACTCGTAGTACATTCCCAAATGTGTAGGTTGGCAGAGATGTGAAGGGCGCTACCCTTCCCGGCTACATGTGCTGATGCCCCCACCTTGGTCCTCGCCCCCAAGCTTACAGACGCATGAACAAAGAGAAGCATTTTCAGAATTTTTCCTTCGTACTTTCTCTTGACTTCAGAAGTACTTATTCTTTTAAAGAAAGAAAAAAAAAAAAAAAACACCAAGCAATTATGGTGTCAATATGGAGTCCGGGGGGTGTGTTTGGTTTGTGGATATGGGGGGAAGGATGCCTAGACAGGAAGAACTGATAATGAAGTAAATTCTCATGATTTTTTTTTCGTATCTGGGAACTATTTAGATTTTTCAGGCAAACTTAGCCCTGATTTTGCCCTTAGCCCTCACTCCTGAGCCCACCCAAGGTACCCACAACCCTCCCCGCCGTCCTCACTCATGTTCTAAATCGCAGGCCTTCTCCCCCCTACGGACCTGATGCTTCCCATGAACTCCAGCCACACTGCCCCTGTGCCTCCACCAGGTACCATGACTTCTGCTGAGGTTACCGTATTGGTATCTGTGGTATCAGGAGACCAGAGTTACGGCTGTTACTTGATATGCTGTGCACACAAGTTGATAGGAACTCCGTGGTCAGTGGTCATGGGACCAGGTGGCTCAGGGAAAGTGACCAAAGGACAATCGGGCAATGGTCACGGGGAATGAGCTATTGCAGCATGAAGGCAGTACGCCAGCGCTTTGCCCCTCCGGTGGGGCAAAATGCCTGCAAGGAGTCCAGAAGTGAGAAAAACCCAGATGAGGTTTTTCTCAGTCTAATCCCATCTGACAAACTGCTGCTGAATCAGTCTTCCCAATTCCAAAAGCTTCTCCTGCTCAGAATCCTTCCAGTCCACCCACTGGCTAACAAACACAACCCAAAATTCCTTGGCTGATATTCGCAGCCTTGCAGAGTCTGGCAAGAACACACACTCGCCGTCTGCCTGCCCCACCCCCACCATCACTCCCCTGCGGCCGAGGGAATGATTCATTTTTACCTTCACCAGCTCCATCTTCGCCCTCTGCTGACGTTTGGTCTCTGTTGATTTCTAAATCAAACCAATTCATGCCCCCAACCCCTCTGTTTAAACCCTGCCTTTACTCATTCCAATACGGAGCCCCCAATGGGCCAAGTGCATCTCAAATGCCATTTAACAAAAGAAAAAAATCAGTACTACTTCTACCAGGAAATCACACCCAATCCTCCAGTGTTCCCTGCTGTGTTCAGAAGGCCTACGGCACCTCACACGTTGTTACATCCCTGATCTTCTAGCTTCCATCTTGGTTCTTGGCTGGGGAGATAAAAGTAGGGAAGAAGAGACTTTCTTCAGCATAAGGACTGAGCATTCCAGACCCCTTCAGAATGGGGAAGGGAGTGCTTTGAGAACAAAGGAGTGACTTACAACCTATCACATGCTGCCAGGGAGTTAAGACATTAAAAAATGCATCCACTACCCTGAGTCAAAAGGGTGTGACCTTGGTGAGGACAACTGACACAAGACAAAAAAGACTGCAATGGTTTGAGCCATGAAAGAGTGGGAGGTAAGGAAATGGAGACTGAACACAGATTCATGTTTGTGCCCACTTTTCCTCCATCCATATCCCCAAATAACCTTAACAGGTCTTATGTGTCCAAGAGAGCAATTATTGTTGAATAAATTAAATCAGACACAAAAACTAATTTGTGTCATCCAGTAGACATGACCTGCATTCTCTCACCAATAATTTACCATTTTATCCTCAGCTATCCTTTGACGTGGGACAACCTTTCTCCTCCCACACTGCAAATCAAAATGTTGCGTGGATTTTTTTTTTTTTTTTTTTTTTGCCTCTTTTGCTCCTACAGATGGGAAAATATCTAGGTTAAGGGAATGAATGAATAGAAAAGAAGAAAATACTTCCTACAAATTTTGAGTCACTACTTTTCCCTGCCATTGGTAGGAATTGGACTTCCGTAACAGTGGGTCCCTCCATAGGGTCCTACACCTTACCCTCCCATTTCCCAGGGAATTACTTAGGGGGTCACACAACTACAATGCTGGTATTGCCAGATCAACAAAACAAATACATTTAATGACACTGCCTGGTAACATTAATGTAAATCAGTTATTTGATATGCTGCAGCTGCTTAAGAGAGGCTTGCAGGCTCTCCAGCTGCCTTGTCATAAGGCAGCTCCACGGAACAACCGACTTTGCAGGTTCCATTTAAAACTTTCACGGCTTCTTCGCCTAGGGTCTCCTTCTGTCTGTCTTTAACCAAAAAAGCAACCTCGCACATGGAAAGTTAAGAAACCAAGAGCTTGTAAATGACCCACCTCAGAAAAATTCTTGTCCATAAACATGAACACACCAACCTCAGTTTTCCTACAATCAGAAACAAGTTTATCCTGTAAAAGGCACTCATGGGCTCAGTCTTTCACAACAAACTTGGGATATAAGAAACATATATTCAGTGATAAATTATGAAAATAGGGAGTGGTTGGCATACCTAAAGGATTAAGAAAATGAGTGTCATTTAAGAGTCATTTATGAGCCAAGCCTTTATAGTTATTTTTAAACCCACTGTAATATTAAAATCTAATAGAGGACAACCTTCCTTAAATGAAATGATTGCTGAAAATCCACAAAAATTGGCTAAAGTCATGGCTAGTGATGACAGAGGGAAAATTATCTTCAATAGACTTAATACTGCATTTTAAGAATAAAGAGCTCAGATACGACAATGTGGCAGGGGGAAGGGAGGTTGCCTGGATGGCTTTTTCGAAAGCATATGCTGCACGTTATGTGTATCCTGGATACCAGGCACATACATCCATTTCAGGGACATCCAAGGAATTCAAGGAAGTGCATAAGATATCAAAAGCCCTATGCCTGCAATACTCACATTCTAAAAGCTACAGGCTGTTAATCTGAAGGTCATAACACAGCTTCCCCTGATGCCCAGCACTGTCAAGTCATCCTTCAAAAACAACTAGGAATCTGAATCAATGAATGTTAAATCTGGGGCCAGAAAATAAAAGAGAAGCAAAATGGCACACTGGATTACAGACACAGCAAATGATACAAAACACCACAGGCCATCATTAGAAAACCAGGAAAACTCAGAAAGCAGAACTCTAGCACTGCAACTTTATTTTGAGGTTTAGTCCTACTTCCAAATGCATGAACTCTCATGCTTCAATCTTAAATCTGAAGCATAAACACTGGAGGAGCTAAACAAGTTAATATTCAAGATTATTCTTTCCTTTTAGCTTGGGTGTTATTGAGCATCACGCTTCTAATAACATTTTTATTTCCCCGACTGTTAGAACGTAATCCCCCATATACTGCAGCATTGACCATAGTCTATCATATTTAAAATATCAGGAAATCTTTCCTGGGTCTTCTGAATCTTTAGAGACCAGGTGAACTGGGAACAACTGAGGAATGCTCTCTACCAGGAAGTCCTTACACATTCGTTAACTTTCCAGAAGTTTCTTCTTTCCTGTTTGCAAACTGGTCTGGCCCCTCTGAGCAAGTTGTAACATAGCCAGTAATGGGCACCTCACACACAGGGCTGGCATGTGGCATTCAGACACCGGCAATGACTGAGCCAATTACCACACAGGCTGTACAACAAAGCACCTTCACTTCATTTGACCCACTGATCTACACACACAGTTCTCTCTCAAAGCTGATTTCTCAGCTCTAATTCTTGCTGAGGTAAGGAAGACTTTTTTTTTTCTTTTTTGCTGACGACTGTTCCACAAAGTAGTATTCTGTAACTAGTAGCTGACTGGTCAGCTGCAAAGCTGGCTCACACCAGAAGAACCCACTCCTGAAAATGTGCTAGTTTCATGCTAGTAATAAAAACGCATAAGCCACGTGAAAAATGCCATGGGCACTCCAATATGTTTTACAACTGTCATCACTGACATAAAGAATCATGTTCCTCATGAAAACTACAAATAGCTAACCACGCCCAAGATTTGATCTTTTAACCATATTGTGCAAATTATCAATAAAAACAGTAAGGATTTTCATGGTCACATATTTCTGTGTCCACACCCCACACACCCACCACAGTTAAATTCAGTAAACTCAGTCTCGACAAGACATTCCCTCTACAGCAACATGAAACATGCTGCATTAGCAATAAAAGTGTTTTCTTTATTCAAGTGTTGCATCACTGTATTGTACCTTTGTTGTCCAAAGTCAGAAGAGAAATACTAAGTGGTAAAAACTACTTAATGCCTTTAAAAAAAAGAAATCATTTCACATTACTTCCAAATCAGAGCAACTCGACTATCAGAGTTGGTCCATTTAGAAACTCAGGTTTAAAATAAATGCCTACAATTTGACAATACGTATCAAGAACTATACAGTCTGACCCAGTTATTCTATTTCTAAGAATCTGACTTTTATGAAAGTACTGAGACATATACAATGATTTCTTTATTTTGCTATCATTCCTGATAGTAAATAGCTGGAAAGGAATTGACATTAGTAACATTATGTAATTAATGAAGTTGTGGTACATTTATGAGATGAAACACAACTACCTATTAATAATATTTTCAGTACAGTATTGAGTATACCAAAATACTCCTAATATTAAAGGGACTGTTACCCTTTTTTTTCTCTCTTTCTTTTTAAAGGAGAACAAAAAAGTCAAAGTATGAAAAAGTTTAGAGCCTTGGGAAGGAGCTACTTAAGATATAAAAGCAGTTCCCAGATTTTTTTTTTTTTAAATATGTGTATGTAACCTGAATATCTCCAATATCTAGGGTGACCCTATGTCCAGGCTTGCCAGGTCCAGGCCCGATGTAAATATTAACAGTATCCAGTTTGGTCAACAAGCTAGATGGTCACCACACCTATACCCCAATGGCTTCCAGGTCCCAGGTAAGGTCACTAATAGTCATTCCCTAAGTCTGCAGGATCAATGGCTCCTACCGCCAAGCGCCAGAGCCGAGCCCTTCCCCTTCCTTCTCCCTCTCTCTGGAGTTCCCAAAGGTGAGAGGTGGAGGAGAAAGGGCCTACCCCCACACAAAAGTCAGGCTGCTCCCTATGCCTCTGCTTCTCTAGGCTCCCGTAGCCCATTCCACCGTCACTGGACCCCATCTCAGAGGAGGACACTCCAGCCACACGCCCAGCTGTGCCTTAAGTCCTGTCACTAGCTGCATTCTTTGTCACCTGCGATGCCCCACTCCATGGCCGCTGCCCTGCTCAGCTCACCCACAGGATGAGGCTGACCTACCACTGACCTCAAGTGTTTCCTTCTCTCTCTGCATGATAGGCAAGGAACTTCCCCTCCTGGAGTCCCTCTCTGTGGATTAGGCAAGGGGAATCCCAAAACAGAGCTGTGACATCGTTCATTCAGTCTGTTTTTCCCAGCCTTCTCCCGAAGGCCCTTAAAGCCTCAGGGGGACAG
This sequence comes from Callorhinus ursinus, assembly GCF_003265705.2. Classification (NCBI taxonomy): domain Eukaryota; kingdom Metazoa; phylum Chordata; class Mammalia; order Carnivora; family Otariidae; genus Callorhinus; species Callorhinus ursinus. The sequence continues at coordinate 123,589,614 of NW_027397066.1, read as the reverse complement.
ATCCAAACACAATGGAGATGAGCATGGTATCATCTCATCAGAAATACAAACGTTGCCCTCTTCACCTCAGGCCCTGCTTGCCCAACTCCTTCCTCATCAACCTCTTCAACGTTGGCATTTTGTTTCATTCTCAGGGGGGATGCTGTCACTCCCAGTCATCTGGCCTCACCCAGAACATGGGGCGGGGGGGGGGGGGGGGAACCAAACACTAAAGAGAGGGAAGGCAGGAGAAAATCTGCCACTCAGCTCCACACACTGGCATACTGAGTCTCAGCTCTGACCCAGACAGGCCCAGCTCTACTGCTGAATATACATGCAGCCGTGCAAAGACTGAGTGAAATAAATGAAAATGTTAAGGACATAATTTATGGATAGTTCACAGCTGAGTCCTACTTATTATATATTTAGGTTCCAAATTTTTTTTCTTTTTTTTTTTTTTTAAGTAATGTCTACACCCAACATGGGGCTTGAACTCACAACTCCAAGATCAAGAGTCACATGTTCTACTGACTGAGACTGCCAGGCGTCCCTTTTCCAAATTTTCTATAATGAGTATGTATTACTTTAAAAAATGAGGGGGGTAATGAAATATAAACCAATTCGTGGGTGTTCATAATGATCACGATTATAATAACTTACAGAAAAATGAGGGATATACCACAATCCAACATAATTAATGTTATATTGCTAAAAAACAAAAGTGACTGATAACACATCATTTCACTTATACTTAGGACTACAGGGGTGTAAGGGTCTAGAGAAAATTACAGCAAGATAGCTAAGAGATTTTCAAACAATATTCTCCCATTTAAACTTGATAAGGGGAAATTATTTTGAGAGACGGGTGTCTCATAAAAAAGCACAGACATTAGACTCACGAAAAGCAGACATTAAAGAAAAAAACAATTGGAAGGCATGGAAAATTATACAGACCCTTCACTTTGAAAACAGGAGAGACAATAATCTTCTTGGAAGAAAAGATCAACAATTTAAACTCAGTTTAAAAATAGCTGAGAAGTTTCCCCAAAAGCAGCCACCGCTCTGATTCCCCCTTTTGGCAATGTGACCACGACTCCCCAGGCTCTGGAGCTGAAGGAAATGTTGGATCACCTTTGTATTCTTCCTCTTTCTTACCTTCCGGATCTTTCTCTAAAACCCACTCCTAAAATAACTCATCCCCTGGACACTGCACAACCCTCCAGCGTGTCTCACCATCTCTGGCCATTTCCCTCCCTGCTACCCAATAAACTGGGAAAGGAGATGCCAATAAAACTATCCTGATAAAATTCTCCCATAGCTTCTCACTACCCACGATCAAGGGCCAGCTCCTTAGGCCGGCACGCCAGACCTCAGCAGGACTATTACTTTGCACCCCCTCAGAATAGAGCCCGCATGGCAACAGTGAGTGATCCCTGGAACTGGCCAGGAGGGCTGCCCCAGCCACCATCTCTGCTTTAATAGAACTCGCCTGCAGCACTACACCGCCTCCCCTACAGCCGCGGTTCTCAAGGGCGGCCCTGCGACCAGTAGCATTAACATCACCTGCGAACCTGTTTAGAAATGCAAGTTATAGGGACCTACTGCAGACCTACTAAAACAGGAACTTCAGGGATGGGGCCCAACAGGTGGCCAATAAAGCAAAATTGAGAACCACTGCCCCACAGAAACCCTCTGAGGCCACCATGCCCAGATTATGCTTGTACATTCCTCTTCTGCCCCTCAGGCACAGGACAGCGTCCTCCCCACCATCCAACTCCCAGCCACCCTTCAAAGCACAGACCAAGTCCCTCTTCCACCATAAAATCTTTACTGATCACTCTAACACGTTCTTGCCTTTTGAATGCCAACAGCACTTAACAATCTACCACTGGCTGAACCCCTATTAAAATGCAACAGAGCAAAATGATGACAACCCCTCAGACTTCTAGGGTAGGAATTACAAACTTCATAAAATGTGCCGACTTGAAACAAAAAGTAGTGACAGCCAGGAATATGTGTTAAGAAAGATGCTGCAGCTATACCCAGGTAGGAAAAGGACATTCCAATTAGCCATAGCCCTACGAGCAGTTTCCTTGGGAGAGTGGGGACAGTGCCATAGGGTACTTACCCCAAATGTCTCTTTCCTGCTCTAGGGTTTTAACCCAAAAGGAAATAGAGGAAAGGGCTCTCCAAGACCCAGAGATAAAACAGACTACAGGAAGCAGGACTTTCTGAGTACCATGTTCCTTGCAGGCAGGTCTCCAACACGTCTGAGAGAACACCCCAGGCCGCGGCAGAAATCAGTGTGCTCTGCCCCAGGTTAAAGAGTTATAGCACGTTATAAACCCAATGCGTATCTCGCTTTTTTCCACAATTTCACGGTTACACTCTACCAGGTGACATGAGGGACAAAAAGACCCATTTCCCATCAAGAATGATATAACATCTGCCATCTGACAGATAACACCAACTTTTCTCTATCTCAGAGTTTAAGAAATCCATAAAAAATAATCTTGTCTAAGCTAGACTCAGAGACTAGGCATCTATCAATTTCAAATCATTTTGTTCTTCTCGGTGCCAATATTAACAGACATTTCTAAGAGGATCTTCCCTGTTGCAAACCTAGGTAGTGTTTAATCTCACTTATATCTCCGCCTGAGTAGCAAGCAACTTGAGGACAGGACGCAGGACCGACTTTGTTTCTCACATTATCTAGTTTAGTGCCATACACAGATTGTGATGAAAGGTAACCACACACGGGCTGGGCCTACAAAACTCCTTTCTAGTTTTAGGGCCCCAACTTCTCAAGACATCTCCCCACGTATAGGGAACAGAATCTAGATTTTAGAAAGTCAGGTCATTAAAAACACAACATTTATGGTACAATAAGGGCCCCGGTGTATAACCTCAGGGGTGTTACTCAAGGTAATAAAAATCAGGGTTCATTGCCACACTTCATATTAACTATTTAGAGGCATAAGCTTCCCCGCCAGAGGTAAAGACACAGTCAGAAATGACACACACATGAATCACCCTGGAAGCCCAGTGTGATTCACAGATCTGCCTGACAGAGTGGCTACATCTCCAAGCCTTGGGTTCAACACGAGGCCACGTCTGAAAAACACACCCTAAGCAGACAATTCTATCCGGCCACACACCTTCATTCAGTTGGCACAGCAAGGAGACCAAACTTCTTAATGGTGACCAGACATAGATATGTAGTTGAAACTCAGATCTGGCACACCCGTCTCAAAACAGCTTAACATGAATATATACTCAAGTCCAAATGAAGAAAACTGATCGTGACAGCAACCAGCACCTCACATTACTTTCTGCTGCCAGGTCAAGCCCAGCCAGAGTTTTTCTGGACTAGTCAGTGACGAATATAGCCAAACACCTACCCCCAAAGCCTCCATGTGACTGCAGGCCACACTAGTGAAGAGGTCAGACAGAACCTATCCTAAAGCTTTCACCATGCCATGGCAAAAGTCCCCATCACTCTAGCAGGATCAGAATGAACCACCGTATGTCATCTGGGCCTCACAGCAGCTAAGGGCACAGTCTATGCTCCACGGCAAGTCCCAATGAGTGAGCTTCTGATGGGCAGTCACTCCCTATCAAACCTTATCTCAACAGCTGCTGCAGAACTCCCAGGCAACTTGGATTAAGCAACAATGCACAGGGAAGCCCAAGGGTCTGGTCTGGAGACTTTCTTTTTCACAAATGCATCAAAAGTTCTAGAACAGTAATTCCTAGGCTGCTTGCTGTCTGTGGAGGTACCACAGGTGGTGTCTGAGGGGAGAAATAGGTTTCACGTAGAACCAGAACAACCATTATAACTTCATAACATCCGCAAAAGGACAATTTTCTCATCAGTAGGTTGTATGTGTTGCCCACCGGTAGGTCCCCAAAAGGTACAGGTACCAGCCAATAAGCTGCCATTCAGAGACTAAGAAGGAACTATAGGAGTCTCTCTAAAGGAGACTTCAGAAGGAACTATATTTTGTAATACCACATCTTAGAAATCATCAAAAAGTTATCTGTCGGGGTAACTGCAGAAGCAAACTTTTGAGTTCCTGGATTCGAATCTGGATTTCAGTACCAACATGTTCAACATGCTTAACCTTTCTGTGCCCCAGTTTGCTAGTGTGTAAAATGGAGATGCCGTGATGGAGAGGACCGAGTAACTTACTATCTGTCACCTCCGAGGACAGTACCTGGCGCACACAGCAAGGGCTCTAGCATCGGCGCCTGCCACTCTCCTGGTGTGCTGCGCTTTGCTTCTTGACTCCATAACCCCGAGCAAGAAGAATGAGAACCTCCATGCTCCAGAGGAGGAAACTGAGGGTCGGTGGGAGGTACTTACTTGTAATGATATAGTGAGCAATAGAGCAGAATTCAAACCCACGTCAGCCTGACCGCAAAGCCTGTGCTCCTTCCATATTCCCATGGCCTTCTGACAAAAGCCAAGGGTACCAACAATAATCACCACTCTCTCTCTGACCAGGCCTTGTTACACTATGCCAATTGGGCACCTATGGGAATAAGGGTTAGGCCAGGACCTTGATGCCAGTCTGAGGAAAAGCCTTCACCACCGCTGGCCCCTGGGCCAGCCCCCAAGACAACAGGAACCGCTTTCGTCCAGCAGCTTCCCATCTGCACAGCTCGGCCCTTGCAGAGAGGCTACCCCCAGCCGCCTGAGACAAAGGAGAAGCAGCACACAGCAGGGACCCACCTAAAGCCCCCTTTATTTCTATTTTTATTTCCAGACTGGCCCGGAGGTGGGATGCAAGCTTTACACCTGGACTCCACAGGTGAGGATGCGGAGGGCAGGTAAGGCCCATCGACAGGGAAAGAGCTCCGGCAAAGTAGTAGCATGGAGAAGACACAGAGCAAATGCTGCTTACCTCAACTCTGAGTCCCTCGGGGCTCAGTCAACACGAAATGCTTATCTTATATCTGCCTCTTCAAGCCCAAGGAAAAAAAAAATTAAACACACACAGGTGCCTGAGTAAAAGCATTATGTGAAGGTTATACAGTCTCCCACAACACATAGGCAGTGAGCTCTCTAACTCACGGGTGGTCGCCACTCCACAAAATAAAGTCACAGGCAATCAAGAGGGTTTAAAGGTTAAAAAAAAACTTAAAAATAAGTATGTTACAGAATGGAGAACACTAACGAGAGAAAGAGATAAGGAAAACTTTGATCTCAAAATCACCATTCTAACCCTCACCTGAAGACTACTTTAAACCCCACAGACACAAGGCCAGGTCACGCGCACCACCTACACCCTTACGCACAAACCAAACCTGTCAAACAACATCAAATACCTGCAGAAACAAATTATTCCATGAACACTCCACCAAGAATAAGAGTTCGTGCCTACCTAGCCTAGGGAACTGTAGGGTTTAGCTGGAGAACTTGGGACAAATTAGGTCAGGAATGCACAACAATGCCGCTGGGTATCAACCTGGTCTGCTCAGGGTCATGTATGGGTTTTTAATATGTGCTAAATAATAACAGCGGTCAACACTTAGACAGGGCTGGCCCGGTGCCAGGCACTAGCCTAAATGCCTTACATATGTTAATGCATTTCATTCTCACAACTCCCCTATGAATGCTATTATCATGCCCATTTTATAGCCAGAAACTGGGGCCCGGAGAGGTCGGTAACTTGCCCAAGATCACATAGCTTGAAGGACAGGCCGAGGTGTGTAGCCCACAGGCAACCGGGTTCTCACATCTGTGCGCCTAACCTGATGTGTGGCTTCACAGATGCCTTCAAAGCATATTTCAGGCTACGCTCTGGAGTTGATCAGGACTAAACGGCTGAGAAAAGGAAGTAACCCTTTAAACGAGCTTCAAGGAGCTCTAAAACGTGTCTTTCAGAGCTGTCCACTTTCTTACTTGTGTTGATTCACATTCTGAAGACCTGAGGTGCAGAACCAAGAACGCTCTTTCTCTCTCTACCCCGTAGGGATTCCCTATTATTCCACTTTGATTTATGGCTTGTTTTAGAGAGTGCATGCTTTTTAACAGACTGTTTTAAGCTTTACCCGTGAATCACTGTTTTTTCAAGCCTTCCTTATGACATCATGGCAACCCTGAAAACCACATCCTAGAAAACACTACAATGTCAGTTTATGTCATAACTCAGAATGTAACATTCGAGCCCACATATGGATTGGGGTTGATTCCTAACACAAACTCGAAAACCTAACACTGCTTCCCAAGCTGTCACTGGGCAGTTGGAATCCTAAAATATGATGCTTTCCACTGCCCCTCTTTGTTACACTGGCCCACATTCCAAGGGATGTTTATATTAGCCAGCCCAAAAGCCACTTGCCATTCAATAAACAGAATTTGTCTTCCCAAGTGGTGTATGGGATACAGCAAAATTCAAACTTGTGGTAAATTGAGTGGAATTATGATAAAGCTTCACAAAGTGTTTAAAGGAAAAAATGATGTCTTGAACACACGTATGAACATTCATGAAAATAAGGTCATGCTAACCCACAGTAAAGAAGCATCTTTTTGGAAGGGAAGCATATTATTTTAAATATTTTCAAAGAATCCTATCTCGACAACATATTTTAACTGTTTCTTAATATAAAAAAATGTCCCTGCCACCAACCAAAAAACTAAAACAAAATGCAGAAGACATTTATTCAGATACTTTGTACTTGAAGTCTTTTTTTTTTTTTTTTTACCATTTAACTCCAGAATGTAGGACTTCTGTCAAAAACCTCTCCTAGTAAATTCCAAAAGAGTTCCACCTATCCCCTGTATGTATTGCATTTGGAATTCTAGTCAGTTCCGCCCACCCAGTGACTCAAACTGAAATATTAAGTTATGAACAGCTGTACTCATCCACCACACCGAGAACAGCTTCCAGGAAACCAAGCTCCAGTTGGAAAACGACGCTTAGTAAACCTTCTCAACTTGAGAGAACACTGGGGGGAAACTTCTCAATAGTTAATAATGAAAAGGCCAGTAAAAGAATTTTAAATAACACTTATAAAATACATAGTGTATCCCGAAGGTTAACAAGTGAAATGATTTTGTGACCAATTATACCCTAGGATTTTAAACTCATGTGCGTTTACTTGGAATTCTCTGGATGATACACACTGGCTAATGCCTTGTCAGACATGATCCTTCAAGAGAATGTTCTCCGAGGAATTATGCTCATTGACCATGAGGCACAGGCCACATGCTACAGGTCTGAACAAAAACAGTAAGTCATTGCTAGTCTGCGCTCATTTTCCTCTCACACTGCTTCCTCACTCACCTATCCGACCCCGCCTTAAACCTCTGGTCTGTGTGTGGAACTGCGGTTGAGGTGGGGAGGGGGTGCTGCTACCTGAAGCCGGGGCGGGGGGGGATGGGGAAGAACAGGTCTAAATAACATAAACCATGACATCTGAAGTGTCAAACGGCAGAAACATACTGTTGCCAGGTGGAAACACTCAAAGAATCAAGAGAGAGGAATCAAAGGTGCACTGTGGTTCTCGGGAGAAGCCTGACATTCCTGCCGCTGGAAGGAAAGCCCCGTGGACTTGAAAAGTAATGACACGCTGATGGACGGGGAGCAGAAGCAGAGAGAACACAAGCAGCTTTGAAACAAATCACTCATTTGGTTGCATGAATGAGGGTAAAGAAGATGGGAAGCCTCTGGAAAGAGACACCTAGATATTCACGGCACAATTCCACCAGTTTACTTTTACACTTGGCTGGAACATAAAGAAAACAAGATGCTATCCCACCTCTAGCGAGGAGTAGGTTAACGCTGACTATGCGCTAAGCTCCTACTCAGGCCAGGCCTTTGCATATATTATTTCATTTAATCCTCACAACAGTACAACAATATTTGAGCATATATTACGTTCACTGTTCTTACGGACTGCTGAATCATGTCCCCCAAAATTCATACATTGATGTCTTACTTCCCAGCATCTCGGAATGTGATTGTATGTGGCTGGAGACAGGGTCTTTTTTTAAAAAGTAATTCAGTTAAAATGAGGTCACTAGGATGGGCCCTAATCCAATACGACTGGTGTCCTTCTAAGAGAAAATGAGGACAGAGAGACACGCACCAAAGAAGACCAGGGAGAAGGCAGCCATCTAAGCCAGGAAAAGAGGCATCAGAGGGGACCACGCAGATACCTTGATCTCGGACTTCTAGGCTCCAGACTTGTGAGAAAATAAATTCGTGTTGTTTCAGCCACCCAATCCCTGCTACTTTGCTACGGCAACCCTAGCAAATTAGCATAACTACTATAACAGAAAAAGACACTCAAAGAGAGGCTAATTCGCTCGAGGTCACATAGCTAGTATGTGGCACAGTTAGAATTTGAATCTAGGTCAAAACACAAACTACTCTCTACAGGTTGAATACATAGCCTGGCACAAAGTAAGTGCTCCATAAATACTGACCACTCCTTATTTACACCAAGCGACTATAAGCTGGAATGTGGGATCCATGGATAAAGCTATAATATAAAGGGATGAGGTTAATTCCTAAGTGCTATGAAAGACAAACACTACTGTATCAGCGATTCAGTGGATTGGGGTTAAGTTTGGAATTGAGGCAAATGTCCCAATTACATGACTGATGAAGTAGCACAGGTGAGACCTGATAATGACCTGGCCCAAGGAAGTGGTGACAGGCTAGGGAGGAACAGCTGGTCTATGAATGCACACTACATCTCTGTGATCAAAGAGGGCAGCTTCATCACACTCTTTTGTCCCTGCTTTCCTTGGGCCCTTTTGTTGTTATTATCTGGAATATGTGTATAAACAGTAGGATGACTTTTCAATACCCCTCTTTTTAATCATTCTTCGTCCAAAGCAATACTCCATATTCCATGGTTAGAGAAGGGAGAAGTCACTGCAGGCTCATCTCTGAAGCTCCACAACACATTTCTTAACTCCAGCCACTGGTTTTTAAACTAGGGTAGCAAAGAAAAACAGATTTCTGATAGCATCCTACAGTTTCTTATGCGAAATGATCAGGACATGGGGCATTCAACCAAGAGGGAAAACAAAATCACAAATAGATTCTTAATTTTCAAACAATTAGAAGACAATAAGTATGTGACATTAAAACTATACTGAATATAATCTTTGATGACTCAAGAGGATTTTGTGGTTCCTCAGGGTAATCATTACAAGTACTAATCATCACTGTAGAAAGAACCTCTTAATATATGGAAATTCCATGGTAGCAGAATGTTAGCTAATAGGGAATTTGCGATGCACATAAAGCACTGTGACTTCATTTGAAATGAAGTTTTGATGCATGGTTTACTTTTAATGTTCATATTATGAAGAAAACAACACAGAACAGGAATATATAAGAACCTAGATGCCTATAAAATTTACACTTATTTTCTAATTAGGGGTTTACCTTAAGTTTAAAATTATGGGCCAGAATGGATAACTTCCATTTTTCCCTCCTTCCTCAAGAACATTTACTGAGTAACTTCCCTAAAGACCAGAACTACTCTACTCTACATGGTGAGAAAATGCCTCATCACCGAAACAGAACGTGAAGAATATGGATATGCATATCACCACTGTGTAATTCATCCCCTCCCCATTTTTAAGTAGTTAAGCATTTATATCAAAACTTTCAAAAACAGCAAAGGTGATATCAAACTCTTGCAATTTCTAGAGTTTCTATCATTCATTGCTACTTAGTAGCTGGCAAAAAATATGTTTTTGAAAAAAAAAGGAAAATTTTGGCACAGAAGATTCTTAGAATAAACAATTTTATTATGAGAATATCCTAAAGTCTCTTATTCCTGGGAAAATTAAGTAAAATTCACTAAATTCAAAACATCGATAACTTTTTCTTAACTAAGGAGAAAGGGGGGATAGGAATAAGGAATTGGCAAATAAGTCACTAACAAATCTTTACACAGACATTAACAGTGGATTCTTCAGGATTATTTGGCAGTAGGTTTACAAGGTTTCCAGACACTCAAAACCACTTCTAACGTTCTTATCAGGAAGTGTTTCACAATGTAATAAAGCAATGTAAGTACTACCGTGCTCAGGTCCACGATTCATTCAGCTTGAGATAAGGCTAGCAACAGTAAGTGGCAATAATGGGGGGGGCGGGGAGGAAGGATTGCACAGGAGAGAAAGCCCAGAGAGGAAAAAGATGGCACCCAGTGGAAAATTACGTTGGTGGGAAAGCAATTCCCACCAAAATTATGAGCCTCTCAATGGCAGGAGAGGCTCCTGAATATTCGGGATATCCTAACCATTCCTGTATATTCAGCAGCTAGAGTACTGGCCAATTACAGATGTTTATTCAGTGTCTGATACATGATCTAAATCAATTAAATATTTGAAAATCATCCTGAAATAGTTAATCAATAAACTATTAAGAAAGAATAATCCATTAACTACAATATAATTTTCATGCCTTTAGACTTAGGTCGGGGGTTGGGGGGGATGGTTACTCCCTAGTATATTCATATATAATACCCTTCATAATTCTATAATCAAAATCTTTGCTCCTTCATCCATAAAACACTCTATCCGTCCTGTTATTTAAGAACCATTTCCTTGATCATTCAAATATGGTATTCCCTGATTCTCCACCCCATCAGTTATTATTTTCAAATTTGCAATTTATATTGGGGAAAGGACTTCAGTTGAGCAAAAGGCATGGGTTAGTGGAAGAAAACTATAAAAGTTTTGTTTTATTTTCAACATGATTCTCGATAATACCTTGATAAATTCTGTCTTTTTATAAGAGTAAGTATGGCCATTCTTTTTGTTTGAAGATTTTATTTATTGAGAGAGAGTGAGTGCACACAAGCGGGAGAAGAGGCAGAGGGAGAGGGAGAGAGAATCTCAAGCAGACTCCCTGCTGAGTGTGGAGCTCACCCCAGGGCTTGATCTCACAACCCTGAGATCAGGACCTGAGCCAAAATGAGAGTCAGACACTTAACCACTGAGCCACCCAGGCACCCCACAAATATGGCCATTTTTAAAAGGTACTGTCTAGGCAGTCATCTCAGAATGCCTTTCAAAATTCTGACCCTAGATCTGCAGGGAGACTAAGTTATAAGAATTATGTCAGAGTGCTGACATAATTCTTTCCACATGGGTTTTCTAAAAAAGCAAATTCTGCAGCTCACACACATTAAGGCTTCACTTATAGTTCATGCAGCCAACTTTGATGACAGTAAGTGAAATTAATATTTCACAATATTTATCTTTGAGAGGTTAAAGAGTGTTTTGAGAAGAGAAATCCTGGTTAAATAAACTTAAGAATCAGTGGGTTTAAGCAAAGCTAAACAGGTTTCTTTATTGCCAGACTTCTTTTAATATAATCACATGTGTAGTGTATCTCCAAGACAGGATAGAACATGTCATGTGTTATAGAAGGACTCTATCTTCTTAGGCTGTTTTCACGGAGCTTCTATCAGAAGTAGCATTCCCCCAGAAAATACACTGGGGATTGCTGGATTAAATCCTATCTTGTGTTTTACTTCAGGAGACCTAACAACAATAGACATACCCAATTCTCTGCAGCCTGTCTGGAGTGCAAACGGGTGTAGCATACTGAAATACACATATACATATTCACACATGCCCTTGTTCCAAAGTATACTTAATTACAGCATTATCGTATGGAAATACTTGGGCTGTGGTTTATGCAAACTTCATTCAAAAGCATTTCCTAAACAGATGCTGAATTACACATCATGAAGTGTTGTGACTAACAATTAAAAGAACTGAAAATGTCCATGAACACCTGTATTTCTCCACTCCCCCAAAATGTGCGTGACATCAGAGTAATTCCATAATCTAAGTGTTAACTTGGAGTCTGTGAATACCTACATGAGTTATAAACTGACCTCACAGCATTTAAGAGCCCTAAATTATAAGCAAGAGTATATGTATCTGTGCATTTTTGTGGAAAGACAGCTTTTGCTTGTACTCGATACTCAAAGGTTTCTGTGGCCCAAAATATATTTTTAAAATACTCCCAATGAACAGTCTTCCAGCAGTATTCTGGTAATATTTCCAACACAAAACAATTATATTTGTCAAATCAAGATCATCAAAAACACTGCAAGCTGTCCTGATTAAAACATTTCCAGTAAGTCCTGACCATGTTATTAGAATCTATGCACAAACCAAAGTCACAGTTGCTATTTTTCTCCCTAGTCTGATGGGCTCGTGTCTGGTGAGTCTGCAGAATTTATATAAATGTGTTACCAACAAAGCATTCTAGCATGCTATTTAAAAATAACCTATAGGTCCTCAGCACACTGGTCGTAGAAAAAGCTCCTAACGGGCGCCTGGGTGGCTCAGATGCTTAAGCATCTGCCTTCGGCTCAGGTCATGATACCAGGGTCCTGGGATAGAGCCCCGCATCGGCCTCCCTGCTCAATGGGGAGTCTGCTTCTCCCTCTGCCTCTGCCTCCCCCCTGCTCATGCTCTCTCTCTGTGTATCTCTCTGTTTCAAACGAATAAATAAAATCTTTAAAAAAAAAAAAATAAAAGGCTCCTAACAAATGTTTGCTGGATTAATTTATTCCAAATTTAGAGGTTTTTTTTAGCTCAGTGTCCCTATTTTATTACTGCAGGGGGCAAATGGGACATTCCCAAGTCACCTCTCATACAACAATCATTTCCTATAGTGTTAAGGACGCCTATCCTGTGTGTTGTTTACTGACCTACCTTACTCAGGACTAGCTAAGACCAGGCTCTGCAAACTCAAGTCTCTCCAAGCCTAAAAATGCAAAACGTAAGCTCCATAAAGTGGTACAGCAGTCCCTCTACCTTCCAACCTCACTTCCCATTACTCCCTCACCAAAACCAACTCTGTCAATGCCCCCAAATATACCTTCTACTTTCCCACCCTTTGTTCTTCTGAGTCCTATACGTTACTCAGACACTTGCTCATGTTGCACTTTACAAGAAATCTGTCCAACCCCATTCAGTGCCCAGTGATCTTATTACCCAATTATCTATACCAACATAGTGTTTCTCAAAATGTAGTCCAAGATACTGTCTCATACTCCAGAGAGAACTTGAGTGGAGACCAGGAAACTACATTTTTTTCTTTTTTTTTTTTTTAAGATTTTATTTATTTGAGAGAGAGAGAGCGCATGAGCATGAGTGGGGGGAGCACAAGCAGAGGGAGAAGCAGACTCCCCGCTGAGCCGGGAGCCCGATGTGGGGCTCAATCCCAGGACCCTGGGATCACGACCTGAGCCAAAGACAGATGCTTAACTGACTGAGCCACCCAGGCGCCCTAGGAAACTACATTTTTAAAGAGCACCCTAGGTGAGTCTGACTCCCACCGAAGTTCAATAATCACTCCCTATGTAAGGCTTAATTCACATCTATACCAGTCATTCTCAACCCTGGCTGCACTAAGAAGCACCTAAGGAGCTCTCAAAAACACCAATGCCGAGCCTTCATCCCAAAGCAAGCAGAATAAAATCAATCATTTTTTAAGGCATCAGCATTTTTCAAAAGTTTCCCATTTTATTCAAGTGCATAATGAGAATGGAGAAACACTTGTATAACATCTATCTTGCAATGAATCTTATACATACTTATTATGGGTCTTTTGTTTTTACATTGTATCATTAGTTGATTTACTCATTCTTACTTTACTTTCCTTCTGGGTTTATGTCCTGTCACAGTTTATGTCTCACCTCAATTGTTGAAATCTGTTACCATTCATAATTGCCAGCAAATAGGGCAGAGAGTGGGTGAGTAGCAACAACTAATCTTTGATTAGTAACAATCTGCCCTACCCCAGTCCACTTGGTTGTGAAAAAATAAATCATTTCTTTGTTTGGCTATTTCACTCATTTTCCTTTTCCTATGCCCCCCCTACCAGACTACCATTCTGTATCTGCCTCAACTAGTCCTTATAAAGTACGTCAGTGCCGGGGGGCGGGGGAGGGGGAGATGATGTACACATATATCGAATCACACTGTACACTTGAAATATCTTACAATTTTGATAATTATAGCTCAATAAGCTGGGAGAAAAAATACCAATGTTAAAGACTGTAATCTGCTACGAGATAATAACATATTAATTGATCATATTTATATTTCAAAAGGAATAAGTGTCTGGTGTTGGAGAATCTGCAGTTTCTGATCTAGGCATGAGCATGAAAACCAGAGTCAAGAGAAAGAACGCAACATACGGATGCTGCTCAGAACAGCTAAAGCAAATGGTCGCTCATTTAACTCAATTCATTTAGCCTTATTTTCCTTCTTTGGTCCTAGCAAAGCCTTCTTAAAAACACCTTGAAAGTTGCATAGCACCCATCAGCACAAAACCTTAAGAAGAGTCCAGTACGGTGCAAGGTTAACTAGCCCACATACTATGAATGGACAGATCTTCCAATTCAGACTGTTGGCTCTTGTTTGGTTGCAGAATTCCATACAATTACATTTTATAGTGGATAAATGTAAACGCCTGATGTAATGGCTAGGTCCCCGCTAAAAGCCTTCCTTCCACTCATAAAAGATTCCTGCTGGGGGCACCTGGGTGGCTCAGTCGTTAAGTGTCTGCCTCCAGCTCAGGTCATAATCCCAGGGTCCAGGGATGGAGCCCCACATCGGGCTCCCTGCTCAGCGGGAAGCCTGCTTCTCCCTCTCCCACTCCCCCTGCTTGTGTTCCCTCTCTCGCTGTGTCTTTCTCTGTCAAATAAATAAAATCTTAAAAAAAAAAAAAAAAAGACTCCTGGTACTGCCCTGGAGAGGAGAGGAAACAAAGCCAAACCCCAAGTATTTAATCAGAGAGGAACCACTGTGTATTGCAGCAGACGCATGTGGTTTGAATTGAATGCTGTTGCCACACCCACCCAAAAAGTGCCAAAGCAGCCACCTACAAACACAAAACACACATGAGACGGACTTGTGGCCGGTGAAGAAATTACTATGACAAGGGGGAAGCCCTCGAGAAGGCTTCGACAGCTTTAAACAATTTTAACTCTGGGCTGCTATAAAGAGGGTTACATAACTTTATCAAATAAACTGCCTCTCAGAAATTATTGCCCATCAACAGTTCCCTTCCAGTTCTCAGGTGGAGGTTCTTCAGTTCCCGCCTAGGATTTTGTTCCCATCCACAGTGTCCACCCAGGGTTCCCATCTCCCAGCCCTGAGTCCCCCCTCCCCACCGCCCCGAACAGCAGCAGGGTACTCCTACTACCCCCAGAAGAGACTAACACAACCCCCCTTTAATTGGGACCTCGGGAAACTGGCCACGAATGAGGAAATCTTCTTTGCCTAGTTCTGTACTACCGACTAATTGGCCCTCAGATAATCGACTCAGCAAATTAATAGATCTTTTCCTTACATTATTGGTTTGCCTTTTTAAGTTATTGATCATAAAAGGGACAGAACAGGGAACTTCTAGGGGGAGAATTTTGGGGAAAAGAAGAAAGTCTCAAAAGGAACCCTGTCGGGGGCGGGGGGAGAAAGGGGAGAGAGAGAGAGGGAGAGAGATAATACAATGAATTAGGGTAGGGATGGAGGGACAGCTGTTCAAAACAAGAGGGAATATGGGAAGGGTCAAAATGAGCAAAGGCTGAAATCAGCAAGAACCTCTGGGTTTCTCTGACACAAGAAGGCCAAGGATGGACCAGGGGGACAGACAGACAAACTCTTTATGTTGAAGGACTAGCCCAAGCCTTGAGTGAGCTGGATTCTACCCCCAACCCTACCAAGAAGAAAGCTTGTGAATCTGGACAAAGTATTAAGCTCTCCAGATCTCCATACTGGCATCTGTAAAATTTCATGCCAATTGGACAGGTGCTAGGACCTGATATAATCACCTCCTCCTCTGGTTCTTGTGAAAAATAAGGAGCTGAGACCATCACACTGGTAGCAAGACGCTTAAGAAAGCATTTAGCAAATACCTAAATACCTACCACATATTGGATATCTTAAGTCAGACAAAAGACACTGCCACAAAGCTTGCATTCCGAGAAAAGCAGACATTAAGACAGATACACAAAAACATAAAAGATACCAGGTGATGAGGGCTGTGGCGTGTCATTGGCAGGTAAGGGGGAGAAAGAAGGAGGAAGGGGTGCCAAATGAAACACTGTGGTCAGAAACACCTCACCTTGAAACTTGCTGAAGTGTAGAAGCACGTTACACATGATCAGCCACCAAAAACCCATAGCCCACAGGGTCCAGGGCTTCTTTTTGGGGTGATGAAATATTCTAAAACTGATTGTGGAGGTGGCTACACCTATATGTGAACTTATTAAAGGTCACTGAATTGTACACTTTAAATGGGTGACTCATAGGGTGTATAGATTAGATCTCAATAAAGTGGTTAAAAAAATACCAAATAAAAAGTATTAGCCGAAGGTTGATGCACATGTAACTGCACCACACTCTTTAGAGTGAGACAGAAAATAGCTCCTCCCCATAAAGAAAGGACTAGAAAATGCAAAGCAAGCTATGGCGCATATACTAGTTACGCACATAACTAAATAATGGTGCCTGCCCCTCAATCAGCCCACCACCCCTCCTCTTCCAGGCCGTGGTGAGGTGGCAATCTCAGGTAAACCTGTTCTGTATCACAGGTTACAGCTGGCTGGACAGGGACAGGCACCAGATCCAAAAGCAGACAACCAACAGGTGGGTTAGTGACCTCCCAAGAGCCGAGCCAGACAACCTCTCCCCAAACAAGGGCAATGGTAATTAGCTGGGCCAACTAGATTCAAGCTGACTTAAGAATATGGAAATTACCCAGATGCATAGTAGAGGACAGTGAGGCTGCTAGCACACTTAGAGAAGCAGCCCACGAGTAAGCCAAAATTGGAAGGATGCAGAAACTATGAACAAACAAAAGCTGTGGGCACTACACAGATGGAAGTGGGTAAAGGGATGTCAAGATGGTGGACACAGAGCAGCCTAGACTTCGAACACCATTAGCTTTGATTTAGATTTTTCAGCAAATCTTAGAAGCCATGGAGCCCTGCTAACTTTCCTTAGGCATCACTCATTTCCTTCTGGCAGGCTCTCCCGCTCCAACTGCTCTGCTACCAACCTGGACCACGGCCCCAGTCCTCAAGGTGAGCAGGACAGCCCTCTACAGGCTTCTCTGGCCCTAGGCTCTCCCTGCTCCACAGAGGAGTACCTGATTAGTTTCCCTTTAAACAGCATATCTTCATATTTCCTACTCCCAAACCACAACAACTCCCCAGTTCTGTCTCAGGGCAGAACTTATTTCCACACTCATCCTTCTGATAGGTCCTAATATTTTCCACTATGTCTTAAATAACCTTGGGTATTCAAGCTGTTTCCCGTTCCCAGAAATTTCTATCCCTCCCATCAGCCCATCCTTAGCCAACTCTACCTTCTATACGGAGCCTTTTTAATTATACCATGTATGCACAAAGGCCCCTCTTCTTAAAATCTGGTGAGAAAACACAGCACTTAATTCCACTGAACCTTTGTCTCATGTTTTTATTTCCACAATTGGACTATAAATTCTAGTACGACAACCCATTATATTTTTGCAGCTCTCTCTCTTGTTCACTAACGCCCGTAACAACAGAGTTCACATTAACAGTGCTCAGTAAAGACCTGTTGATTAGTTGAGGTTAAGTGGAGAAACACTATTAAGATCCTAAACTGTTTCCGGGAGGTCCAGAAGTTGTCTCATTCAACAGCCATTCCAATCTTCTCTTCCCTCCCCTTCCTCTACAATGAAGGCTGGACCATGAACAACTCTTTCCCAAGCCTCCTACAGCGAGGGGAGGCCACGTGAAAACTGAGGCCAATGGGATATAAGCAGAAGCTGATGGAAGATTCCTGGGAAAGCCTTTGATACAGACTTTTCCTCCTTACTACTTCTTCCTCTTCCTGTTGCCCTAGAAAGAGGGTGTAATGGCTGGGCCACATTGCAACCATGAGGAAAAGGCCAAGAAATGTGTAGAACCCTCAGCCTTGACAACTAGCCAGCAACCACCTACTACTGACTTATTGTGAGAGAAAAGAAAAAAAATGAACAACTCAATCAAGGTCTGTCTACTGCTGCATGCAACCAGCTGTGACTGATGCATTGCTCCTCAAGACATACGGGATAAACACAGCAAAATAAACCAAAGACAAAATACAGAGCAGTCACAGAGGCTGACTCACAATGTACTATGCACATCCCTGCCTTCTCTAGTCTAGCTTCTAAAAGAGACAAACAGAACAGTATTACCCACACTATATAAGGGCAAGCGAAGGACAAGAGGGCAGGGTCAATTTACTATGTTTTTAAGAACAAAAGTAAAGCTACTCCTTAAAATACCGTATAAGCAGCTTGCGAATGATGATGTTTTCAAAACGAGCCATCTCTTTCTTTTTGATAACATAGCACTGATATTCCTATAGCTAGGCTCCCTTCCTCTTTACAGGGATTACATGGAATGAAATGCCTTACAATTTTCTAAGAGAAATTAGATGAGAAGTGATGCTGTGAACACAGAATGTCCAGACTAAGTTTCACAAGAACTGGTTATGTAAGAAAATATTTTCACAAGGAAAAATATGACAGTCTGTTCTTCTTAAAATAACAAGTACTTCTAATATCATAGTTTTGGTTTTGCTTAAATAATAGGTTTGCTTGTATTTTATCATTACTGTTCAGGAAAATGTTTTTAAGTTTTTCTTTTAATCACCCAGTACTCATCACGACAAGTGCACTCCTTAATCCCCATAATCTATTTCATCCATCCCCCCACCCACCTCCCCCCTGGTAACCATCAGTTTGTTCTCTATAATTAAGAGTCTGTTTCTTGGTTTGTCTCTTTTTTATTTTCCCCTTTGCTTGTTTGTTTCATTTCTTAAATTCCACATGAGTTAAATCATGTTCTCTTTCTCTGACTTATTTCACTTAGCATTATACTCTCTAGCTCCAACCATGTCGTTGCAAATGGCAAGATTTCGTTCTTTTTTATGGCTGATTAATATTCCATTGTATATATATACCACATCTTTTTTCTACATTCATCTATCGATGGACACTTGGGCTGCTTCCATAGTTTGGCTATTGTAAACAATGCTGCTATAAACACTGGGGTACATATATCCCTCTGAATGAGGGTTTTTGTATTCTGGGTAAATACCAAGCGGTGTGATCGCTGGATGGTAGGCTAGTTCCATTTTTAACTTTTTGAGGAAACCCCATACTGTTTTCCAGACCAGCTACACTAGTTTGCATTCCCACCAACAGTGCAAGAAGGTTCCTTTTTCTCCACAACCTTGCAACACTTGTTGTTTCTTGTGTTTTTTTTATTTTAGCCATTCTGACAGGTGTGAGGTGTTATCTCATTGTGCTTTTGATTTGCATTTTCCTGATGATCAATAATGTTGAGTATCTTTTTGTGTCTGTTGGCCATCCAGATGTCTTCTTTGGAGAAATGTCTTCACTTCTTCTGCACATTTTTTAAATGATTTTTATAAGTTCTTTATATATTTTGGATACTAACCTTTTATCAGGTATTTCATTTGCAAATATTTTCTCCCACTCAGTAGACTGTCTTTTAGTTTTGTGGATGGTTTCCTTTGCTGTGCGGAAACTTTTTATTTTGATGTAGTCCCAATAGTTTATTTTTGCTTTTATTTACCTTGCATCGGGGACATATCTAGAAAAAAAGTTGCCACAACTGACATCAGAAAAATTACTGCCTGTGTTCTCTTCTAGAATTTTTATGGTTTCAGGTCTCACATTTAGGTCTTTAGTCCATTTTTATTTTACTTTTGTGTATGGTGTAAGAAAGTGGTCCAGTTTCATTCTTTTGCATGTTGTTGTCCAGTTTTCCCAACACCGTTTGTTGAACAGATTGTCTTTTCCCATTCGATATTCTTTAACAAATTTTTTTATTTATTCATTTGAGAAAGAGCACGAGCAGGGGGAGGGGCAAAGGGAAAAGGACAAGCAGACTCCAAGCTGACCAAAGAGCCCAATGGAGGGCAGGGCTCAATCTCACAGCCCGGAGATCATGACCTGAGCTGAAATCAAGAGTTGGACTCTTAACCAACTGAGCCACCCAGGTGTCCCTCCGATTAGATATTCCTTCCTGCTTTGTCAAAGATTAAATGACCACATAATTGTGGGACTGCTTGGGAATTTTTTAAAGCTATCATTTTTTTAAAGGATTTTAATATTTTTCAGGAAACTTGTTCTATTATAAATCGAATAAAAGAATATACAACTTAACTGTGCAGCAAAATTGCTATTTTTTGTCTTTTTTCCTGTTAGTTTTCATTACATGAAACAAATTAAACACTAATACCCTACCTTCACTCAGTAACAATGAAAATTCACCCAGACTGTTTATCTCTATGTGGAAACAGACTAAAAGAACAACAACAAATTGTATACAACTTACAGCATATTAAATAGAAACAATCGTTAAGAAGTGACAATAGAAAGTCAACCAAAAGAAATACACTTGGGGGCACCTGGGTGGCTCAGTTGGTTAAGCGACTGCCTTCGGCTCAGGTCATGATCCTGGAGTCCCGGGATCGAGTCCCGCATCAGGCTCCCTGCTCAGCAGGGAGTCTGCTTCCCCCTCTGACCCTCTTCCCTCTCGTGCTATCTCTCATTCTCTCTCTCTCAAATAAATAAATAAAATCTTTAAAAAAAAAAAAAAAAGAAATACACTTGGGACAAGAACCATCCTGAACTTTCTCTGCATCCCGAGGCAGTTTGGGGCCCTCAAAAGAATTGGCATGCTATCCCAACCGTGCCCTAACTCCCCCTAGGCCCATCCTTGCGCTCCAAACATTTATCAACTGAAAGCCAAAACAACTTTCTAACCAGAATGTAGCAACTTCCACCTCCTGAGCATTATGATTCTCCTGTTTTCCTAAAATACAAAGTACTCAGTGGGAATTTGCAGAGGAGCTGGGATAGCAATACGATACAAAGTTACAAAAGAAACTTCTGCCTCACATCAGAGGCTCAGGAACAGGAAAGGAATGAAGGGGCCTGGATTCTCACATTCTTGTCTTTAATGGTGTCACTTAACCTGTCCAGAATTCAAGGACTTCCAACCTCACAGGAGCCAGACAGGCATTTACTCAAGCGTAGTAATCCAAGACCTAAGAACCAGGCACTGTTCTAGGCGCTAGTGGAGGACCGCAAGGAGAAACCACCCTCAGGGGACTGAGAGTTTACTGGAATCTAGAATGTGAGCAAGGTGAGGGGCAAAGCTTTTATAGGAATGTTCAATCTTTATTAGGACCAGCAGTAGCAGATGAATGGAAACCCCAACCACAAGACACATCATCTTTATTCAATTCATTAATTTCTCTACTTCAAGTTTAAATGAAGCATCAGAAGGAAGGGCTTTCACTCACGTAAATTAAATGGTTAAGTCTCAAAATTTGCTCACTCTCATACACATCTAAATTTCGACATATATGAATATGACATTAAGCATCATGAAAAGTTTCAAAGGGGAAAAAAATCACCCTTTAAATATGACTTCCAGATTTACTCGTTAATACTGCAAATAAATAAAAAAATTACTACCATGTAAACTTAACATTATAAATGAACTTCAAGAAACCAACAGAGAGGACAAAGCAGATATCTAAAGGGGCCACTCAGAACGTGTTTCCTCCTCTGTAGAATACAAGAGTTGGGCATTCCTTCCAGCTCCGTGGCAGATGTTAGAAGAGCAGGACTTTAATTCTAGCTTTTTATATGGAAATTGAAATTCACTAAGCTCAAGATTTATTAAAAAGCCCCAAAATATTTTCAAATTAACTACAATGTCTCCTTAATACTGTCTATGACTCTAGACAAAATTCTTAAACTTCTGGGTAGCAAGTTCCTCCTACATGAACGAGGAGAAAATCTATTTCAGGGTAAATACATTCAAAATACAGCACCAAAAAGAATGAAACTGCATCCAGAAAGAAAAGAAATGGCCATTACTTGTGAAGAAAATAAGATGGCAATACAATTTGGGGCATGAAATAGCAACAAGTTTCAGCAAGGGTCCAAACTGGCATTAACAGTAAAGCATCCATTTCACAAAACAAAGTATTTCTTTCCCTTTAAAGGAAGAACTCCTACAGGCTTTTCATGATAAGCTGGGGAAGCTGAAAAATAGCAACAGTATCAGGCTGTCAATACACATCAAACCCACACACCCTTTGGATCACTAACCATAACATTACTTTTTAAATTCTGCTTTGGTTAAAAAGCCAACACCAGTAAGTTTTACTTTTTGTAAAACAAGTAGAATAGTATGGCCATTATTTCAGAGCTCTGAAATAGTGATCTCCTTTCCCGTGACTTTTAATAGCTCAAAGGAAGTTTTTATCACCTTCACGGAAATTTTTTTAATTTCCTGAAGTGTGCTTTGCAGACATAACCGCCCTCCCCGTGTCTTTACAAGATAATACTGTAAATTAGACTTGTGAAATACTGTATCAATGGCAATAATGCATGTTCTGAAAACCACAGGCTTCAGAAATAGTGTGTAACTGGCAGGCGCCACACAGCTTTCTGGCTAAGTGCCCTTGGGCAAGTAACTCAACCTATCTAAACCCAGGTTCCTAAGTTGCAAAATGGTATTAGATCTAAGAATGAGCACCAAACAAGACTATGAGTAAATGCTAAATCATGTGAAAGGTTTACATGCTTATACAGTAAGTGCTAAAAAATAAAAACCTACTATCTGCTACTACCACAACAACCATCATTATCATTAGTCCTAGTAAACTTAAAAATATGTTTTAGTACATCTCAGATATTATTTTCTAAAAGCTCAACTGATAATTATGAAGCAAATTAAAACAAAATCTAGTATCTCCAACTTAAAGCAACAGTAACCTACTCATTGCTGGTTTAAATTGAAGATAATCTTATATGCACCTTCATTTAAACAAATCAAACAGATAAAAATGGATATTCACATACACATACCAAAAATAGGTTGGGAGATGACTATTCATTTTAAAGGAATCATCACTGATCCCTCTTAAATAATAAACACAGTTTAGTGACATCTAAACTATGATTAGATTATATATACACACATAATGGAAGCCCACAGAGCTGATTATATATTAATTCCATTCCAACCTTCCTTTCTAATGTAAATTCTGAGTTTTGGTACACATTCATTAAACACATCACAATCTGGCATGCATCATTCTACGGTGCCCTCCAACACCTTCCAAAGGTCAAATGCTCACTGCTACTCTAGCTTCCACCATGGAACCCACTCTCTCCCTGTTCCTTTCTATTTTGTTCTCACCCGTCACATACATTGAACTGAGGAAGTACATTTACTCAAAACTACACATTCAGCTTTAAAGCTTTTGAAATGAAAACTTCAAAGTCACAAAACTTAAAGGTCTTTACAAAGTTGCCTCTTTGTTCTCTGGACAAAGAAGCACTTTTTAAACCCTTCTGTTCCATGGTTGTCAAGATAAATCAGTACTGCAGGCACTCCGGTAGATACTGCCAAAAGGCACTGAACCACCTTAAAGCAAACAAAAAACTGTTAACTGTGGTTAAGTGATACATCCGGTTTCTGGATGCAGGACTGCTCATCAACAATTTTGCATAGCCATATAAGCCTTTTAGAAAATATCAATTAAGACATACAGTCAAATCTCAAAGATTCCAGAGTTCACATCATAAATGTGTAATTTAACCATCACAATTCCCCTAGACTAGCAACGAAAAGAAAATAGTCCAAATAGGTCACTTACCTACTTTCAAATCTTTGCTTTAAATACTATCCAGCATACACAATAAAATGGAGACAAGGGAAGTATTTCCAGAGACTATCATACTATTCAGAAGAAAATAAATTTTTTTTTTAATAATAAACTTTTCCAGAAACTTACAGGATTATCTGATTCAAAACTTAAAATTAAGGCTGGAATATATACAAACAGAAAAAAAACACCTGCTCTAATTTCTGTTCAAGAAAAGTTTTCTTTCCTTAAAAGGAAAAAAGAATGTAAAATTGCTCAATCTACGGTGTGACATGAATTATACTCACCAACATCAGTTTTTCTTAGCAATACTTTATTTCTCCAAAACTAAACAGAAGCACTGTATCAGTGTGAGAAACTGAAATTAAGCCAGCAAATCACTATTTAATTTTTAAAATATTTTCTTGGACTATCACAAATTAAAATATTATTTAAAAAGAAAGTGTCGCAATCACTCGGTACCTTAGAGGTTAAATACAGGAAGGCACAGACACTAACTACCCCACTGCATCAATAACCTTAACCTTGTATCCAGGCAAGCTGCACTTCATTTCTATCTCTCATCTCTCCTGCCCTTCTCAAGTTTGGTTAAAAGGAATCAACCAAGCAATGGGAAAAATAAAGGGCAAACTTAATTTTTTTATCATATATCTTTTTTTTTAAGATTTTATTTACTTATTTGACATACAGACAGAGACAGCGAGAGCAAGAGAGACAGCGCACTTGTACAAGCAGGGGGAGTGGCAGGCAGAGGGAGAAGCAGACTCCCCGCCGAGCAGGGAGCCGGATGCGGGGCTCGATCCCAGGACCCCGGGGTCATGACCTGAGCCAAAGGCAGGGGCTTAACTGACTGAGCCACCCAGGTGCCCCAAACTTTTTTTTTTTTTCATTTATTTATTTGAGAGCGAGACAGCGAGCAGGGGGAGGGGCAAAGGGAGAAGGAGAGAGTCCCAAGCCAACTCCCCGCCAAACACAGAGCCCGAGGCAGGGCTCCATCCCATGACCCTGAGATCACGACCTGAGCGGAAACCAAGAGTCAGACGCCTACCCACCTGAGCCACCAGGGGCTGCAAGGGCAAACTTAACTCTGACTTACTGTCTTCTCACAGTCCTCATTTACCCCGTGAAGCCCCGAGGCTCAGATCAAAACAGGTCTAAAAGTCACCTTCAAAAATATAAGTTCTCTTACAGATCAGGGATCTGCTTCTTTTTCCACATTCTACAAATCCCTTTGCTAGGAACCTTAGCATTCTGGTAAAGCAATTACTTACCGCCTGCTTTTTCACCCCAGTGGCAAGCACATGATTCAGCTGGCCCAAGTATACCATCTGCCGTGCTCAGCGGCGGGTCCAGGCTGGGCAAGTGACCCAGGACTGACAGGGCCTTTAGGGAAGGTAACCACATGTCCAGGTTTTCCCCAGGACAATCCCAGTTTATCCTTGTTGCTCTGGCATAATTTTATTTTCACAAAAGTATCTTGATCCCCACCTCAAAGACAGGGTTTCTCAGCCTCAGCACAATTAACTTTAAGCTGGACCATTCTTCATTGTAGGGGGCTGTCCTGCACATCGCAGGCCATTCAGCAGCACACCATCATTGGCCTCTACCCACTAGAAGCCAGTAGCACCTCCCAATTAGGACAACCAAACACGTCTCCAGGGGGGTCAAATTCATCATTTGAGAACAAATCCTCTACGGAAAAGGAGTTACTGTTCTCTGGAATTCCCAGAGCAATAAGAAAGATAGCCTTAAGCTATCAGCACCATGCCAGAGTGCCCATCTGAGGGTCAAGCCAACGGAGGGAAATGCCCGAGATACAAAGAGTGACCTGATGACATTGTTGGAACCCCTGGATTCAGGTACACCTAAAGCAAGCCCCAATCCTCAGACTTCACTCACATGAGCCCAGAAATTTCTTCTTTGCTTCAACTACTTTAAACTGGATTTCTCTCACTTGCAACTGAAAGAAATGAATGAGGATATACAGCATGTTTGTCAAAAATTTGAGCTGTCAAGACAGAAAAAGGGTTCATGGAGCACCTGGGTGGCTCAGTCGGTTAAGCATCTGACTGCAGCTCAGGTCATGATCTCAGGGTCCTGGGATCCAACACCGTGTTGGGCTCCCTGCTTAGCCAGGAGTCTGCTTGTCCGTCTCCTTCTGCCCCTCCCCCACTCATGTTCGAGCTCTCTCTAATAAAGTGTTTAAAAAAAAAAGAATAAAAAAAGAAAGAAAAAAGGATTCAGGTTAATTTTGAACCCTATCCTACACCTTCCACAAAGAGACCACCAACTCTAGCTCTAGGGACACAAGCAATGAACTTCTAGACTAAAGTGCTGGAGTCCCTCCCTTTGTAGAGACTGAGAGCCTCCGCATCTCACCTCCAGGCGCACAGTGTGTCTACACTCAGTGCACCCAGGGCTAAAGAGAAAGGGGTGCCATCTGCACACCACTGCATCTGAAGAGTTACAGTCATCGTAAACAATTCTTTCTTCTAGAATCATTTCTTAAACTTATTAGAACCTAAGCAGATAGCTAGAAAAGAGAATGAAAAGATCTTTTTAGATCGCTGATAATTACTACACTTTAAACTCTTACAGGTTCTATTCCTCCTCCTCTCTTGGACAAAATGCAAAAATCTAAAGTCCTAGAGTCTCTTCCCAGACGTTGCCAGAGGCATTTTCTTCTCTGTAGGCATCTAAAGACAACCAGCATAATTCCACAGAGATAAAAGAGAAAAATCAGCAGTGTCATTCTGTGGGGGGGGGAAGGTGTTTTCATTTAATACTTAAAAAAAAAAGTTTAAAGACTGAATAAAGTATTCAACTTCAAGTGCCAGTAGAATAAAAGTCTGCAATTGAGGCATTTGTTAATTTCTTTTTTTTTTAAAGATTTTATTTATTTATTTGTGAGAGAGAGACACAGCGAGAGAGGGAACACAAGCAGGGGGAGAGGGAAGGGGAGAAACAGGCTTCCTGCTGAGCAGGGAGCCCGATGTGGGGCTCAATTCCAGGACCCTGGGATCATGACCTGAGCCGAAGGCAGATGTTTAACGACTGAGCCACCCAGGCGCCCCTAGGCATTTGTTAATGTCTTGATGATTGTTTATCCAGACATTTTATTCCTACCTTTTCTCCCCATCCACCTTCCATTACCTAGTCTCAGTTTAACATCTAGATTCCATCCATCCCCCATTTCAAACAGACTGTGAAACAAAAGTCTTACAAGCCATGTATTATTTATTAACCAGAGAAAGAATGTGGTGGGGGAGAAATTAAAACGCAATTAACTACTAGAAACTATCTTGCCATCTACCTCACAGAGAAAATAAATCTACTGGTAATAATTTCCTCAAAGTCCTGACACAAATCAACAAATTTATCTGAGTCTGCACCCATCTCTTCCACCCTTCTAGTATTGAAATAGATGATGGGTGTGTCCTGCCTTCACCTGGACTCTGAATCCCATCTTCTATATTGGGTACTTGGTACTCTGGAATGTTCCCTGAACCTTCAGGCTCCTCCTCTCTGTTGGATATCGTCATCAGCATGTTCAAATCTCACCCATTAACCAATAGTTCCGGAGAGCTATCTATACCACAGGTTCATTTATTACACCCTCCCTCTCAATCCTCTGCAATCAGGGTCTCATCCCTGCTCGGCCGTAAACTAATCCAGTTATTACCAATGTCGCTGTCCTTTTTTTTTCCCCAGTATGACATACAGTGTTGCATTAGTTTCAGGTGTACAATACAGTGATTCCACACTTCCACACATTACTCAGTGTTCTTCAGGACAAATGTACTCTTAATCTCCGTCACCTATTTACCCCCATCCCCCCTACTCACCTCCCCTCTGGCAACCATCAGTTTGTTCTCTACATTTAAGAGTCCTTTTGTTTGACCAATGACACTGTCTTAATGCAATGTCACCTGTACTGCCGGTACTGGTTCTCTTTGTAACATGACCTTGTCTCCTCCCTCCTCCTTTCTCCTCCTTTCTCCGTGACTTGTGCAACCCTCACCAGATTTTCCATCTCCTCCCTCCCCCCCACCCCATGGTTACAGCTCTCAAACCTCCTTCTCAAGCTCTTCTTCCATCCACCCTTTGAAAAGTTGTATTCCCGGGGCGCCTGGGTGGCTCAGTCGGTTAAGCGTCTGCCTTCAGCTGATCGAGCCCCCACATCAGGCTCCCTGCTCGGCAGGAAGCCTGCTTCTCCCTCTGTCCCTCCTCCTGCTTGCTCCAGCTCTCTCTCACTCACTCACTCTTTTTCTCTCTCACTTTCTCTCTCTCTCAAATAAATAAAATCTTTAAAAAATAATAAAATAAAAAAATTTTTAAAGCTGTATTCCCCAGGATTTGCCCAGCCTCCCTGCCTTCTCCCTTTACATTCCTCCTCTGGGCAGGTTTTCTACTGTTACACGGTGTCATTTCCTATCTATATGCTGTGTCTCCAGAATCTTTACCTGCAGCTTTATTCCGTGTTCCTGAAATACATACTTATAAAAAAAGCAAACTACTGAATGTGTCCACTGGATAGCTGAGAAGCACCTCAGTCTCAACATATCTAATTCAAAAATGTCTCCTCTCTCCCACAGAACTTGTTCCTCTAGCTGGACTACCTCAGTGAACAGCACCCAACTGCTCAGGGCAGGAACTAAGGAATCGCCCTGGGTGCCTCCTTCGTCAACCCCCACACCCAATCACCCACCACAGCCTGCAGCCTCTGTATCCTCCTCCTCAAGAATCTGCCTCTTCTGCTACCAAAGCCTCTGGCCTAGATGGGTGACCTCCCAACCTCCAGGTCCCCTTTCGTCAAATTCACTCTCACAATCACTGCCTGCCAGAGAACTTGTTCTAAAATGCAGTTCCGATGATGCCAATCCCCTGCTGGAAATGTTTCCATCACTTCCTACTGTGCTTCCAATGAAGTGTGAAGTCCTTAACTGGCTTCACCAGGCCCTTCCCAACCCTGCACCTGTCCACTCTGCAGCCCCATTGTTCTCACTCTGCTCCTGCCTCACTCCCAGCCCACCAGAGATGTTCTTCCAGCAGTGTAGCACACGATCTCTCTGGCCTCCAGTCCTCTTGCATGCATTTGACCATGCTTGAAGAACTCTTCCTCCCTACCCTCAGCATGGAAAGCTCCTAGCCTTCCCAGTGGCCTCAGCTTGGAAGCTGCTACTCTCCTGAAGTCTTCTCTGACTCCGACTCCCTTAGTCCTGCTAACTAGGGCCATAGCATCCCAATCTTACTCAACAAAGTGAATGACAACATTTAATTAATCTTCCATCTCCCCCACTAGAACTCTGACTTCTGCACAGATACCCAGGGTCCCTATTCACTGTTAAACCTCTAGCAACTTGCCCACAATCGGTGGGGTTTAATGACTTGGGATGACACTTTGTCCCCACTGTCATAAATGAGGTTATTAGAATGATGGCTGTGAATAGATTTTCAATTTTTTGTCTGTGCTTAGCAAACACATTCAGGGGTCATTATGAATCAGTTTTCTAAGTGCTTGGGAAATAATTAACTAATTTAATTCTAGCAACATTTAGGGAAAGAAAACTACTATCCACATTCTACAGAAGAGGAAATCAAGGCACAAAGGAGTTAAACAAGTTGCCCAAGATCATATAGTAAATCTGACATCAAAGACCATGCTCTTCAATATTTTTGCTCTGCTGCCTTTGACCTACATTTCACAAAAGAAAAACAAAACTATCTGTCACAGTGACAGAAGTCCTATCTGCCAGATTCTCCAATAAAAGTAATGACATGTCAATGACACTCCACTCCCTTGTACTTCTTTGGCTTTGTCCCCAAAACTTTCAAGCAAAGAGCTTCAGTAATATGCTGGATTTCAACACGCTAGGACAGCTGGCTTCTTCTATTTAATAAATGTAAGGCCTATATTCAGCCCAGTGCTCCAAAATACTGTTAGCCTGAAAGAGCAAGGAACAGGTTTCAGAGACTATTTCTACTCTCTCTACTGGTAAAGGCACAATGTGTCCAAGTTCAACCAAAGGAAGTCAGAATGGTGCTCTTTTGATGATGGTGATGAGGACAGTACCTACCAGGGGCCAGACACAGTTCTGAGATCCTTTACTAGGGAACATTAGGACTAAATAATACCACCCCATTAGAGTTCCTACTATCTCCATTTTACTAATAACAAAACAGAAAGTGAGATGGGGCCCCTGGGTGGCTCAGTCAGTAGAGCGTCTGCCTTTGGCTCAGGTCATGATCCCGGGGTCCTGGGATCGAGTCCCGCATCGGGCTCCCTGCTCGGCAGGGAGTCTGCTTCTCCCTCTGCCTGCCGCTACCCCTGCTCATGCTCTCTGACAAATAAATAAAATCTTAAAAAAAAAAAAGTGAGGAACTGAGGGTTTAAGTAATTTGCCCAAAGTTTCATTTGCCCAAAGACTAGCAGTCTACACTGCTAAGAAGTAGGGGGGCCAACTTTACAGTCAGAGATAAAAACATTCATCTTCTTAGAGAGTATTAAACATCCTGTATTCAGACCTGAAGTGACATTACTCTGAATTTCCAAATGGATTTCCTCCAGCCACACACCTCACCATGACTCACTCCCAGATGGTGGCAGAACACACACCTTGACACCCAAGGGCAGACGGTGCTCATGGGTGAACAAGTCAACAAGGAAGGAGAAATCACACTCACCATTGAAATATTAAGTGGCACAGGATTAACATCTTCCTCAGGAAACACAGGGAGGAAATTCTAGTTCAACCAGGGAGGCAGGCCTCCAGCAGCAGCAACAGGGGTGTGATGCTTGCTTGGGACTTAGCGATGCCTGCCCTTAGAATGTAAAGTGTCAGGGGTTTTTCGGCGTGTGTGTTTGTTTGTTTAAAAGAGAAGGATGTCAAGCCTTCCTCATTACAAAAGATCCCCTTGGCAAGTCTATAAATTAGGTTCCTATATTAGGATAATCAAATAAAGCAGGCTGCGGTTCCTGTTTGCTTTGAGACCTATCACAAAATACCAACCAATCCCTGCCTAAAAATCAAGTTCATATGACCTATCTAGACTGACAGTTACCAGAGTTCTTAATGCACACTGTTGATGAATACAAATATTTTTTTCTCTAGATACCAATATCAGAAGTCTAATTTCAAGGAAGTGAAAAGGCTTTAAATTTTGTTGTGATTCAGACCAGTGACTGAAACTTAAACTGGTTTGCTCTGATTATCCACACTAAGCTGATAATTTATCAAAAAGAAATTTTACTAAAGAACTTCAAAATTCATGGGAACATTATTTACAGATTGTTGTCAAAGCTGCTGTTTTAAAGTTTATCAAATTAATTACAATAAGGCTTTCATGCTGCATAAATTCTCTAATAAGTTGTTTGGCAATCAAAAAATGCATGACTATATGACACATCATAGAACATCTTACGCTTTTATATAACATCTACAAAACATCAATTAACAAAGTCTTCTTAAACACCACTTGGAGGAAAAAGAGCTTGAACTAAATGAAATAGAGGTACAGATGTATCCACATGGACAAATCTCACAAATATGAAATTGAGGGAAAAAAAGAAGTTGCACATATAGTATGAGAACCATTATATAAAGTCTAAAAACATGCTACCTATTATCTAGGAATTTGTACAGATATATTAAAATGTCTAGAAATAATAAACACCAGATTTGAGATAGCTGCTACTGTTTAGGGAGAAGGACAGGTTGCTACCAGGGAGAGGCAGACAGTAAGCTTTCTTCTAAACCAAGATGCAAATACAGAAATGTTTATTATGAGATTCTTTATACACACACACACACACACACACACACACATAGTTATTAATGAGTTAAGGACAGGGCTATTTCCATATGCTTCTCCACTAACATTAACAACCACTTATATCTTAATGAAAGAACATGTTACCTGAAAGACGATTTATACACAGTGTGCTTTCAATGAGTTAAGAACACAGCTATTCCTATATGCTTCTGCACATGTTTACAAAAACTTGCATCTTAATGAAACAAGATGTTAATTGAAGGACAAAATATACACACTGAAGTTATTATGAGATTCTCTGTATCTCTTTTTAAACTATCTCATAATTTTGGTAAGCAAAAAAGCCTAATGCCAAAATACGAGAACAAAATGAAAACATATTCTACTAAAGAGTGGGACAAGGAATGGGCAGCAAAGGAAGGATGGGCGAGCGGAGATTAAGAGAGAGAGACTGAGGGGAAGGAAATGATACTGTTTTAAAGCAGAGATCTGAATCTAATGGATTCTAAATCAACCAATCTCTGAATGTCTATACTTATTATACAAACTAGAAACCAGTTTTATTTACAATAATCATCCCAGGGGGCCTTAAATTGTCAGTGGTGGCCCCTGTGCTGAGCTAATAAGAACAGTCTCCCAGGGCGCCTGGGTGGCTCAGATGGTTAAGCGTCTGCCTTCGGCTCAGGTCATGATCCCAGGGTCCTGGGATCCAGTCCTGCATCGGGCTCCCTGCTCCGCAGGAAGCCTGCTTCTCCCTCTGCCTCTCTCTCTCTCTCTCTGACTCTCATGAATTAAAAAAAAAAATTTTTTTAATTCTTTAAAATAAAAAAAAAGAACAGTCTCCCAACTACATCATGAAGTATACACACATTCCAGATAACCAAGATTTATCATAATAACTTCCCTTAACACAAGACCGCAGTTACACCCCTTTATGGAAACAGCTAATGATTGCAGTTAAGGGTTTCAGAGCCAGACAAAAGTAGGTTCCCATCCCAGCTCCTCCACTGACAAACTGTGTGATCTGAACACGCTTTCACACCGTACCTATTCACTGCCACATACAGCCCGCCATCACTTAAAGCACGATTTATGGTAACTTAGCAGACTACCCAGCATTTTTTTTTAATAGATTTTATTTGTTTATTTGAGAGAGAGAATGAGATAGAGAGAGAGCATGAGAAGGGGGAGGGTCCGAGGGAGAAGCAGACTCACTGCTGAGCAGGAAGCCCGATGCGGGACTCGATCCCGGGACTCCAGGATCATGACCTGAGCCGAAGGCAGTCGCCTTAACCAACTGAGCCACCCAGGCACCCACTACCCAGCATTTTTATATCCTTCGTAATTCTTGCTTATGACCCAAAAAACAAACAAAACCATCAGGTGTCATAAATAGCTATTGGAGTCACAGACTCAAAACAGCTTCTTTGGGAATCTGTTGAGGAGACTTTGAGGATCCTTTCATAGAGAATAGGACTACCTAACAGGTCTCAGGTACAGCCCTCTTAGAGGCCTCTCTGACTGCCTTTTCTCATTGTGAATTTCCCATAGCAGACACAAGCACTGTCCACTAGTTGTTAGGGTTTCCTGGAGATTAGACACTAACATTAATATCCTCTAAAAGTGTCACTGTGATTTTTAAGTACCTGAAGGCTCCAGTCATTGATGTTATCATCCCAGGACCTTGAGCACAACTCTGTCACCTTCAACCCCTCCTTCTCAGTCCTCTAGACAGAGGCGCGCTACTGACTGCTTGAGTCTCAGCTGCAGGTGTTTTGCTAGATCTACAGCGGCCTTACTGACACTCTCTACTTCATCTTCAAATCTTTGTGAATTGGAAATAAATTCTGGAGAATGTTTTCCCAAGACACAATTTAGCTTTGATTCATCAACTTATTTTCAAGGTTTTTCAGCATCTCGCATGGCATTCAAACTTTGGAAGCCTCCCAGCATTTGTCAAATTTGTCTTTCTTGGTCACCGCTAATGAGGATATGAACCAATATATTCTTAGGGGTAATAAGCACCAAAAGGTTAGATACTAATCACTGGGCCAGAGCACCATTTTTCAGACAAGAAAAGGACCTGGATATTAAAACATGTACCTGCAATTTAAATAATACATCATAAGTGTTAACATTTCACATCTGAATGCTTATTCTAAATGCTTTACGTGTATTCGCTCATTTAATCCAATGAGCAACCCTATGCGGTGGATAGTATTATGATCTCCATTTTATAGGTGACAACATAGAGAAAAGCCAAGCAACTTGACCAGGGTCCCACTGCCAGTGAGTGGCTGAGCTAGGATAGGGACCCAGACAGACCAGTACCCTCAACCTGTGCTCTTAATCCTCTACCCTGTACCGTATCATCAGCTACTTTAAAAATTAAAACACAAAAATGCCCTCCTGACTTCCCCTTTCAAAAGTCAATAATGCTCCCTGGTCCCCGCCAAAAAAACTAAACAAAAAGGAGGCGGTCAAAGGAACCCCAACAAATGGGAGGACAGGGAAAAGTCAATGTGTCAGGAAGACATGGGGAACACCGGATGACTGACCCATAAAACATTTTAAATGAACATGGCTGGGGTGCCTGGGTGGCTCAGTCGGTTAAGCGACTGCCTTCGGCTCAGGTCATGATCCTGGAGTCCCGGGATCGAGTCCCACGTCGGGCTCCCTGCTCAGCAGGGAGTCTGCTTCTCCCTCTGACTCTCTTCCCTCTTGTGCTCTCTCTCATTCTCTCTCTCTCAAATAAATAAAATCTTAAAAAAAAAAAAAAATGAACATGGCTGGCCAGTAGAGAGCTCTAAATAGAAACTATTCTATAGGGGCACCTGGGTGGCTCAGTCAGTTAAGCGTCTGCCTTCAACTCAGCTCATGATCTCAGGGTCCTGGGATCAAGCCCTGCACCAGGCTCTCTGCTCAGTGAGGAGCCTGATTCTCCCTCTCCCTCTGCTGCTCCCCCTGCTTGTACTCCCCGCTCCCCACCCTGGTCAAATAAATAAATAAATAAAATCTTAAAAAAAAAAAAAAAACTATTCTATATGGAGTCAAGGACCACCTACAGTGAGTAATGCATCTGAAGCTCTAAAGCCTGTCTGGGTCCACATCCTAGCTCCAGTCTGATGGTAGTTTTTCTACAGCAAGTCTACATTCATACCAGAGACTGGCCCACCATACTAAAACCCCAAGCAAGAGGTGAAGACTTACCCCAGGCGATGCCCTGAATTGTTGGTGATCCATGGTGATTTCTTTGGGACAAAAAATACATACGAGTGTTCTTTTCCATTCAGGAAAAAATTATACTTGTAATTTATCAACTTTTTAAGTAATATTTTATTTCTATACCTCCCTAAATTCCACTGAATAGCAGCATCAGCATGAAATTTACAATTATACAACTCCACCAAAATTGGAGTGTGAAGTAGCAGAAAACACAACCTAAACTGGCTTAGGTCATTTAACAATATATCCAGAGTTGGGCTTTCGACATAGAACAATCTGTGGCTCCCACAATGACATCAAAAACCCAGATACAGTTACCTCTGCTCCATAGTCCTTACCTTGGCTCCACTCAACGGTCCCAAGATGGCGGTAGCAGCTCCACGCAACACAACCAGATAGCATAGAATAATAAAGAACTTTTTTTTTTAAGATTTATTTATTTACTTACTTACTTGAGAGAGAGAGAGCACGAGTGGGAGGGGCAGAGGAAGCAGAAGAGGGAGAGAGAATCTAAGCAGACTACAAGCTAAACATGGAGCCTGACACAGGGCTCAATCCCACAACCTTGAGATCATGACCTGAGCCAAAACCAAGAGTCAGACACTCAACTCAACCCAGGCACCCCAAGAACCCTTTTTAAGAGTCTCCTCACAC
The DNA here is from genome assembly GCF_003265705.2 of Callorhinus ursinus. NCBI lineage: Eukaryota > Metazoa > Chordata > Mammalia > Carnivora > Otariidae > Callorhinus > Callorhinus ursinus. The sequence continues at coordinate 123,554,228 of NW_027397066.1, read as the reverse complement.
AAAAGGAAATCTTTTCCAAAGTCTCCAGCAGCCTTCCACTCATGTCTCACTGGCCAGAACTGAGATATATTCTCATTCTTAAACCAGTTACCAGCCCAGAAAATAAGTTCACCATAACTGAGTTAGAGTTCTGGGACTCTTAAACCTGACCATATGTTTTTATAACTGCCCAGGTGATTCTAAAGATCAGCTGGGCTTGAAAAACTTAGTTAAACTAATCAGAATTACCCCTAATCACCCTTCCCTGCATCTCCTGGGAAAAGGTATAGACACCTGAACAGAATTCCGCTAGAGAAAAATTATGCTGGCTGGGCAAACAAGAGAATCTACACAACCACTTTATATATGTGTTTGCAAAACACTTTCACATAAAATCACTGGATTTTATTCAGTCCTCAGACTGGGCTTTCTGCTGTAGTCCCATTTTACAAATAAGGAAACTGAGGCTTAAGTTTACAACGTGAAATTCTTTTAAGACTTCCAAGCTTCTGTATGCTTCAGTGCAATAGCAACTTGGGAATTCCCCTAAAAGGGATTATCATTTGAATCATTTCTCTAAAACATTAACATAAAGAAAGCAAAAAGGAACTTTTATGTTGTCCTGAAGAAAGCAAAGCAAAAATCAAGAAAATGTTAAAGGAAAAAGCAAATACTAAAATACCAAGGCCTTAAAAAAAAAAAAGTACTAAAACCAAGACTTGGAAGACTCCAATTCTAGTCCTGTCTGCCACTCACACTCTTCTCCATGTCTATGCTTTAGAGCAGGCTCACTTATGAGGGGCTCTCTAGCTTAATACACACACCAAGAAAGCTAGACAATCTAAGCTTAATAAAGAGTATTTTACATAACTGTATAAATGCTTAATAACTCTAAGGACTATTTGCTTTAAAAAAATTTTTTTGCCTCTAAACAGAACAAATTCTCTCAAGGTGGCCTAATGTAAAATTTGTGGAAAAGCATATATGGCCTATTTCTGTTCCTGGCAGATATGCTAAACATTTCTATGAATCATAAGCATCTGAAACTACACAGACAGTGCATGAAAGGCTTACAAAAGGAAAGACTGTATTAAAAGAGGACACTGGTTATTCTAGGAAAGGAAAGGCGTGAAAAAGAAAAAGGACTAAAAAATCCATTTAAACAAAGACTCCACTGAATTGAGTGAATGATCTCCTAAATGTGCCACATAAGTCAATGATCCCAGACTTCTCTCTGGAGCTCCCGCCTACCCCCACTGCTATGTCCAAATCCACCCTACACACAGATGTCAAATCCTGTCTCGAAATCAACTCTTTCCCATTATGTCAGCCTTCTGCTGACAAACCTCAGTGATTCTCCACAGGATAAAGTCCACATTCCTAACCTCGCTTTTATGACCCTCCATAATCTGAAACCGACCTCTCCCTTTATCCCATTCCTAACTGGTCTCCTCGGGGTCCTCAAATACTGTGGTGTTCAGGTTTCTTCTCAGCTATTTTCAATCTGACAAGTTCTACAAGCTTCTACTCCTTACTTAAGTTCCCAAACTGCCAGTCATGTCTTCATTCTAACCTACAACAAACTCTTGTTTCTAGCAAAGTTAGAATACTTGTTTCTCATTAAATTTTTAAACTTTATTTTTTAAACATTTATGGGGAGCCTGGGGGGCTCAGGTCATGGTCTCAGGGTCCCAGGATCAAGCCCCAAGTTGGGCTCCCTGCTCAGCAGGAAGTCAGCTTCTCTCTCTCCTTCTGCGGCTCCCCCTACTTGTGCTCTCTCTCTCCCTCTCTTGCTCTGTCAAATAAATACATAAAATCTTAAAAAAAAAAAAAAAGATTTGTTTATTTGAGAGAGAGAGTACGCACATGGGGGGTTGGGGAGGAGAGGGAGAGAATCTCCAGCAGACTCTGCGCTGAGAGCAGAGCCCAACTCAGAGCTCAATCCCAGGACCCTGAGACCATAATTTGAGCTGAAACCAAGAGTCAGTCACTTAACCGAATGAGCCACCCAGGTGCCCCTTAACCTTTTAATGTGTCTGTGTGTGTGTGTTTATCCTTTATTTCTTCAAGAATTTAGCACAATGCTATAAGAGTTCAACCACATTCCCTATATTGGACTGAATTCAACCGCAGGACGATAAACTCAAGGACAAGGGCCTCTGCCTTATTACCTCTTTGTATCTCAATCCCAATATTTAATGAATCATGGATGTTAAATATTTGCTGATTTGCTGCATCACTGAACTCAGCAGTAAGCCTTCAAGTCCCACAGAGCCACCTCCAATTTCTTTAAATATTTATGGAATAGGCAAAGCATCAAGACATCAAAACTACATAAATCTAACAAGTATTTAGTGCATGCAGGAGACATCTTACAGGGCAACTAAAAACAGAAATCTCAAACTCACAATTCTGAAAATGCACCAAATGCCATTTATACACAACGGAGTGTAAGACATCTGAAAATATAATCAGTCTGACCTAGTTGATTGCTATTCTTCGGCAGCTCCTACCCCACCTCACGTCCTTCCTTGACTTTTTGACTCGCAGATGTTATATAGAAAGGCTCAACTGGTTAGGCGAACGAATGACCTACACTGCAATTTCCAAACACTGCAGGACCTTACCAGTGCCTCTAAGAAGTAGGACAAGAGAAACTGAACACAAAATAATTAAGTGGCCCATTCAGCTGTTGTGTGGCCAGGCCCTAACAGGAAAGGTGAATTAAACGCAGGTGTCCTGACTTAAGTCAGATGCTCGTAGTCTTTGATAGGAACTAGAACTAAACTTTGAGGAGCAAGCTGGGCAAACGCAGGGTCTTTCTAACTTGCCTAAAGCATGTGAGCTAAAGCTGTATTTTTGCTGTCTTCTGGGAAAGACTTTAAGTTAATCAAACAAAATGAGAAAAAAGATACTTTCGGGTTGCTCTCTTACTCATGATTATAAATTGTGTTTCTTATGGTAAAGGACAAGAACCAAAAGGAGTAAGACACCAGGTGACAAATTCAAGAAAGTCTACATTCTGGGGAGGAAGGCGACAGCTGGCCTCCCAGATGCACCAGCTGCCGCTGGAACACCAAGCATGTGTCCTGTTGGCAGAAGAGCTAACATGCAGTCACATAAATAGCTTTCTACCAGTGGCCAAACTGGCTTTGCCATCTGCCTCTCCCCATACCAAAGCCTCCCTCCTCTAATCCTAGCTTCAGAGGGAGCTGCTACAGCCAGCAAGACAGAAGGTACACTCGCCAGGCCAGTGACACTGGTTAACACCAAGCTACAGAAGGAAGAAACCCTCTCCCTCATGTGCTCATGTGCGCGCGCGCGCGCGCGCACACACACACACACACACACACACTGCCCTTCTCACTCCTGCCTACATATTTATAACCCCTCCCTACTTCCCACCCAACACATATATCTAATGCCAAGGCACTGGGCAGCCATCAACCAAATAAGCCTACTAGTCCCATAGGGCAAAGTGATTCCCAATCCTTCTTTTGCAACACCAACAAGGTCACAGAACCAAAAGGAACTTTGGACATCATCCAGAGGAGTGACTTGCTTCCAAAATTACAGGGATGGCTCACTAAATTCTTCCCATTAAAACTTATTTCAACTCATTATATTTACTGTTCCAGACACTGTGCTGGGTTCTTGAGAGTTTGTACAGTATGTTTTCATCTTCCTAAATGCAAAATAGTGGTAGTGGGGGAGAGTGATACGGGGTATTTTTCCCAGAGGTGAGGTCTACAAACAAGTGTACAAAGGACTAACTCCCAAAGCTGGGAATTACCGAACTGAGAAACTAGAGAAGCGATAAAGACCCTAACAACACAGACTTGTGAGGTTGGATACTGCCCTGTCGCTTGTCTGCTGTCTTCTTAAGAAGAGAGGACACTCAGAGGCCTCCTCGGAAGGGCTATGGGCTACAGGTGTGGTCCAGCCCCGCAGCTCCTCACTGGAGCTAATGCCCCCCCCCCCCATCCAGCAACATCACCAACCATCACCCAGAATCTTGGCCCTTCTCCCTCCTAGAAAGACTCTTCTCAGATACAGATGTATCTATAGAGATCTATTTCTCCGGTGGCCACTTCCTAGTTTTTCAAAAAGCATAAAAGAACCAGGGAGAAGGCATCGTGGGTGAAATTCCCTGGTGGCAGGCAACGCTGGCTGAGGCCAAAGGGTACGATGTCTGCTCACCCTGACAAGTCCCAGTCTTTGAACCCTCCCCAGCGCAGGAGGGAAAGAATGTGCGGAAAGCAGCACGACGCCGGGTGGACTTTCTGGTTTAGCACACTGAAGGACCCGGGCCGAGACTATCCGAAAAGATCGGAAAATCACACGGTAAGGGTGCAGTGGAAGGGACTTTTGAATAAGTCAGCACGCAGCAGGTTTTCAAAGAATCCCCCAGGAAAGTCCTCTGGAGAGGTCACAAGGCAAAACTAACGAAACTGAGCTTGAGGGTACAATCCCACCTGACCCCGGGGCGGGGGGGCAGGGAACGCAGGCACCGAGGGGTACTGGGCTGCGGGCGGCGCGCTCCCACGCACAACCCCGGGCTCTGGCCGCTGGTAGAGGGCTAGGGGCGGGAAAGGGCACTCGCCACTCGCTGCCTGGGGAGCCGGGCAGGAGTGAGCCCGGGGCCTCCCGGTCCCCAATCTCCTGTTCCGGGGACGGCTGACCCGGGGCACGCGACTGCCTGTCTCCCTACCGCAGAAGCTCCTCCCGGCCTCGCCGCGCCGCAGCCTGGTCCCCGCTTACTTTTGGTCGCTGCGATGAGGTTCTTCCCGTCCTTGATGAGCTCTTTTATGAACTTGTTGGTCCTCTCCAGCTCCGCTTCGTGGGCGCGGATCCTCTCCCGGAACCACGGGCTGTCCAGGTAGCAGTCGCTGAACTCCAGCGGCTGCAGCCCCATGACCGCCGCGGTCCGCCGCCCGCCCGCCGCGCACTACAGCTGGAGCCGGGCTTCGGGGCCGTGGCCAGGTGCGGGGCTCGCGGGCAGGAAGTCCCGGAGAGGCTCGCAGCCCCGGGCTAACGCGGCACGGACGTGTCCCTCGGAGCTGAGCCTGGCCGCGGAGGCGAGCGAGAGCCGCGGCGCCCCAATCCCGGCAGCCCCCGCCGAGCCCCGGGCGCCCGCGGCCCCGCCCCGCCCGGCCCCCGCGCCGCAGACCCTCCCCGAGGCGCGAGCCGCCCCGCCCCGGGCGCCTCCCCGGCCCGCCCCGCGCCCCCGCCCCCCCTCGCCCCCTTCTTGATCCTCCGCCTTCCTTCTTCCTCCCTCCCTTTCCTCCTCTTCCTTTCTCCAGCAGCCTCTTCCTTCTCTTCCCCCGCGCGCCTTTGCCCCTCCTCTTCCTTCCGAGCCTTACTAGGTCTAGAATTTCGTCCCGCGGCTCTCCTCCACCCCCGGGGTGCGTGCCCCTCCCCTTTCTTCGGCTCCCCTTCTTGGGGTGACTCAGAGTCAGCTCCTCGAGGCCGGGACCTCGACCAGGACCTGGAAGGGGCGTTTTTATAGCAGTCTCTAATCCCTTCAGCCGGGAGACAGCGCTCAGATGTCTGACTCGGCGAGGGGAAACGATTGACTCGTTGATATTATTTATCCTGGGAGCGACCCTGAGCTGTGAAAGCTCTCGCACGCAGGGCTCGCTTTTCCTTATTCCCGCTCCTCATCTCAAGTAAAATGCGTGTTAAATCTCCGCTTTAATTGAAAGCTTTACCCGAGCAGGGAGAGCTTGGGGGCCGACAGCTCCTATTACACTCTTCCGTGTATCCACACTGAACGATTTGGAGGGAGGGAGCGGGTGGATAAACCACTGAAGAGTTGTCTCCGTCGTATTCAGATTAACTTTGCTTGGGTAGGTGGAAATGATCTTTATTGTTCTAAAAATAACTACTGGAAAAAAATGCCAGGTTTCACGAGGTGGGGGTGACGATCAAATGAGAATTTATGTCAGCACACATGGAAAAGTATCCTGTGTATTCTGAAACAACTCAAATGTGTTTCCAAAAAAATTAAGACATTTTAAGTAATTGAGATTTATACTTAAATCAGTCGTTCATTACAGTAACTTTTGATAATGGCAACTAACAATTTATTAAGCAATTATGTACCAGGAACTCTACATACATTTTTTTACAAGCTCTCAACATATGTTTACCTATATAGATTTATTAAAGATGTTAATATCCTCCAAGAAACTTCAAACTGATTCTTTAAAACGTTTAGACTCAGCTCTGGGTAATTAAGAATCTGTTTGGACAGCATGTTGTTGGAGTGTAACTCTCAGGAACAAGTTAAATAAGCCTCCTACTCAGTGAACTCTTTTGTTACAAAATAGAACCACGTGCGGCAGACCCACGGAAAAACAGATAAACATTATTGCTTTAATGTCCATCCTCCAGAGAGTTCAAAATGTTTTACAAATAACTTTTAGGCATTGAAAGCTGCAGTTCCTACTAAAATCAGCAGGGGGCTGGATTCTACAGAGAAGAGAAGAGGCAAATAAAGGGGGAAAGACGCAAGAATAGAAGGGATGTAAACAAACACTGAGGACCTGGCAAAACAGAAAAACTGACTCAGTCTTCTGGACAAAACCCTAAACTTATCCTCATAAAGAGGGGCTGCTGACACTCCTCAATGTGTTAAACGTAAAATTAACATGTGAGCTAGCAACTCCACTCCCTGGGTATATACCCAAGAGAAATGAAATCCTATGTCTGCACAAATACTCACTCACGGTAGCATTGTTCATAAGAGCCAAAAAAAAAAAAAAAAATGGAATCAACCCGGGCGCCTGGGTGGCTCAGTTGGTTAAGCGACTGCCTTCGGCTCAGGTCATGATCCCGGAGTCCTGGGATCGAGTCCCACATCAGGCTCCCTGCTCAGCAAAGGAGCCTGCTTCTCCCTCTGACCCTATTCTCTCTCTCTCTCATTCTCTCTCTCTCAAATAAATAAATAAATAAATCTTTTAAAAAAATGGAATCAACCCTAATGTCCAACAACTGATGAATGGAGGGTTAAAGAAAATGTGTGTATCCATGCAGCAGAATGTTAATCTACTAATGGAATATTAATAGAAAAAAAAATAAGTGCTGATACATGCTACAACACAATGAACCTTGAAAACATGGTAAGTGAAAGAAGCCAGTCACAAAAGACCACATATATTATTCAATTCATGTGAAATGTCCAGAATAGGGAAATCAATAGAGACAGAAAGGAGATTAGCTGTTGTCAGAGGCTGGATGGTGACGTGGGTGTAGAGTAAGGGTTTCCTTTGGGGATGATGAAAATAATTTAAACTTAGATTTTGGTAATGATTGCACAGCTCTAACTATACTGAAAATCATTAACTGTACACTTTAAATGGGTGAATTTTTTTAGTATGTGAAGTACCTTAATTACAAAGTTAAGAAAGGGGGCAAGGGGCTGCTCCAGAAGTGCCTCTTTCCTTACGGCTTTCTACTCCCAGCCACAAACACTCTGGTTCATTCACTGTGGCCAGTTCTTCCTTAGATATTTAGGTATCTGGAACAAAATGAGCTGTTTAAAACAATTTTATAACATCACAAAAACATTGTTACTTCTGTCTTTGCGCACACACAGCCCAAAACAGTGTTAAAGAGCAGGTGAATATGACTCTTAATGCAATACTAAATAAGTCTACTGTGATCACCAAGAGTGAAAGGCCTAAGTAGTTTAGTTTTATTCAATTATATCTTGTCCAGTGCCTAGTAGAGTTGATCAGTAACTGTGGAATGAATGAGAAGTATGGCCAAGTGAAGGGAAACATTATGGTACAATGGATAGATAGAAATTTAGGAGCTCCTAGTCACCTTCACTACTTAGTAGTCATACCAGCTTGGCAAAGGTAAATTTTCACTAAATCTCAGGCTTGCCATCCATGGCATGGAGATGATGATTTTGCAACTGCAAGTTGGTTGAGGAGATTTGATAAAATTGTTTTTGTAAAGCATCTGCTAAAGTTATAATACTTTATATTAGGAGGAGGAAGTTGGGAGGGTAGGCTGAAAAGCGGGAGGAGGAGGAGGAAGAGATGAAGATTACATTCCATCAATATGGGGGAAGGGGGGGGGGGAGGGGAATCTGTTCTCCTAAAATCACGTAAGACAGAATTCAAGGAAAGTGATCACAAAAACAGATACTACAGGGTTCCTAGGTCTCATTTTTGTTCATTCATTCATTCATTCTTCCCACAAATATTTGTTAAGTTTCTATATGTATTATGTACCACGCTAGGTGCTGGTGATACAGCGGTATACAAAACAGACAGTGTCTGTCCTCATGGTGCTTTTGTTCTCTGGAGGGAAAATGACACAGTAACTACCCCCCCCCAAAAAACAAAATACCCCACACACATAAATATATAGTTTAAAATGAAAGTGCCATACAGTCAGAGTAAAGAGTGTGTGAGACATTATAATTGAGGGCCTGATAAAAATCGAGAGTCGGGTCAGGAAGATTTAATGAGAAGTGTCCTCTAATCAGTGACCAGAAGAATCAGTAGGAATTAACCATTAAATAGAGGGCTTTGAGAGCAAAGTAGTCCAGGCAGGGAACCAGCCCGTGCAAGCCTCTTGAATGGGAAAGAGTCTGATACATTCAAAAGACAAAAAGAGGTCAGGTGGCTGAAGCACAGTCAGTGAGAGAAACTGGCTCAAGACAACACAGGGTGGTGGAGGAGAGGCAGGGGCCAAATTTCACAGAACTCATAGGCCATATTTAGGATTTTGGATTGTATTGTAATGCTATTGGGAGCCTTTGAAGAGGTTTCAGCATGATGGTGATGGGATCTGGCTTGTGTCTTCTCTCTAGCTGCTGTGTGGAGAATACGAGTCCAGAGGGACACTTTTGGAGTGGTGTGGGCAAGAAATGTTATAGCTTTACCCTCTAAGTGACAATGGAGACAGAAATAGATCAAAATAGATTGTAGAGGGAGATTCTGGGAGTTGACAATGGCCTGGATATTAGAAATGAGGAGGGTGTCAAAGATGGCTGCCAGGCCCTTGTGGTGATAAGTAAGGTGGGTGGATATGAACTTCACTGAACATTCACTAAAAGGAAAACAGGGGATAAGAAGTCCATGTGGTGGTGGTAATTAATGATGACTGGGGTGGGCAAGACCAGTATCTGTTTCAGACTCATTAAGTTTTTAGATGCCTGGAGACATTCAAGTATGTATGTCAGGTAAGCATTCTTATGCTTTGCTAAATGCTTGGATTAGTTAAGGATTTGAAACAATGCAAATTGGTCAGGTTCCAGTCTAGATAAAACAGAGGTTAATACAGATGAAACCTTCCCTTTATGTAGGTTCTGCTACATACAATGTTGTCTTTCCCTGATGAGTAACAAAGTTGCCACATATAAAGTCAAACATGGCTTCTACTTAATCTTTGGATATGTTTCAGACTGAGTCAGTCAGAATTAGGCTCAGACATATTGTAACAGAAAAATCTAAAATAACAGTAGTTTAAACCATAAGGAGTTTATTTCTCTCTCATGTAAAAGCAGTCCAGAAGTAAATAGTCTAACATGATTCCACAGTCCCCAGGGAAGCATTGGGTTCCATCCTGTTTCACCTCAAAATACAAGGTGGCTCCTAGAGCTCCCTCCGGGAAGGAGGAAGAGAAAGGTTAAAAGTGCACCCTGCCCCCACCCCCCGCCAGCTGAGTCAGCACTTTGTTCCACCTTCCGGCCGGTCTTAGACATTTTTGCTATTTATTTCATTAGCCAGAACTTAGTCACATAGCCACATATCACTGCAAGGGAAAATGGAAAATGTGGTCTTTTACCCAAGCACACTGCCACCTAAATCAAACTTGAATTTTTTTACAAAGAGAAAAGGACAATAGATTTTGAGCAGGAACCTAGCAATCTCTGCTGCAGAGATTATGACACCTTTATGAGTGAGGCACATAAATTATAGCTATGGCAAAACATAAATGATATAAAGAGAAGAAATGCAAGATAAATCTTTGAATGTCTTCCAAATTGTGTCAGGCTGCTTTATCTCACAAGTATTAAGGGGGGAAATGCCAAAATAATATAAACAAGAAATTATTGGACCATATCACTAAAATCCTCCTTGGAGAGGTAAGAGAGGCTTCTGTAGATTTATCTGCTCAGCTCTGCACCAGCTGAGTATTGACTTTAGCTTCTTGGAAGCTTCCTTTCTAAGAATTGAATGGCTTCATCATTTCCAGATTTACGCATAAGCAATGCCACTTCCTGCACTAGAAAGATGCTCCCCAATCACAACTACTTCAATCAGGGCATCAAACCAGTTTAGGAGACTGCCATGCCCTATCTCAATTAAACCTGGAGGCTTCTCCCTCAAGTGATCACTGAGGCAAGGGTAGGAGTAATGCCAAATAGCTTAGGCTACCGAGGGGCAACCCTTTGAGCTGGGAGAGACCAATGCAGGTAGGCATCATGCAATCCATTGAGGGCAGAAATAAAACAAAAAGGCAGGGGAAGGGCAAATTCCCTCTCTCTTTTTGAGTTAGGATGTCCATCTTCTCCTACCCCCAAACATTGGTGCTCCTGGTACTCCTGCCTTCAGACATGGACTGGGACTTACACCACTGGCTGTCCTGGTTCTTCAGCTTGCAAATGCAAAACTGTGGGACATCTTCGTATTGTATATGTCCATCCTTTGAGCTGAAGGTGGGTTAATCCACAAAGATATGATGATGCTATACAATAAGTTGGTGAACTAGGAATCTATAAAATATAATGATGAAAGTTGTACAACAATGTGAATATACTTAATCCCAATATACTTAATTCCACTAGTTGGTGAACTAGGAATCTATAAAATATAACGATGAAAGTTGTACAACAATGTGAATATACTCAATTCCACTAACCTAAGTTGTACAACAATGTGAATATACTTAATTCCACTTGTACACTTAAAATGGCTAAAAATGGTAGATTTTACGTTATGTGCAGTTGACCACAATAAAAATAATATAGATATTTATAACCACAATAAAAATGTCTAATTTTATATATCCCAGTGGTGGGTTCTGTTTCTCTGGAGAATACCAATATACTCTGTATCTGCCAGAAGGGCAGTGGGTACATGTGTGTGCCTCTAATGATGACAGAGTACCCACCATATGCCAGGGAGGACCCTAGAACGAAGAAGACAACAGTAAACAAAACAAGCACTTTTGTGAAGGGAACAATTCATGCCCTCATGGATTAATAGTCTCCAGTCAGAGAGAAAGAACATATCAAATAATTACAAATATAAATATTAAATGAAACCACTGATAAGTGCTAGGAAAGAGCTGTACATGATGCTATATATAACAGGAATTTGGCCTTTTCTGAGATGTTAGTGAGGAATTAACAATCGAGCTGAGATCTGAAGGATGAGGAGTTAATGGGTACGGGTAAAGTGGATATGACCTAGAGAGGGGAGAAACATGCCCAGCAAAACCTTGGTCAGAGAGCTAGTACAAGACACTGAAAAAGGTCATGTGGTGGGAACACCGCAGGCTGAGATACAGCCCCTGGAAAGGGAGTGAGCGCTCATCCATCTGCATCTGCACCAGGCTTACCTCCAGATCACTGAGAATGGGTTTCAGAACCCCCTGGGGTTTCCTGCTTGCTTTTAGGGAATGCTCACCTTTTCCAGCACCTTGAGACATAACTTGGAAGAATTTAGACCCCAAGAAAGTACTAGAACTATTCCACTTAAGACAGTCAACAAATTTTGGGGCATCTGGGTGGCTCAGTCAGTTAAAGCGCCTGACTTCTGCATAAGTCATGATCTCAGGGTCCTGGGATCCAACCCTGTGTTGGGCTCCCTGCTCAGTAGGGAGTCTGCTTCTCCCTCTGCCTCTGCCCTCCCCGACTGGTGCTCGTGTGCTCTCTTTCTCACTCTCTACCTCTCATAAATAAATAAAATCTTAAAAAAAAAAAAAGATAGCAAATATTAAGTACCTGGAATGAGCAAGGCACTGTGCAAAGTGCTGCAAGAAATACCAAGGTGAGACAATTGCTAATATCAAGACATCTACAATCTGGTGTACTCCAGCCATGGGGAATAAGCAACACAGGGATAATTATAAAACAAAGCACACTGCTGCTTCCAAAGAAATCTAGGACTCTTCTCACATTTTGAGTTAGAAGAACCTGGCTCAAGAAGAGGTGTGTCAAGGCACTCAACAAGTACCTTCCTTGGGTGGAGTGCCCTGTCAGTGAAATCACTGCTTTTCCTGCCCCCAGGTTTGGAGATACTTGGCATGGAGAAGAGGGAGCTGGGTATATGCCATTATATATGCTGATACATATACCAGCAGGCACTCCCCACGGCCCACAGATCCCTCCTGCAAATGCTACCTTCTTTTTTATAACATGTGAATCAATTGACCAAAACAGAGACCTTGCCCTTCATTTCATCCAGATAGCAATGGACATTTAAAAAACATTAGTAGAAGGAAAGAGGAGAGCTCTAAAGAGTATGCTTTTCCCAGGACCACAAATGCCCCTGACCCAGAGAGAGGTTTCACAGGGTGACCTTCAACCAGGCAATCATCCAGTCACTGGAAAGCCAATCTACAATGACCAGAGGCATACTTTCAGAGTCCATCAACACTTCAGTAAAATAGAAAATGAAAAGAAGTTTAAATACTCATGTGTTGTCTTTTGACCCAATAATTCCAGGCCTGATTATTTGTCCTAAAAAAAAATTTTTTTTTAATGTATGTGCTTAGGGCTATTTGTTGCAGGAAAGAAAACAAAAGGAAGCAATCTAACAATTAGAAAATAGTCAAACAAATCAGCACATATCAACTCAACAGATTCATGAGTACATGAGCTTTGATGCCTTTTTTGCTCTTACTGGTGGATACTGGCATTTTTGGATGCTGAACCTTCATTCCCACTTCCCAAGAGCATCCTGATTTTCACGTGGGTAATTATTTTCCCACATAGCATGGAGTTTTGGTAAAATTCATGTGCCTGCCTCACACTAGGAAATCCAAAGAGATCCCTGGAGATTCCTTCTGCCAATCCTTTCTCTCAGACCTGCCATTGCCAAGGGCGGGGCACATGCCCTAAGCTCAGCCAACCAGACTCTTTTTCCCAGGACTTTGATTCTGAAGCATAGTAAAGCACTGACAGAAGAAACAAAGTTCATTTGTTCCAGCCAAGAGTGTCAAAAGAGACCTGCTGCCTGGCAGTCTATCCAGCTTCCTGTTCCAAGGCTGGCATGCCAAGCTGTTGTCCTTTCACAATTTTCCCCTGGATATGTCATTTTGAAATAAAGTTTTACTATAAATAATTGCATTGAAGAGATTGTTGTTTGTTTGTTTAATTTTTTATGTAGGCTCCACACCCAGCACGGATCCCAATGCAGGGCTTGAACTCACAACCCTGAGATCAAGACCTGTGCCAAAATCAAGAGTCACGCGCTTAACTGACTAAGACACTCATGCACCCCAATATTGAAGAGATTTTTAAAATTAAGCCAAGATGGGTTCCTGGACCTTCACCCTGCATTTGATCTCCTGCCATAGTCTCATCTAGTAGTGCATGAGATACATGTGCAGTGAACAGAGTTCTTACTTTGACAAGTAGGAAATCTGAAAGGTTACCAAAGATAACCTATCTCTCTTTTTTTGACCTTTCCAGAAACAATGTAACCAACACACTTTCAAGAAGGGCACTTACCAGTCTAATGAAGCTCCCTGGGATATGATCCGGTAGGGACAGTTACAGTTACTCCTTCCAGTAGTTTACACTGCTACTCTTGCTGGCCCTTTGATGTATCAGCCAATTTTAGAATGGCCCATGCAGTAACCTACAAGATGAATGAAGTGGCCCGGTCATCAGGTCAACATGATTCATAAAAACTTTCAGGTTAAGTATAATATACAAAAGAAAATGAGGGCTTACAAGAGCTACCACAGAGCATATAGAAAGAAGCCTGAGCTCCATGGCTATAGTTACATAACTAAAAATTTTACTGTTTGGTAACTTTTTTTTTATACACACACACAAAACTTTTGGCAGGAATGAGCTAAGAGAGAGTGCATGTCTAATGAAAAATTAAGCACTGCTTTCCCATTTCTCAAAAAAGTTGCTAATCAACTTGTCAAGTGTTTGTCAATATTTATCATCCTCCATGGGGCATGAACAGTGACACATGAAAACCAGAGGGTCTAATGCTACTAAAACGTTCAGCATCTACTTCAAAAGTTAGAATTTATTAAGAAAACTGGGCCCAAAGATGGCAATTTAACATGTTAGCCACAACAGAGTGTTTACATATTACTCTGCAACATGTGGCTTTTCACTTAGATCAAATTACTACACTTCTAAATTAATTGTTTTCACTTATTCCAAAATTTCTTGTGCATTACATAGAGTGAAACATTAATGTGTGGGCTTCACGAATAGGAAAAAAATGCAAATAGTTAAACAAAGCCAACTTTGTATCAGTAAGGATACAAAGGAGGATGCAGAACTTCTAGTGCTCCCCTCTCTCTTAGGTAACATGGGAGGAATGTACTTGTCACCCTCCACCATGTTATTAGTTGTAACCAAGTTCTTAGAAGTGGCACGTGTCATTTGATTTGATTGGCATTTGATTGTTGCCTCAAGGCTCTACAGCACTTTCTTGCCCTGCCTCAGTAACCAAGCAAACTATGAAGCGATTATACGACTGGGTCTCCATTAGCCTGAACCTCTGAAAGGCCAAGAAACAAGTATATGCACTGACTGGCATAGAATATGTAAGTTGAGTGAGAAGTAAACTCTTGTTGTGTAAGCCACAAGATTTTGGAGTTGTTACCATGGTACAGCCTGTCCTATTTCTAATAGAGAAGAATTCTAAGATATTAGGAAGGGGGAGGAGTATTGCTGATGGGATTGAATAATATACAGCAAAACAATGGCAAAATTTTTTAATATTTTTTTAAAGATTTTATTTATTTGTCAGAGAACGAGAGAGAGACTGAGCAAGCAGTGGGAGAAGCAGGCTTCCTGCTGCGCAAGGAGCCCAAAGTGGGACTCGATTCCAAGACCCAGGAATCATGACCTAAGCCGAAGGCAGATGCTTAACTGGCTGAGCCATCCAGGCATCCCTTTAATATTTATTTTTAAATTTTTGTTTAATGGGTACAGAGTTTCTGTCTGGGATGATGAAAAATTTCTGGAAGTAGTAGTGATGGTTGTGCATTATGAATATACTTAATGCTACTGAATTGTATACTTAAAAGTGGTCAAGATGGTGAATTATATGTTGTGTATATTTTACCACAATAAAAAAATCACCAATATAAAGTTTTTCTACCAAAATCTTCCAGTAATTATAAGGATTGGAAAAACAGTCATTCATGTATTGTTTTTGAAAATATAAATAGGTACTTCTTTCTGGAGGCCATTTTGGTGGTGCTTATTAAAAGGCCTTTGAAATATGATGCCATTAAAAAAAAGAAGAAATATGATGCCATTGATTCATCTATCTCCCTTCTGGGAATTTGACCTAAAATTTAAAAAATAGTAATTTATAAAGTTTTTTGTTAAATAATCTTAACCATAGCATGGTTTTTAAAAGCCAAAAATGTGAAATAGTCTAAACTTGACCATGGTGGATTGGTTAAGCCATTTAGGGTATAGTCATACAATTGAGAACTACATAGCTATCTAAAATTATAGTAGAGAAGTATATTTAATGAAAAATATTAAAGAAATGCTCCAATATAATGTTAAATGAAAAAGATAGATTAGGTCTTAAGTTGAGTAATAAGTTCTTAGATGTAACATTAGTTTGAGAGCATTGGTTCTTAATGAATCTATGCTTTCTGTTTCTAAAATTATTTTCTAAGATTGTTAACTGTGGTTACATGATTACAACTACAAGTTCTCTAAATATCTCAGGATACAATTTATGTGGGCATAAAAACAAACTCATTAAAATAACTCCATTAACTAAATTGTTTCTTAACTTCCTTGCATTTATGTTCCCTTCCACCATTACTCTTACCCTTTTCATTTGAAAGTAGTTACTGAAAGAAGAATGGAGAAAAAGAGGCTTTGGTTAGTTCTGCTTTTTCTGTTATCTTTTAAACATTACATCATCTTTTCCCAGTGTCTTTATGTTTTTGTTCTTGCTATGAACGTGACCTTAAAAGGGCCCTCCCCACCAACCGCCTCCCTCTTTTTAAAAATATTTTTCACATCTCTGAATTAATTCTGGATTCTGCTTTTCCCAGTATTGTTATTCAAGGGTCATGCTGCTCTCTAGTATTTAGATAAATGTACACATCTTTCCATCATTTCATATTTTGGGCTCAGTAAAGGAACACCTCTGAAGTCACCTTGGTGTTTTAGGATATCTCTTTTATTCTTCCCTATTGGGAATATTTAAGACAATAATCTTCAACCTGAGTTATAAGAACCCTCAAAAGTATGTGAATACTTTTTAAGAAACACTGTTGGCAGGGAACATTTTATTTCCAGATCCTTGACTTCTATTTGTCCTTTTTCCTAAAACTGAACTATCTGAAAAAGCATTTTGCAAGTTCTCCTACCCACCTCCCCTTTCACAGTGACCCTTCTCTCAAGGAAGAGAAGGTAGAAAAGTATACTGCAAGTTCATTCATCTGCAACCTTGTCCCAAGATGTAAAAAGCTCCAGGGTACCAAGAGGACAATTTGAAATATTTTTTCTGGAAGCCTTCTGTAATAAGTAACCCATGATAATGAATTTGTCTTTCCCTGTCTTATGCACATTTCTGCTAACGGTGAGGTATAGCCTTAGAAACCATCCCATTGGGATATTCTGAATATGGTAGAGAGTAAGATGGTAGGAGTGATGACAATTTCCCTTTATTAACTTGCCTCTACTATCCTTAAATATGATTAAAGAATTCATGGTTCTTGAAGAAAAGACTCATGAAAGCAAATAAACACAAGATCTTTAAGAAATATTGAAACCTAAAAATGGCTCTCCTTATCTCCTTTTTGAAAATAAGCTTTTCTCTTTTTTCAGTCTCTCCTCAATACTCTTTTTTTTAAGATTTATTTATTTGAGAGATAGAGAGAGGGAGAGAAAGCATGTGCACTCACATGCAAGTGTAAGCAGTGGCAGAAGGAGAGGATCTTCAAGCAGACTTTCCACTGAGTGCAGAATCAGGCGTGGAGCTCGATCTCGCGACCCTGAGATCATAACCTGAGATCATGACCTGAGCCAAAACCAAGAGCGGACACTCAACTGACTGAACCACCCAGGCATCCCCTCAATATTCTTTTCTAGAATGTGTTGTCAGCTGAAAGAAAAGCACCTTTGAGCAGATTAGTCATGCTGATTCATTAAAGTATAACTGGAATCCCTAACTACTAAGATTTTTGGAGACATGATGGATCAAACCTATGCAGAAAAAGTTTGTGATATATTTCAAAACAAGTTTGCATTATTCAAAAAGGGAGTTAAGACTTATTCTATCAGTTCATATCATGAAATAGTTATTGATTACTAAATGAAGCTTTCTGTGCCTCAGATTCCTCCTCTATAAAATGGGGTTATCATACCCCTTCATTGAGTTGCTTTGGAGACTAAATGAGTCAACCTATAATCTATGCAAAGCACACAGAAGAGTGCCTGGTACCTAGGAAGTGCTCTCCAGGTAAGAACGCCCACCTCCCCAGTCTTGACTCTTCTTCTCTTTGTCCGTACTCACTCTCTTGGTGATCTCACCCAGTCTCCTGGCTTCAAATATCATGTATGTGCCAAGGATTCCCACATTTATACTTCCGATACCTGCTCACTCCTGAACGGCAGACTCATATACTTAATAGCTTACTGGACATCTCTACTTGGGTACCTAATAAATATCTCACTCTCACTCTCTCCTAGCTGAACTCTGTTCCTCCCTCTCCTGCAACCTGCTCCACCTACAGCATTTTTTCCCCTGCCACTTGAGGTCAACGCCATCCTTCCAAATGCTCAGGTCTCCAAAACTGGAAGTAAATCTTCACTCCTCTCTTTCTCTCCTACTCCATATCCAATCTGTCTTCCTGAAAAAAATCTATCCAGAATCTGACCACCATGCACTACCTCCACTCCTGCCTCCTGCTGCAGGCTACTCTGATCCATCTGCTGGATTACTGCTATGGACTCCTAACTAGGTTTCTTGTATGTATGCATACATTCAAGCACATAAATATTTATTTTTTTAGAAGACTGTAGGGGCGCCTGGGTGACTCAGTCGTTAAGCGTCTGCCTTCAGCTCAGGTCATGATCCCAGGGTCCTGGGATCGAGCCCCGCATTGGGCTCTCTGCTCAGGGGAAAGCCTGCTTAATATTACCTGCTCTCCCACTCCCCCTGCTTGTGTTCCCTCTCTCACTGTGTCTCTATCTGTCAAATAAATAAATAAAATCTTAAAAAAAAAAAGAAGACTGTAAAAATATACATCAAACTGTTAGCAGTGGCTATCTTAGGGTAGTGATCATTTAAAATATTTGCATTTTGATCCAATAGTATTACTTTTGGGAATTTATCTATAGGAAACAACAATTAGAATATGCCAAAGGTTTAAGTTCAAGGATTCTAGTTACAACAATATTTACAATAGGTAAGAATCAGAAATAGTCTAAGTGTCTAACAATAGGAAAGTAGTTTAATAAATTATGTTATAGCTAGATGATGGATTATCTTATATGATTGAAAATATTTTTTCAAAAAAATTAATAACATGCCATTAGTGGAAAAAATATGAAATAGCAAGTATGCTATGAGATTAACTTTGCAAAGTGAAAGACTATATGAAGAGAGGAAAAGGCAGGAAGAATATATACTAAAATACTAACAGCAGTTACCACATAAAGAAACACACATAAGTAGCCACGACCTAGAGCTGAACAGTTGTGAAAAAGCCACTGCTTCTCCATTAGCAAATCTGCTTGGAATTCACAAACACAGAACAAATGTGCAAATTCTAATCAACACTTCCTGCAATGTTCTGCGGTGTCAGCTTAGGCAACCATCTCTTTTATAGGCTGCAAATGCACTCATAGAACAAATCACATGAATGAAAAGATATTTTAACTCTGAATTTGTTATAACAGAAATGATTCTTATACAGCATACTTAGCAAATAGAAAAAAAAAAATCCCCCAATGCTTTTAGGAATTTAGGCCTTTTAAGTCTTTGCCAGATTAGGAATGGGTTAACCCATTTTTTGCAATGACTGATAAGAGTTTCCCAAGAGCCTCTTATCAGTTTTTAACCTGTTAGAAAAAATAGTTACAAGAGCAAGAAATAAGTTGTTTCGGCATGCTCAGTGACTAATAACCAGTTTTTAACTCATAGTTTCTCTTGGTTTTTAAAGGTTGAGTTTAAAGTTAGTTCTCAGAATTTTGTTTCATGTGTTTCTTGTTACTTACAGAATGAAGTGATCAAAAGAAGAAAAGAAATTCTAAATTCACAATTGTCTCTCCTATTCTGGCCTCAGTCACTGTCTTTACTAGAGAGAACATTAATATGATTAAGAAGGCTAAGAAGTCTTCTCTTGATTCTTTACTTAACTAAAGCATAAATACCACTAGAACTACCAACATATTTTCACTGAAAAGTAAAACAAATCAACAAATAAAAAGCAAAGCTCCAAAGCAACAGAATGAAGCACAAGGCTATCCAAATGACCTGAAAGACAAGCCTGCAGATTTTTTTCATGAATCAAGTAATCAAATTCAATCACAAAAGGTCTCAGGTTTGTAATAAAATTGACTAAGTTCAGCACATTTCTTTTTTTATCACCTAGACATAAGGCTGCCCTTAAAAAAAACCACATATTTAATAATGAGAACATGAAATTTTACAGGACTTTGTTGCAAAACTAGAAGTGTATTAGAATACTGCCACTTTGCTCTTTTGGAACATAAAACACAAGTTACCAAATGACAGGCCCCATGAAAGACGGGAAGATCTGATTATGTGCTTATGAGAGCTTAAGACTTTTTTTTTTTTCTCAGACTATTTTGGTATTCTTTGAGAGCAAGCTGAAATTCTCTTGTTTTCTGGAATGAGAGAGACAGAGAAAGGCAAAATTTACTAAAGTAAAACATGAGCTTCTTACCAGTATCAAAACAAGGAAATCAACTCTAGGTTGACTTGGAATGAGTATGTACAATAAGATAAGAAAGCCCATTTTGGTCATCTCCACAGGCAGGCGGAGTCTGTACACCGGGTATGTCTACCAAATTTAAAATCTGAATGTTAATGACATCTAAATTTAAAAACCTTACAAGGTGTGAACCCTTGTTGTTCTCTTAGTGGCAGTTAATATTATTTTTCTTATTTTTAAATTCTATATTTTTTTACTGAAGTATAGTTGATACACAAAAACTTACATAAGTTTCAGGTGTACAACATATTGATTCCACACCCCTATATGCTACGCTCACTGTGAGTGCAGCTACCATTACAAAATCACTGAGACTATATCCCCTATGCTGTACTTTTCATTCCCATGACTTAGTCATTCCATAATTGGAAACCTATACCTCCAAATCCCCTTCACCCATTTTGCCTATCCTCCTACTCTTCTCCCGTCTGGCAGCAGCCAGTTTGTCTCTGTATTTATGGGTCTGTTTCTGCTTTGCTTGTTCATTTGTTTTGTTTTTTAGATTCCACATATAATGAAATCACATGGTATTTGTCTTTATTTGACTTATTTTACTTAGCATCACACCCTCTGGATCCATCCATGTTGTTGTGAATGGCAAGATTTCACACCGTTTTTTAGATTTATTTATTTTTTTAATTTTATTTTTATTACTTTTATTTATTCATGAAAGACAGAAAGAGAGAGAGAGAGAGCATGTGCACACATGAGGGGGAGGGGCAGAGAAACTCAAGCAGACTCTACACTGAGCGCAGAGCCCAACATAGGGCTTGATCTCATGACCCTGAGATCATGATCTGAGCTGAAACCAAGAGTCAGATGCTCAGCCAACTGCACCACTCAAGCACCCCAAGATTTCACTCTTTTTTATGACTAATATTCCATTGTGTGTATATACCGCCTCTTCTTTATCCATTCAACTACTGATGGACACTTGAGTTGCTTCTGTATCTTGGCTATTGTAAGTAACGCTGCAAGAAACATAGGGATGTATATGTCTTCTCAAATTAGCGTTTGTTTCTTCAGGTAAGTACCCAGTAGTGGAATTACTGGATCATGTGGCATTTCTGTTTTTAATATTCGAGCAACCTCCATACTGTTTTCTACAGTGGTTTCACCAATTTACACTCCCACCAACAGTGCACAAGAGTTCCCTTTTCTCCACATCCTCATCAACACTGTTATTTTTTCTCTTTTTGACACTAGCCATTGTGACAGGTGTAAGGTGATATCTCACTGGGGATTTTTCCTGCCTTTACCTAATGATTACTGATGTTGAGCATCTTTTCATGTACATAGTAGCCATCTATATGTCTTCTTTGGAAAAAGTCTATTCAGGTCCTCAGCCCATTTTTTTCTAAGATTCTATTTATTTATTTGAGACAGAGAGAGAGAGCACATGAGCAGGGGGAAGGGGCAGAAGGAGAAAGGGAAGCAGACTCCCTGCCTACAGGGAGTCCAACACAAGGCTCAATTCTAAGACCCTGAGATCATGACCTGAGCCGAAGGCAGACGCTTAATTGACTGAGCCACCCAGGTGCCCCACTCCGCCCATTTTTTAATTAGATTGATTTTGGGATTTTTTGTTTTGTTTTGTTTTGTCTTGTTTTGGTGCTGAGCTATAGAAGCTCTTTATATATTTTGGATATTAACCCCTTATTGGCGATATCATCTGTGAATATCTTCTGTCATTCTAGTAGGTTGCCTTTTCATTTTGTTGATGGTTTCCTTACTCTGCAAAAACTTTTTATTTTGGTGTAGTCCCAATAGTTTTTTGTTGTTGTTATTGCTTTTGTTTTTGCTTTTGTTTCCCTTGCCTAAGGAGACATACCTAGAAGAATGTTGCTAAGGCTAATGTCAAAGAAATTACTATCTATGTTTTTTTCTAGGAGTTGTATGGCTTCAGATCACACATTTAGGTATTTAATCCATTCAGAGTTTATTTTTTGTATAAAAAGTGATCCAGTTTCATTCTTTTGCATGTAGCTGTCCAGTTTTCTCAGCACTGTTCATTGAAGAGACTGTCTTTTCCTCCATATTGTATTCTTGCCTCCTTTGTCATAGATTAATTGACCATATAAGCATGGGTTTATTTCTAGGATTTCTATTCTGTTCTGTTGATCAATGCGTCTGCTTTTGTGCTAGTACCACACCATTTTGATTATTATAGTTCTGCCGTGTATCTTGAAATCTGGGATTGTGATACCTCCAGCTTTGTTTCTTTCTCAAGATTGCTTTGGCTATGCAAAGCAAGATTCAAAGCTTTGGTCTTCTGTGGTTCCATACAAATTTTAGGATTCTTTGTTCTAGTTCTGTAAAAAATGCTGTTGGTATTTGATTAAGGACTGCACTGAATCTGTAGATGGCTTGTGGAATATGGACATTTTAACAATATAATCATTATAATCCACGAGCATGGCCTGCCTTTCCATTTGTTTATGTCATCTTCAATTTCTTTCTTCAATATACAGTGTTATTTAATTTCCGGTGTAAAATATAATGATCGAGCAATTCCATACATTACCCAGTGCTCATCACAAGTAGAGTCCTTAATCCCCCATCACCTATTTCAGCCATCCCCCACCCACCTCCCCTCTGGTAACCATCAGTTTGTTCTCTACAGTTTAGAGTCTGTTTCTTGGCTTCTCTCTCTTACTCTCTTTTTTTCCCCCCTTTGCCTATTTGGTTTGTTTCTTAAATTCCACATATGAATCAAATCATATGGTATTTGTCTTTCTCTGACTGACTTATTTCACTTAGTACTATACCCTCTATGTCCATCCATGTTGCTGCAAATGGCAAGATGTCATGTTTTGTGGCTAAATAATAATCCATTGTACATATAGTCCATATCTTCTTTATCCACTCATCTACTGATGAACACTTGGGCTACTTCCATAAATTGGCTGTTGTAAATAATGCTGCTATAAACATCGGGTGCATGTATCCCTTTTAATGAGTGCTTTTGTATTCTTTGGGTAAATACCAAGTAGCATGATTAGTGGATCATAGGGTTGTTCTATCTTTTTAGCTGTTTGAGGAACCTCCACACTGTCTCCCACAGTGGCTGTAGCAGTTTGCATTCCCACCAACAGTGCAAGAGGGTTCCTTTTTCTCCGCATCCTTGTCAACACTTGTTGTTTCTTGTGGTTTTCTTCTTAGCCATTCTGACAGGTGTGAGGTGATATTTCATTACATCTTTGATTTGCATTTCCCTGATGATCAGTGATGTTGAGCATCTTTGCACGTGTCTGTTGGCCATCTGGTTGTCTTCTTTGGAGAAATCTCTGTTCATTTCTTCTGCCCATTTTTTAAATTGGGTTATTTGTTTTTTGGGTGTTGAGTTTTATAAGTTCTTTGTACATTTTGGATATTAACCCTTTATCAGATATGTCATATGTAAATATATTTTCCCATTCTGTAAGTTGTCTTTAGTTTTGTTGATTGTTTCCTTCATTGTACAGAAGCTTTTTTATTTTGATGTAGTCCCAATAGTTTATTCTTACTTTTATTTCCCTTTCCTCAGGAGGTATATCCAGAAAAATGTTGCGACAACCAATGTCAGAGACTTGACTGCCTGTGCCCTCTTGTAGGATTTTTATGGTTTCAGGTCACATATTTAGGTCTTTAACACTTTTCTTTTTTTAGTAGGATCCATGACCAGTGTGGAGCCCAACACAGGGCATGGGGCTTGAACTCACAACCCTGAGATCAAGACCTGACTTGAAATCAAGAGTCAGACCTAGGTGGTCCGCTCTTTAACACATTTTGAATTTATTTTTGTGTATGGTGTAAGAAAGTGGTCCAGTTTCATTCTTTTGCATGTAATTTACCAATTTTCTCAACACCATTTGTTGAAGAGACTGTCTTTTCCGACTGGATATTCTTTCCTGCTTTGTCAAAGATTGATTGACCATATAATTATGGGTTTATTTTGGGGTTTTCTATTCCGTTCCATTGGCCTATGTCTTTTTTGTGTCACTACCATACTGTTTTGATTACTACAGCTTTGTAATTTTGAAGTCTGGAATTGTGATGCCTCCAGCTTTGCTTTGAAGTCTGGAATTGTGATGCCTCCAGCTTTGCTTTTCTTTTTCAAAATTGCTTTGGCAATTTAGGGTCTTTTGTGGTTCCATATAAATTTTAGGATTTAAAAAAATAAAATAAAAAATAATTAAACTCAATTAATTGTACATTTGTGACTCTGGTCATCTCTGGGGTGAAAACCCCCATCCTCACCCCCAATCCCAGCTACATGGGTGCCATCTGACACCATGGTCCAGCTGTCAGTGAAGGGGGGCAAGGTGGGTGCAGGGCTGGCCTGAGAATTTGCACCAGTCTGCCCCCATCTTTTCAGGGCAGGGAGCTCAGACCGTGGTTGTACTTACACTGTTTCAGGGCCTCATTGAAGCCTTCAAAGTGGGACAGGTCACTCTGAGTGGTGGAGCAGGTCAGGAATTGCTTGATCTCATAGGCGCAGGGCCCCGTCTGCAGGGGCAGGGGAGCAGAGCGGGTGGAGGCCTCCTGAGTGGCAGGCTGGATAGGCTCTGAGCTCACCCCACTGAAGGCTCCGGTCAGGAGCCACAATGTGTCCCACAGCCCATTCCGTGGCCACCCCAGTGACCATGTACCCCATCAGGGTTTTTTCCAGTTTTTCCTGTAACTGATTTCTAGTTCCATGTCATTGTGGCTGGAAAAGATATTCGATATGATTTCAGTCTTTTTAAGTTGATTAAGACTTGTTTTGTGGCCCAACATGTCATGTATCCTGGAGAACGTTCCATGTGCATTTGAAAAAAATGTGTATTCTGTTGTTCAAGTTTTTTTTTAATGGAATGTTCTGTGTATTACTGGTTAAGTCCATCTGGTCTAAGGTGTTGTTCAAAGATACCATTTCCTTATTTGATTTTCTGCCTGGATGATCTATCTGTTGATGTAATGGGTTGTTAAAGTCCCCTACTATTATTGTATTAATGTCAGTTTCTCCCTTTATGTCTGTTAATATTGGTATTATGTATTTAGGTGCACCAATGTTGGCTACATAGATATTTACAAGTGTTACATCTTGTACTCTTGTTGAATTGATCCCTCTACCATTATGTAATGCCTTTTGGTCTCTTGTTAGTCTTTGTTTTAAAGTCTAATTTGAGTGACAGTTAATTTTAAAACTACAGTTTGTACAAAAGAGGGTAAATATTCTGCTGATTAAAAAAGGGACAGATTCTAGCTGAAGTATCTCATCCATTGATAACCGGCAAAATCAACCGATCTTCAGCCTCCTTTATATAGTTAGGGGCCACTTCAGTGATATTTCCGATCACAGAGAAGTAAAAGGAGCACTTGTTTGCCAATAGTCATCAAAGCCACACAAATAATAAAACCCGAACAAACTAAACAGCTGATATTTGGCATCTAAATACCTTCTGCAAATTTAAAGGGCTTAAGCAAAGAGGGTATAAATATTCATTACTGTATTGAGGATAAATTTTCTGCATTCTTTAGGTCTTAAATATTGCACTTAGTTCCTAAGCCTCTTTTCATTTAGGAGGCTAAAACTTGACCTTCTATGTAAACTTTGCAATTTACAGATTTAAACTCAGTCAATCCAGGAGTTTGCTCTTCTCTCCCCTTTTCTGGGGATTTGGATGTTGTACTAACCTCAGAGTCACCTGGCCCAGGATCTGCTGGGATAGGCAGTTACCTCTAGCTCTTGGTTGTCAGCTCCTTTCCCTCTTGCCCCACGTCTGCATCCATCTCTGCTAACCTCATGCTGACCACAAGGCCCCTCCAGTCAAGCCACTTATGTGCTGCTTTGGGGAGCTCAGTAACCTGGAGGGTGGATAGGCATGTCTCAGTCACTCTGCCTCAGCTGTGTGGTGAGCAGGGGCCCTCTCAAAGAGGCCTGCTGGAAGCAAGTTGAAGATCCTCTTTGCTTTAAAGTCCTTCCTGTCTTCCTCCAGGACATTTCCTGTCCTCTCAGCTGACTCAGAAGAATGAATGGGGGGTACAATCCTTTCTTAGGCACCTACCAGCATTTAAATTACAGTTACATGCCCTCAGATTCTCTTCTCCTTCCAGCAGGTTGAACGTTTATTTTATTCTGGTAGACAACTTCATACCTGGTAACTCTTTGGCTTATGGTGTAAACAATCTGCCCTGTGTTCTCCAACCTCTAACTGGTTTAAAACTAAAAAAAAAAAAAAAAAAAAAATCCCATGCTTCCTCTTTTGAGAAACCTTCAGTTATAATAAAAAACCTACTGTTTTAGCTTTGGTTTTAAAATTCCATTCAGATTTTTTCTGGAGGAAGGTTTGTAGAAATTGACTGTATAATGTCAGAGAAAAATAAAAGTCACTCACTCAAAAACTAAACACCACCACCACCAATAACAACAAAAACCCCCATTCAGAAACTTCGTTGTCTTGTTTATTCTTAGCTATGTTTACCCTCATCCTGGAGCCATGAATGCTATTGACTCAGTGGGTGAAGGGGGAAGATTAGTGGTGGGGGAGGAGAACCAAAAAGCCTGTGAAAAAGAGAAACATCTCCAAAGTGTGTCCCACCAAACCCATCAGGAAGTGTGTTTCCTAGTAAATATGTGGTACATGGTAATCAGGGTAATTGGGGCCGATATAAGCCCTCTAGTGGGCACTTGAAAATGCGCAGGACATTTTCGGTTGTCCCAGTGTCATGGAATTCACTGGCATTTGGTGGGTGGAGGTCAGGGATGGTGAACAGTCTGCAAAATGCAGGACAGTTCATATAAAATGCCAATAGCTCTCTGCTGGCAAATACCAAAGATATTCTTCTCTGTTGCTTTTTCAGTCCCTGGCCCAATCCATGTTACTATCCAGGACAGCTCCACGGCCCTCCTTCTGGGGATCAGGCCCCCCCTTGCTTACTTCTTGGAGCCTGAATTTTTTCCTCTTGACAGTTCCGCGGGGCTAGCTTGACTCCCCATGCAGTCTTTGCAGGTCTCCAGCCTGAGCTGTTTGGGGAAGGAGCAGGGACTCGACCAAGAAATATTACTTAAGGGGCGCCTGGGTGGCTCAGTCGGTTGAGCGACTGCCTTCGGCTCAGGTCATGATCCTGGAGTTCCGGGATCGGGTCCCGCATCGGGTCCCGCATCGGGTCCCGCATCGGGCTCCCTGCTCGGCGGGGAGTCGGCTTCTCCCTCGGACCCACCGCTCTCCCATGTGCTCTCTCTCTCTCTCATTCTTTCTCTCAAATAAATAAATAAAATCTTAAAAAAAAAAAAAAGAAATATTACTTAAGTCTCCTATCCTTTAACCCCAGGTCTCTCTTCCGTCTTAAAGTACCCTTGGAGTGGTTTAAGGATTTGACTCTGACCTGCTTGGCCCCTGTTCAAAGCAGAAATACACAACAGCTTTCTTGCCTCCTATTATTGTTCCTATCATTTCTTTTTTTTTTTTTAAGATTTTATTTATTTATTTATTTGACACAGAGAGAGCGGGAACACGAGCAGGGGGAGTGGGAGAGGGAGAAGCAGGCTTCCCATAGAGCAGGGAGCCCGATGCGGGGCTCGATCCCAGAACCCCGGGATCATGACCTGAGCTGAAGGCAGACGCTTAACGACTGAGCCGCCCAGGCACCCCTTGTTCCTACCATTTCTATATGCAAGAAAAATGTGAAAGATCCTGTATTTTAGTCCTGTCCCTCACTCTAAGACTTTGGGCAGACTCTGCACCCAGGCAGCTAAATTTCGTCATTTGCAAAAATGAAGGAATTGGGCTAGATGATCTCTGAAGGCATTTAAGTTCTGTGCTTCTGTGGGAAAAAAATAGCATTTATTCTGATTCTGGTGCAGTTCACATTTCTTCCTTCACATACATCCTTTAGTCTTTTTGCTCATAATTTAGTAGTCAATGGGATCTTTATGAAAGGAAGTTGTAATAACGAAACTAGATTTTCATGCCATTTTGTGGCACATGTTGGTTCATTATTGAGCTACATGTAGTAAAAAGAAATACATCTTAAATTATTATTCTGTTTTGTATAAAAAATTAATCTTGTTTTATTAATACATTGAGGAAATATTTGTTAAGCACCTATTGTGTGCCAGGCACTGTTCTAGATAGAACAGTGCTGAAAATATAAAGTGAACAAAAGAAACTCACTACTTTTATACTGCTCACATTCCAGATCATCAGTTCTCAAAGTGTGGTCTTCAGATCCCCCAAAAATACCTCAGAGGGTCCAAGAGGTCAAAAACATTCTCTTAATAATACAATTGCATTATTTGACTTCCCCAGTGTGTTCACATTTGCACTGATCATATGAAAACAATGGTGGGTTAAATTACAAGTGCCTTAGCATGAATCAAGGCAATAGTACCAAATTACCTAGTTACTATAGCCTCCACCATCACACATTTGCAGGGGGGAAAAAGAGCCAGTTTTATTTAAGAAGTCTTTAATGAAGCAGTAAAAATTACTAACTTTTATATTAAATTTCATCCCTCGGAGACACATCCTTTTAATAGTCTGGGTGACAAACAGAAAATGTACATAAAGCATTTCTGCTGCATACAGAAGTATAATGGTTATCTTAAGAAAAGGCAATGCTGAACTAGCCACTTTTTAAAGATTTTTTTATTTATTTGAGAGAGAGAAAGAAAGTGGGAGCACAAGCAGTGGGAATGGCAGGCAGAGGGAGAGGGAGAAGCAGGTTCTCCACTGAGCAGAGAGCCTTGGGCTCAATCCCAGGATCCTGGGATCATGAACTGAGCCAAAGGCAAATGTTTAACTGACTGAGCCACACAGGTGCCCCTGAACTAGCCACTTTTTAAAATGAAACCCCATCTTTATTTGAAAGAACAACTTAAAGACAAACTATGGTTATTTAGAATTGAAAATTTGGCAGATATTTTTCTGAAAATGAGCCAAGTAAGCCTGCAACTTCTATGAAAATAATTTACGGTATTTGTTACCAATGAAAAAATTCAACTTTCAGGCAAAAATTAGAATTTTGGGAAATTTGCATCCACCACTGTTAGACTGACAAGCTTCCCAAAACAGAGATTTTCTGATGAGATTGGTGGTATAATAACAAATGTGACTTTTTTTTTAATCATGTATGACAAAATGTGCCAACATTAGGAGGATCTAAATATCTCAGTGAACTACTTTCCAAATGACTAAAGCATGATGTTACAAAATCATGCCTGGGTTAAAGATCCATTAAAGGGTA
Source organism: Callorhinus ursinus (assembly GCF_003265705.2). Lineage (NCBI taxonomy): Eukaryota > Metazoa > Chordata > Mammalia > Carnivora > Otariidae > Callorhinus > Callorhinus ursinus. The sequence continues at coordinate 123,524,879 of NW_027397066.1, read as the reverse complement.
AGATAAACCACTAAATATAGACGATATTGTAACTAGCCTTTAAGAAACTATTACTTATTGGGCACTGGGTGGCTCAGTCGGTTAAGCATTTGACTCTTGATTTCAGCTCAAGCCATGATCTCAGGGTTGTGGGATTGAGCCTCACATGGGGCTCCACACTCAGCAGAGTCTGCTTGTCCCCTCCCCCTCTGCTCCTCCACCCCCCCGCGTGTGTGCGTGCTCTCTCTCTCAAATAAATAAATAAAATCTTTTAAAAAAGAGAGAAACTATTGCTGTTGACTATTGTAGCAAAGAAAAATATCTTCAGTTACCCAAAATGTTATTAAAATGCTCTTCACTTTTACATCAACATATCTATGTCAGGCTGGATTTTCTTTATAAACTTCAGCTAAAACAACATGTTGCATTGATAGAATGGGAAGCAGATATGAGGATCCAGCTATCTTTTATTAAGTTAGATATTAAAGAGACTTGCAAATGTAAAACAATGCCACTCTTCTCACTACATTTTTTGTGTTTTGGAAATATAATATTTTTATAAAAATGTTATGTATGATAATATGTAATGAATGTATCACTGTTGTTTCAAATAAATAAATATTTTAAAAATATCTGCTTTAATTCCCAATAAGGTAAACAGGATAGCTATAACTCATATAAACAAAAGCCCCTTGGTGCCCTCAATAATTTGGGGGAATGTAAAGGGATCCTGAGGCCAAAAAGTTTGAGAACCAGTGCTCTAGGAAAAACTCTTAAGCTCAATGTGCCTTTGTATGATCATTGACATAACATCTGTGATAAAGTCACTACTAAGAATAACTACTAATAATTAGTGAAATATTTTGTGACTTGTGCAAATATTTAATGAAATGCTTGGTATCATAGTTCATTAAAGAAGGTGGTAAGGAGAATTTGTTAAAATGATAAAACAAACAGGAGAAAAGCTTTATGACATAGGATTTCACATGATTTTTTGGATATGACACCAAAAGCAAAGGCAACAAAAATGAAAAAGAAAAAGAAATTGGACTATATCAAAATGAAAAACTTCTGCACATCAAAAGACAGTATCAACAAAAAAAGGCAACTCACAGAATGGGAGGAAATATTTGCAAATTATTATTTGATAAGGAATTAATATCCAGAATATATAGAGAACTCCTAAAACTCAATAACAAAAATCCAAACAACTTGGCTCAAAAATTGGCAAAGAACTTGAACAGATATTTCTTCAAAGAAGATATACAAATGGCCAATAGCATATCAAAAGATGCTCAACATCACTAATCCTTAGGGAAATGCAAATCAAAACTACCATGAGATATCACCTCCCACCTAGTAAGACAGTTACTATTAAAAAACAAACAAACAAAAACAGAAAATAACGTGTTGGTAAGGATTTAGAGAAATTGGGACCCATGTGCACTGCTGGTAGAAATGTAAAGTAGCACAACTACTGTGCAAAACAGTATAGTGGTTCCTCCAAAAATTAAAACAAGAATTACTATATGATCCAGTAATTCCACTTTTAGGTATATACCCAAAATAGTTGCAAGCAGTTTCTCAAGCAGATATTTGCACACCCATGTTCATAGCAGTATAATTCAAAACAGCTAAAATGTGGGAGCATCTCATGTGTTTATTGAAAGAGGAATGGATAAACAAAATGTGGTACATATATACAATGAAATATTCAGTCTTAAATAGGAAGGAAATTCCAACATATGGTTGAACATGGAGGATATTACACGAAGTGAAATAAGACAGTCACTCACCCATGCACGCACTAGAAGTAGAAGAGCAGAGTAAAAGCAAAGTAGAGGAAAGCTGCCAGCAGCTAGGGGGAATCACTCTGCTTATTGGCCATTTGTATATACAGGGTGTATAGAGTTTCAGTTTTACAAGATGAAAAGAATTATGGGGATAGGTGGAGGTGATGGTTGTGCAACATTATGAAAGTATTTAATACCACTGAACCGTAAATTTAAAGATGGTTAAGATGGTAAATTTTATGTTATGTGTATTTTAACACAGTAAAAAAATTTGGGAAAAAAAGAGAGAATGAGATAACAGAGAACTCTCTTTCTATGTACACACACTGAGGAAAGGCCATTTGAAAACATCGTGACAAGGTAGCCCCCTACAAGCCAGGAAGAGAGCCCTCACCGGAAATTATGTGAGAGCTGGAACCTTGATTTTGGACTGCTAGCCTCCAGAACTGAGAAAATAAACTTCTGTTATGTAACCTCCCCACCTCAAATCAATAGCTATTGAACTCTTACTATATCAGCCCTTTTATTATCCTCATTTTACAAAATGGGAAAGTGAAACATGGAGAGATTAACAAATTTTCCCAAAGTCCATACTTATTCCTCCTTTTTTTGTTAAGTACATTGGAGAATATTCCCAGGTTAACGAAAGTCCTTTGACAGCATTATATATTCATCTGGGAAAAAAAATAATTCATTGCTTCAATAATACTGAAGACTTTTATTTTTTTTTTAATTTTATTTATTTATTTCAGAGAGAGAGAGAATGAGAGATAGAAAGCACGAGAGGGAATAGGGTCAGAGGGAGAAGCAGACTCCCCGCCAAGCAGGGAGCCCGATGTGGGACTCGATCCCGGGACTCCAGGATCATGACCTGAGCCGAAGGCAGTCGCTTAACCAACTGAGCCACCCAGGCACCCAGACTTTTATTTTTTTAATGTTTTATTTATTTGAGAGAGCAAGAGAGTGAGAGAGCACAAGCAGGCGGGAGCGGCAAAGGGAGAGGGAGAAGCAGGCTCCCTGCTGAGCAGCGAGCTGGATGCGGATGCAGGGCTTCTTGACCCCAGGATCACAACCTGAGTGAAGGCAGACGCTTAACCGATTGAGTCACCCAGGAGCCGAATACTGAAGACTTTTATTTTATTTTATTTTAAATTTTATTTTATTATGTTATGTTAGTCACCATACAATACTGAAGACTTTTGAACTGAAGATCCCTGATTATGCTTCTCTACTCCTGCTATTCAACTGGAATTTGATTTACTAACTGTGGTTATCTTAATACTCATATCTCTGTAAGTTGTCATTTTTTTTTCAATTTCCATTTTTCTCTCAATTTACCTAATTTCTGATGATTCATTTTTACTTGGTTATTTTCTTCATCACCAGAAATTTATTTCCAAATATTCTTTCTTTCTATCTTTGAAACAAAAACCTTTTAAATCTCCCTTATTCCTAGTCCCAGGACTGATTTTTTAGTTCAGGCTTGAAATATCTCATGCTTGAATTCTTTTAAATTTATCTTGCAACTGATGTCAGAGTAATTTTCCAGTGTTCCAGAAATGTGAATTCTGTCTTTGTCTTTATTTTCTTTTAAAGATTTATTTATTTACGAGAGAAAGAGAGAGAGAGAGAGAGAATGAGCAGAAGGGGCAGAGGGAGAGGGAAAGAATCCCAAGCAGACTCTGCACGAAGCACAGAGCCGGACACGGGGCTCAATCTCGAGACCCCAAGACCAAAACCTGAATCGAAACCAAGATCAGGGGCTTAACCAACTGTGCCACGCAGGTGCTCCTGTCTTTTTCTTTAGGAAATAAATATACACACATTCTTTTTATTACCTTCAGACTCGAGAGTTTCCTTTGTCTTATTCTCCAGTTTCCCATGATTTGGACCCATTCTACACTCTCGATTTTATTTGCCACTGCTACTCAACTTAAACAATAAATAGTTTTCTGTAGAGACAGCTCTCTCCAACATAAATTCTCAACTTTTTGCTTTTGTTTTGCTGGTGTCTTCTGAAAAAATACTGTTCCCCTTATCGCAGCACAACCCAAATACTTCCCATTCTTCAAGACGTGGTTCAAGTCCTGTCACCTTCCTGAATGTCTATCCACTCATTGTAGCCATTTAAATGAACTTATAATGCAATTTTTAGAGGAAGCCACAATTAAGAATTGAAATGGGAGGATGGGGACGATGGCAGAGTAGGAGGCTCCTGAGCGTACACCTTCCCACAGACACACCGATGCTACAACTACATAAAATGCAACTCACTCTGAAAACGACCTAAAGACTGATAGAACAGCTCTTCTACAGCTAAAAATAAAGAAAAACCCACATTGAGAAGGGTAGCAGGGGTGGAGATGGGGTCAGGACTCACACCTCCTGGAAGTCCAGTGACCCCAAAATGGGAGGGATATCATAGATACAGAGGTCCTCCAGGAGGAGCCAGGGGATAAGCCTGAAATTGGGCACCTCCTCGTCCTGGGGAATCTGCACTGGGAAGACAAGCCCCCACAATATCTGGCTTTGAAAACCAGTGGGGCTTACCCCCAGGAGACCTGGAGAGCTATAGGAAGCTGAGACTCTCCTCTTAATAAAGGGCCAATGCACTATATCACTTGGTCTGAGACCCAGCACAGAGGCAGCAGTTTGAAAAGTGCATGTTTTTCATGATCCCAGGGTCCTTGGATTGAGAACCACATTGGACTACCTGCTCAGTGGGGAGTCTGCTTCTCCCTCTCCTTTTGCCCCTCCACCCCACTCTCTCTCACTCTCTCTCTCAGAGAAATAAATAAAATCTTTTTTTAAAAAGTGCTTCAGTTATATGTGAAGGAGATTTATGGACTAATTTTAAGGCTTGTGGTGAAGGGGCAGCAATCTGTACAAAGTTTCTCCAGAAACAGAAATGCTGGTAGGTACCAATTTTATTACTCCTCTTCAGCTAGCTGGACAGACACTGGCGGGAACCGGTTCTGACACCATCCATCTACCTTGAGAACACCACTCACCCTGACCTGGTGTTGCCCTGTGAACCAGTCCCATCCAACCCACCCACCCTGGAAGGCTCCTCTCCAAAGCAGCTCCCACCATGCCACACATGGGAGACAGCTTTGGTCAGGACTGGTGTCCACCAAAAGCAACTACCCCCCCTGCCACATCCAGCAAATAGCCCTGGCCAGAACCAGTGCCTCTCCAAAGCACTACCTGCCCTGGTTTGGGGAAGCAGACCCACCCACCAGCACAAATAAAGCAGCGACAGCCAGGCCTCTCAGCCAGTCATACCAGGAGCCAGCCCTGCTCACCAGTGCACCCACAGTAGTCACAACTGGTCATTGCAGTCAACCAGGTGAGGGGTCAGCTCTGCCTACAACTGTGCCCACAGCATTCATGGCTCAGTGAAAATAGGAGGGTGCACCCAGCCCACACAGGGGACACCCCTGGAGTGCTGGGTTCTGGTGACTCGGGAGATTGGGTACCACAGAATGCCTTCTATAGAAAGTCACTACTTTCAAGACCAGGAAACATTGCTGACCTACCTAATACACAGAAAAAGCACAGAGAATCAGACAAAATGAGGAGTCAAAGGAATATGTTCCAAATGAAAGAACAAGACTCAGAAAAACAACTAAATAAAATGGAGATAAGCAATTTATTTGATAAAGAGTTCAAAGTGATGGTCATAAAAATGCTCACTGGACTTGAGAGTAGATGAACTCAGAATTTCAACAAAGAGATAGAAAATATGAAAAAGAAATAATCAGAGCTGAATAATAACTGAAATGAAAAATACACTAAAGAAAATTAACAGCAGATTAGAGAATGTAGAAGAATGGATCAGCAATCTGGAAAACAGAGCAGTGGAATCACCCAAGCTGAAGAGCAAAAAGAATTAGAAAAGAATTTAAAAAGAATTTAAAAAGTAGGGTAGGTTGGAGTACCTGCATGGCTCAGTTGGTTAAGCATCTGCCTTTGGCTCAGGTCATGATCCCAGGGTCCTGGGACTGAGGCCTGCATTGGGCTCCCTGCTTGATGGGGGGTCTGCTTCTCCCTCTGCCTCCTCCCACTCATGCTTGTGCTCTCTCTGTTAAATCAATCAATCAATCAATCAATCAATCTTAAAAAAAAAGTAGGGTAGGTTAAGGAAATTTTGGGACATCAAGCACAATAACATTTGTGTGAAAGGGGTAGAAAACCTTAAAGACTCCACCAAAAAACTATTAGAAGTAATAAATGAATTTAGCAAAGCTTTAGGACACAAAACTAATATACAGAAATTGGTTGTGTTTCTGAACGCTAACAGAGTAGCAGAAAAAGAAATTAAAAAATAATTCCACTTGCAATTACATCAAAAAGAATAAAATACCTAGCAATAAATTTAAACAAAGAGGTAAAAGATCTGTACTCTCAAAACTCTAAGACAATGATGAACAAAATGGAAGACAATAAAAATAAATGGAAAGATATGCACGCTTATGGACTGCAATGATTAATATTGTTAAAATGACCATATTACCACAAGCAATCTACAGATTCAGTGCAGTCCCTAATCAAATACCACCTGCATTTTTCAGAGAACTAGAACAAAGAATCCTAAAATTTGTATGGAACCACAAAAGACCAAAGTTCGAATAGCCAAAGCAATCTTGAGAAAGAAGAACAAAGCTGGAGGTATCACAATCCCAGATTTCAAGATACACTGCAAAACTATGATAATCAAAGTGGTGTGATACCGGCAGAAAAACAGACCCATAGATCAACAGAACAGAATAGAAAGCCTAGAAATAAACCCAAGCTTATATGGTCAATTAATCTATGACAAAGGAGGCAAGAATACAATAGGGAGGAAAAGACAGTCTCTTCAATGAACAGTGCTAGGAAAACTGGACAGCTACATGCAAAAGAATGAAACTGGACCACTTTCTTATGCCACGCACAAAAGTAAACTCAAGGGGCACCTGGGTGGCTCAGTCGGTTAAGTGTCTGCCTTCGGCTCAGGTCACGATCCCAGTGTCCTGGGGTCGAACCCTGCATTGGGCTCCCTGCTCAGCGGGAAGCCTGCTTCTCCCTCTCCCACTCCCCCTGCTTGTGTTCCTTCTGTCTCTGTCTCTCTCTCTGTCAAATAAATAAATAAAATCTTTTAAAAAAAGTAAACTCAAAATGGATTTAATACCTAAATGTGTGATCTGAAGCCATACAACTCCTAGAAGAAAACATAGGTACCAATTTCTTTGACATCAGCCTTAGCAATATTATTGCTAAGGGAAACAGAAGCAAAAATAAACAGAAGCAAAAATAAACTATTGGGACTACACCAAAATAAAAAGCTTTTGCAAAGTGAAGGAAAACACCAACAAGAGAAAAAGTCAACTGACTGAATGGAAGAAGATATTCACAAATAATATACCTGAAAAGGGATTAATATCCAAAATATATAAAGAACTTCTACAACTGAACACCAAAAAACCCCACAACAATCTAATTAAAAAATTAGCTGAGGACCTGAACAAATGTTTTCCAATGAAGTCATACAGATTGCCAACAGATACTTGAAAAGATGGTCAACATTACTAACAATCAGGGAAATTTAAATCAAAATTCCAATGAGATATCACCATACATCTGTCAGAATAGCCAGCATCAAAAAGAGAAAAAACTTTTGACAAGGATGTGGAAAAAAGGGAAACCTCGTGCACTGGTGGTGGGAACATAAATTGGTGCAACAAATATGAAAAAACAGTATGGATTCCCTCAAAATATTAAAAATAAAAAAACTGTATGACCTAGTAATTCCACTTCTGAGTGTTAACCCAAGGAAAATGAAAACACTAACTTGAGAAGATATAGGCACCCCCTATATTTACTGCAGCATTATTTACAATAGCCAAGATATGGAAGCAACCCAAGTGTTCACTGAAAGTTAAATGTGTAAAGAAGAGGTTGCGTACACACACACACACACACACACACACACACACACACACACACACACACACACAGTGGAATATTACTCAGCCATGAAAAAGAGTGAAACCTTGCCATTCACAACACATGGAAGGATATAGAGAGTATTCTGCTAATTGAAATAAGTCAGTCAGAGAAAGACAAATACCATGTGATTTCACTTATATGTGGAATCTAAAAACAAATGAATGAACAAAGAAACAAAAAACAGAAGCAAACTCATAAATGCAGAGAACAAACTGGTCATTGCCAGAGAGGACGAGAGTGTGTGGGGGATGGGTGAAATAGGTGAAGAGGATTAAGGGTACAAAATTCCAGTTATAAAATAAGTAAATCATGGAGATAAAAAGTACAGCATAGGGAATAAAGTCAATAATATTGTAATAACTTTTTATGGAGACAGATGGTACAACTATACTTAAAATGTGAAGACTTTATAATGTATGTAATTGTCAAAGCATTACGTTGTACATCTGAAACTAATACTGTATGTCAACTACATTTAAAAATGTTAAAAAAAATGAGAATTGAATAGAGGCTTACAATTTCTCTAATTTTTCATGTTAGTTTCTTCTCTAGAAATTGTAACCCCTGCCAGGTTATTTTTCTCCCTTATAACACTTAAAAAATTGAGATACACTTCACATAATATAAAATTCACCACTTTGTTTTATTTTTTAAAGATTTATTTATTTTATTTTTTAAAGATTTCTTTGAGAGAGAGAGAGTACAAGCAGGAGGGGCAAAGGGAGAGGGAGAGAATCTCAAGCAAACTCTGTGCTGAGCACAGAGCCTGACACAGGGCTTGATCTCGCCACCCTGAGATCACAAGCTGAGCCAAAACCAAGAGTTCAGTGTTTAACTGATTGTGTCACCCAGGTGCCCCAAGATTTATTAGAGAGAGAGAGAGAGAGAGAGAGTGCTGGGAGGGGCAGAGGAAGATAATCTCCAAGCAGACTTCTCACTGAGCATGGAGCCTGATGCGGGGCTTGATTCCACAGCCCATGAGATCATGACCTGAGCCAAAACCAAGAGTGAGATGCTTAATTGACTGAGCCACCCAAGCATCCCCAAATTCACCATCTTAAAGTATACACTTCAATGGTTTTTAGTTTTTTCACTATGTTGTGCGACCATCACCACAGTCTAATTTCAGAACACTTTCATCACCCCAAAAAGACACCTTATTCCCATTAGCAGTTACTCCACTATTTGGCCACCCCCACCCCAGCCCTAGGAAACTACGAATCTACTTTTTGTCTCTATTGCCTATTCCGGACATTTCATGTAAATGGAATCATACAATATGAGGACTTTTGTTACTGTCTTCTTTCACTTAGTATATGTTTTCAAAATTCATCCATGAGTAGTATGTATTAGTGCCTCATTCCTTTTTCTGGCTGCATAATATTCCATTGTATGGTTATATTACATTTTATTGATTCATTCATCTGCTGAATTACATATGGTTTGTTTCCATTTTTTGGCTGTTATAAGTAATGCCATTGTAAAAATTGATGTACAAGTTTTACTGTGAACGTGTTTCAATTCTCTCAGATTTATACCTAAGAGTGGAATTGTTGGGTCATACAGTAATTCTCTGTTTAACATTTTGAAGAACTTTAATATGTTTTTTCAAAGAGGCCACACAATTTTGCATTCCTTCCAGCACTGTATGATAGATTCAATTTCTCCATATCCTCACCAACACTTGTTACTGCTTTTTTTAAAAATTTTAATTCCACACACAGTGTTATATTAGTTTCAGGTGTACAAAATAGTTATTAAACAGTTCCATATAGTGTTCATCAAGGTAAGTGTAGTCAATCCCCTTCACTCATCGCCCCCCCCGCCATAATCATCTGTTTGTTCTCTATAGTAAGAGTCTGTTTTTTGGTTGGTCTCTTTTTTTCTTTGTTTCTTTTTTTGTTTCCTAAACTCTACATGAGTGAAATCATATGGTAATTGTCTTTCTCTGACTGACTTATTTTGCTTAGCATTATACTCTCTAGATCCATCCACGTTGCTGCAAATGGCAAGATTTAGGTTTTTTTATGGCTGAATAATATTCCATTGTATATATACACCACATCTTCTTTATCCATTTATCTGTCAATGGATATTTGCGCTGCTTCCATAGTTTAGTTATTGTAAATAATACTGCAATAAACATAAGGGTGTATATATTCCTTTGAATGACTGTTTTTGTATTCTTTGGGTAAATACCAGTAGTGCATTTTTGGGATCACAGGGTAGTTGCATTTTTAATTTTGAGTTCATTACTGTTTTTTTGGTTATAGCCATCCTAGTGTGTACAAAGTGGTATCTCATTACGGTTTTGATTTGCATTTCCCTGATAACTAATGATGTTGAACGTCTTCTCTTATGCTTGTTGGTCATTTGTTTATCTTCTTTGGATAAATGTCTATTTAGATCTTTTGCCTATTTTTAAATTGGGTTATCTGTGTCTTTCTTAGTTGAGTTATAAGAGTCCCTTATATATTCTGAATATTAGATCCTTATCCAATATATGACTTAAAAATATTTTCTCCCATTCTTGATAGTGTCCTTTGACACACAATAGTTTTCAACTTTGATGAAGTCCAATTTATCTATTTTTTTGTGTTTTTTTGTTTCCGGTATCATCTTTGAAAAATGATTACCTGCCCAGATGGACTCAGTAGTGAATTCTATCACTTAAGGAAAAAATTTTAGCAATTCTCTACAATCTCTTTCAAAGGACAGAAGCAGAGAGAATACTTAACTCATTCTGTGAGGTCAGCACTACTCTAATACCAAAACCAGACAAAGATATCACAAGAAAAGAAAATTACAGGCTAAAATCTCTCATGAACATAGATACAAAAATCTTCAATAAAATATTAGCAAATCAGGGCGCCTGGGTGTCTCAGTTGGTTGGGCGACTGCCTTCGGCTCGGGTCGTGATCCCGGAGTCCTGGGATCGAGTCCCACATCGGGCTCCCGGCTCAGCAGGGAGCCTGCTTCTCCCTCTGACCTTCTCCCCTCTCATGCTGTTTCTCTCTCTCTCTCTCTCAAATAAATAAATAAAATCTTTAAAAAAAAACACTTTAAAAAATATTAACAAATCAAATTCAACAATGTATAAAAAATTATATGCCACAACTAAGTGAAATTTACTCCAGGTATGCAAGGCTGATTCAACCTTTTAAAATCAATTAATGTAGGGCACCTGGGTGGCTCAGTTGGTTAAGCAACTGCCTTCGGCTCAGGTCATGATCCCGGAGTCCTGGGATCGAGTCCCACATCCGGCTCCCTGCTCTGCAGGAAGCCTGCTTCTCCCTCGGCTTGTGTTCCCTCTCTTGCTGTCTTTCTCTCTCTGTCAAATAAATAAATAAAATCTAAAATAAATAAATAAATAAATAAATAAAATCAATTAATGTAATCTATCGTCAACAAGCTAAAAAGAAAAATCATATGATCATATCACAAATACAGCATTTGACAAAATCCAACATTCATTCATGACAAAAATTCTCAGCAAACTAGGAATAAGGAGGAACACCTTCAACTTGATTAAGAAATCTACAAAACACCTAAGCTAATGTCATATTTAATGGTGAAAAACTGGAAGCTTTCCTGCTAAGATCAGGAGCAAGGCAAAGATGTCCCCTCTCTCACTACTCCTTTTCAACCTTGTAATGAAAGGCCTACCTAATGTAATAAAACGAGAAAAGGAAATAAAAGCCGTACAGACTAAGAAGGAAGAAATAAAACTGTCTTTGTTCGCAGATGACATGATTACTTATGTAGAAAATCAGAAAGAATTGATGAAAACAGCTTCTGGAATGAAAAAGCAATTATAGCAAAGCTACAGGATACAACGTTAATATACAAAAGTAAATCACCTTCCTATATACCAACAATGAACAAGTAGAGTTTGAAATTAAAAACATTACCATTTACATCAGCACTCCCGCAAAATGAAATAATTAGGTATAAATCCAACAAAATATGTACGAGATCTATTTGAAGAAAAGTATAAATCTCTGATAAAAGAAATTTAAGAACTAAATAAATGGGCAGATATTACATATTTATGGATAGGAAGACTCAATACTATCAAGATGTCAGTTCTTCACAACTTGATGCATAGATTCAATGCAATCCCAATAAAAATCCTAGTGAGATATTTTGAGGGTATCAACAAACTGACTATAAAGTTTATATGGAGAGATAAGAGACTCAGAATAGCCAATACAGTATTGAAGGAGAAAAACAAAGTTAAAAGACTGACACTATCTGACATCAAGACTTGCTATAAAACTGCAGTTATCAACACAGGGTGGTATTGGCAAAATAACAAACAGATCAATGGAACAGTTTAGAGAACTCCAAATTAGACCCAAATATATATAGTCAACTGATCTTTGATAAAAGAGCAAAGACAATACAGTGGAGCAAAATAGACTTTTCAGCAAATGGGGCTGGAACAACTGGATGTTCACATGTAAAAAAAATCTGGACACAGACTTTATACCCTTCACAAAAATTAACTAAAAATAGATCACAGACTTAGGTATAAAATGCAAAACCATAAAAACCTTAGAAGATAACATAGGAGGGGTGTGGGGGGATGGGTTAGCCCGGGGGGTGAGTATTAAGGAGGGCATGTATTGAATGGAGCACTGGGTGTTATATGCAAACAATGAATCAGGGAACACTACATCAAAAACTAATGATGTAATGTATGGTGACTAACATAACATAATAAAATAAAATTAAAAAAAAAGAAGGTAACATAGGATTAAATCTACATGACCTTGTGATGACTTTTTAGGTAGAACATCAAAGACACAATCCATGAAAAAAATAATTGTTAAATTGGATTTTGTCAAATTTAAAAAATTCTATGTGAAGGACACTACCAAGAGAATGAGAAGAGAAGTCACACAGTGGGAGAAAATATTTGCAAAAGGCGTATCTGAGAAAGGACTGTTATCCAAAATATACAAGTAATACTTACAACTCAACAATAAGAAAATCAATGACCTGATTTAAAAAAAAATGGGCAAAAGATATGAACAGATACCTCACCAAAAAAGATATACCAGATGTCAAATAAGTATATGGAAAGATGCTCCTCATCATATGTCAACAGGAAATTTCAAATTAAAACAATGAAATATCACTACACATCTATTAAAACAGCTGAAATCCAAAATGCTTACAGTACCAAATTGTTGGTGAAGATGTAGAGCAATGGGAACTTTCATTCATTGCTGCAGAGAATGTGAAATGGTATAATCACTTTGGAAGACAGGAGACTTCTTAAAAATTAAACACAGTCTTTTTTTTTTTTAAGATTTTATTATTTATTTGACAGAGAGAGAGAGCACACACAAGCAGGGGGAGCAGCAGAGGGAGAGGGAGAAGCAGGTTCTCTGGTGAGCCCAGAGCCTGGTGTGGGGCTTGATCCCAGGATCCTGGGATCAGACCTGAGCCCAAGGCAGATGCTTAACCAACTGAGCGACCGAGGTGCCCCATAGTCTTTTTTTTTTTTTTAAAGATTTACTTATTTATTTGAGAAAGAAAGAGAAAGAAAGAGCATGCATGAGCAGGGGGAGGGGCAGAGGGAGAGGGAGAGGGAGAGGGAGAAAATCTCAAGCAGACTCCCCACTAATTGCAGAGCCCAATGCCAGGCTCCATTCCAGGACTTTGAGATCATGACCTGAACTGAGGGGCCCCTGGTGGCTCAGTCGTTAGGCATCTGCCTTCCTCCGCTCATGTCATGATCCCAGGGTCCTGCGATTGAGCCCCGCATCGGGCTCCCTGCTCAGTGGGAGGCCTGCTTCTCCCTCTCCCACTCCCCCTGCTTGTGTTCCTGCTCTCACTATCTCTCTCTGTCAAATAAATAAATAAAATCCTTAAAAAAAAAGTGACCTGAACTGAAACCAAGTGTTGGCCACTTAACCAAGTGAGCCACCCAGGTGTCCCCAAAACATAGTCTTAACATACAATCTAGCAATAATGTTCTTTCGTATTTATCCAAAGGAGTTGAAAACTTATGTTGGAGTGCCTGGCTGGCTCAGTTGCTTAAGCGTTTGACTCTTGATTTTAGCTCAGATCATGATCTCAGGGTCATGAGCCCAAGCCCTGCATTGGGCTCCTTCCTCAGTGCAGAGTCTGCTTGGGATTCTCTCTCTCCCTCTGCCCCTCCCCCCCACTTTCTCTCTTTCTCTAAAATAAATAAATCTTAAAAAAAAATAAAACCTATGTTCACATGAAAATTTGCATTCAAATGTTTATATCAGCTTTATTCATAATTGCCAAAATTTGGAAGCAACCAAGATTTCCTTTAGTAGGTGAATAGAAAAATAAACGGTGATACATCAAGAAAATGGAGTATTATTCAATGCTAAAAAGAAATGAGTTATCAATCCATGTGAAAAGATATAGAGGAACATTTGATACATATTAGTAAGTAGAAGAAGTTAATCTGAAATGGCTACATACTACATGATTTCAACTATAGGACATTCTGGAAAAGGCAAAACTATGGAGACAGTAAAAAGAGGAGTGAGTGCTTACCATGGGTTGGAGAGGAAGAAGGGATAAACAGGCAGAGCACAGAAAATTTTTAGGTCAGTGAAGCTATTCTGTATGATATTATAATGGAAGCTACATGTCATTATACATTTGTCAAAAGTCATAGAATATACAATAATGGAGTGAACCTTAATGTAAATATAGACTTCGGGTGATAATGATATTAACTCTCCATTCCCTAGGATTTATTGATGTTACTGCTTATTGTAGTTGTTACTGTTTGTTTAGTGACTTTTTTTTTAAGATTTTATTTTTAAGTAATCTCTACTCCCAACATGAAGCTCAAACCCACAACCCTGAGATCACAAGTTACATGCTTTACTGACTGAGCTAGCCAGGCACCCCTGTTTAGTGACTTTCCTTGGACTAATTCTGCAGTCTGTTCTTTGTTGTATGTAGCCCCTGAAGTATCTGTTACAGTAGATCAGCTAATGATTGATCGGAGATTTCCTTAAATATCTGGAACCAAAAAATGTCCCAGTCTTTGCAGAGAGCCTATGTATGTTGTGGCATGCTTTCAACATTCACCAGGCACTTTACAACTCTGCCTTATTCCTTCACTTCCTTCTTTCTAAGAGCCTCAAAGTCAGCAGGGGGTGAGAATGTAGGGCTTGCTTCGGTCTTTCCTGAGCATGCACACCATCCTGAGCATGCATTTGGCCTTCTAGATTCTTAGGAGCTTTGTAAGTCCTTACAAGACACTCATAGCCCAGCCTTTCTGATTAGTCTATTGTTTACCCCAGCTATTATCTATCATAGCAGGCACAGCAACCCAAGACATTATACTGTAAATGTTTTCAACAAATGCCCTGTGGGAAGGAGCTTTAGCACTAGGCTAGTTTGGAGTCAGGCAAAATAAAGACAAGCCTTTGAGCCAACATTCCAGGGAGCCACCAGACGTGGTTAGAACAAATACAGTTGACCCTTGAATGACATGGCGGCTAGGATGGTGAACTTCCTCATTATCCCCCTGTGCGTCGAAAATCCAGTTATAAATTTTCGTTCCCCAAAACTTAACTACGAATAGCCTACTGTTGACCAGAAGCCTCACCAGTAACATAAACAATCAAGCCATACTTTGTATATATTATATACCATATTCTTACATCAAAGTAAGCAAAAGAAAAGAAAATATTAAGACAATCATAATGAAAATACATTTATAGTACTGTATTTATTGAAAAAAATCTGTATGTAAGTGGACCTATGTAGTTCAAACCCATACTATTCAAGGGTCAACTGCCATTAATTACAATTCTTTGCTTATGAAGTATGATTTGCTCCCTCTGGTACCAGGAATGCAGGCTGTTATTTTCACAGCTACCACTGATCTGAGGAGCAGGGGATGGGGGTGGCATAGGTTAAAACACCATGCATTTTTACTGTTCGTATTAAAAATCAGCCCTTTTTCCCCGAATAAGTATGTGACAGTTTGCTATAGGCCTTTGGCTAATTTTCAAAGTCACAAGAAAGTTGATTCTGATAATTTTTCATTTTTTTCATTTTCCCATTTTTCATTTGCTTTTATGGGGGGGTGAAATTTGGAGTATGTTACTCTGCTATTTTCACTGGTATCACCTCAGGTCGTTCTTAACACTGATAATAGATAGTCTAGGACTAAAAACACTGTAGGTAACTAGTACATCTTTTAGACCTGTGTTGAAATAGAAATGATCAGGAAGTTCTGAATTTTGTGTCCAGAAGTCAGTTCTTTATAAAAATTCTATCTTTTGACATCTTGAAAAATCCAAGTTTATGATGGTTGCACAGCTAAGTAGATGCCCAAAATTAGGTTGTGCACCTGCTCTAGGCAAGGTCAGACACGGATAAGTTTTACCTCTAATATAATCCTCAACTTTTCAGATTCTTAAATTCTAAATAGTTAACTCAAATTCTCAGAAATGATTCACACTAATCCAGCTCACTAAAAAACTAGTTTATAAATCATAATACCAACTAGTTATTTCATAATGCAAGCTATTTCTGGCAAGATAACCAACATCAGCCCATTTTTTGGGGTCGCTGTTTCCCAGTTTGTTAGTGCCCTTGGAAGAGACCAATACAAAGAACTGCTGGTGAGCATAGTGCAGAACAATGTAGTTGGGTGTTCTTGTAAAATATTTCTTCTAGCCAGGTATCAGAGAGAACTTCCATCCCTAATTCTAATCCTCATTTGTGAAATGTCAATTACAGTGCCTGCCTAAAAGTATTTGTGTTAGGATTAAATGAAATTACACGTCCATTACCTTGATATCATTACAAAAGACAAAAACCAATACAATTTCAGCTTAGACAAAAAGAAAAGCTTCACGATTCACAGAATCCAAGGAATGGCTGAACAACCAAACCATTGGAAGAGCAAAAATACCATAATTTCCTTTTTGTCCTTGTTTGACTTTTGTCTGTGTGTCAGCTCTGTTCCCTACCACTGCAGCCTGGTTTTCTCCATATGTTAAGGAACGTGGTCACTGATAACTCCCACGCACTACGTTTTACAATTTGGTTACCAGAGCGCTCGCTTCAGCAGCACATATATAATTTGGCTACTGTAGAGTCTTTTTTTTTTTTTCCCCTCTCTCTCAATTC
Organism: Callorhinus ursinus; assembly: GCF_003265705.2. Classification (NCBI taxonomy): domain Eukaryota; kingdom Metazoa; phylum Chordata; class Mammalia; order Carnivora; family Otariidae; genus Callorhinus; species Callorhinus ursinus. The sequence goes on along the minus strand of NW_027397066.1, from coordinate 123,507,969 downwards.
CTGTTAGAAAATAGAAGGGCTCCGTTATGTGCTCAACCCTGAAGGAATCAATTATGGCCAAAAAACTGGGAACATATAAGAACGTGGGAATTTTCCCACAAGAGCCATGGAGGTTAAGCTGACAGAGGAACAGTGTGGCAAATTGTATTATTGACTTATTTGTTCTTCCCTTTCCATGTACATGTGACTTGAAGTGTCCCTTTCCTTGTGAAGACTATATATATACACCCTGCCCATCAAGGCTGAGCTTAGTCATATGGCATGCTTTAGCCAATGGAGTGAAAGGCCATGACATACAAGACCCTTGTGTAGAAGCTTTAAGAGGCATCATGCCTGGCTGGCTTAGTTGGAAAGGCATACGACGCTTGACCTTGGGGTTGTGAGTCTGAGACCTACCTTGGTTGTAGAGATTACTTAAATAAATAAATAAATAAATAAATAAATAAATAAAGTTTTTTTAAAAAAGCATCATGATTTTTCTAACAGGTTTCCCCCATCCCCACCATGAGAATGGCAGATCTCACATTAGGACCTGCTTCTTCAACCTGGAATCCAGGATGAGATAAGACATGGTGCACTGTAGACAACTTCCCAAAGCCTGAAGCACCATTGTAGGCAACTTGTAGTCTGTATTTAATATAAGCAAGAAAGTATTTTGTTTTGTAAGCCAGTGAACTCTCAGAGTTGTTTGTTATGTAGCATAACCCAGTGAAAGTTGACAAGTATAAGCAGTTCCCAGAAAAAGAGAGGAAGATGTTGGCTGGTGAAATATTAAATTATTTAAACATTAAGTTACTTAATGCATTCACTATAGACTTCCCTGGAGAAATGCCAATAAATTCCAACTTTCCAACTCTCACTTTTAATAAGTCACAAAAAAATCCTCATAAAGATGAGTTATAATACAGCTTCTTCCTACTATCTGAAGGTAGAATGTTCCTATGAAATCCCTGTAAGCCGAAGTGGCATAAACTGAAGAGTATCCCCCACTTTCCAAAAGTTTGAATTCCATCACTTTACTTTCACCAAAGCCCCTATATTAATACTTGTTTTCACTAACCAAAAGAAATCTGAAGATGACTTTATACCTGTATATTGAGAAAAATATAACATTTATATTCCTTATATTTATCTATTCTATATGCTCTTACCCTGATTGGATTTGGGAGAGACCGTGGTCCTACTGGCAACTCATTTATAAACCATTCCTTAGAATAGCGCATTTTTACAAAATGATCCATCTTACCCAGGATTTTACTTTCCTCCACTACTAATTTCAGAGGATTCTCCCAGAGGCTTTGCTGTTCTCTCTTCCTTCTACATTTTGGTTTGAGCATTTCTACCCTCTGCACACTTTCCGTTGAGGATAATAACCACTTATACAACTTCAACCTACCATATAATTAAAACCTCCAAATATATTTCTAGACCAAATCTTGCTTGTGAGCTCTAGACACACTTTCTTACCTTCTTACTGGACATCTTCACTTGATATCCCATTGATATCTCAAACACGGCCATTTAACTCATCTTTCTCTTCAAATCCTTGTTGTTGTTGTTGCTGTTGCCTGAATTGTCTATCCTGTTTAGCAGCACCACCGTGTCCCTAGTTGTTCATGCTAATAGTTTTGGCGTCCCCTTAACTTTCTCCCCTTTCCTTATGTCCTTGGTATTTCTATACTGTAATTGTTTCAGGTCCTATAGATTCTGTTCTCTACACATTTTCCAAGTCTTCCTTTCTCTGATCTTCCTGCTACTGCTTTTAGTTTAGTTCACCACACATTTCATTACTTTTTAAGTTCCAGTCACTATTCCGAATGCTGGAGATAAGGAATAAATAAAGTACTTCCTAAGGCCTAGAACTCACTTTTTAGTCAGGAAGACAAACATATCATTTCACTTACATAATTGGGTAAATGTTAAGATAGAGCTATAGACAGGGGACTATGAGAAATCAAAAAGAGAATGCTCCTCCTAAACTAGCAATTTCTGGAAGGAAGAATCTTGAACTGAGTAAGGGTGATACGGAGTAACAGAGCAAACTAAGATGGAAAACATTATATGAAGAAAGACTGCCTTGGGTGTCTGGGTGGCTCAGTTGGTTAAGCGACTGCCTTCAGCTCAGGTCATGATCCTGGAGTCCTGGGATCAAATCCCACATCGGGCTCCCTGCTCAGCAGGGGGTCTGCTTCTCCCTCTGACCCTCTTCCCTCCGACCCTCTTCCCTCTTGTGCTCTCTATCTCTCATTCTCTCTCTCTCAAATAAATAAACCTTTAAAAAAAAAAAAGAAAAAAAAAGAAAGAACTGCCTTAGCAAAGGTGTGAATGGTGGTAGTGAAGTAGGAAATGTTAAAGATTGAGGCTAGAAAGGTTAAGTGGAAACCAAATCATGTAGCTGGACTTAATTAAGGAATCTGGACTTAATCTTGTAAGACTGCAGTTTCAAACTGGGATAAACAAAGCCCCTCCTCATTTGGCGAATGGTGGGGGAAAGGGGACAGAAGGCCAACTGTGCTTTATGGCTTTGGTTCTGATACCTACTTCAATCAGAGCAGCTCAGCTAACTTTCACACCATCGCTTGCAAATATTTCCCTTAACTAAAGGGGTTGGGTGCTTATCAAAACCATACAAATAAAGAGCTTAGAGAAGATACCTTTGGCTTGGAAAGCATGAGGACTGAACAGTTTAAGAACTCTGCTCTGAAGACAAAGCACAGGATGAGACATTATTATTATTTCTGCATGGTTTTATGGCTTTTTCATGGTTCACTTCCAATCAGTACTCTGCACAAAAAATAGGTCATAGGACTCTACTGTGAACACTTGCTTTCCATCAAGCTCAAAGAACCTTCAGAGGGCTTGTTATGACAGCTTAAGATTTATCCTTTAAGGTCTCTTTTACCATGAAAAACACTGTTTTTGCTCCCTTTCCTTACCTCAACTGTGGGAGAAAACCAAATTAAGCACTTATTGTTTGGCTCTGAGACAGATGTCAGTTTATTTGGGAGGCAGTAGGCGGAGGAGGAATGACTTGTCTTCTTACCCCCATTAAAGTACTCTAGATCCAAGCACTGTTAAGACTTACATGACTCGTCAAAGATAAGTCACTGGCTCCTCTTGGGTGGAAGGCTGGCTCCTCTGAGAAGAGTTAGAGTTGTCCTCCAGGGAAAGGTGGAGTAGTAACAGCAACAATTAATATTTAATTGAGGGCTTCATATGTTTCAGGCACTTTAAGTGCGTTAACTCATTTAATCCTTACAACAAAGCTAAGATACAGGTACTGTGTGATCCTCATTTTATGAATGAGGAAATTCAGGTACAGAATTTAAGGAATTTAAAACATTTAAGATACCTAGATGGTAAGTGGCAGGGCTAGAGTTTAAATTCAAACTGTCTGGCTCCAGTATTTGATCTCACAATCACTGAGCTATAGTGTGTTTTTAAGTGGGTCTTAAGGCGAGTCCTTGGGCGCCTGGGTGGCTCAGTTGGTTAAGCGACTGCCTTCGGCTCAGGTCATGATCCTGGAGTCCGGGGATCGAGTCCCGCATCGGGCTCCCTGCTCAGCAGGGAGTCTGCTTCTCCCTCTGACCCTCTTCCCTCTCGTGCTCTCTGTCTCTCATTCTCTCCCTCTCAAATAAATAAATAAAATCTTAAAAAAAAAAAAAAAGGCGAGTCCTTTAAGGCAGAGTATGTAAAAGGCCAAATCCCAAAAAGCCTAGCCTATGACCAGAGCTTAGATTTTTTTTTTTTTAGATTTATTTATTTATTTATTTGACAGAGAGACACAGCGAGAGAGGAAACACAAGCAGGGGGAGGAGGAGTGGGAGAAGCTGGCTTCCTACCGAGTAGGGAGCCCGATGCGGGGCTGGATGCGGGGCTCGATGCGGAGCTCAACGCGGGGCTCAATCCCGGGCTCGATCCCAGGAGCCTGGGATCATGAACTGAGCTGAAGGAGACGCTTAACGACTGAGCCACCCAGGCGCCCCAGGGCTTGGATTTTTTAAAGTCAATTTGTCTCACCTCTACCTTTGAAAGGAAAGCCTGTACCTTGATGGTCCAGTTCCTCCAAGGTTGCTACAAAAGAAATTGGGGCAGTGTCCTTATCAGTTCATTTACCTCTAAGGGTCAATCTTAAGTGGCTCAACTATTTTATTTTGCCCAAGGTGGACAATTGAAGTAAACATTCCTATGGCTTTTTGTCTCTAAGGACACCAGATGATCTTCAGTTCATTTACTCAAATAATACATTCTAAACCAAACCACTTCTGTGTGTAAACCTACACATTCAACATGACCCTTTCCTGAGGAAAGACGATTATATTTTTAATTAGGATTTAGGACATTTTTTTAAAAGCTTTATTGTTTCTTTCTTTTGTTTGTTTCTTTTTTTTTTTTAAGATTTTATTTATTTGTTTGACAGAGAGAGAGACACAGCAAGAGAGGGAACACAAGCAGGGGGAGTGGGAGAGGGAGAAGCAGGCCTCTTGCGGAGCAGGGAGCCCGATGCGGGGCTCGATCCCAGGACCCTGGGATCATGACCTGAGCCGAAGGCAGCCGCTTAACGACTGAGCCACCCAGGTGCCCCTGGATTTAGGAAATTTTTGACACAAACAACTAAGAAAAAAAGTTTGTAAAACACAGCTACAGGTTTTGGGGAACCACTGCATGGGAAATTTGCATTTTAGATCATTCTAGCTACAGCATAAAAGATGAGTATAAGGAGTGTGTAATTGAAGGCTGGATGATGAAAAGGTCATTAAAATAGACAAGGTGAAAGATTAAAAGAACATGAACACAGACAATGGTAATAAGCGTTGAGAAGAGAAGGCAGATTAAAAAAAAATTAGTGAGTAAAACGAGGTAAAACTTGGTAAATACTAATGGTTGCTTTCCCTTTGTCCTACTGAACCATTTTCTACCTTTCTTTGCTCTATTCTGTGCTTTGGAGGGTGTGACTCTACAGGCTCTATCATCCAAGTTCCCTTACTGGCTGGCATCTTATTGAGGGCTGGAGGGCAGTGGGAGACAAGGACAGCAGGAGATAAAGGTCAGGGAATTCTCCTCTACTTGCAGTACACCTCCATTTCACGGCCCCTCTTCCAGAGCTACAGCTTTTTCTGGGTTCCAGTAACACAGTCCTCTTATTTTGCTTCCTCGGGACAGGGGGTGGTAATAGCTTCCAGCTATTGCTGTTCTGTGGGTACCTCACAAGCTGCATTTAGACCCTGAACTTCTTCCACCTCAATAAAATGTCCTTTGGTTAAGCTCTCTAGAATTAAGCCCTTTGAATCTTTTTCCTGCAGAGACCTGACTAGTCATGATTGATGGGGAATAAGGAAAAAAGTGCAGAGAATTGAAGTGATTAGATTCTTTGCTCCCTAATGGATTTTAGGGCTCTGTGAGGACATGCTCTGTTCAGACTACTTGGAGTCTGTCCCAGCACCAACACCTTGGTAGGCATCTCTAGCAGAGGCTTCAGGCAGGTTCTCTAGAACCAAGCATGGTGCTTGGTGCACAGTAGCACTCAATAAGTGAATCTTCTCTTATCTTGTCTCTGAAACTCTGAAACTCTTATCACATTATTACAGGCCCTTGTGCACACAGATCCTGAATTTAGCACTGATCTAGCTATTATTAGAGTTTTATATTTAACTCTGAATTCTAGATTTTGAAATGTACATAGGACAATAGAAAGGGACTATTATAAAACAACAACAACTAAATAATCCTAACTGTAGTAAAATAAAAAAGATTGAAGGCACTGGGAAAATTAAGTATGGGGAATGTATCAATGCAAATTTCAGTGCCCAAGCAGTTGGTCCTGGTGGTAGTGTTTTGTTGATCCAGTTATAATTTTTTTCTCCAACAAGTAATTCAATATGATGAACATTCTATTCTTCATCACATAGCAATCACTTCAAAAGAACTGAGAGAATCTTCACAATTCTTGTTAAGCCATAAACAAATTATATTTCTACTCCCTACATTGCCCTTACACTTTATACTACAATACCTTAAATACTTCAAATATATCAGATATAATAGAAGCCTGTACCATACACCCCACTCCTATCACGCACTTTGGACTCAACTCAGAGAGCTTTTTAAAAGTACTCATGTCCAGGGGTGCCCAGGTGGCTCAGTTGGTTGAGCATCTGCCTTCAGCTCAGGTAATGATCCAGGGGTCCTAAGATTGAGCCCCACATCAGGCTTCCTGCTCTGCGGGGAGCCTACTTCTCCCTCTCTCTCTGCCTGACACTACCCCTGCTTGTGGTGCTCTCTCTCAAGTAAATAAATAAAATCTTAAAAAAAAAGTGCTCACATCCAGACCCTCCCCCTGCCCCCCCCCAAGCCAATTAAATCAGTATCTCCAGGTCCAAGGACTAGACACTGATACTGTTTAAGAGCTCCCCAGATGATCCTAAAATGCAGAGTTCAAAACAAGGCTCCAAACCACAAAAGAAAACAAACTAAATCACCCAAAAAGGTATGACTCTCCACAGAAAGTATAAACACAAGATACTTGTGCCCAGCAAGCTATTTATCACTTGTTAATGAACTTCCTGTGAGCCTTTTTTTTTCACTGTTAACCTTCAACTTTTGCACATTGGAAAGTTGATTGAGAGCCTTTGTTGAGAGTCGGTTTTGCTTCCTAGCTCGGCATGTGTGGTTTGTTGACAAGCCGCCCAGAATGTGGTAAAAGACAACCTCAATTAAACCTGCCTCTGAGTCAGCAGTGGTTTTCTAATTAGTGGGGTTTTTCTTGGAACCCTAAAAGATGGTGAACTCGAACCCGTAAGTGAAGGAATCAAATAGACTCTCAAAGGTAATTAAAGATTATAGTTTTGATTGTGAGGTGGAAGTTGGGAAGAAGGCAATTGTGAACAAAGGAGCAATACCTTCGATATTTTTTTTTAAAGAAAACTTTGATTTTCTTGAACTAAACTAAATATAAAATCCACATTCTACATTTGTTTTGCAACATGCTTTTGGGTTCTTTGTAATGGAATATAGTACTCTTTTAAAAAAGGATTAGACTAGTTGGATTAGAACGCACTTTATTTTTTTTAATTAAAGTTCAGGGGCCTTTTCGTGTTCTACTACATCCTACAGGGACTAGCATTTTAGGGAAATATATAGTTATATCTTAAATTGTTTAGTACAAAAAGCAAATTCAGATAGGGAGAGAAATAAGGACCTCAATGATTGGGAAAATCTACAAAACCGGGTAATGGGGAATGAATGTACTTTCCATTAAAATTTTAAAAAAATTTTTGAGTCCTTACTTTGAGCTAGACTCTCCTAGGGGCAAAGGTTACAAAAATGGTTAAGAATAGTTACTGCCTTTGAGGAATTTTCGGACTAGGAGAGCAGGTTACAATCTAGTGACCTGGACTCCGAAGAATTGATTAGTATTTACTTTGGTAGGTGCTCAAAGGAAGGGTGGTTCAGATAATCAGATCAATAGAGAAGGCAGAGATTTGGAGGAGACCCCAACGTTTGTTAGTTTGATATGCAAATGCTCTATTTGTTGTTTTTTGTTAAGTAAATTACTCACCACTGACATGTTTTAAAATGGGGACAAAAATGACTGCTTTCAAAGCGTAATTCCTACCTTCCCCCCCTTAAAAGTTTTGAATCCATCTCTTAGGGGGCCACACTTGAAGGTAGAAAAACGTTTTCTATGTATTAATATAATCACTATATAGCGGTGATACATGTAACAATGAAATAAACCCTAAACTCGTATTAAAATAAGTCAGGGAACTTGGGTTTGAGCCACGCCTCTGCCACTAACCGGTTGTGTGATGTTGGGCAAGTAACTTCTCAGGGTGTCCTCTTTTCCATCTTTAAGATTGTGATTTAAAAAGGCCCACCTCACGGGGTTTTGTGAGGGTGATTTAAAGTAATGCCTGTGAAAGCACTTGCTCTACCACATCTAAGGTACGTTTGTTATCTCGGGGTTCTTTCCAGTCTCGCCATTTTTGAGATCTGATGAATCAGGATCCAGAGGTCTTAAGCATCACCACAAACGCCTGCCTTCTGTCTTCATAGCCACCCAGGTTCCTCAAGGTCGGGTGCAGCTTCGCGCCGACTGGGTCTGCATTGTGAGGTCTAGCAGTCGAAGTCACACGGTCCTGACCACCAGGAAAGAGAAAGAAAAGTTCGGTTTCAGCGCGGGGGAGCGGGCAGAGAAGGAGGAGACTGGGAGTGGAAAGCGACAGTAAAGGAGACCATCAGAGACCGTACCCTTCGCGCACGCGCATTGGCCGCTTCGCACCTCCCTTCCTACGGGAGGGGGCGGACCGCGACGTGCCCACGTCGGGCGCACTGACGTTTGCTTGGCGTGCGGTGCGGGCCGGTGCCGGTAGTTGCCAGGTTCGGAGGTCTGTGGAGCCCGTCTGGCGGGGAGGAGGCGGGGCTTCCGTTTGGCGGAGGTGGACGCGCACACACGCCGCATAGGGCTAACTTTCCTGTACCGGCTCTCGTGCTCTCTTTAAGTCACTTGGAAGTGTGGCCATCGGGACAGTTTTGTCGTTCCGTTTAGAAAGCGTCTTCCCTTTGGTTATACAAGGGCCAGTTCCAGGGCGGTGGCTCTGTCATGCCGAACTCGCGGCCCAGGCCCCGTCGGGGTGCCCGGAGTGGCGCCGGGGCAGCCGGGCGGGACGAGCTGGTGTCCCGGTCCTTGCAGAGCGCAGAGCACTGCCTGGGCGCCCAGGACTTCGGCACCGCCTATGCCCACTACCTCCTAGTACTCAGCCTGGCGCCGGAGCTGAAAGACGACGCGAAGGTGAGGAGGAGGTCCCTTCTTTCACTTGCTAGCAGATCCTCTGTTCTTCACGTAAAATAAATTGGGGGAGGTGGGTGGCTGAGATGGGTGGCAAGTTGGTTGCTATTAATATTTACTGCTCATTCTTGACTTCTCTTTTGTTCACACCCACAATCAGCCCATCAGAAAATCCTGTCGGTTCCATCTTTGAGATATATCCAGAATCTTACCACTTCTCACCACCTTCTCCTTTACTGCCCTGATTAAAGCCTCAATCATCTGTTGGCTGTTGCAGTAGGCTCATAACTAGGCTTTCCCCTGTAGCCTGTCTCAACACAGCCTGCGTGAGCATTTCATAACAAGTCAAACGATGTCACTTCTCTTTTTCAAAACTTCCATTTTACTATAAACGCTGTATTGCAAACGAGGCCGCCGGTGATCCTCTCCCTCCTCTCATACCTAATTCTAGCATGTCCTTGCCTCAGGACCTTTGCCCTTGTCCCAACTGTAGGCAGAAGGACCGTTGTGGGTAGCTGCAGTTGAATAAAGTTTGGAAGTAGCCTAATCATTTGATGATGCATTCTTTAAGCTTCAACTACTGGATTGTGATGGTTATTCTCTTTAAATGCTATAAATTTTTTCAAGTTATTTCAGAATCTAAATTTAATAAAATGATTTCACTTAATTTTGCATTCAGCGTTCAGCCTCAAGCTACTTGCTTTATTTCACCCAGCGTTTCTCAGCGTTAGCGTTACTGACTTTTTGGATGGGATGATTCTTTGTTTTGGAGAGCTGTCCTGTGCATTGTAGAATGTTTAGCAGCATTGTTGATCTCCTCTACCTGCTAGATGTCAGTAACATCTAGATGTTTGTGGTTAACATAAATTTAGTGTAAATTTCAGGAGCAACTGGCCCCAAGGAGGAGAAGGTGCTATGTTGAGATACAGTTTGCTCTTATAGGTAGGCAGCAGAATAATGGATCAACCCAAGTGTGGTTTCTTTAGTTCATAGTTCCTTAGTTCGTCCTTTGTAAAACAATGACAATACTTTTTTTATACATGTTTAGTGTACATCAAAAGTATATTTAAAGCTTGTATTTGAATACCTTGTGTTCAGTAGGGTTCAGAAACTACTTCTGTTTCCTGCAGACCAGAGTCCGTATTTCTTCTTGTTGGCCTTAGCAAAAGATCTCTTTAGTCTTATTTCCTACTACTCACTCTATTCCCCATGCCCGCACTTCAGCCACATCAAGATAGTTAGTTACCTATAGATTCCCTGACCCAGTTCATGTCATCTGTGCTTTTTTCCCCCGATAACTGTAGAATCTTCTTCCCTATCCTTTTCTATCTGGTAAACTCCATCAAAATTCAGGTACAATCTGAAGTACAATTTTTATACTTTTCTGTATAAATCTGTGAAGATGATGTAAAATGTGTTCACCATAAAACTGGAATGACTAAAGCCTTTCTTCTTTCTACGGTGTTGTGGTATGGAGAATGGCTGGAGGGAGGTGAGATTGGAGCTAGGGAATGCTGTTTCTGTCGTCCAGCAAGTATTACGAGGGCCAGACTACGTTGTAACAGTGGGGATGAAGAGACGGTGACAGATTTAAAGATGTTGAGATAGAATTGGCTGGATGTGAAACTAATTGCATTGGAGTTAAGGTAGCGTTATAAAATGACTTAGTGGTTTGAGGTTGGGTGGTACCTTAACCTTATATCCTGTGTGAGAGGATTGTAGTAGGTTCACTTTAGAGCATTTTGAATTTTTTCAAAATTTTATGTTAAATTTCTCCCAAGTCTTCTGTGAGCATAGGAACAGGATTTATGTCGTTCGTTGCTGTGTTTTAGCTCCAGTTCTTTGCACACTGATTGTTCAAGAAATACTTGAATTGAGCTGAATTTGAGATGGATGAAGGTACAGTTCCTTGTTGAGATGACTGATAGCAAGTTTTGTCTGTGAGTCAGGTTCAGAAGAGGAGAGGGTATTGATTGGAGATGTAGATGTAGCATCATCCATCAATGCATGGGTGATAGTTAATGCACCAGAGATGGATGAGAAAGGAGAAGGCGGCCAAAAACAACTCCTAAAGCATAGGAGCCCACAAAAGAGAGGTTAGGTAGAGAATGTGATGTGGTAGCTAAGAATGGAGAGAGTTTACTTCTGCATGTTATTGCCACACAGGTGGTAAAATTCATTTATGCATTTATTAAGCAAACTGTCTACTAAAGCTAAATAAAATTTAAGGTAATCAGTTAATAATAGTTCTATTCTCTGTGGAATCATCAAACGTTGTATGTTCTTTATGTTATTGACTCAATTACTGTTTTCTCTTTTGCATAGGAAACTTTTCAGTATACACTGTTCAGATGGGCTGAAGAGCTTGATGCTCTCAATCGAACACAAGACTTACTTGGTTGTTATGAGCAAGCTTTGGAACTGTTTCCTGATGATGAAGTGATTTGCAATAGTATGGGGGAGCATCTCTTCAGGTTTGTAGTGATTTTCAGTATTGTTAAAAATTATTCTGTATGAGTTTTTTTTTTTAAAGATTTTATTTATTTATTAGAGAGAGAATGAGAGATAGAGAGCACAAGAGGGAAGAGGGTCAGAGGGAGAAGCAGACTCCCTGCTGAGCAGGGAGCCCGATGTGGGACTCGATCTCGGGACTCCAGGATCATGACCTGAGCCGAAGGCAGTCACTTAACCAACTGAGCCACCCAGGCGCCCAAGAATTATTCTGTATGAGTCTTGATCAGGGAAAAATCACACAGTAGTCTGAAAAGGAAAGTTTAATATAAAGAATTATTAACTGTGACCAGGGATCAGAAGAATATAAGAATAGCAAATACAATATGTGATAACAGATTAATTTTAGTATTATATTGTATACCACAAAATAGCCACTGCCCCAAGGACTGAGACAGAGTATCTAAGGAAGAGTTCCCCTCACTGGGCTAAAATTGAGACCTTGTTGGACAGGACATAGGTATGGATTGCAGGATGGCAGTGAAGTAAGTCACTGTGGTACCTTGCCAGGGAACTTGTGAATCTGTTCTCTGGATCTGTCCATTCTCCATAGAAACTGTATAATAGGAAAACATGAAAACCCCAAATTTTTGTTGTAGATTTGTTTTAATAAATTTGGTTTCACTTCTTTGTACAAAGAAGGAGACTTCTTGTTTAAGAAACACCATGAAAATGCCCTATTCTACATAGTGAGATCATTTTACATGTTCCGGCTGTTGTCCTCTAGTATTATTGCTTTGTTCATCTAATCATGTTAAGTTTTATTCAATGAAAAGTTCTATATAAGAAGTACCTTTATCAAAATGAATTAGGCTCAGTGATGTAGCTGTATACAGTTTAATAGTCTTAATCAACATGGCCTGGGGGAATGAAATAAGTACTCATTTAAGAGACAAATATTTGATAGTTTCTAATTGTGGAGTATGATAATAACCAGGAAAATGAGGCAAATCGTCAACTGAGGCTTGTTTGCTCACACTAACAGCTAACCTGATCCTGGTACTACACAGATTCCATCTCTACTAATTAGCAAGTACTTGCCCTTTAAATGAAATTTAGTTTAAAAAGACTTTTAAATAACTTGTCACATTAGTTACAAATCTACATTTTAATTTCAAAATTTTCTTTAGTTCTTCAGTCCATAATAAGGGGAGTAGTCTATAGGATTCAATTATATTTCCAGATAATATGATGTAATGATCATAACATTCTAAAACGTATGTTTAAGTATAAACTCAATTCAACAGAAAATTGGAGCTCTACATACTTTTGACAGGTTGTAACTTGGTGACCTATTGTTATATTAGCCTGAGCAGTTACCAGATACTGAGACAAAAAAATGCTTGTTTGCTTCAGGAGGTGTAATTTTGCAAAATTTCTAATTTAGACGTTGAGAATTCAGAACTTGTGATAGTGTGAATGTGGCTTTTGCTATACAGTTTGTCTTTGTTCTTTACAACAGTGGTTCTTGGCTTTTGTTCTCTCTACTTTTCTCATCAAAAGCAGATACAAAACATATTTAAGTTGCTAATTGTGAAAGTAATTTTTTTTTCTAGTTAAAAGAAGAAAGGTGATTTTATAGTTTGTTGATATTGACACACTTGTTGAGTCTATCAATATGAGATAAACTTTAATTGAGTGGACCATATATCCTTCACATTATCATTACGGTTTAAGAAAACTGAATGATATATTAAGAATCAAACTTAAGGGAAGCACAAACCCCAGAAAATTAATAGGGGTGGGTTTGGCATTGATTTAGCAGATTGTTGATATTTAAACATTTTAAAATATGCATTGCTAGGTTTGTCTCACCAACTAATGATTATGTAAAATGTGTTTTTTTTTTAACATTTTATTTATTTGACAGAGACACAGTGAGAGAAGGAACACAAGCAGGGGGAGTGGGAGAGGGAGAAGCAGGCTTCCCGCTGAGCAGGGAGTCCGATGTGGGGCTGGATCCCAGGACCCTGGGATCATGACCTGAGCCGAAGGCAGACGCTTAACGACTGAGCCACCCAGGCGCCCTTAAAATGTGTTTTGTATTGTATTGTGTGCAATGTCAGTTGCAGAATAAGAATAAGATAACCCTGTCTTTAAGATACTTAAAAATAATAGATAACTAACCTTAAACATTTTTTTTAACCTAAAACATGAGTGCCTATCATTTGACATAGGGCCATTACCTTTGGTTAGAGTGTAGTTCCCTGTTTGGAGTTCCATAATGTCTTTTTTTTTTTTTTTTTTTTTATGTAAACCATACCTAGAATGAATAATCGGATTTGATTTCAAATGCTTAAAGGTTCAGGGCACCTGGGTAGCTCAGTTGTTAAGCATCTGCATTTGGCTCAGGTCATGATCCCAGGGTCCTGCTCAGCGGGAAGCCTGCTTCTCCCTCTCCCACTCCCCCTGCTTGTGTTCCCTCTCTCGCTGTGTTTCTGTCTGTCAAATAAATAAATAAAATCTTAAAAAAAAATTCTTAAAGGTTCTTGTGAAGAAGTATGAGTGTAAAAGGGTTTTACTAGCTCACATCTCTTCAATTTGTGGACCACACACTGGGGCAGGTCCACAAATTATCAGTTAGTAACAGATAAGTGTAGAAATTGAGAGTAAGTGTTTAGAAATGTATATAGCAGTTTGATACTTTAAATCCAAGCATGTGCTCAGGGAACTCACTTGTGGAAGAGAATGTGGACCAGTTTGGTTGCTGCTGAAATCTGATGTGTGGGTTGCATGCTAAGCACGTGCAGTAGAATTGTATTGGTCTACAAATATTTAGATATTTCAAAAAAGGGGAGATGAGTTCTTTACCACAGAAAGTTCAAGAAGCACTGTTCTAGATAGTTGATTGTTTTCCCCCCTTTTATTGTTGATTTGCTCACATCTCATTCAGTAGCAATTTTTGGGTGACTCACCTTTGATTTTTTCCACAGCGTTTAGCTTAATGTCCTCAGAAACAACGGCTCTCTCTTTGCAGTTATATTTATTTAGTTTCTATGATGTTTAATTAAAATATGTAATTATAATAACAAGTACAACAGGTATAAACTGGTCTGGCAGCAAACACAACTGATAATTCACTCAATTACTGAGAGAAAAGGTACAGAGGCACACCACAGAGAAGCCTACTAGCTATAGGCATTAGTATGTTTTACACAGGGAATGATTTTTAGAAAGCACTGGCTTTCTAAAGTTGGTTAAATGCAGGGTGACTCAGAGCTCTTACTATTCTTTAGTAAAATAGTAATTTATAGTTAGCCTCCTGGAATACATAAATACAATAAGGGTTCAAAAAGGAAAAAAATGATCAAGGATTGTAATCCTCACAAAAGGCTTCTCAAAGGTGTTGGTGCTTGGGTTCAGCCGGATTTGGGGTGCTGGAGAGAGAGATTCTCAGGCCTGATGAGTGGCATGAACAAAGGCACAGTAATTGATATCATAATAATTGAATATTTTGTCTGTCATTTTTTACTATAGAATGGGCTTTAGAGATGAAGCAGCTGGGTATTTTCATAAAGCAGTGAAGCTAAACCCCGATTTCAGTGATGCAAAGGAGAATTTTTATCGTGTTGCAAACTGGTTAGTGGAACGCTGGCACTTTATCATGCTTAATGACACCAAAAGGAATACGATTTATAACGCAGCAATCCAAAATGCAGTTTGTTTGGGATCCAAGAGTGTTTTGGACATTGGAGCAGGAACTGGAATTCTAAGGTTTGTTGTAATTGTGTTTTAATTATATGCACATATACACTAAGGTAAATTAAAGCTTTTTACCAAATACGGAAAATTTAACAGTGGAAGTTAAAAATAGAGCTTATTTCTCATAATCTTGTGATTATTCATGCAACTACCATTATTGTATTTTTCACTGTAACTTTAATTTAGCAAGAACTAGACATAACTACTAAGAATTTGGGGTGACTATTGAAATTTTGAATGATGCCTTTTAAGAGTACTTTTTGCATTAACATTCTGGTTGAATCTAGTTGTCTAAGTTAAAGCCTATCAACATTTTCCATGCCCATTGTGCCTTCTTAAAAACACGAATGTCATGATTTATTGTATGATTTGTTTCTTGATACAAATATTGGTTCATTTTTTTAATGTGGAACGAATAATGGTTGTGTTAAAGAATAAAAGGAAAACCCCATGTCTAAGCATCATAATTCCACTAAAATTTGAAATACTACAGTGAATTATTTTTTCTTGATGGAGCACTTTTTTCCCTTGCAGCATGTTTGCTAAAAAAGCTGGAGCACACTCGGTATATGCTTGCGAGTTATCCAAGACCATGTATGAACTTGCCTGTGATGTAGTGGCAGCAAACAAGATGGAAGCAGGAATCAGACTCTTACATATGAAGTCACTTGACATAGAAATTCCAAAGCACATTCCTGAAAGGTACTATATAATATTTATATAATATAATTTTAGTTTTTGTAATTTTTTTTAAATTAAGATATTCCTGTTTAGAGCTTCTAGCCCAAATAAAAATGCTAAAACCCTGATATTGTAAAGATAGGAACATAGGCTCACTTAGCATAAGATGGATTTTCATAATAAGGTCATATTCCTGATAAATATTTAGAGATCTTGAAAGAAACTCATGCTAAGAGATTTACTAAATAAACTTGACCTTTAGGAAGTTACTTTACTTTTGTTAATTTCAGTATTCTGGTTGTAAAAACGGATACTACCTACTGTGTGGTCACTATTTAAAAATTGTAGTTAAAAATAATACATGAGGAGATCAGGCTTGATGGACTTGTCATATTTTGTGTTATCCTTGGCTAAAATGGAAGCTCTCGAAGTATATTGGCCTGGGTTCTTCAAATGCTTTGAATATTATAAGTCTTGGCTTTTTAGTATATCCTCTTGCTTTAATCTATATCACAAGGGTGATGGAATTTTAGAGCTAGAATGGATTTACAAATTATCTGGTCCAACACTATCATTTTAGTGACAGTTTGCTTAATGTAGCACTTTCTTTACTACCTCTCCTGGGTGGTCTGTCTTCTCATCTTACTTAAATTCAATTTATATTGAAAGAGGACTTTTATACTCTGTTGTCATTTGGACTGTGATTTTTTAAAAGTCTTCTTCCATATGTATAGTAATATTTGTTTACATAATACTTATGCTTTTCAATGGGCTCTACATTGATTTTCCTGAAAGAAGTCTTATTAGATTGTTGAGGCAGAGAGACACATTTTATAGAAATAAAACAGTGTACTGAATTATCGTAGTCCGCTTGGGCTGCCATTACAAAATACCACAGACTAGGTGGCTTAAACAACAGACATTTATTTTCTCACAGTTCTGGAGGCTAGAAGTTCATGATCAAGGGTGCTCGCAGATTTGGTTTCTGGTGAGAGCTCTCTTCCTAGCTTACAGACAGCTACATTCCTGCCCTTTCCTCTGTGCATGAGAGGAGAAAGAGAGATTGGCTGTGTCTTTTCCACTTTTATAAGGATACCAGCCCTGTCACATTAGGGCCCCACCGATATGACCTCATTTAACTTTAATTACCTCCTAAGGACCCTAGCTCCAAATGTAGTCACTTCAGGGGTTAGGGCTTTAACTTATGAATTTTGGTGGTACACAATTCAGTCCATGTCATGAATCAGTTACCTTGATTTAACCTTCATTTCTCTCACAGGTAGTGTTATAGAAGGACCTATGGGTTTTGAACTAGGAGATAGGGATTCCAATACTATGTTTTTAATTTATTTTGACCTTGAGCAAATCTAGAGATTTTAAGATATTGGACTAGATGATTGAGATACTTCCACATTCTAAATGTATGCAACCATAAAAATTGAAAATTTTGTGTATTTATATAGTATTGGGTTTAGGCATTATGGGGGATACCAAAGTTTTTTCTGTCCTCAAGGCACCTATAATCTAGAGAGGAAGAAAAGGAATATTCATGAAACTTTTCTTTATCTTTTAATTACCTAAATAAATGATACTGGCAATAAGTGCTAAAGAAGTTCAGAGAAGGGAGAAATTATTTTGGTATATCTTTGGGTGAAATTTTCTAGCAAGAATGGTCAGAAGATCACAGCTCTGTGGACTTAAGCTTTTGTGAAAACTCAAAGGTAGTAGGTAAAGCAAGAGAAGCAACAAGAGCTACAGTGAATGTGTAAGAGGTAAACATGGGTAATGAAGGGAGAGAGAGGATTTTGAGAGGGAGGTCTTCTCAGGTATATTACATGTTATTTGTAGATTAAGGAAAATGAGAACTGAGAATGATTATTCATCTTGACAAGTAGAGTTATTTATGATAGAGAATATTTTTATAGAGCGCTAGGGATAGAAATCCATTTACTCAGCGTTAAGGAGGGGACTGGTAAAGGTAGTGGGTATGACGCACTCTTAAGGATTTAGGCAGTGAAAGAATAGCCTGACGAGGCCCCAGAGTCATGTGAAGGTTGTGTGTCTCCTAGACACATGCACTGGCTGGAGGGTGCCAGTGGAGAACAGAGGAGCCTGTGGAACAGTAGAGTCAAGTTCCTTAAGATTTGAGGGTAGATATTAAAAAAGTGAAATGTATGAGAAAATGTTATATGTGGACTGTTAATAATATACTTTTCCTTTGTTCTCTCAGCTTTGACATCTTTACTTAAATAGCATGATATTTTACTTACATGTATCTTTAAAAAATCGTTCTATAGAGTGTCCCTAGTTGTAACAGAAACTGTCGATGCAGGTTTATTTGGAGAAGGAATTGTGGAGAGTTTAATTCATGCATGGGAGCATTTACTTTTGCAGCCAAAGGTAAGCAGCATGATAACACTTAAATTTGTTTAAGAATTCATTATTTCAGCAGGTATTTATTGAGTCCCTCCTGTACTTGCAAAGCAGTATGAAATACATCCTTCTCTCAAGGTACATACTGTGTAGTTGGAAAGAAATCTGTGCAAAAAGCCATTTAATCATGTAATGTAATGTATTTGTGTACCCCCATGGGGTATATAGGCAAAGAAAACTCCAGGAAGGAATTCAGTATTTGAGGTTACATTGTGGGACAGATATTGTGGAATTCTTGAGTAGGGTTGAGGAAGGGGGAAGTACTTTCAGTCTCAGTAGCCCTCACTGCTTGGATTTTTGGCAAACTATTAAAGGGGAGTGTAGTGATAACTGGCTTGGTATGGTTTTAAGGTACCAATTGGACAGGAATAACTCTTTAAATTGCCAAATTGTGTTTTCCAATGAAATCCTCTAATGTGGCCCATGAATTGTAGGTCTGGTTTTTATAATATGTAATGTGAATGAGTCTTTTAACATATCATAAGAACTTACTATTTACAGGAAATGATTTGAATTAAAAGTACCTAATTAAAGGCTGAAAAGAAGAGTAGTTTGTTTTTCAAGTAGGTAATAGTGATTTTGGCTTCTCAGTTAGAGTCGTACCCAACAGTTTTTTTGTTGTATACAGATTTATGGTTGCCCTCCTCTTCCTATTTGTACTGTTGAAAAAAATATGTATACACACACACACACACACACACACACAGCAATGAAAGTGAAATAAACTTTAAAAAAAATAAAATTAGTATTAACTTGGCATCACATTCATTGTTTATTTTTTTAATTACTATGTTTTTATTTTAAATATAATGAACATACAGTGTTATATTAGTTTCAGGTGTACAACATACTGATTCAGCAATTCTGTACATTACTCAGTGTTCATTATGATAAGTGCACTCTTAATCCCCATCGCCTGTTTCACCCATCCCCCCACCCCCCTCCCCTCTGGCAATCACCAGTTTGTCTCTGTATTTAAGTGTTTTTTTTGTTTATCTCTTTTTTGTTGCTGTTCATTTGTTTCTTAAATTCCATATATGAGTGAAATCATATGGTATTTATCTTTCTTGGACTTATTTTTTTTTAAGATTTTATTTATTTATTTGACAGAGCGAGAAATAGAGCAGGAACACAAGCAGGGGGAGTGGGAGAGGGAGAAGCAGGCTTCTGGCCTGAGCAGGGAGCCCGATGCGGGGCTCCATCCCAGAATCCTGGGATCATGACCTGGGCCGAAGGCAGACGCTTAATGACTGAGCCACCCAGGCGCCCCTTTCTTGGACTTATTTCACTTAGCATTATACTCATTATACTCAACAATCCATCTGTGTTGTTGCTAACGGCAAAATTTCTTTCTCTTTTATGGCTGAGTAATATTCAAGCTTTTTTTATTGGGGTACAATTGACATATAATATTATATTAGTTTCAGGTGTAGAATGTAGTGATTCAAAATTTGTATATATTGTGAAATGGTCACCACAATAAGTCTAGTTAAAAGAAGCTTTTCAATTGCATTTTTTTTTAAGATTTCATTTTTAAGCAATCTCTAACCCTAATGTGGGGCTTGAACTCACAATCCTGAGATCAAGAGTTGTATGCTTTACCGACTGAGCCAGCCAGGCACCCCCCAAAAGAAACTTTTTAATTTTTTTACAAGGTTTTATTTATTTTATTTTAGAGAGGAGGTGGAGCAAATGGGGGGAGTGACAGGGGAAGAAGGAGAGAGAATTTCACAGACTCTGAGCTCATTGTGGAGCCCGGTGTGGGGCTCTGTTTCATGACCCTGAGATCATGACCTGAGCTGAAACCAAGAGTCGGACACTTAACTGACTGAGCCACCCAGGTGTCCCAAAAGAAACTTTGTAAAGATTTTATTTATCCATTTATTCATTTGAGAGACAGGGAGAGCATGTGCGAGTAGGGGGAGGGGCAGAGGGAGAAGGAGAGAATCTCGTGGAGTCCGACATGGGGATAGATCTCATGACCCTGAGATCATGACCTGAGCTAAAACCAAGAGAGTCAGATGCTTAACCCACTGAGCCACCCAGATACCCCCCCAAAACAACTTTTTAAAGAAAAAAAATACCTTAACTTGTTTATACTTACCTGTTGCTTTTAAAGTTTTTTTCTTACTAATTTTCTTTCTCATAATCATGCACACATATTTTTACATACATGTAATTGAATATAATGTTTATTGTTATATTTTAGACCAGAGGTGAAAATGGTAATTGTGAAAAGTATGGGAAAGTTATACCAGCAAGTGCTGTGATATTTGGGATGGCAGTAGAATGTGCAGAGATAAGAAGACATCATAGGTAAGTGATTATTTAAATAGCAAATACTAGAAAACACTAATTTTAAAGACTAAACTGTACTTGAAAGTTTATTTAGTGAATATTTATTTGGATGAGAATTTGTAGTTTTGTGACCTTTAAATTCAGTGATGTTTATTCCAGTCTTAATTCCCTTTTTGCCTTTTTCTTACTTTTAAAGTGCAACTCTAGGGATACTGGGTGTCTCAGTGGGTTAAATGTCAGCCTTCGGCTCAGGTCATGATCCCAGGGTACTGGGATCAAGCCCCGCATTGGGCTCCCTGCTCAGCAGGGAGCCTGCTTCTCCCTCTGCTTGTGCGTGTGCTCTCTCTCTCTCTCAAATAAATAAATAAAATCTTAAAAAAAAAATAAAGTGGAACTCTAGAATTAAAACCAGCTTTCAGTTTTTTAGTGGCAAATTGATTTTGATACAACTTAGTATTTTTTTTCATTTGTGATCGTTTAAAGAGGCTCCCTTCAATAACTTAATGGTAGTAAAGTTAACATATAAATATTTTAAGACATAGTGATGAGTAAAAGAAAATAAAAATTATCCTAAACTCCTCGCCATTAGGTAGCTACTGTTTATCTTTGTTGTATACTCTTCCTTACTTTTCTATGCATGTTACAGGGTGATAAGTAAAAATATTTAGTTATTGGTAGGGCATAGGGCACCAACCAAACAGACAGTGGCCTTAATTAATAGATTGGCTGAATTAGTGTGTTGGTTGAGTGTCAGCTCTGTGTAAGTAAATGTGTGTTTGTATAAACTTAATTTTGTTTCAAAAGTATCAGTAAATATATTTGCTTTTTCTTTGTGAGCCTCTTCATGTTAATAGATATGCTTCATGATTTTTTAAAACCGATTTCTTATAGTTCTCAGAATTTAGAGTTTTTAGGTTGCTTCTGCTGTTCGGCATTTAAGAACAAGGATAAATATCTTCGTACTTAGGTCTGTGTGGATTTGTCTTTATTATTTTCTTGGGATAAATTTCTTAATAAAGAATTGAGTTAAAGTCTTTTTAAAAAAAGAATTGCGTTAAAAGGTATGTACATTTTTCAGTTTATGGAGACACATTGCTGAATTGCCCACCAGAAAAGCTAGGTTGTATCTAGCTGAGATTTCTTGCTATCACATGATTCTAGATTCTTTGCCATTAGTAGTTTCTCTTTATATTTTATAGGTAAGTCACTAAATTTGTTTGCCTGAGCAAAATAGAAATTGACTGGTATCAACCATTTTGAAAAAGGATCCCCTCATCATTGATTCACTTATATAGCAAATAAGGGCCTGACTATACAACAGAAGCACCAGAGCAGCTTTTGTAAAAATAAAAATGCCATACATTTTGTTTGAGTAGGTCTGGGTGAGTGAGGCCTGGTATTTATTTTTCATGAAGCTCAGCAGTGTGGGTTGAGGACCATGAGGAAAGGTGTTGAAAATATAAAGATTAGTGCTACTATTTTATCTAGTAGAAACAATTTTTTTTTAAGATTTTATTTATTTATTCATCTGAGAGAGAGAGCACGAGAGCAAGCATGAGCCAGGGGAGGGGCAGAGGGAGAGGGAAAGAGAATCCCAAGCAGACGCCACACTGAGGGCAGAGCCCAATGTGGGGCTGGATCCCACAGCCCTGAGATCATGACCTGAGTTGAAACCAAGAGTTGGATGTTCAGCCAACTGAGCCGCCCAGGCTCCCCTGGTAGAAACTTTTTTTTTTTTTTTAAGATTTTATTCATTTATTTGAGAGAGAGAGCAGGAGCAGTGGGAGAGGGAGAAGCAGACTCCCCATGGAGCTGGGAGCCCGACTCGGGGCTTGATCCCAGGACCCCAGGATTAGGACCTGAGCTGAAGGCAGACGCTTAACCAACTGAGCCACCCAGGTGCCCTGATAGAAACAATGTTTGGAACCAAATTAGTTTGGAACCTAATAAGTTGAATCTTATGCTTATCTGAACAAGCAAATATTTTAAGAATAGCCAGGAAAAATGAGACATTTGCCTTGTTAGATATAAACCTCTAGAAATAGAAAACACTGATGCAGAAATAGAAAAACAGATCAGTGGAACACAATAAATACAGATACAGACCTTGGAATTTATAGGGATTTAGTACTGATACAGATGTGGTATTTCAGATCAGCAGAGAAAGGATGAATGGAGATAGAGATGATATTTTTCATTTGGGGAAAAACATTAGATTCTTACTTTAATTCAAGATGAATTAAATATCTAAGTGTAGAAAATCCATTGAGAGATGAAGGCTTTCCAAAGGAAAACACAGGAGAGAGTCTAGAAGCTATAAAAGATTGACAAATTTGACCACATTAAAAAGATTTTAATATATCTGGTGAAAGATAGTATAAATAAAGTTAAAAGACAGTTGACAGACTGAGATTAAAATTTGCAAGTTTTGCAACAAAGCATTAATGTACTTAAAATTGTCTATTAATCAGAGAAATGGAAGTTGTCAATATAACTTTTTTTGTATATTTATATTAGTAAGCATTAAAAATGATAATATCCTATTTTCTCACAGGTGTGGGGAAAACTTACATACTATTAGTACAACATTTTAGTAGCTCAATTTAGCATTATCTAACAAAACTAAAGATCTGTATAGTCCTTGACCTAGTATTTCTACTTCCGGTGTGTGCAGCAATACGTGTACTGGGATGTTTATTGTAATGCTGTAATTGGGGAAAAAAAAAACCTATCTGAAGGCTTATTAGTAAGAAAATATTTCAATAATTTTTGATAAAACATTTACGCAGTGCAGTACTCTGTGTCAAAAAGAATTATTTCAGGTACATGTACTGACATGGAAAGAAGTTCATAATATACTATTAAGTGAAAAAGACAAGGTATTATCCTAGGAGCAATGAGCATACCTGGCACTTAGGTTTTGGTTTCTAAATTCCATTTCTTGCCAAAAGGAACTATATATAGCTCCTTGGAGAAATGGCTGCTTCCAGGACTAGGGTAGGACAGATTCAAGATGACTCTGAAACATTTTGCGTCAGAAATTGAGGAAATACTCAAAAAATATTATAGGCCATTAAAAGGACAGAGAAGCATGCGGAAGGGTCTCCCACTGGCCAAATCTGAGACAAATTAAGCACCAAATACATACATACATACATAAGGGCATTTATCAATTAAAACCCACTGAGTAAAATAAGAATCCATGAGTTCCTACTTATAATAAATAGATTAATAAATTCATAAATGGAGACAAAAGGACAGTTCTTTCCAGCAGTAGAATGTTGACTAATAACAAATGTTGCAGAATTATTGTTTGCAATCCCCATGTAAAGATAGGAGCAAAAATTATGAATGGATCAAATCAAAGGGGGGGAAATTTAATGACGGTCAGGATATTTATAAGTTTAAAAGTAACTTCCCACAAATTATTTATTACAAAAGGAAAAATGTTAATTACACAGGGAAGTGTCTTTTGCCCTTTTTTTATTTGTAGAAATTTAAAAATATATTTTGGAATGAGCCCTTTTTTGAATAGATGTATTATAAATTGCTTCTACTCAGTGTGCCTTTGTACTTTCTTAAAGCTGAGTATCTTTTGATGAAAAGAGTTTTTAATTTTAAATAGACCTATTTGTCATTTGTTTTCTTTTATAGTTAGTGATTGTGTATGTAATTGTGTTTAAATCTCTGTCAGTGAAGTTTTATTTCATTTTTATGTTTATTTTTTCTGGACTCAATATTAGATGGTGTTACTTGATTCTAAAAAAAAAAAAACCCACACAGAAACCATCTTTCTCCCTTCCCTTTCTCATTTTCCCTCCTACCAGGGTGGGTACTAAGAATGTTGCTGGGATCTGTTTACCAACAAATGTGAAATTTCAGAGTCCAGCTTGTTCTTCTATAGATGCTGAAGAGACAGTTGAACCATATACAACTGAGAAAATGAATCGAGTTCCTGGAGGATATTTGGCCTTGACAGAGTGCTTTGAAATTATGACAGTAGATTTCAACAATCTTCAGGTAAAAAAAAAAAAAATCAGTTATAATTTCTGAGCATTAAATTTCAAACATTGTTAAAGTAATACATAGGACAGTCTTATTTTATGAATTTGCATGGGATTCTACTTACTACTTATAAGGAAAATGATTAAATGGTAACCAGTATTTTCTCTTAAAATTATGTACTTACTTTAAATACATAGGAAAAAAAAATCCCTAAGGTTTGTTGGAAATGTATAATGTGCCAGGTGCTTTCACATGTGTTCTTAGATTTCTTTTACAACAGTGTTGCAATTATAATTAGAGTTATAATTATCCTTGTGCTATACAGATGAGGGAACTATTGCTTACATTTATTTTCCCCAAATTATGCAGGTGCGAATGCAAGAGTTACAACCTAGAGCTTTCTGACTTTCTCAATTTCCTGCTGCCATTTCAAGTTAACAGTATTCCTTGAAAACGAACAGTAATCCAAATCTCTAGATTGTATCTGTATTAGGGTGATCACCCAAATCAGTTTTCCCAGAAATGAGAGGCTCCCAAGACATGGGACTTTCAGTTTTAGACTAGGACAGTCTTGGGCAAACCAGGAGAAGTTGGTCACCCTATGTATCTATCTGTGTGTGTATTGGTGGGTGGTGGGCGGATGTGCTGCATAAAGAAAGTGCCCAAGGAAATTGAGAAAGGTTACATAGAGTCCTTCTCTGAAGATCTTTAAGGTTAGATGAGACAAGCCTGGGGACAGAAGACTCTGTAATGATCATTTTAGCCTATGATCTTTACAATTTAATAAATTTAATAAAATTTAATCCCCTATTAATTGCTACTAGGTTCTTCTTGAGGTGGTTTGGAGCTGCATTAACGCTTTGACATTACTTACTGAGGCTGAGCTTCAAGAGCATTCCATTTCTGATATAATGGTAGAGTAGGGAACAACACAGTTATCGATGTCAAATACCCCAAAGCTGTCCTTTTCTTATTTTGAGCTCTTCTTACATTAATTTTTTTTTGCCACAGTTTAAAAAAAAAACCCACTTTAGGAAGCCTTTAATTTGGAAGTAATATTTGCTTGTTTAACACTTTCAAGTAATGAAGAACAGAAAAGAAAAAGTGTATGTCTTCCTTTTTAAAATCTAGGTCCTACTTTCCCCAAATCACCAATTTGAAGTACATCTTTTCAGACTTGCTTTTCTGTTCTTCTATACACACACACACACACACACACACACACACACGCTTTTTAAAAAACAAAATCCCTGTTTGTTTGCCACTCGCTGCCTTCATTCAACAATATGTCATAGGCTTCTTTCTACATCAGTATTATGTATTTGCCTCATTGTTTTTAATAGTTGCACGGTATTCCACTATGATAGATGGGAGCTTCTCATCCAGTATGCCTTAAATGGCTATAGGTGTGTCAAGATACTGATTTTCCTTTGGATGCTGGGCAGATCTGAGAATTTAGAGAAATGGAAAGTGATGTAATATCGGGGCATGTATATATTAAGTATATAAAATGTTTTCATTCCTTTTACATTTTTGTCAGGAATTAAAAAGTCTTGCAACTAAAAAACCTGGTAAAATTGGTATTCCTGTTATCAAAGAAGGCATACTAGATGCTGTTGTGGTTTGGTTTGTACTCCAGCTCGATGATGAACACAGTTTATCCACAAGTCCTAGTGTGGAAACATGTTGGGAACAGGCTATCTACCCTGTACATGACCTTGCAGGTATATCTTATCTAATTGTTTGTTTGTTTGTTTTTTAATCTTGTTGCTTTAATCCTCTAAGCATTTGAAGTTGTGTAAAAAAAATTTACGTTGAGTATGAAGTTTCCAGTCAAGGGAGATTGGTTAAATTTTTCAGAACTCTTTATGTTTTGAAAAAGATTTTATTTGAGAGAGAGAGAGCGCGCTTGAGCATGAGCAGGGGCAGGGGCAGAGGGAGAAGCAGGCTCCCCGCTGAGCAGGGAGCCCATGCAGGGCTCGATCCCAGGACATTGGGATCATGACCTGAGCGGAAGGCAGACGCTTAATGGGCTGAGACACCCAGGCGCCCCAGAACTTGCTTTTTAAAAAAGTAGTTTTAAATAATTAATATATGTAGTTAAGAAAAGAAAGTAAAACATAATTGCTGCATACTACTCAAAAATATCTATCATTGGGGCACCTGGGTGGCTCAGTTGGCTGAGTGTCTGACTCTTGATTTCAGGTGGGGTCATGGTCTTGGGTCCTGAGATTGAGCCCTCTATAGGGGGTTTGTGCTCAGTGGGGAGTCTGCTTGGGATTCTCTCCCTCTGCCCCTCCCCTTTCTCACATGCAAGCTCTCTCAAATAAATAAATAAATATTTAAAAAATATCATTTCTTCAGCTCTGATTACTCTAGTTATCTATAGATAAGAGAAATGCTAGTCCATTTTTTATAGAACAGTGGAAAAGTACTAGTGTAGGAGTTCTTGCTGCTTATAGAATCTGTGGAGTCCCAGGTCATAAAGGTGCACACACACATATAAAACAAAATTTTGAAGTTTTTTGAAGTTTATAAAGGGTTTATAAATTCATGGACTTCCCTAGGGGAGTTCTATGGTAAAGATATTTTTGTATAGAAATTTTTTACCAGTAATTTGATGGATTTCAATATATTCACGTAAGTTATATTTCATAGAAAAATTCTACCTTTTTTAAATGGGGGGAGGTAATATGTTTCTGTGCAGTTTCCTAGTCAAGGATCTAATTTGGCAAGATTGTTAAGTCTTGGAATGAGTATAGTGATGTGGCTAGTATGGTGTTTTTGGAGTCAGTCAGGTAGACTTGGATTCAGGTCCTGGCACTGCCACTTATTGAGTCCCTGGCTGGCCTTGCTGACTATGTCTCAGAGCTTTTATTATGTGATACACAAAAATAGGATGATGCTATCTACCTTGCAGGATTGATTGTTCTAGGGATTTTAAGAAATAATGGATAAGGGACACCTGGGTGGCTCAGTCAGTTAAGCGTCTGCCTTCGGCTCACGTCCTGATCCCAGAGTCCTGGGATCGAGTGCCGCGTCAGGCTCCATGCTCAGTGGGGAGTCTGCTTCTCCCTCTGCCTGCCGCTCCCCCCTGCTTGTGATCTCTCTCTCGCTCTTTCTGACAAATAAATAAATAAAATCTTAAAAAAAAACCAGAATGGATATAAAATGCCTATCAGCAACATGGCAGCTGGCACTCAGTGAGTGGCATTTTTTAATAGAGTTTATTTATCTTATTTAAAAAAATTTAATTCCAGTATAGTTACCATATGGTATTATATTAGTTTCAGATAATCAGTGTAGTCATTCATTAATTCTGCATATTACTCAGTGTTCATCATAAATATACTCTTAATCCCCTTCCCCTATTTCACCCATCTGTCCACCACCTCCCCTTTGGTAACCACCAGTTTGTTCTCTATAGTTAAGAGTCTGTTTTTTTATTTGTCTCTTTCTTTCTTCATTTATTTTGCTTCTTAAATTCCATATATGAATGTAATATGGTATTTGTCTCTAATTGACTTATTTCACTTAGCATTATACTCTCTAGATCCATCCATATTGTTGCAAGTGGCAAGATTTCATTCTTTCTTATGGCTAATATTCTATCTATATACCACATCTTTTTAAAAATTTTTTTTAAGTTCCAGTTAACATACAGTGTAATATTAGTTTCAGGTGTACAATATAGTGATTCAACACTTCCGTATATCACCTGGTGCTCATCACAACAAGTGCACTCCTTAATCCTCATCACCTGTTTAACTCATCCCCCTTCCCTCTCCCTTCTATACCAAATCTTTTTTATCCGTTCATCTATGATTGGACACTTGGGCTGCTTCTATACCTTGGCTATTGTAAATAATGCTGCTGTGAATGTAGGGGTACATGTATTCCTTTGAATTAGTGTTTTCATATTCTTTTTTTTTTATTAAAGATTTTTATTTATTTATTTGAGAGAGAGAATGAGATAGAGAGAGAGCATGAGAGGGGAGAGGGTCAGAGGGAGAAGCAGGCTCCTCGCCGAGCAGGGAGCCCGATGCGGGACTCGATCCCGGGACTCCAGGATCGTGACCTGAGCCGAAGGCAGTCGCTTAACCAACTGAGCCACCCAGGCGCCCAGTGTTTTCATATTCTTTGGGTAAATACCCAGTAGTGGAATTACTGGGTCATATGGTAATTGTGTTTTTAATTATTCAGGAACTTCCATACTATTTTCCACAGTTTTCCCAACAGTGCACAGGGGTTCCTTTTTCTCCACATTGTCCCAACACTTGTTGTTTCTTGTGTTTTTTTTTAGCCATTCTGACAGGTGTGAGGTGATAGCTCATTGTGGTTTTGATTTGCATTTCCCTGATGATGAGTGATGTTGAACATCTTTTGTGTTATTTTTGTTTATTCAAACTTTCTTATAGTTACTTACACATATGGGCCTTTTTTTTTTTTAATCCTTCTTAGGGGAAGGACATTTTAAATGTGTAATCACAGGAATAACCTGTATTTTCAACTGGTTCTAAAGCTGATAAGAAGGAATTGTGATTTTACATTTACATTTTTTTTTTAAAGATTTTATTTATTTATTTGACAGAGACACAGCGAGAGAGGAAACACAAGCAGGGGGAGTGGGAGAGGGAGAAGCAGGCTTCCTACTGAGCAGGGAGCCCGATGCAGGGCTCAATCCCAGGACCCTGGGATCACGACCTGAGCCAAAGAGACGCTTAACAACTGAGCCACCCAGGCGCCCAGATGCCCCTACATTTATATTTTAAAGTTTTACAGAGTTTGAAAGTTCATGGATAAGAGCTTTATAGGTCTTTATTGTAGGACTTAGTCCTTCCATATATTGTCAAATTCCTGAACATGCAAATGTCTAAATACTTACGGTTAGAAATATTACTGATAAGATTCTATTAAATGCTGCCTTGTTCTTTTGGAAATTTGAGAAAAGAATGTCCCTTTAAGCTAGGGTGAGGGTTTGGTATTGACCCCTGACTTTGATTTATCTTTGTTATTGTTGGCTTCATTACTGAAGAAGATTAAGAGCCCCTGCAGCTCTTCCCCCACCCCCTAATATGGGGATGATGATACCTACTGATTGCACTAAAAGCACTATAGTACTAATAGTTGGGGTCCAATAATGGAGCTCTTGAATCTCTGTTATGCCATGAGTTAATTGTCTTCAAACTTAAGTTTTTGGCCAAGAAAGCTGGAGGGATTTTTCGTGGTGTTTTGTAGGAAATGAATAAATTAATCCACTTATTTCTATTAAATTAATAGATACAATCTTTCCTGTAGTGATTTCAAAATGGGGGAGGGTGGAGGTGTTTGTATGATCCTCAGACTTACAAATATATTCATCAATTACAATTTTTTTTCTTTCTTACTATTTTATGGAGACTATTGGATAAAACCTGGGGACCATGTGATGATGGAAGTGTCTTGTCAAGATTGTTACTTAAGAATCCAGAATATCAGTGTTTTTGGTTCGGAACGTGAAGTGGGTGCTGGAAAAAATTTTACCCAGGATAAAGACTTGCTGTCTTTAGGAAGTGAGGCTGAACTCTGTAGTGCCCTGGCTAACCTTCAGACCAGTAAACCAGATGCTGTGGAGCAGACATGTATATTGGAATCCACAGAAATTGCTTTGCTTAATAACAGCCTCTATCATGAAGGCTTTAAAATGGCAATGAGAAAAGTGTTGTCTTCGTTGACTCCAGAGAAACTGTGTCAGGCCATGGACACTCAGTGTCAGAATGAGATGAGCTGCGGAAGTGAAGAGAGTAATTCTGAAGAGAGCATCCCTGAACCTTTCTATGTGTTAGATGTGTCTGAAGGCTTCTCTATTCTGCCCATAATTGCTGGCACACTTGGGCAGGTTAAACCTTACAGTTCTGTGGAGAAAGACCAGCATCGTATTACTCTGGACCTCATATCTGAAGCCAATCACTTTCCTAAAGAAACACTGGAGTTTTGGTTGAGACATGTGGAAGATGAATCTGCTGTGTTGCAAAGGCCAAAATCAGACAAGTTGTGGAGTATAATTATATTGGATGTCATTGAGCCGTCTGGGCTCATTCAGCAGGAAATAATGGAAAAAGCAGCAATATCCAGGTAAAACACAAAATACAACTTTTGGTTTTTGAGCTTAAATTCATGTCAATTCTTTTAGTTCTTTAATGGCATAGCTGTACAAATGAGTCATGATTACGTGTGTTCCTTTTCACGATATGTGACTTTATCCTTTTATCTTTGTGTGCATGTCATTACTCATTTTTTTCATATAAGGGAATGCCTTCTCTGTATGTGTGAAGAAGAGAGCCTGCTTTGGGATTGGACTGCCTCTATATAATATAGAGAATTAAGTAAAGATTTATAAGAATGATAAGATATTCTGTAAATAAGGAAAAATAAAATCTCATCTTTATGATAAAAGAAATGCCTTTAATGGGCACCTGGGTGGCTCGGTCAGTTAAGCATCTGCCTTTGGCTTGGATCATGATCTTGGGGTCCTAGGATTGAGCCCTACATCAGGCTCCCTGCTCAGCGGGGAGCCTGTTTCTTCCTCTTCTCCCTGTTCATGCTTTCTCTCACTATCTCTGTCACTCTGTCTCTCAAATAAATAAAATCTTAAAAAAAATACCTTTAAGAAACATGTAGTACACATTTGATGGTATATTGGGAGAGCAAACTGCTTCTTATAAACAAGCCCCAGTCCTCTCAGGTCTTAAAATCTTTATTTTATAATACAGTTCTCTCCCCAAGGTATTTTCCCTTCAGTGTTGATTGCTGGAGGCAAACTTGACCCTAATATTTAATATTGAAAGCAAATTTGACTAAGTTTCAAGGTCCTTTAGTTGTGCTGTTCAGATCTGAGTGCCTACTGGCCATTTGTATTTCTTCTTTGGAAAAATGTCTCTTCAAGTTCTTTGCCAGTTTTTGAGTCAGTTTTTTTTTTATTGAGTTTTTAGGAATTCTGTATGTATCTGGATATTAATCCCTTGTCACATCACTGACAGATATTTCCTCCCATTCTGTGTGTTGGTTGCCTTTTTACTTTATTGATAATATCTTTTCATATGCAGAAATTTAAATTTTTTTATACAGTCCACTTTTTTTTTGTTTGTTTTACTTTTATTGCCTGTTTTTGGTGTCATCTCCAAGAAATCATTGTCAGATGCTATGGCCTAAAGCTATTCTCATATGTTCTCTTTTAAGAATGTTTATAGTTTTAGGTCTTAAATTTAGGTCTTTGAACCATTTTGATTTAATTTTTGTATATGGCATTCAGTTAGAGCCCAGCTTCAGTCTTTTGACTATAGATACCCAGTTTTCCCAACAACTGTTAGTAGAAAAGACATCCATTCCACATTGAACAGTCTTGACACCCTTGGGAAAAACCATTTTACCATATATGTTAAGGTTTATTTCTGAGGTCTTTAGTTCTGTTATCACTGATGTACATGTCTAGTCTTTATGCCATTACCATCCTATTTTGATTACTGTAGCTTTATAATAAATGTGTTTTTAAGCAACTAATTCTTTTTTTGTTGTGGTAAAAAACATTAAATTTATCATCTTAACCATTTTTTTAAAGATTTTATTTCTTCAACAGAGAGAGCAGGGTGGGGGGGGTTGCAGAGGGAGAGGGGGAAGCAGACTCCCCGCTGAGCAGGGAACCAGACACAGAAGGCTCAATCCAAGGACCCCAGGATCATGACCTGAGCCAAAGGCAGATGCTTAACTGACTGAGCCACCCAGGCATTCTTCATCTTAACCGTTTTAAACATACAGTTTAGTAGTACTAAGGTGTATTCACATTGTTGTACAGCAGATCACTAGAACTTTTTCATCTTGCAAAACTAAAACTCTATAACCACAAAACACTAATTCCCCTTGCCCCCAAGTCCTTGGCAACCACCTTTCCAATTTCTGTTTCTATTATTTTGAGTACTTTAGATACTTCATATGTAGAATCATATGGTATTTGTCTTATGTGACTGATCTATTTCATTTATCATAATGTCCTTGAGGTTCATCCATGTTGTAACATGTAACAGGATTTCCTTCTTTTTTAGACTGCATAATATTTCACTGTATAAATATGCCAGTTTCATTAGCCATTCATCTGTTGTTGGACATTTGAGTTATTCTACCTTTTAGCTACTGTGAATAATGCTGCAGTGAAAATGAGTGTGTATACATTTCTCTGAGATTCTGCTTTCAGTTCTTTTGATATATATCTAGGGGTGCAATTGAGTCATATGGTAATTCTGACTGAAGTACTGCAGCTTCCTTGGTGCTATGGCAAGTCATGGTACTAGAGCTCACCCTGATGTCTGTCTGTGGTACTGCATACTCTGCGCTCCTTAACCAAGCCAAGTGATCTCCTTTATCTATCAAAGGTCCCCAACCTGGCTCCCGTTTTTTTTGTCACTGCTTAGGTTCATGCAAGAGAGAAACCAGTCCTTTGGGCAGCCCACCCCCCCGCAAAAGTCAGAATGTTATGATGTACATTCCATTCTTCTCTTTTTCTCCCCAACAAATAAATTGGGAATTGGGAGTTCTCTCTTGAATGTACTGTGCTATGGGTGGCTGGGGAAGAGATTATGGCAAGTAAATGCGATACATTTTCCTACCGTCTTCCATGCAGTTCCTTTCTGGCTGTGCACTGGCCTGGGGTACAGGAACCTCTTAACTGGTTTCTGGGTATCTCCCAGAAATAGTTGAGTCTGTGTGTTTTTATTAAGTAAGTGTCTCTGGGGAGAGGTGAGTCGGAGGCTTCCTATTCACCATTTTGCTTATATGGTTATTTTCCCTGTACTTTGTAATATGTTTTGAAATTGGGAAGTGTAAAACCTCCAACTTTTTTTTTTTTTCAAGATTGTTTTGGCTATTCTGGATCCCTTGAAATTCCATATGAATTTTAGGATGGGGAGTTTTCTATTTTGGTAAAAAAAAAAATGCTGTTGGAGGTGCCTGGGTGGCTCAGTCGTTAAGTGTCTGCCTTCGGCTCAGGTCATGGTCATGATCCCTGGGTCCTGGGATTGAGCCCCATTGAGCCCCGCATCAGGCTCTCTGCTCAGTGGGAAGCCTGCTTCTCCCTCCCACTCCCTCTCCTTGTCTCTCTGTCAAATAAATAAATAAAATCTTTAAAAAAAAATGCTCTTGGGATTTCATAGGGATTGCATTAAATCTGTATAGCTCACTTTGGGTAGTATTTACATTTTAACAATATTTTCTTCCAGTCCATGAATGTGGGATGTCTTTTGGTTTATTTGTATCTTTTTTAAAAAAAGATTTTATTTATCTATGTGAGAGAGAGAGTGCATGCATGCGCAGGAGCGGGGAGGGAGAATAGGGGGTGCAGAGGGAGAGGGACAAGCAGATCCCAGGACCCTGAGTCATGCAGTTGCCCCTATTTGTGTCTTTCCAGCAGTGTTTGTAGTTTTCAGTTTACAAATCTTTAACCTGTTTGGTTAACTTTATTCCTAAGTATTTTATTATTTTTGATGCTTTTATAAGTGGGATTGTTTTCTTAATTTCCTTTTTGGGTTGTTCATGTTAATTATAAAAATACAACTAATCTGTGTGTTGACTTTATATCCTGAAACTTTGCTGAATTTATTAGTTGTAACATTTTTGTGTGGAATCTTTAGGGCTTCTAAATATATGATGATGTTGTCTGTGAACAGAGATAATTTTACTTCTTCATTTCTAGTTTTGATGCCCTTTATTTTTCTTGCTTGATTGCTTCATTTAGAACTTCCAGTGACTATGTTGAATGGAGGTAGTGAAAGTGGGTGTCCTTGTTTTGTTCCTGATCTTAGTGGAAAAGCTTTCAGTCAGTCACATTTTATTTACATGGAACTTTTAAAGGATTTTTAAAAAGCATTTTTGGTTATAAAAACAATTTAGCAGACAATGTGTTCTGTGTGAAGGATTAGTTATTATAGTGGGAAACAACTTATGTAAAGCTACCAACTCCTCTTCCCCGTGTTTCTTGGTAGGGGGAAGAATCCTATTGGCAGTTTGGGACAGTTTTCTTTGTTTTGTTTTTTGTTTTTGTTTGTTTGTTTTTTACAGTTCTTATATAGGATTGTCCTATGAATTGCAGGATGTTTGGCATCTCTGGGCACTAAATGCTAGTAGCTCCCGTAATCATTGTTTTAACCCAGTATTCTTTCCTCCCCTCCAAATCCCTCCTGAGTAACAGTGGGGAACCAGTGGTTCTTTCCTTTAGCCCAAGCTGTTGTACAACCTCCTTACCTGGATGGATAGGCTTATCTCAATTCTGGGGATAGAGGTATGCAGATGCTCTCACACAGGCCTCCTCTTTGCCTCTAACAGAGGGGAGGTCTCATGACTGGTGAAAGGGTGAAATTAGTGATTGGGAGAATAGATTATATCTGGGATAAGGGCATCTCTCTCACTGGAACTCCTCCCAACACCCCCCTCTCCAAAAGCAAGGGAAAATGAGTCATTTCACAGACTTAAGTACTTTCTAATTACTTTTGTAGTTGTTGTTTTAAAGTGTTTAGTCATACTAAAAATACAGGAGAAAGTTTAAATGCTTGGTACTTTTTTTTTTTTTAATTTAAACCCATTTAAAAACATCTTGTGTTGGGTCACAAGGAAACTGAAGAATTTCTTCTCTTCAGAATTTTTGCCATTTATGGTTAGACTTTTGAGTTGGGACATATTTTTTCACTCCTAAAAGCACAGATGGTTCAGAAGTATTATTTGGCTGTGCAGAGGATTCCATTGAGGACTCTGGCAGCTCCAGTGGTATAAGTGACAAAACAATGTCAGTAAAGCTAAGCAGAGTTGCAAGGCATTACTGTTTTATCTAAACATAACTAAGAAGCATTCCTGTTAGTGACAGTAATATTGAGTTAAGGATTTGTACAAGATTTTAGATTAAAATAGTAGGACCATGGCCTTTTAAAATAATTTTCATATACTGCCTTTGTGTAGTATTTATCTCTGGCATGGTCATAGTACTTGATTCAGCCTTTTCTGACTTTTTAAGGTTCAGCAGATAAAATATTGATACTTTGTTTAGTCTAATTTTCTGAAATGATTTGATATATTGCCCTCCCTTCCTCTTTCCTATAGATTTTTATGGTTAGAAGGTTGACTTTTAACCCGTGTGCTTTTTCAGCTTGCAAATTTCATAGTACAGTACCCTCTTGTGGTTATCTGGGGGTGGAGGGAATTAGTCAAGCAGCATAAAGCTCTGCGGCTACTATGTCATTTGAGATCTTGTGCTCTTGAAAGAAAAATTAGATCTGGTTCCATTTAAGCGGATCACAATTAGCAGGTAACTTCAGAAAAATTTAGTAACAGGAATTTTCAGAATTAAACCTGATCCATTTGGGGAAAACAGGTTTCTCCAGTTTTTTGGAAGATAAATTTTTATCTGGTTTGCTAAAGATATAGATGAGAATTTTGTTAAGAGCTGTGTAATATTACTAATTGTAGAGATTAATTTCTACTAGAATTTACCTAAAATACCAGAAGTTGATAGGAAAGCAGTAATGAAAATAAGCAAAGCATTGGGGTCAGGATGGAGCCCTTTTTAAGGCTGATCTGTAATATATAGGACTTATTACAACATAAATAATCATGCACTTATATTTACTGAAAAGAGACTATCCTGGTTTAGGATCATGACGTCTCAATCAGTCTAATGCCATTATATTTAGGAATCATCTCTAACTTTCCTTGATGATTTTATGTTCTTCAGATGACCTGATTATGACATGGCTTCTGATTAGCTAGTTAATCTTTAGGGAGAGCTGTTAGAAGAATAGTTTGTTTAGGGGCCCATTCAGTTGGGCATCTGCCTTCAGCTCAGATCATGATCCTGGGGTCCTGGGATTGAGCCCTGCATCCGGCTCCCTGCTCAGTGGGGAGCCTGCTTCTCTCCCTCTGCCCCTCTCCCCTGCTTGTACGCTCTCTCTCTCAAATAAATAAGAAAAAAAAAGATCTTAAAAAAGAACAGTCTTATTGTAAACTTTTCCATCAACTTTTTATTTTGAAATATTTCAAAATTTCAAACTTAAGAAAAATTGCAAGAATAGTAACAGTGAATACAAGACTGTTGTTTTGTCTTTATAACCTTCACTTTTACTTTAACATTTAGTGTGTGTCTACTTAGAACAAAGGCTTTTCCCCCCCTGCATATCACAGTAAAATCACAATCAGGAAACAGCATTGATAAAATACTATTATTTAATATATAGTCTATATTAAAATTTCCCCTGCTGTCCCAGTAATATCCTATATTCCTTTTTTCTCCCCAATCTAGGTTCTAATCAAGGGTCCTGCATTGCATTTAGTTGTCATGTCTTATTATAGTTTGTCATTCTGGTTTTAGATACAGTATTTTTAAATGGTTAAGAGAATCAGTTTAGTAAAAGCCAGAAGAATTAATGATTTGAAACTAATTTAAGAGAAGTGCCAAAGTGGTTTTGAGGAATGGGTGTTTTATAATTTGTCAAGATTTTAATGACCTATTCAGGGAAACTACATAGCATAAAATTTAAGTAACTTGTAGGAAGTATTTTTTTTTTAGATTACACAAATGTCTTGGCAAACCAAACCTTAGCTTTGTGTTATTATAAATAGATCCTTACTACCTCTATGTATTTAAGAGGAAAAATTTACTGTTAAGATACATATGATAATATGAAGTCCACTTCTATAAATAGCTATATATTTATAAATATATGTCTATATATATCTATATCTATAAATGTCTATAAATAGCCTGTCCTAGAAGTTCAGGTGGAAACCAGCTTAGAATATTCAGTAATAATGAGGGATTTAATGTGTGATTGTAAATGTGGCAAATGAAAATAATGACTTGGTTTAAAGTCCTTTAAAGTAACCTCCAAGTCTGCTTCATTTGATGGTAGTAAGTGACCCACTCATCCCCTCATGCTTCTCACAGCTGAGGTGTGAGGAAATAAGACTGTATAGGTGAACATAGGCGCTGTCTTGGCTTAAGAGCCCTAAATTTCACATAGGAACTAATACCTTCCATGGGTGTAACACTTGGTTACAAGATACACCACCCTCAGGGAAGCCCCAAGATGATACAGCTTCCTATCGGGTGCTTTGTTCATAGTTCTTTCAGTCTAAATGTGCTCTACCTTATATTGAGAGGCAATTTAAAAAAATCTTTATCCCAAGCAGTGTTGCTGATCACACTAAGACAGCTGACATTCCACCTTAATGGGATTTCCAGGGAAACAAAAGGTGAACCCAAGACCAGTTGGAGGAGGAGAATGGGTTTTGTTAACCCTTTACTCACACTCTTCCTCACATTCTTTACTAGAACATTTGGATTTTTAATTAGATTTTCTTTCAGTGTTTAACTTTTTATTTTGAAATAATATCAGGCTTACAGAGAGGTTAAAAAATAGTACAAAGAACTTTTAACAACAACAACAAAAAAGATCTTTTAACATATACCTTATACCCAGGGGCGCCTGGGTGGCTCAGTTGGTTAAGTGACTGCCTTCGGCTCAGGTCATGATCCTGGAGTCCCGGGATCGAGTCCCGCATCCCGCATCGGGCTCCCCGCTCGGCAGGGAGTCTGCCTCTCCCTCGGACCCTCTTCCCTCTCGTGCTCTCTATCTCTCATTCTCTCTCTCTCAAATAAATAAATAAAATCTTAAAAAAGAAAAAAAACATATACCTTATACCCAGATGCACAAATTGTTATATTTTGCCACATTTGCTTTATTATTCTCTCTGGACTATTTAGAGTAAGTTCCAGATATCATGTTCTTTTAATCCCTAAATATTTTGGTGTATATTTCTAAGAACAAGGATATTCATTTACATAACCATCATACAGTTGTCAAAATCAGGAAGAATGGCCACAATACTTTTATCTAGTGTACTCTCTTATTCAGATTTCACTGTTTGTTGCCATAATATCCGTTATAACTTTTTTTGTTTCTGGTTCAGAATCCAGTTGAGGATCGCACATTGCATTTAGTTGTCCTTTCTCTTTAGTCTCCTTAATTCTGGAGCAGTTCCTGAGTTTTTCATATATTAAGTTTTGAAGAGTGTAGGCCATTTATTTTGTAGAATGTTCCTCATGTTTTGTTTTGTTTTTAATCAGATTTGGATTATCCATTTTAGAGATGAACATTACAGAAGTAAGCGTCACATTAGGAGGCGCATAGTATTGCTTTATCCCATTATTGTTGTTAATTTAGATCAGTTGGTTTAAGTTGTATCCACAAGGTTTTTCCACAATAAATTGCTCTGTTTCCCTTTGTAATGAGTATGTCATTGGGAGGGGGGCAATACTTTGAGACTTTGTAATCTTTTCCTAACAAAACTTTCACTCAGTAGTTTTAATAGCCATTGATGACTCTTCCTAAATCTAAAGACATATACATCCAGCCAACTGGTTATTTTTCTCTTTCGTGGATCAGCGGCCACCTTGACTTGTTGGGAAATTATTTCCAGTGGTTTACCACTCTGAACTACCAGCCAATAACATAAAGTCTATTAGATTATGTACAATCTGTAGCTCACCGATTAATTATGATTTAGTTACTGGTATTTATAAAACGTAGGGAATCAAGATGCTTTTTAAAACATTTTTCCTTCTCTAGGTGTTTGCTACAATCTGGAGGCAAGATCTTTCCTCAGTATGTGCTGATGTTTGGGTTGCTTGTGGAATCACAGACACTGGTAGAAGAGAGTGCTGTTCAAGGAACAGAACGCACTCTTGGATTAAATATAGCACCTTTTATTAATCAATTTCAGGTAAGTGTTTAGAAGTTCAGCCGGGTGGCTCTTACCCACCATCTACCTTATCTTTCTCTGTAGTTTTATCGAGTCACTGTGTTTAGCTGAATTAGGATGGTAATCAGTTTCTTAGAGCAAAGGAATTTATGAGTGCAAATGAATCCAGAGATTAGAATAGCCAAGGAATTCTGTTGTTCCTACTGACAAAAGTCTATAGATATTCCTCTGAACCAATTGTTACAAGTGAAAAATAGGGTCCTAGGTTTAGTCTTAGGAAAAAGGGTGCTTCTTGTCTAAAACAGAAGCAGCCAGAAGAAGACCTGCATTCTAAACTTGAACCCT
This sequence comes from Callorhinus ursinus, assembly GCF_003265705.2. Lineage (NCBI taxonomy): Eukaryota > Metazoa > Chordata > Mammalia > Carnivora > Otariidae > Callorhinus > Callorhinus ursinus. Next base: position 123,468,431 of record NW_027397066.1, on the reverse strand, counting down.
TAATTACATTTAAACCTCAGGCTAGCAGGCGATAGGTTATTGTAAGCAGCTGAAATCTAGATAGACTGCTCTGAGTAGGAATGCAGGAGCCTAGGAAACTGGAGCTCAAGGCAAAAGGGGTTAAACAAGGACTCAAGATTTAGTACTGGCAAAGGCATTAGCAGGAGAATACAAATTTGTAAGTTAAAATTGTGTGAGTGGATGAAGTGTCTAGGGGAAGAGGTTTGGGGTTGAAGACAGGTAGGAAGTAGGTGGAATACTGATGTGTAAGCGAAAGCAGAATTTTGGGAAGTAGGATTTGTGTGCAGATTTAAAGAAGTGATATCTCAAACTTTTATCTAATGGCTATGCATAGTAAGCCTTTGAATATGCAGTGAGATCCATGAACAGTACTTGATCAACAAATATAAGTTTGTTGAGAAAATGCTTTTTTTCCAGGGCTGGCTAAATGAGATCTTAGAGTTTGTTTGATCTCAGATTTTTGGAGAGTTTAATAAGGAGAATACACTTACAGGAAGACAGAAGTTTAGGGGCACCTGGCTGTTTCAGTTGGAGGAGTGCGTGACTCTTAATCTCAGAGTCTACATGTTGGGTATAGAGGTTACTAAAAAATAAATCAACTTTAAAAAAAAGACAGAAGTTTTCGTTGTTTGTGTGGTTCAAAAATACCACCATCTCCTTTCTAGCTTATTCCCTCTTGATGTTGGTGTCAACAATTGTTTGATTCCATCAGAATCTGTGGTATTTTGATCCCTCCATCTTTTCACTGTATTTCCTGTTTTATATCCTCCTTCCTTAATAGTTTGTATTCCATGGTCCATGTACTTTTCATATATCCCTTCTCTTCAGTTTTTCTACTGGCCTGGGAAGATCCTACCTTGGTTAAGTCCAGCTTTCCGCCCTCTCTGTGCCGGTACTCCTACAGCTGAATATGCAGACTTTGGTCTCACTTCAGCCTGTGACTACTCATCCCAAGAGGCAATTGGCCTGGTAGTTTTACATTTTCTGGTCCACCTACCCATTTTCTTAGATGATATTGTCTCTTCTAATAATTATCTGTTACACAGACAACTGAGTGAACCAATGAAACAAAATGAGAGGTGGTAAAATAAACTATACAGTAGTCCTCCCTTATCTATGGGGGATACTTTTCAAGACCCACAATGAAAACCAGTGATAGTACTGAACCGATCTATACTGTTTTTCCCTAAACATACACCTATGATGAAGTTTAGTTTATAAGGTAGAGTAAGAGATAATAGTAACTAAAAATAGAATAATTTACTGTAATAAAACTTATGTGGATGTGGTCTTTCTTTCATAATAGCTTATTGTACCATATTCACCCTTCTTGTGATGAGATGAGATGATAAAATGCCTACCTAGTGAGATTATGTGACATGATAGAGGTGTTAGGTTACTGTTGACTTGACAGTTTGTCAGGAGGAGGATCCTCTGCTTCCGGACCTTGGTTGACTGCTGGTAACAAACCATGGAAAGTGAAATCACAGATAAACAGGACTACTGTACAGAAAACAACAGAAATGTATTCTTTCAACAAATGTCTGCCATATATATGCTACTTTACTTTAGGTTTTGGGAATATAGCTGCGAATCTGAGATAAGTTCCTGCACTCCTGGAGCTAGGATTCAAATTGACAAACAAGAGAGAGATAATAAACAAATAAAAACATTAGAATGATGATGGTTACAAGTGCTATGGACATAAAGCAGTTAAGAGAGGGAATAGGGGTAAGTGATACACTATTTTATATAAATGGTAACTAGGGAAAGGACTCATGGATAAGTGATATTTAGGTAGGGAACTGAAGAAATAAGGAAGCAAGCCATAAACAAGTCAAAGGAGCAAAAAGTGCAATGGCCTGAGGGAGGAGCATGACGAGTTGTTCAGTAACAGCAGGTCAGATGAAAGATGCAGTCAGACAAGTATTAGGAGCTAGATCTTGTAGAGCCTTTTGGTTCTATAAAGACTTCGACTCTGAAAGAGGTGGAAGACACCTGGAGGGTGTTGAACAGAGGAACGACACGGTATATCTTGTTTTGAAAGAAGTAAACCACTTGTGAGAGCAGGCAAAGGCATTACTGCAGTAATTCAGGTGAGAGGTGGTAGTGACTTAGAGTGGTAGCAGTGTGGAGGTGGTGCCAGGTGTTCCAATTGTAGAGATATTTGAAGGTAGGTTGTGGTATATTGGATGTGGGGTACGAGAGCACCTGGAAGGATAGTTACCATCTACTGAAATGGGGAAAATAGCAGGAAGATCAGGTTTTGTTTTGTTTGCGGGATCATTGAACAGTAGGATAAGAATTCAGAGGAAGATTGAGGCTAGAGATAAAATTTGGTACTTAAATTTGGTAGATGATATTTAAAGCCTGAGTGAAATCACCTTGGGGGTATATAGAAAGAACTGAACTCTAGAGAATTCATGAAATGATGAGTTCTAGATGGGAAATGTTAAGAATTAGCACAGATGCCAGGAGTGACCGGGAGGCTAGGTTGAGAAACAGGAGTGAGGACAGACTATGAGGGATTAGAAGGCATGTGATAAGAGGTAACAGGAATCTAGAGCTTCTCCTGGTGACTGATATAAACGAGGATAAAGGGCAATGAGTCCTGGAAATGGCATGGAACTGCTGTGTTGTCATGGCAGAGAAGGTTGGATGCCTTCAAGGATGCCCAAGGAGAGGTTGGTAGATCTGTGTCCACTGTTTCACCATGCCTAGTTGCTCTCTTAATATTTTACTCAAAGGCAAGAGGGTGCTTTGAAAACAAGTTTCCTCTTTATTTCAAATGAAGAGGCTAAAAGTTACTAGTAGGAACCTTTCATTGATATTAAAATTGATGGAACACATTATAGCAGTGGCTCTCAACCTTGACTGAATTTTCAGAACTACCATATCTATCTGAGGTGTGGCCTGAGCAGTTGGGGCTTTTAAAAAGCTCTTTAGCTGATTTTAACTTGCAGCTAAAGTTGAGAACCATTGCTTTCTAGAAATAAACGTTATTTTCCAAATAAAATCCACTATTATTTGGTTGAATTTGGCATATTTTCTCAAACAATACCATAATTTAATATTGTACTATTTGCTTATTAGTTCGTCTTTCACACATAAGCACAACCTGGGTTTAAAATTTTTGGAGCTGTTTGGCTTAAGTAAAAATTTAATTTGCGTTCATCCAAGCAAAGAATCTGTAGGTAATTGAAACCATAGCAAATTATTTAACCTGCCTAAACCTTGGTTTGTTCATCCTTCTTATAAAACTGGAATCATGAAATTGCTTATGCCTTAAGGTTGATAAGGGAATTAAATGAGATATTAGATATAAAAAGCATTATATCATACTGATGCAAGTATGAAGTAAATACTTGAGGGCACTTGGCCACAAAAAGAATTGAGTAAAAGTGAAAAATTTGTACTTTCTCCAGGTACCTATACGAGTATTTTTGGATCTGTCCTCATTGCCGTGTATACCTTTAAGCAAGCCAGTGGAACTCTTAAGACTAGATTTAATGACTCCATATTTGAACACCTCTAACAGAGAAGTAAAGGTAATACAAAATGATTATTCTTGTCATATTCAGAATTATCTTAAGCTGGGCAATACTTCATGTACACAAAATAGTAGTAGCCACTTTTTTTTTTAACAATTTAAATGTTATTTTTTTTCTAAACAATATCCAAAAGTGAGCTTGGGTAAATACTAGTGAATACAATAGATTGGTATTAATTTGAATTGGGTGATTAAAGTTTATAAAATTTGGAGCTAAAATTGACTAAAAAGACAGACTTATCCAAGTCCACTCTATTTACTCTGATGAAATTTTCATGATTTCTTAATTTTCATAGGTACACATTTGTAAATCTGGACAAGTGACTGCCATTCCCTTTTGGTATCATATGTACCTTGATGACGAGATTAGGTTGGATACTTCAAGTGAAGCCTCCCACTGGAAACAAGCTGCAGTTGTTTTAGATAATCCCATCCAGGTGGAAATGGGAGAAGAATTAGTACTAAATGTGCAGCACCACAAAAGCAATGTCAGCATCACAGTAAAGCAGTGAAGAGCAGTTTTCTAATGAAAAACTGTCCAGGTAGAGCAGCAAGTACACAGTTCTGGTCTGAATTAGTAGTGGGGTTGTAATCATAAAATGGGGATATGTGTGAAGATTTAATTCCTTGTAATGGTCAAATATTTTTTTTAATTAATAAAGTATATTTAAAAGATTCTAAAGGGGAGCATTATTACAAAGATATTGCTGCAGACTTCCTTTCCAAAAAAGGCTGTCATTAATTTTTCAAGTTAGCAAAGTTTGTTTTTATTGCTTGGTTATACATAAAATGGTTTCAATTTTGCTTGATACTTTAGTCTACACTCTAAAGCTATAAAGATAAGGGATTTGAGTCCCATCTTCATCGTCCTGTGCCAGTAAGTAAAGCAGAACTTTTAATTTTTAAGGCATTTTGGCTTTTTTTTAAGTCTAAACTTAATTGGGATACATCAGAAAGTTGGGGCTTCTACTAAAGACAGAGGGTTTATGGTTACCTGTAAATTCCAAGCTTCTTTTAAATACTGTACTCCTGAAACTCCTTGGGTTTTTGTGTTTTGAGAATGCAAACGTGAATTAAGAATTTAAGCTATCAGCTGAATTTGTTAAGAGAGTAAAAGTTAGGGATGAAGTAAAATCTCTAAGGCAGCATTTTTCCTGGTCTGCTTTGGCAAAGAAAATTAAACTGGTAAATTCAAGAAAGTGCTAAACCTAAACCAGTATTTTTTAAAGTTTTGATCTGGATGCACAGTAAGAAATATATAATAATTGGCCCAATTTTTAAAGACTTGCAACAGAGAGATTAATAAGGAAGATTCTTGTGCCTTGTAGATACTGTGCACTCTTTTTAAATAATACACAAAGAAAATAAGATGCACCTTCTCTCTACATTGCCTATTCTCATTGCCTCTAGTATTATACTACCCTGCTTTACCTTCAATAGAAATGTTTCTAAGAGTGGACAGAATAAAGACTTTGCATCTGATTACTGTGAACCAGTACATAAATGTGAATGTGTGCATAAATATATGAAGCAAAGAATTTGAGAAAATATTTATTCTTGCTATTTGTAACATCCTACTCTGGTACTTTCTAGATTTTCAGTATATAATGTTAAACATGACCCAGTGGGCTGTGATTAGCAATTAGAGAAACTCCATCCTAAGTAATAAATGTCTCTGAAATAGCACCTACATGTCTACTGACTGTGGTTTAATGAATAATTAAGACTACTCAGCCTAGCTTTATGTTTGCTGACACCCTTAATAGCACTGAGGAAAAGCAGACTCCATTTCTATCACAAGTTTCTTATTTATTCTCCTAGTCTTCTAGGTTATTCTTTTCATCTGAAAGTAATGGATATCTATTACTAGTGTTGCAAACAGGATTTTTAGATAGTAGTTGTTTTAAAGATTAATATCGGGTCCTAGCTATTTCTCCTAAAGGAATAGAAGATACAGGTATCTTTCATTGTAGGTATAATTTTTAACCTTTAATCTTTTTGGACTTATTTCTTTTTTGCTGTGCCTCTAATTAAGAACTTTCTGTAAAAACGTTAAGGGTTTATGTTTAAAGAATGAGAAACAAAAAATTGCAGAAAATAAATGATAAATTCTTATTTATTGAAAGACATCCAGTTGAGAAATAGAGAAATAATTGTTAGGTAGGCATAAATGGCACATGATTATGATTAAGTTCCACTAATTCATATTTCCAAATTACACTTTCTGCTAAATCCAGAGCATTATATTCATGCAGCAGTGGTAGGAAGCACTGATTTTTTTTTTAATGTCCATCCTCTTGAATAAAGCAATGTAACATTAGGAACATTTAGTAGAGTCATTTTCTACCATCTGAGTATGTGATACTCTAATGTTAAGAAATCAAGTCTAAGTCTAGGATATTTAGACTGATTATTTGTGATATACAAAACTCACGTCAGTTATATAAATCCAGTGGTTGTACCTGGCTTTCACCTTCTTTATGTTGAAATTTTCCATCATTTATGGCTTGTCCCAAGCACAAAATCCTGAGCAGTGGGATACCAGGTAATGAAATCATGGTAGCAGGAGTAGTTTGCTTTTGCACACTGTTCAGGAGGCCACAGATTTATCTATAAGTTCTTTTTTTTCTTCGATAGTATCATTACATATTTCATCAGATATATTAGCTGTAGTAGGTGTAGTCTGGGGAGTCACAGTGTGTCCAAACCCTTGGTAGTGACCCATGGGTGAAGGTGGTACAGAAGAGGCAACAGAAATTGCATCTTGTGAGGATGAGGATAACAAGCTTGTATGTTCATTTTGATCTTGATCCTCAGGAAAAAACTTTTTCCTAGGATGTCCCATGACTGTCCTTCCTTTAAAGTAATAGAAAGGTTCCCAAGTTAGTCAAAAGTTATTTTTACCACTATAAGCTTACCGTGCTAGGAATAAGTTCCCCCTCCCATCTCTCACTTTGAAGAGCTTTACTGGTACTGCTTTAAACAAAGTCTTTTCATCTCTTAAACAGCTTCTAAATTGCCCTAGCAGGAGAACTACAATAATCTATTTGGATGAATGAAATGGCTGGTACTTACCAACATGCCTTACTTGTTCAGAAATATCATCCCTAATATCTGAAACATCCCACATGGCAAGAAAGGAATCAAAGCATGAGCCCTCTTCTGCTTCTTGGACATATGGTTTGTATGAGAAAGTGTAGTGATGAGCAATAGCAGCAAGGAACATCTCAATACAGATGATAAAGTCCTATAATAACAAAAACAAAAATAGCCATCTTTCAGCTTAACTCTAGTTATGGAGATAAAGGAAAAGCACTATCTTACTCTCTTTTCAAAAAGTATTTCAGTATCATCAGCTGTTTTATTTCCCCCATAAGATTATATTCATTTTTTCATTTTCCCAAAATAACTCATTTCTCACCTCTTAAAAAAAGGACAAAACTTTACACTAACTCAGTCAAGTATGTTTTTGCAAAGTACAATGCAGTCTCAATCCACTGCCCAAAGACTAAGAAGAGAAATGCACAAAGAGAAACTGACTAGGAAAAACAAAAATCTAGGTTCTGTTCCTGGCTCTACCACAAATTAGTGATGATGGCTAGTCTCTCTAGGGTTCCTCCATTTTCTCCTCTGTAAAGTGAGGATAATAGTAGCCTCACAGCCTGCACGTTGTCAGGTTTAGGAGATAATATGTAAAATGAGTAAACAGTAAAGTTTTATTTACAGAGAGCACTAACCTGGAGTCCTGTAGCCACAGCTTCTACAGTTTGCCATTCCCATGTATGCTTTTCAGAAATAACGCCAACTTTTACCAACAAAGCAATTACTACTGCTTGCCTATATGTTAGGAAAAGGTAAACGCCATATCTATATCAAGCATAAAATGAGCAGTTGTTTTAAAAATATGCCATTTTTAAAAAAAGTTAAACCCCAGCACAACTTGTGGACCACCACCACCACCACCACAGCCCTGCCTTCACAGCATACACCTGAAGACACCGTATATCTACACTAAATACATTTATTTGCTTTACAAATTTATTCTTCTAGTACAGTTTCATCACGTGAATTTTGATTATGCATTATTAAACACATGGAACTTCAAAACTTGGTTTGTATGTCTTTCGTTTTGAAAGTGTATACAAGTAATTAGTAATTAGATTTTAAGTTCTTCCTATATACAGACAATGCCCACAACCTTGAACAATAGGCATTTAAAATAAAGGACAGACACTGAAGTGTTATTTACATGTGTATTAGTTAATTATTCAGATTATTTTTTAAAAAATATTTTGAAACCAGTCTTGTTGGAAGTGCTGGAACTACAGACCAACTCAGAAGGCATTGGACTCCCAAAATGGGAGTCATATTGAACATTTCAAGCACATCTGTGGCTATGACCCTAGGTTAAATTTAAACAGCTAATAATGAGACAAGTTTATATAGTTCTGTAATATAAGATTTTTACTTCAATATTGCTTGTAATGGTGAAAGGATTAGGAACAATCTAAATGTCAACAGGAGAGTAGTTAAAAGGTTAGATCCACAGAACAGAATACTTAATAAAACCAAAAAACAACCCAAATGTGATTGACTGACAAAGAACTATATCCACAACATACTGAGTGTATCATTGAGTTCTGCAAGTTTTTATGGTATGAAACTCTTTCTGTGGCATTTTATATGTGACATTATCTGCACCACAATGTTATTCATTCTTTGAGTGGTAGGATTTCAAGGATTATTCTTTTTCCCCTTTTTGTATTTGTATACTGTTAAATTTGGTGTATTTGTTCTAGGTCCCCTATCACCCACCCTCTTACTAAATTGGGACCATGTACAGTTTTGCCTTCTGCTTTAAAAAATATATTTTACTAAGCAAATGAGCATTATCTCATATTATTAAATATTCTTATGTTTATCTTCCAAACTGCAGACTATTCTCTTATATGAAAGGACCATCATGTATTATTTAATGATTCCTCTAGTGTTGAGACAGTTAGGTTGTCTCAAATTATTTTCTTCTTATAAATGTTATGGTGACCATCTGATTATTTCTTTATGAAAAACCAAGAAGGGCTAAACAGATGAACTTTTTAAAAAGGTAAGTAGAGACATTTTAATTCATTTTCTATATTAAGATTATTTTGAAAATCCTCCCTAATCAACAGTGTTATTGCCCTGTAGGAAATGAGAACATTTAAGAGAAAGCAACACTTACCAAAAAGAAACAAAAACCACCAGTTTTACACAAAGAAATTTGCCAACAGGTTGGATTGGACTCAGTTCTTCCTTCAGTACTTTATAAAATAGGAGCAGACAATACATGGCAAACTAGAAACAAAATTAACAACAGTTAAACTTATTCAGTAAGAATAACTAAAGATGGTAACAGAAATAATACAGTTATAACAGAGAAAACAGAGACCTGGTAAGAGTAATGTTTTAGGCAAATTTTTCTAGGCTTTCTGTTCTGTTATTTTTTAGATTAATAATGAGCTTTTAGAGTTTACTGTGGATGAAAATATAGGATATGAAATTTCTCAGAAGAGATACATAATGTCTTCCCTGAAAATGGTTTTCAGCATTCACTTATGGAGGCCCATAAAGAAAACAATGAACAAATGACTGTCATGAGTGGAGGAAAAGGCCCTCATTCAGCCCAAATAAAAATATATCTGCTTATTAGACAACAGAGTAAGTACTATCTGAATAGAATAATGACCATGAAATATGAAAGTAAGGATGAGGGCAGTATGTTAATCCAGCTCAATTTACTTTTTTAAAATAGTTTTTAAGACTTAATTATTAACTATTTTTAGAAATCAGTTTTAACAACCTATGTAGTATACATAGAAATAAACATTTCCCTGAAAGTTTAGTTTTTCCCATTACAGTATATAAAATGTTCATGTAAAATATTTTATTTTTTTTATTTTATTTTTTTTAAAGATTTTATTTATTTATTTGAGAGAGAGAGAATGAGAGATAGAGAGCACGAGAGGGAAGAGGGTCAGAGGGAGAAGCAGACTCCCTGCTGAGCAGGGAGCCCGATGCGGGACTCGATCCCGGGACTCCAGGATCATGACCTGAGCCGAAGGCAGTCGCTTAACCAACTGAGCCACCCAGGCGCCCCATGTAAAATATTTTAGAATATGAAAGCAACAAAGAAAAATATAAAGTTGTCCATAGTCCCATATCCAACCATTTCCTTCACACATAAGGTGTGTTTTTTTTTTTTTAAGATTATTTATTTATTTATTTGACAGAGACACAGCGAGAGAGGGAACACAAGCAGGGGGAGTGGGGAAGGGAGAAGCAGGTTTCCTGCTGAGCAGGGAGCCCAATGTGGGACTCGATCCCAGGACCCTGAGACCATGACCTGAGCCAAAGGCAGACGCTTAACGAATGAGCCACCCAGGTGCCCCCATAAGGTGCTTTTTAAAAGGTATCATCGAGGGGCGCCTGGGTGGCTCAGTTGGTTGGGCGACTGCCTTCGGCTCAGGTCATGATCCTGGAGTCCTGGGATCAAGTCCCACATTGGGCTCCCTGCTCTGCGGGAAGCCTGCTTCTCCCTCGGCTTGTGTTCCCTCTCTTGCTGTCTGTCTCTCTCTGTCAAATAAATAAATAAAATCTAAAAAAAAAAAAAAAAAAGTATCATCGACTAAATATAAAATTTTGTTGCCTAACTTTTCCCCCACTTAAAGTGTATTACTTTTTCATATGTTTCATGAGGAATATTATTATTTTTTTAAAGATTTTATCTCTCTCAAATAAATAAAATCTTAAAAAAAGATAGGCTGTATACCCAAAGATATTAAAACCAAAAATAAACCATTTCTTGAGGATACATTCCCAGAAACGGAATTACTGGTTCCAAAGAATATGAACCTATATGCGAAAGCTTTGAATGCACACGCATATTATTATAATATACATCTTATATCACACACGCATGCCCCTGCACCTATTATTTTGTTGAAAACAAAGATTTTAAATAAAGTACATGTTCTTAAGCTGAAAGGATCAGACATTTATTATTTATTTATGGGGGGGAGGGCAGAGGGAGAGGAAGAAGCAAGCCCCCTACTGAGCAGAGAACTCAAGGCAGGGCTTGATCCCAGGACCCCAGGATCATGACCTGAGCTGAAGGCAGATGCTTAACTGAGTCACCCAGGTACCTCAGACAGTTATTTTTTAGAGCATTTCAGTTTCTAGAACATCATTTTTCTTTAAACTTGGCATTTGCAATTTTCCTTTATTCCAAAAATACGAGAGAATTTTATTCTCTCATTTTTATTCAAACCTGGTACTGGAGTACCTGGGTGGCTCAGTTGGTTAAGCATCTGCCTTCAGCTCAGGTCATGATCTCAGGGTCCTGGGATCCAGTCCCGCATCAGGCTCCTCACTCAGCGGGGAGCCTGCTTCTCCCTCTCCTGCTGCTGCTACCCCTGCTTGTGTGTGCTTGCGCGTTTTCTCTCTCTCTCAAATAAATAAAATCTTAGAAAAAAACGTTTAAAAAAAACCAAACCTGGTACTATCATATACCAACTAGACATTTTTTTTTTTTAGACAAGACATTTTCTCTTACTGAGTATGCCTAGGTTATGTGTTTTTTAAGGACAGCATTGTGCTTTTATTTATGACATCCACACAACTATGTAATGACTACCAGGACCAAATGAACAAACATTGAACAAACAGGTCAAGATAAAAGTCACCAGGTAATTTACAAAGATACTATGTCTTTATATCCGTATAAAGACATATTAAAGTTTCTTAAGGTTCTTTCCTATAAATTGAATTTCAAAATTAAAAAATAACAAACTTTATTCCCAAAGAAACTTCTAAGAAAATTTAGTCATAGATACTAATTTAATACAATTAAAATATTTACTTACCAGTTGTGACATGTTGTTTATTATAACCAAGTAAGTCCAAGCATTTGAAAAGCTAAAGTTCCCTTCATCATATATACCAAGCAGCTCACAGATTCTTAAAAATGGTAAAAATGAGATTTATGATTAAATCAAAATATATTTTAAAACATAGCACTGACAGTAATATTTAAATTTAGAAGTCAGTTTATTTAAAAGACCCTACAGATAATCATTTGATTTTTGGTCACTGAGGTGGTTTAAAATTAAAAAATTTTTCTAGTAATGTTACCATATGATTATTCCCCCATCTTAAATCTAAAATAAGACACACACATTGAATTAGAAGGGGTAATTACTAGATTAAAAAAAATTATGTTGCCTAATTTTGAAAAACATGTAATGCAAGTCAATATATACAACTATAATTTTTTCCCCAAACTATCCTGGGAGGTAAATTTTATGAACACCCAGATCTAAGAATTAACTTACATGATTCCCCAGTTTCTAAACTGCAGACAAATAAAGCATGCTTTCATAAATAAATTAGATTTAATTCTAAGGTAAATGTTACTAAAGGATTGCTAGCTCAAAGGTAGAAAAAAGAAATGAATGCTTCTTTCACCACCTTCTCCTTCTCTGAACACGCACAATTTAATTATGAATAGCAGGTAAAACATGTAATCTACTCACTTTATCTGATATTCTTAAATTTTTATTTTACCAGATAGCTTAATGACAATACCATTTTATCTCACCTCCTAAGCCTTGACAGAATTCTTACAAAAGAAAAATACGGTTCATCCTTGGAATATAGTACTCATATTCTAAGTTAACCATATAGAAAATAATCCATATAGAAAATAAAACCATATAGTGGACCGAAGGTAGCATACTTTAATTCATGTAACAGGTACTTTTGTAAAGCTGTGCGAACATTAATATTTGAAAAGGAAAAGCATTTTTAAAATGTTTTCCAGAAAGCTGTAGAGAATGTTATTTAGAAGAATTCTGTGGCGATTCTTTGCTTATAAATAGTCACCTTATTTATTTTAATATCGTAGGGTTTCTGTATACTGTGTTTTTTATAACAGACTATATCATAAACAAGTAAATAATGCTCTTTGTATCAGCTGTTCTCACTTAAGTCGGAGCATGAGGATTTTAAAATGATAATATAAATTCTTTGTACTTACAAAGCGACAATAGTGGTGAATGGTCTGACCACTGTATACTGCAAAACACCCAGTTTGCACCTAAATAGCAATACTCTGCCAAATGGGGGGGGAAAAAAAAAACCTTAGCATTTCAACTACTCATTTAAATAGTATCAAATGTTCTCCAAAGCCCCCCAGATTAAAATCACTTTGACAAATGATGCCATATTTATATTAATCTTTTTAATTTAGTCATTCTAAATGACAACTGGGGAAGAATATGGATCATAGCAAACATTGTTTAAATGCTGTTTTTTAAATTATTTGACGACTACATCTTCTGAAAGATTACCCTTTCTGTGTTCAGTCTCAAATTCCTGATTACTGCAGCACAGAAAGAACAAAAGTTTGTCCCTGTATGTTTCTGGAAGAAAGACTGAGTAACAAATGAACTGTGTCCATGTATATGTGAAAGTGTATTCAGAAGGTATTATTTACATTTAAGGTTGTTTTAAGTTTGGAATTTAAATATTATTCCAGAGAGTGTCACTGATTAGATATTATGAAAGGACACACAAAGATCCTGAATAAACACTTTTTATCCTTTTGCTGGGCTCACTCAACATAGGGGAAAATTCACGAAGAGTAACAAAGACAAAACAGGAAGTCCCAAAACAAAAAAGGCTCTCTACCTGACAGCCTTGTACAAGCCTTTAAAGACCAAGTTGCTCTGAGGGCAAATGATTTATTTAGCACTACTATCAGGAGAACTGATTATCAATGTTATGTATTATGAATCCCCTAATATTAAGAATTACATCTAGGGGCACCTGGGTGACTCAGTCAGTTAAGCGGCTGACTTCTTGATTTCGCCTCAGGTCATGATCTCAGAGTACTGTGATTGAGCCCCATGTTATTAGCCTTTGCAGTCAGTGGGGAGTCTACTTGAGGAGTCTCTCTCCCTCTGCCTCTATGCCTCTCCCCTCTTGTGCACTATCTTTCTCAGATGAATAAATTTAAAAAAAAAATTACATCTAAACTGAGAAGACTGAGAATTTGGCATACAAGCCTTGAGGTGTTATGTTAATAGGATTGAATAAAGAAACTGCTGGGGTTCTGTATGCTGAGAGCTGCTTCTCCCTGCTGAGGTGGTGCACTTCCACTTACAGCTAAGTGTGCCCTCTGTGGGGGCCTAAAGGGGGCACTTGGGCTTGTTGGGAGACCTCTTGAGAGAATGCCTTGGCTGTACATGCTGTGCTTCCTGCCCCATACTCTTTATAAATGGAGTAAAGTAAATTAGCTACCTTTGAAAGCTGTAGAGAATTAATGAACTGAAGATGTACTTGAAGAAATTGCCCAGAATGTAGCAAAGGCTGAGACAAAGAGAAAAATGTGAGAGTTACAGAGAACTGAGTAGAATCAGAAGATCTCACATATATTCATAGTTACAGAAGACAGGAGAGGAAAGGCAAAATCAGAAGAGGTTATGGCTAAGAACTTTGCAGAAATGATGAAAGATACGAATATACAGGTTGAGGCACCCTGTAAATTAAGCAGGACTAAAACAGAAACAAAACAACCTAAATACTTCATAGTGAATCTGCAAAACATCAAAGATGGGGTCTTAAATGCAGGTGGAGACAGATCATCTATAATGGAATAACAAATTGATAGGAGAAGCCTAACAGTAATAATCGAAGCCAGAATTAGAATAAAATCTTCAAAACGCTTGAAGAAAATTCCTGTCAACACAGAATTACACCCAGCAAAACAGTCTTTCAAGAATGAGGGCAAAATATACTTTTGGATAAGGGTATCTGAGAAAATTTGCCACTGATACACTGACACTGAAGGGAACTTTTAAGGGCCAGACTTTAGAAAGAAGGAAATGATCCCACAGAGTGCTGAGATGCAAGAAGCAAGGAGTATGGAGCAAGTAAATTGTTTATTTATTTGACAGAGAGACAGTGAGAAAGGGGACACAAGCACGGGAAGTGGGAGAGGGAGAAGCAGGCTTCCCGCCGAGCAGGGAGCCCGATGTGGGGCTTCATCCTAGGACCCTGGGATCATGACCTGAGCCAAAGGCAGACGTTTAATGACTGAGCCACCCAGGCGCCCCATGTAAATTGTTAATATTTGTAGTCAAATCTACAAAAGACTTTAAAAAAAAACTATCCAAAAATATGTCTAATTTTTAAGATTAAAGTTAGATTTTAAGTAGTCAGTAAATTTTAGACTTTTTTTTTTTTTTAAAGATTTTATTTGTTTATTTGACAGAGAGTTAGAGAGAGAGCACAAGTAGGCAGAGAGGCAGGCAGAGAGAGAGGGAGAGAAGCAGGCTCCCCCTGAGCAGGGAACCCGATGTGGGGCTCGATCCCAGGGCCCTGGCATCATGACCTGAGCTGAAGGCAGCGGCTTAACCAACTGAGCCACCCAGGCGCCCCTAAATTTTGGACTCTTAACTAGTCATAACATTAGAAACTGTAACTTTTAAACCTGTAAGAAAAAAAAAATGAAATAAAAAAACGGAGTAAGAAAATGAAAACAGCAACAACAAAATAAACTACCTACCTACCAATGGAATCTGGAGTAGCACCGGCAAACAGGTTGATACAATTGCAATAAAATACATATTTTCATAATAGGTAAAATAGTCATGTTAAAATTACAAATAGTCAAAGATTATACCCCGTTTTGCCACTATATGAGCTGTGAAAAAGCTTTTGGTTTTCAAGGTTTCTTAAAAAATATAGTCACAAACCTATTAATATATTAGTATTTGTTAAATATGGGTGTTTTAAAACAGATTTTTCTGTTTACATTTGTTTGTATTCCTCTAATGTTTGGAAAACTTTAAAATTATTTATTAAAATCTTTATTAAAATGTAGATTCCTGGGGCGCCTGGGTGGCTCAGTCGTTAAGCATCTGCCTTCGGCTCAGGTCATGATCTCAGGGTCCTGGGATCGAGCCCCACATCGGGCTCCCTGCTCAGCGGGAAGCCTGCTTCTCCCTCTCCTTCTCCCGCTGCTTCTGTTCCCTCTCTCTCTGTCCAATAAATAAATAAAATCTTTAAAAAAAATTAAAAAAAAATGTAGATTCCTGAACTGGATCCTAGAAAAAGGACATTAGTGGAAAAACTTGGGAAATCTGAAGAGTCTGCAGTTAAAAGTATTATACCAATGTTTTTTTTTAAAGATTTATTTTAGAGAGAAAAAGAGAACATGTGAGTGGGGGGAGGCGCAGAGGGAGAGAAAGAGAATCTCAAGCAGACTGAGAGCACAGAACCCCATACTGGGCTTGATCTCACGACCCTGAGATCATGACCTGAAATCAAGAGTCTGACGCTTAACTGAGCCACTCGGGCACTCCACCAGTGTTATTTCTTAGTTTTGACAAATGTACCACGATTATTAAGATGTTAAACATTAGGGGAAGCTGGGTGAAAGGTGTGTTAGAAATCTGTCTTGTCTTTGCAACTTTTCTGTAAATTTAAAATTATTCTAAAATAAAGGCTGACTTTAAAATGGAATCAGTGATAAAAGGATAGAAGAAAGTGAGACAAAAAGAAAACAGATGTCAAGATTTTAAATGAATATATCAATAATCACAAAAATGTTAATGGCCTAATTTAAGTGATGAATTGTCAGATTAGAATTCAAAAAATTCTAAACTTAAATATATCTAAAACATAAGGAAATGGAAAGGATGAAAGTCAAAGGTAGAGAAAGATATGCCAGGCAAATACTAAACAAAAGAAAGAACAGGAAAATAACTTTAAGACAAAAAAGTTTGTTTTTTTTTTTTTATTAGAAAGCATGCGTTTGAGGGGAGGGGGAGAGGAGGAGGAACAGGGAGAGAGACTGACTCCATACTCAGCATGGAGCCCAATGCAGGGCTTGATCCTCATGACCCCCCTGAGATCATGACCCGAGCCAAAATCAACAGCTGGTTGCTTAACTGACTGAGCCACTCAGGCATCTAAGACAAAAAAGATTTTTGGGATAGAAACAGCATCAAAATATATAAAACAAAAACTGACAAAAGTACAGAAAGTGACAATCAGTGGCAGAATTTAAGTATCTTTTTCAGTAACTGACAGTGTAAGTAGCCAAAATCAACAGAAATACAGAAAAATTGAATAACACATAAGACTGACCCCATGGACATAAATATAATACAGTCATTCATTAATATAGAAAATACAATCTCGTCAAGCATACAGGGAACCTTTATAAAAACTGATCATGTACTAAAGGACATGAAACAAATCTTAACCAATTCCAAAGACTGTCTCAGAGAGAGTATATTCTCTGACTGCAATGAAAAGAAATAAAATGAAAATCTACCCCCCACCCCAAATCCTGTTTGGAAATTTAAAGTATTCCAGAATAACTCCAGGAAAGAAAAAATCCCAATAGGAATTTAAAAATATTACATGGATGATAATAAAAATATAAAATCTGAGATTTATGTGGTGATGGGATATTAACTAGGCTTACTGTGGTGATCATTTTGCAATACATATAAATAGTATGGAATGTCATCTTTAAGCGACACATGCGTAGACTCAGATATGATGAGACAGCTTTAAGAAAGTCAGATCGACTTTATGGAGCCAATAAAGCCCCTTGGAAATGCTGGCCTGATACTTTGCTTCCCCTCAGCCTTACCAGGCCCTGCTACCAAATACTAGCTGTCTCTGCAGAAGTCTGGACTCAAGGTCAACTGATATGGCTGCAGCCTATGAACAAGCAAGCTCCTGATTCCTTTCCTGAGAGAAGGAGCCCTAAGACCCCATCCAGGTTGTACCAGCTCTCAGAGCATGCCCACAGCCTCTTCTCCTTGTCCTAAGATAACCTCCTGACATCAGGGAATTAATTTTGCCTCATTCTCATGTCAAGTCTTCACCCCAAAGTAAACATGGGAATATATGGTACATGTTTCCTGAATGTACGTGCTCCATCTTTTCTCCATGAATAATCATAAATGTCCCTGCCCTTTAAAAAAAAAAATCGAACAATTTTTTGAACAACTGAAATTAGCATAATTAGTATAATTTATTAATTTAATGTATGTCAATTACATTTTTCAATAAAAAAACTGGGATTAAGTGAATGTAGAACTTGGAAGGAAAATGTACAGTTTTCAATGCAGTATTAAAGAAGGGGGTGGCTGGCCGGCTCAGTCAGAAGACCATGTGACTTGATCTTGGAGTTAAGTTCGAGCCCCACATTAGGTGTAAAGATTACTTAACAAATTCGGGGCATCTGGGTGGCTCAGTCATTAAGCATCTGCCTTCCGCTCAGATCATGATCTCAGGGTCCTGGGATTGAGCCCCACATCGGGCTCCCTGCTCAGCAGGAAGCCTGCTTCTCCATCCCCCACTCCTCCTGCTTGTGTTCCCTCTTTAACTGTGTCTCTCTCTGTAAAAAAAAATCTAAAAAAAAAAAAAACCTTAAAAATTTTAAGAAATCTTTAAAAGAAAGGAAGAAAGGCTATGTAAATTAGTAACCTAAGACTCTAACATGTTCGGAAAAGATAGTAAACCAAAAGAAATGGGAAAAAGGAAGTAAAAATAGGGCAGAAATTAATGATAGAGAAAACCAATATATTACAGAGAGAATCAACAAAGCCAAAAATCAGTTCTTTTTAAAATGTTTATTATTATTTTTTTTAATATTTGAGAGAGCAAGCAGAGTGAGAGAGAGAGCACAAGTGGAGGGAAGGGCAGAGGGAAAAGCAGACTCCCCGCTGAGCAGGGAGTCTGATGCAGGGCTCAATCCCAAGACCCTAAGATCATGACCTGAGCAGAAGGCAGACACTTAACAGACTGAGCCACCCAGGTGCCCCCAAAAATCAGTTCTTGAAAAGACTAGGAAAAATAGGCAAACTTCTGACCACATTGTTCAAAGAAAAAAAATAAAGATACTAATAGCATTAGAAATGGAAAAGGGATCATAACAACAGATCCAGAAGAGATGTATGCCCATAAAGATTTATTTATTTGAGAGACTGTGTGTGCGTGCATGAGTGGGGTGGGAGGGGGAGCAGGGAGGAAGAGAGAATCCCAAGCGGACTCCCTGCTGAGCTTGGAGCCCAACTCGGGGCTCCGTTTCAGGACCCCGAGATCATGACCTAAGCTGAAATCGAGTAGGACGCTTACTTAAGACTGAGCCACCCAGGTGCCCCTGCCTATATATTTTAAAACTTTGTTTATTCTGCTTAATTCCTAAAAATTTTATTTTTTAAAAAATGATTTCAGAAACAACAGGAAGCCGAAACAGTTCTATACCTGTCCTCCTACAAGTCCAGGTCTAATCTTTCATGCTATAGTTACAATCTCTTCCTGTGATACACAAATAAAAGGTGATAATGCCTATTCAGGCAGTATAATGTGGATATGAATATCAGACAGGAACAATGTAAAAAAGGAAAATTATAATCTTACTCATGAACATAGATATAAAAATTCTAAACAAAATATTAGCAAACCAAATCTTGTGTGCAGAAAAGCAGACGATACATCTTAATCACCGAATTTACCCTAGAAATGCAGGGTGTTTTAACATTAGAAAAGCTATGAATCTAATTCACTAAATAGGTTAAAGGCAAAAACCAACCATCTCAATAAATACAGAAAAAGCATTTGATCAAATTTAATCATTTACTCATGATTAAAAATTCAAACAAGCTAGGAGTAAAAGAGAGCTCATTTAACTTGATAAAGGATGCCTACAAAACACCTTTAGAAACATAAAACTCAATTACATTTTATAAGAATTCCCTTTAAAATCAGGAATAATGCAAGAAGAATATCTAGAGATGCACACCAGCACAGTGAGAAGAAAGAGCAATGTATAGTACAGGCCGGAAAACAAAGAGACCCCTCACTTGAAGAGGACTACCTGCACAGAGAACTTAGATCTACAGACTAAGAAAATGTAACAGGATTTTTGGATATAAGACCAATATGCCAAAACCAATTGCCTTTCTACACACTGGAAGCAATTAAAATAATTTTTGAAATAGATGCCATTTATAATAGCAATAAAATACATTTATAAAATCAACAAAGATATACTTTGAGAAAAATGTCTACTGAAAGGTAAATGAACAGCTAAATAAGTAGAAGGCTAGGCCATATTAATAGTTTAAGACCAAAAAATCATAAAGATATCAATAAACTAAAGACTGAATTCAATCACAATAAAAAACAATCCCAACAGACTTTTCAAGAACCTGACAAACTGTTTCTAAAGTTTATACGTAAGAGCAAAGACCCAAAAATAGCCAAGATAATAGGGTCAGGGTACTTGCCCCTCACTTTAACGCTTATTAATAACCTGTAGTAGTTAATGTATGGAATTGGTCCAGGAACAGAAAAGTTAACCAACAAAACAGAAAAAAAAACCCAAAACAAAAAGCCACAAACAGACCCACCCATTCATGTTGAAATTTGACATATGACAGAGACGGCAAGATCAGTGAGGTAGAAGGGAGAGAATGGTGCTAGGACAATTAGCTAATGGAATAAAATGAAATTGCATTCCTATCTCACACAACATACACATAAAACATCAAATGTTTATAAATCTTAATGAGAAAATTTTGAAATCTTTAGAAGAAAAGCACAAGACAATGTTTTGTAATCCTATAATTGGAATAATTTTTTGAACAAGACACAAAAAGTATTGACTATAAAATAAATTCAACTATATTAAAATTAAATTCAAAACTTCCATTTACCAAAAGATTTAATGAAGGTGGCAAAGCATGCCAAAAACTGGAAAAGATATTTTCAATACACACTAAACAAAGAATTAGTATCTAAATGTATAAAGATCCCCTATAGAGCCATGAGACAGACAACCCATTAAAAAATGAGAAGCGGGGCACCTGGGTGGCTCAGTCACTAAGCATCTGCCTTTGGCTTGGGTCATGATCCCAGGGTCCTGGGAACAAGCCCCTGATGCGCGGGAAGCCTGCTTCTCCCTCTCCCACTCCCCCTGCTTGTGTTCCCTCTCTCGCTGTGCCTCTGTCAAATACATAAATAAAATCTTTAAAAAAATTAAAAAAAAAAAACAGAAACAAGCATTCCTCAGAAAGGAAACAAAAATGGTTAATAAACATATAAGAAGTTGCTCAACCTCATTACTAATCAGGGAAATCCAAATTAAGACCACAGCAATATACCACTTTATATCCTCTTGATAGGCAAATATAAAGATTCCAAATGTAGGTGAGGATGTGGTTCAGTTAGAAGTGTTTTATACTGTCAGTGGGAGAGGAATATGGTACTGCCACTTCAGAAAACAATTTACCAGTAACAAAGCTGAACAAAACCTAAAGACCTAGCATGCCACTACAAGGTATATACCCTAGAGCATTTTTTTTCAAACTGTCAAATTTAACTTGGTAGGCCATGACCTGAATTTTAAAAACAAGAGGAAGGGAATATATAATAAGGATTAGTACCATTTCATGAAAACATTTGTTTCACCAGTATACTAAATCAACAGGTAAACAGTTTCCCCTCCTCTCGTGAACATACACAAAATTTAAGGTTCATTGAAAGAAAACTCATTGTGTTCACTGTTTAAGTTACAACAAGAGGATAAAAAGCAGACTTAGTTGTTTAATCAGTTAACAACTGCACACTTGCCATGGTATTTACATCATAACCAAAGCACTATACTGAATTATCCTAAATAGCAACAGCCTGATTAATTATCAGATTTGTAACGCCAGTTACCTACTAGAGGGAGACTGGTAGCCTACAATGTATTTATACACAAGAGATGTTTTATTATTGCTAAAACTGCATTAACTTTGGTAAACACTTAATGTTTTTTCAAAGGAAAGAGTACTGAGTTATAACTATGGATTCATTGCTGACATTATTCAGGCAGAATTCAAGAGTCTTAGGAAAAAATGAAACCAACACAAAGAGATTTAACAAGAATAAATGTAATTGTGTAGTTAGGAACAAATCAATTGCACAAGCATAGAATAGGAGGATTTTGACCAGTAGCATCACTTGAAAAAGGTCTGGGGTTTTAGTGGACCACTAGCTAATTGTGATGAAGATATAGCTAGAGCCTCATTTTAGGTTCTGTAGCATTAGGAGGAGAGTCCTAATCAAAGTCAAGCCATCATCATTATATTTACTGGACTACTGCAATCTCTTCCATCATTCTCCACTTGAAATTCAGTCTACAAAGAACACAATAATCTCTGAAAATGAAATTTGGGCACTAATCCTCTATTCAACATCCTATAATGGCTTCTCATCTGACAATGACTCTCTCTCCTGATCAAACTTTAGATAGGTCTCCTCTGAGTTGTCTTTTCCAACTAGGCATCATTCTTAGGCCTTGTCCTTGGCCCAAGTCAGACTAGGCAAGAATACTGCTAAGTCATCTGCCTACCCTTGACACCTGATTACCCTTGATATTTGATATTTCATAAGCTCCTCATCCCCCAGTCTTGATGTGTAAGTGCTTGGTCTGCCCTTAGCAAGAATTCTATTACGCCATTTCAGAGAGAATCCCCATTTCTTTGATGTCTTCTCTTAGTAATCGCTTCAATCTGCTCATTAGCTACAAATTTCCCTATCCATACTGTATTTGTCGCTGAGCACAGTATCTCTCCCCCATCCCCAACTTACAGTAGTTTTCCCTTACTATTCCTCTTTCAGTCTCCTGTTCCTTTTCCTTCATAGCATTTCCTGATATAAGTAACTCTGTATTTGTGTCTTCATTTAATTCCAAACGTCCGAACCAAAATGTAGGTTCCATGAGTTCTACATCTGTTATATGCACTAGGATATATCCGTATACTGGCACACACTAAGTGCTAAATACATATCAAGTGTGTTAATGAACACATTAAGAGCTTAAGATTTAGAATAGCTAGGTAGCTCCCTGTCATTGCCAAGTGTGTAAACTAGAGACATATTTAGTCCCAATGGTGTACAAATGGTTCTGTATTGCATGGTAGGTAATATAGGTATCCCCAGGTTTTGTATCTACACTGATTAGTGTAACTCCAAATCATTCCAGTCATCTTGACTTGCAACTTTCACCTTATTCCCCATTATCAGTGATCAAGTCCTACCAGTCTCTTTCCTTTCTATTCCAATTTCATGCCTCCTTTTCAGCTTACCTCACAAATGGACTAGTAATAATAACCTCCTAATTTCCACATCTCTGGAATCTTCCTCCCTCTAATGCATTCTGTATAGTATTGCAAAATTAATCCTTCTGAAATGGTATCTTCAAACGTTTCCTTGCTGAAAAATATCCAATGGCTCATTCATATAAAAAATGCAATCTTAGCTTCAACTGACATTTTCAGGCTTTATTTTCCTTTACTGTCTTCTATGGATATATAAGGCTAACAGCCCATTATTTAGTACTAGAATAAACACTATTTGTTGCTCCTATTTCATATCATATGCTGTTTCCCCATCTAGACTATCTTTCCCTGGGTCTTACACCTGATTTTGTCATTAACCAGCTATGTAATTTTGAGTAAGTTAATCTCTGTAGATCCTGGGTCTCAATAGTAAAAGGATGTTGATTAAACAATTTATGATGTTTTTTCCTTGCAATGTTTTAAGTTTTCTATTTAGGATAAATAAAGTACAAGAGAGTACTTTGTATGTGTGGATTATAAAAATGTGTTTTCTTACTCTCTAAACTTGACTATGAACTACTTGAGGGTAGGAACTCTTCTTAAACTTTCTGTCCTGCTCATAGTACTTAACACGCTGCTTTGCAGAGACCTGACTGATGCTTAAAAATTCTGCTTAAATACATAAAAAGATTAAAACAAAACATACTTACTCTCCCATAGTCCATGGTGGACAGCAACATAAAGGAGGGAAATGTTTCTGCTGATCTTTGGCTTCAAGAATTAATACCAGATTTGGATACCGGTTAGTTAGATAATTGGTAAGGAATCCCATAAAGTTGTAAATGACATAAGCTTCATAACATTCTCTGCAGGTATCCACATATATTGCAATGCTGGGATATTTCAAAGCTATCCACTATGAAAAAGCACAGATGTTAAAAACAGTTGCAGCTAAGATAAAACGAAGTGCCATTCCAATTCATGGTAATCACAATGCTAATTTTTAAGCTTGAGATGTCTTATCACATATTTACATCAAACTTTCTAAAATTTATGAGAGCTCCCAGACAATCTGTGAAATGAACTTTTAAAGGAATAAACATATTGGATATTGGTAAAAACATTCGTGCTGGGGGGTAAATAGTGAATATAAAGAAAGAAGCTAAATTATTTTGTTACTGGGTTCTTAAATATAATCTGAAATTTTCCTTGAGATGGTCATAGAAAATGCAATTAAAGACATTTCCTTTATATGTAATCAAATTAAAGCAGTCATCTGTGACAAATGCATGTTAGACTCCATCAAGGAAGGTTTTTTTTTCCCCTCAAAAGATTTATAAATAAAAAGGATGATAATGTAATTTTAAATATTAAAATCTTTAAAGGACTAAGAACTAGTACTTGGAAATTTTAAAAGATTAAGCAAAGAAAATAGCTATAGATTTTTTAAAATTTAAAACACTCATCTTTTCTATTGTCATACTTCATCTTTCTTATTAACGTTAAAAACAAGTGAATCTTTTTACTTTTCTTATTAATCTGACTTCTTATTGCCAAATAATAAACTTTCATTACCTTAAGCATTCTGTAAATATAGTTGTATCATCAAGCAAGTTCTTAGCTAATGAGATAAAATGAAACATACTTACACTATCTAAACTGTATATGGGTACCATCCAAAGAATCCTAGTTGGAAAGCAAAGCAATAGTTAAAAACATTTTACATCATATTTATGAAATAAGTGAACATAACACTAGAAGAATTAAACTATATTAATATTTACCTTATTATTGGTTTCTGTAGTTCCGGTTGTGTATAATGTACTAAATGTTGCAATATCACCCAAAGTGATATAGGTATAGTCAATAGCAAAAAGATTCCAGCAATAAACCAAGCCTTGGTGTGTATTCCAACCTTAAAAAAAAAAGTATTAAAATAAATCCTGATATTAAAACTAAAAAGCTAAATAAAGTATTTTTATTTCTTACATTTATGTTTGATTATTAAGGAGGCCCAACATTTTCCAAATGACTAGTGGCTATTTTTCTTCTTATTTGAAAAACAGCCTATTTGTGGTTTTGCAGAGGGAGGGGTAGGATTTTTCCTCATGGGGTTGAGCATTTTTCCTTGTGAGGCCTTTTGTAACAGCACTGTGTACCATAAGAATATGAACATCGTATCATTTCTCCTCAGCTTGTTGTTTTTTATATTTGATTATTGTGTTTGGGGATGTACAGAAGTTTTTAAATTTTCCACAAGTCTAAAAATCTTTTAAAAATTATTTTTTTTTGAGAGAGAGAGAGAGAGAGACCACACGCACGCGGTGGGGAGGGGCAGAAGGGCAGGGGGAGATTGTGAATCACAAGCAGGCTCCATTCTCAGGGCAGAGCCCAACACAGGGCTTGATCTCATGACCCTGCGATTATGATCTGAGCTGAAACTAAGAATCAGACACTTAACTGACTGAGCCACCCAAGAGCCCCAAAAAATCTTTTATGGTCTACACCTTTGCTTTTATGTTTGGAGAGTTAAAATCCTACCTACAGGGGAGGGGCATGGGAGGATGGGTTAGCCTGGTGATGGGTATTGAAGAGGGCACGTTCTGCATGGAGCACTGGGTATTATATGCAAATAATGAATCATGGAACACTACATCAAAATCTAATGATGTAATGTATGGTGATTAACATAACATTATTTAAAAAAAAAATCCTACCTACATTTTCTTTGAATTTTATTGTTACCCAACATGTTAAATGTGTACTGAGTATTGCCTAACACTTTGCTAAGTTTTTTACATGTCTTTTAACCCTCCCACTTGATGATAAGTACTGCTACAACTACTGTCCAGACAAACTGTGTTAATATGGCTACCCCTCTTATATATGACAGTATCAACTCAGGATATTACATTTTAAAAACCTCTAATTTCTTTTTTTAAGTCAGTATCTGATCAATATTTTATCCTTTAAAAGCTCAATTTCTAAAAATACACTTTGAACAATCTCATATTTTTTTTTAAAGATTTTATTTATTTATTTGAGACAGAGAGACACAGAGAGCACGAGTCGGGGGGAGGAGCAGTGGGAAGAGAGAGGAGCAGACATGCTGAACAGGGAGCCAGATGCAGGGCTGGATCCCGAGGACCCCGGAATCATGACCTGAGCTGAAGGCAGACAGCTGACTGAGCCACCCATGCACCCCTGAACTATCTCATCTTAAGGCAGAGTTCAAGTGATTCACTCACTTCCTGGCAAAAAACCCCAACAACTCTGTTCTATCTGTGGGGCCCTAGGGAATGAATTTTATATTAATTTGTGAATTCACTCTTCAAGGCAGGAGTATAAGTTAATGCTAACTTTTTTTTTTTTGAACATTTTATTTATTTATTTGACAGAGAGAGACAGCGAGACAGGGAACACAAGCAGTGGGAGGGAGAAGCAGGCTTCCCGCAGAGCAGGAAGGCCCGGATGCGGGCTTGATCCCAGGACCCTGAGACCATGACCTGAGCCGAAAGCAGACGCTTTACGACTGAGCCACCCAGGCACCCCAATGCTAACTTTTTAAAGGAAAAAAGTAGGCATTTAATTTTGGTACTTTTGGGGTTTGAACAGTTAATTAAAAGAGTTGAAGTCCACAACTTCTAGTTTTACTGTTTTGAACAAGATACTTTTTTTCAACAGGGGTATAAAAAACAAAAGTATAGAGAACAAATGTATTTTTATAACAATGAACTTCTATACTAAACAGTATGGAAAACTTGAAAAGCAAATACAGTTAGCCCTTCAACAATTTGGGTGTTAGCATCCCCAAATCCTACACAGTCAAAAATCTGTATGTAATTTTTGACTCCCCAAAAACTACTAAGAGCCTACTGTTTGACCAGAAGCCTTACCAATATCATAAATAGTCCTTTAACACATATTTTCTATGTTACATATATTATATACTTTTTTTTTTACAATAAAGCAAGCTAGAGAAAAGAAAATGCTATTAAAAATCGTAAGAGAAAATACATTTACAATACAACACTGTATTTATTGACAAATATCGTGTACAAGTGGACCTGCAGTAGTTCACACCCATGCTGTTCAAGGGTCAACTACACAAAAAGTCTTGCTGAATGCTGGAGATTAATCAAAATAGTAAGTGCAAAAGCAAGTATGTGAAGGTGAAGATTCTAAAAGGAATGTCTGAGCAGTCATTTTCCAGGGATTTTTGCTTGGCTCAATTTCATTTAAAATTGAGTACAGGTGGTCCCAGACTTACCTGGTTCAACTTTCAATTTCTTGACTTTACAGTGGTGCAAAAGTGATATGCATACAGTAGAAACTATACTTCAAATTTTGATCTTTTCCTGAGTTTTTTGCTATGTGGTATGACATTCTTCTCCTGATGCTGGGCTGGGACAGGGAGCTGTAGCTCCCAGTCAGCCATGGGATCGCAAGGGTAAACAATCTACACGCTTACAACTTCCTCCACGTGCGACGGGGTTACATCCCAATAAACCCATAAACCCATCGTGGTTGAAATATCCTAAGTTGAAACTGCACTTAATGCACTTAGCCTGCCAAATATTATCTCGCCTACCTTAAACATGCTTAGAACACTTCTATTAGCCTACAGTTGGGCAAAATCATCTAACACACAGCCTACTTTATAATAAAGTGTTCAAGATCTCATATCTCATGTAATTTAATGAATACTATACCGAAAGTGAAAAACAGAATGGCTATATGGGCACAGAATGGCTTTATATGTACTGGTTGTTTACCCTCATGACTGCGTGGCTGACTGAAAGCTACAGCTTGCTGCATGGGCCCAGCATCATGAGAAGAACATTATACTACACAGCACTAATCCAGGAAAAGATCAATATTCAGAATTTGAAGTACGGTCTCTACTGAATGTATTCTGCTTTCACACCATTATAAAGTCAAAAAATCCTAAGTCAAACCATCACAGTTGAGGACCTTCTATACCCACACAGCCATTCTGTTTTTCACTTTCAGTACAGTATCGTATCCAATAAATTACATGAGATACTCAATACTTTATTATAAAATAGGCTGTTAGATGATTTTGCCCAAATGTAAGCTACTGTAAATGTTCTGAGCATATTTAAATGTGGCTAGGCTAAGCTATGATGTTTGGCTGGTTAAATGCATTAAATGCATTTTTACAGACAATATTTTCCACTTATGATGGGCTTATCAGGACATAATCCCATTATAAGTCAAGGAAGACCTGTATTCATTTTAATAATAGCAGCATATTCTAGATCTTCTCTGTTATAAGGTGATAGTAATTTTAATGGGCCCATATTTGTTTTTATAATTGCCTTAGTGCGAACTTGGTGGTAGACTCTTTAAGAGAAAAATGATGTGCTTGTGACTAATGAAGGCCAAGCATCCTCAGTGTGCTATAAAAAAGAAAGTTCTTTTCAAATGATCATAAAACAAGTGACTAGAGAACTGAGTCATTTCAGTAGAGTGATGCCAAATTAAAAAAAAAAACTTGCATCACAGAGTTAGTACCATTTTTACATTGCAGGTGGTAGTTTCAGAAACACATCATCTGTTCACATTAATGCCATTAATTTGAATCATGGTTTTATAGTTGTTTGACTTTTGAGTTACCTAAAAAAGCTATATGCATAAGAAGTCTAATCTCTTTTGTGTGTGCACATAAAGATACACAATAAGTAAATGTTAGGTATCTGCAGAAGTTATTAATATAATTATTACCTTTAATTTACATTTATTTCTAAATTATTTACACTTGAAACACACTGATATGAGGGTATCATTAAGATTATTTAGACTTATCAGCCATAAGCGGGGTTGTTTCGGTTCACAAAACAAGGAGATAAGTAGCATTGACTTTTTTCCCCCCTATGGTAACTCGAAGAAAGTAGAGAGAAAAGAAAAAACCATTAAGGACAAACATCCAGGAGCGAGTGAAGTGAACCTGAGCCAAATGCTTTCAGAGCAGAGAGGAAAGTGCATAAGAGAGTGCTCTCTGGGTCCAATCCTCCGGGGAAGAGAGGAGCACTTAACATAAAGGGTAGCTACTTGAGGCATAAGTACACATAGGGAAGGGTAAAATGACTGCAGAGTAGTGTGACAATATGTGTGCATTTAACTTACTAGACTTTCATTATACATGCTCAGCCAAGTAAGAGACAGAAATACTTTAAGTAGTGCAGATGGTCATCTTGCCATTACAATAAATAAGTATATGCCCCACCATGGGCATGGGATGGTCTCTATGAACTTCTTGTTTTCTACAATTTCAGTTCCCACTGACTTCTCACAGTGTAAGCACAGGGATTCTAGTGTTTAAAAGACATATGTTTTTCATGCAAAACTGTCCCTAAACATTTAATGCTCAAGCAGATGTACGTGACTCTGCCTTAGGTGTTCAACTGAGAACCTAATCCCAACTAAGATGTTATTCCACAAGAAAAAGAACTGCTGCTCCAAAGCAATACTGAAATTTTAAAAACAGTGATAATTAGGGCTTCTTGCACACCTACTACGTGGCAGGCCCCATGTTAAGCATTTTAGATACATAAGCTCATTTAGTGAATAACGATGAAGAGAATGATATATTGTATATAAGGCACTTAGCACAATGTCATGTTAGCCACTATCTCTGTTTCAGTTTTCACATCTACAGAACGAGGACAATTCCTATGCTTCAAGGGTTTTAAGAAGATTAAATAAAATTATACCTAATTCTTGGGGACATGCTCTAGTTATTGTATGTAACCTTAAAAACAAAACCTAACAAGGAAAAAAAGCTTCCCTAACCCACACTCCTATCTACAATGCCATTCATTTCTCTGGTCCATTTCAGAGTCAAAATACTCAAATACAAAAATGAACAAAATACTTGTCTTCATATCCTGATACCACTTCTTTGCTTCACATTCATTCTTCCAACAACCCCCTCTACTTTCGGCCCTTACAACTCCACTGAAACCATTACTAGGATCACCAATGACCCTCCCATCTTATGAAAACCAACCCATGTCTCAGTAGCACTGGACATCGTTCACTATTTACTTCCTGAAACACCCTCCTGTTCTGGCTTCCATGACACCACTCTTTTGGCATTCCGTTTCCTCACTGGCTGATGCTTTTTTGTTAAGTTCCTGTTCCTCTACCAGATTTCTAAATGTTGGTGCCAGGTCCTCAGCCTTTATAATCTCATCCATCTTTATGGCTTTTTTTTTTTTTCAAAGATTTTATTTATTTATTTGACAGAGAGAGAAAGGAAGAAGCAGTCTCCCCGCTGAGCAGGGAGCCAGACACTGGGCTCCACCCCGGGACTCCAGGATCATGAGCTGAGCCCAAGGCAGGCACTTAACCAACTGAGCCACCCAGGCGCCCCATCCTTACGGCTTTAAACACTATCTCTGTCCTGACAACTCTCATATTAATATCTGCAGCTCAAACCTTTCTGAGCTCTAGACTTGCATACCCAACTGTGTATCTGACATGCCCATCTGATTGTCTCTCATATACCTCAAACTAAATGTCTAAAGCAGAACTCAATTTCTCTCAAACCTGTCCCTATCAATTTTCCATCCCACTAACTGCCATCACCATCTACCCTGTTGTTCAAGATAAAAACCTCACAGTCATTTTTAATTTGTTTTTCTCTCACTGCCTCTCCTCCCCAACCCAACCTACTGTCAAGTCTTGTTTTTTCACTGCCAACGATACTTAAAATTCAGTTTTCCATCTCTATTTCTGCTATCCTGATTTGGACCGTAAGTCATTGTAACTTGGGCACCACTGACCTCTTAACTACCATAAAGAGCTTTCTAACGTCCCTTTACTTCCACTTAATTTTCCATAGCTGGTAGCATAGCCATTTTGTACGGTTTTATTTTATTGATTTGGTTTTTTTGTTGTTGTTGTTGTATTGGTCTCCACCACTAAGTTCCATGCAGGTGGGTGCCAGGTTTTTAGCTCTCACCGTATAGAACACAAGCCTGATTTTATCACTGTGATGAAGGAAAGCTTGAAATTTTTAAAACAGGGCAACTGGGTGACATGTGAGTAAAGACCTGAAAGATGTAAAGGAATAATACCATCTGGAGTAAGAGCATGCCACGAAGGGGGAACATTTAATGCAAAGGCCTTAAGGAGGTGGCCTACCCCACATGTGTGAGCAAAGTCATTGTGATGGAAGCCCAGAATTGGGGAAAGTCAGAGGTGAATGAGGCAGGGGTGGTGTCAGATTATGTTGGGCTATAATGGCCATAGTTAGGGATATCGCCTGTTAATCTGGGACTCTAATTGGAAAATTTAGAGAAGAGGCACATAATGTGACTTACATTTTAATTACTTTGGCTGGTGAATTGAGAATAGTCCAGACAAGACATGAAGAGAATTTGGTTCAGGGTGTTTGCAGTAGAGGTTGCAGATTAAAATTTTCCTTAAAAGCTGGCACTTAAAAACTACAGTTAACTAACAACTAAGAGAAATCTTAAACTAGGTTGATATTATACATATTAGCCTTAAAAGGAGTTACTATACCACACTCCAAAAAAAATACTCCCAAGTAAAAGATACCTATTTGTATTAAGATGTCTATACTTGAATTCTGGTAGGCAAATTATGAGAATAACCTAAACATCTAACACATGGGGAATATTTAATGTAGTGGAATGTTATATTAACATTAAAAATAACTACATAAGCTATGCCAATATGGGAAAGTCAACAAAACATAATTTAGTGAACATACAGAAAGCAAATGTATATTAAGCTGCATTTTAATTATGGAAAAATCATTTCCATAATAAAAAGCCTAAAATAGCCATGGTCTTGCCAATGCTCTTGTAAAATAGGGTTGCTAAATAAAAGTATTTTCTGGTATTTATTAACTTAGAATTTAAAATTCATTATACAATTTTTATAAAGTACCCATCTAAGTTGAGTACACCTTGGGGTCTTCCCGCTTGTAGTATTTTACTGATGTCACAATAAGAATATGACATCAAAAAATATACAAGGGACTTTTTGCAAAATCTTTGTGGGTTAAGACCTAATGTGTAAGTAAAAACAAACTACAAAGTTAAACCAACTAGAATCCTTTAATTCAGGAAGCTAGTTAAATGCTAGTAAAATTCAATACATGGTTTTCAAGGTAGTTTATTTGATCTTGTGAAGTACAGTATCTGAACAGATCAGATTTCAGGAATAAAATTACCTTACTTTCTGGGAATTGATGAACACTTGCAAAAGAGTGCTCTTCTAAGCAGCAATCTTTAATATATTCTAACTATTTTCTCGACCTGGTCCTCCTTCCACCTGCAGCAAGCTTTGAAAAACCGTGAACAAGAAACCAGACAGGTTTATCAACTAAGACTGGGCTCATTTACATGACAATTTTCAGGATATAGAGTCGGGGCATCTGGCGTAAAAATGGGCAACTTTAAAGGCTAGAGGCCGATGGTGAAGGACACTCTTACCTCCAGCTTCTGTAATTCCCACACGCATAGAGGAACCGCAACCACTATGGACACCAGGTAGATGACCACCGCTAAAGGTCGAATCCACTGTCTCCAGTTCCTCCAGGTACAAGTGCAAGGCATGTTTCCGCATAAATCAGCTCCAAGTAGCAAGGAAAAAGAACTCGAAGGAGATTGTAATGGGGAGCCCTGTTCTTTTGCTGTTTTGTCAACTCGCATACTACAGAGAAACAGCTGTTGGGCGACTTTACCAGCAGCTCGAGTCGCCTCCTCGGCCCGCGTTGTGCTTTCTGCTGCTGTTACCACAACTGCGGCCGCTCAGGGTGCTACCAGGGAACAGTGCGGACAGCATCCTTTCTTCCCTGCCCCGCATCTACCCAGTTTTTCCGCGGTGGAATTCCCGGGCGGCGCCGCTGCCCTCACCTGGGTATCGCCCAGAGCTCCGCCTGCACCATGGCCTCGAGGACAGCGGCGCCGACCAGGACCGACTTCTAAACACCCTGCACACAGTTCGGTTCCGCCCCGCAGCTGCCTGCCCACTTGCTCTTTTCTTGGGAGGTGGAGCTTCCTCCCTCCCGCAGCGGCAGGCGTCTCTTGGCCCGATTCTGCTGGCAGATAGAGGTGAGGACTGAAACCAGCGGGCCCCAGGATTTCCTCACTCACTCCCACGGGACATCCCCCACAGCGGAACCCAAGGCCACCCCAGGGCTTCCGCTTCCGCCCCCGCTGTTTGAGGGTGCTGATTCGTCGACAGCGCCAAACTGGGCCCACCCCATCCGGCTCACTTTACACTCTCTGATTGGTCATTTTCAGGGGGCGGGGCTGTAGAGAGGCGTAGCGAAGTGAGAAGATTGGGAAGAGAAGAGTAGATGGGAGTTGTTGGAATTGGTACTTGCTTCTCGGTGGCCTGTGAACAGCCTTGTGGAAGCTGTTAAGAATTGTTTGAAAAGACTTGAGGAACACCTGCTACATTATTCTGCTCGCTGTATTCCAGCATTAAGAAAGCCTGGGTAAGACCTTAGAACTGAGCCTTTTAGCTGCACAAAGATCTCCGGTTCTCTCTGGGAGTGGGTGGGGGAGCCAGCCGGAGTAAGTCAGTGAAGAATGGGAAACGTCCTCCTCGTTTTTTATCAGTTGTTCGAATCTAGGGGAGGGCTACTTAGTTCTTTCTGGATCCTGCAGAACATTCTAAAGGTAGCTTAATTTTAGAAGCAACCGCAAATAATGAATATCCTTTCCGTATTTAGAATTTGTGTTAGAAACTCTCATACCCTTAAGTTTCAAAAGGTTTTGACATTCCAACTGACAGACTTTTTATGTGCTTACAGCTTTTAGCTAAACCTATAGAACAAATGGCAAATAGGACCTTAAGGCCTTTCAAAACCAGTAAAGCAAATACCTAACTTCTCCATTAGATATATAAAAGTGTCCTATATTTTAATTCTCATTTTCTGAGGGGCAGACATTGTACTAAATACCTCTATTATATCAGTTGATCTGTACAAAAAGCCAGAGAAGTAGGCAGTTTTCCATGTTACAGATGAGAAAACAGGTTCAAGTGATTAATTTCCTTTTGCTCATTGAGCTAGTTAGTGGTAGAGCCAGAATTCTAACCTTGGTCTCTTGACTCCAAAGGCACTGCTAAGCATTTGACCTGTCAGACAGCACCTGCCACCTGAGAATTTCTGACTAATGACTATGTGGACAGGAAAACCTCGGTATTGAGTGCACCTAGCCTAGAATTCTCACAGAGGCACTGAGGGAATGTTACCAGTCCCAGTGTCATCCGTTCTAGCCAAAGTCTGGAGCTGGATTTCTGCACCCATCTATCAAATCCTTAGCATCTCCATTTTCCAACCTGGCCTCTTTTAATACAAACTGCTTTCTTAAAGGGAAATAGGCCTTTTGTTTGTTCTTCCTAAGGTAGTCTACAAAATTAAAATAGTTATTTCCTGGTCATTAAATTAATGCATATTCCATTGTTAAATTTCAGAAAATAGAAGAATAAAGAAAAGTAGCCCTTGCTGTACAACCAAGTATAACCACTACTTACTTTTTAGTACACAATATATATTCCTTGGATATACCGCACACACAGATTGTCTCTGTGCTTTCAGCCATAGTCATTGCCACCTTTAATAGTTTTCCTCCTTCCTGCTCATGGGCAAATCATTTTCACCCAATGTATGAAACCTTTCACAGTTTTTTCTCTGTATCCTTACAGCATTCATGTTGTATTATAATTATGTATTTATATGTCTTCTAGACCGAGTTCCTAGGAGCAAGCTAAAGTCCTAGAACTATTAGAATAAAGCAAGAGATGGAAGAGACCAGAATGTCCTATGCACAAGTGGTTTCACACACCAGTTTGTGAATTTCATCTATGGTGAAGTTTCTGCAGATCAGTGGGGAAATGAGAAAAATATATATATAGTGAGTTTTCATTTAGTCAAACTTACTCTTAAGGATTGTGCTTTATTTTGAAATTGTCCATTCTGTTTCTTTTATGTGATGACAGTTATAGAGGAGTAGTTGTTTCCTAAATATTTTTCCTTGGAAAATAAAATGTTGCTAATTTTATTTGCTCCCATTTGGTTTATTTTATTTCTGAAATTTTTCTTGGTTCATGAAATCCTAAAGTCTAGCAATCACTGAGATAGAGAATGGCCACCAGTTTCAGCAGTTAAAATGCTGGCGTGATCCTAATCTACTTGCTATACTTGCTATAGGTATTCTCTGTATTTTTTCTGGATATGCCTTAGCCTAAGCCAGAGGATGGATCTCAGCTTGATGTTGTTCAGAAAATAAGAAATGGCTGTAACTGGCAGATGGTACTAGGGCCAAAAGTAAGATATTAGTCATCCTTAATGCAGTTTATATAGATAAAATGAAGTTTCTCTTTGTTACTGTATTATATGAAAATACGTAGATGGAACTTTGACATCCAAGGAGGATATGTTTGGGTTAGTCTGACAAAATAATAAGTTAATAAAATTCACTTTGAGGGATCCTGGGAGGTGGGCACTGTTAACCCTTTGGCATAGGTTTCCATCTCTCTCTAAATGTGTCCATGGTGGTTTTAAAATATGGTACCACTTCTTTGATGTCCTTCCCATAAAAAGATATACCTTGTGTCCCCTCCCCTTAAATCTGGATGGGCTTATGATTGATTTATACAATAGAATATAGTGAAAGTTATCATAATCACCATATGTGACGTCAGAGGCTAGGTCATAAAAGGCCATGCAACTCCATCTTGTCTGTTGAAACACTTGCTTTTGGAACTCTCAGCCATTATGTAAGAAGTTGACTCTCTGAGTCTGGTGTGCTGTGGAAAGCCCAGAACAATAGGGAGACCCCTTGAAGTACTCTCATTGACAGTCATAGCTGAGCCCACCCTCCAGTTAGCCCAGGAACCAGTTACATGAGTGATGAAGCAGATTCCAGCTCTCAGCCATTTGAGCCACCCTTCAGTCTTTTCAGTCTTCCCAGCTGAGGCCATAGACTTGTGGACCAGAAGCAAGCCATTCCTGTTCTGTCTTGTCCTAATTCCTGACCTGAAGAATCCATGGCATTAAAAGAATTGGAAAACAAGACAAGGCTGGGAGAAATATTTGTAAAAAATGCATCTAATAAAGGACTGTTACTCAAAATATATAAAGAACTTTTAAAACTCAACAATAGGAAAATAAAAACTCATTAAAAAAATTGGCCAAACACCTTAACAGACCTCACCGAAGAAGTTAATACAGATGTCAAGTGAGTATATGCAAAGATGCTCTACATCATACAATCAGGGAAATGCAAAGTAAAACAAAATGACTTACCACTACATGGCTAATAGAATGGCCAAAATCCAGAACACTGACAACGCCAAACGCTGGTGAAGATGTGGAGCAAAAGGATTCTCATACATTGTTAGTGGGAATGCAAAACAGTACAGCCACTTTGGAAGATAGTTTGTAAGTTTCTTATAAAATGAAACATACTCTTCCCATGTGATCCAACAATTGCACTTGTTACTCTACCTAAAGGAGGTGAAATCTGTCCATACAGAAACCTACACCTTGATGTTTATAGCACTTTTACTCATAATTGCCAAAACTTAGAAGCAACCAAGATGTCCTTCAGTAGATAAATGGATTAATAAACAGTGGTACATTCAGGCAATGGAATATTATTGAGCACTAAAAAGAATTGAGCTGTCAAGCTATGAAAAGACATGGAGGAAACTTAAATGACAACTACAAGGTGAAAGGAGCCAATTTGAAAAGGCTATACACTATGATTCCAATTATATGCCATTCTGGAAAAGATGAAACTATGGAGACAGTAAAAAAGATTAGTGGTTGCCAGATGGGGAAAAGGGAGAGATGAATAGGCAGAATATAGAGGATTTTTAGGGCAACGAAAATACTCTGTATATTATAATGAATGTATGTCACTGTGCTTTTGTCCAATTCCATAGAATGTACATCACCAAGTATGAACCCTAAGGTAAATAGTGGACTTTGGGTGATTTTGATATGTCGATGTAGACTGATCCTTGGTAAAAAATTTACCCTTCTGGTAGACAATCCTGATAATGGGAGAGGCTGTGCATGTGGGGGGACGGTGGGTATATAGGAATTCTCTGTGCCTTTTGCTCAGTTTTGTTGTAAATCCGAAACTGCTCTGAGAAAACAATAAAGTCTTAAAAAGAATCCATAAGCATTATGAAAATGATTGTTTTACTTCTTTGTTTAGGGTTGGTTGTTACGTGTCTGTGCCAGAGAATAGATAACTGGAACCATGTCCTTTGTCTCTATATTTATATACACTCTACCTATTTGAAAAAGGCTTCTGGCATAGAGTGATTTTTTGCCTAGAGCTGACTCTAAGCCTAGAAAAAGTGTCTAGGGTTTTCTTTTTTAGGAATATGTTGCCTTCAGAGTCTGAGATTGTGCTAACCAATGAAAGAGTTAAGTGAGTGTTAGATTTAAAGGTTGCAAATGCAGGGAGGGGATGTGAGTAGGTCTTTACATTATGCTTGATTCTGTAATGTGTCATTTTTTTCTCCCCCCAAATGGGAGGGAAAATAGCATACTATGTACTCAATAAATGGGGAAGAAAATAAAAGTGGAACAAGCTGTAATATCAAACTTTAAAATCTGAACTTTGAAACTGAGTATTTTTGCCCATTAAGTGTCAGCTTTACCTACCACATTGTTTAGGTTACATTTTAAGCTTTATTGAAGACAATATAGTTTACTTATTCATTTTTGCCTCCTCTGCATCTGTAATAGGTAAAGCTGTACATACGTCTGTGTAATACCAGATTTCTACATATATGTCTGTATGTCTTTATATACATTTTGACCTCATCTTAGACTTCTCTCAAGTATTTTTTGATTGCATTAAAAGTTTTGGTGGATGTAACAAATATGTGAAATGTGAAAATCTGTTTAACATGTTCATGTTAAAAGACAATTATAATGACTTGGAAAAAATTTTTAAATATTTCATGTCATTTCGTTCATTTTGTTCAGTGGGTCTTAGGATTCAGAGCAAACTATGGCCTGCCACCCAGTTGTGGTCTGCAGTCTATTTCCGTATGGCTCATGAGCTAAGAGCTATTTTTACATCTTTTTATTGTAGTAAAATAGCAATATAAAATTTGCCATTTAACCATTTTTTTAAAGATTTTTATTTTTTTATTTTTTTTAAAGATTTTATTTATTTATTTGAGAGAGAGAGAATGAGAGATAGCACGAGAAGGAAGAGGGTCAGAGGGAGAAGCAGACTCCCTGCTGAGCAGCGAGCCTGATGCGGGACTTGATCCCGGGACTCCAGGATCATGACCTGAGCCGAAGGCAGTCGCTTAACCAACTGAGCCACCCAGGCGCCCCAGGATTTTATTTATTTTTCAACAGAGAGAGAGCGAGAGAGGGAACACAAGCAGGGGGAGTGGGAGAGGGAGAAGCAGGCTTCCCGCTGAGTGGGGAGCCCAATGTGGGACTCGATCCCAGGACGCCGGGATCATGACCTGAGCCGAAGGCAGACGCTTAACGACTGAGCCACCCAGGAGCCATTTAACCATCTTTAAATGTACAGTTAAGTGGCGTTAAGTACATTCATATTGTTGTGAAACTGCCACCACCAAATCCATATGCAATTTTTTCATTGTCCCAAAATGAAACTTTATCTATTTGACACTAACTCCCCATTTCCCTTTTCCCCCAGTTTGTGGTAATCACCATCCTACTTTCTGTCTCTATGAATAGGTACTTCGTGTAAGGGGAGTCATACAGTAGTTGTCCTTTTCCATCTAGCGTATTTCACTTAGCATAATGTTTTTAAGGTCCATTCATGTTGTAGCAGGTATCAGAACTTTTTTAAGGCTGACTAGTATGATATTGTATGTATATACCACCTGTTCTTTATCCATTCACCTGTCAGTGGGTATTTGGGTATCCATCTTTTGCCTATTGTGAATATTGCTGTTGTGAACATTGGTGTGTGCACTTTGACCTTTTAACCCTGACCACAGACCCTTCTTTCTATCCCCTAATGGTGTCTAGTGCTGCTGTGTACACAGGAATACAAGGGGAACGGGAGAACTGTTAGTTCAGTGGGTGTAGAGTTTCAGCTTTTTTAAGATGTAATGAGATTTGGAGATTGGTTGACTGCAATGTGAACACACCCACTGCTTTCAATTGGCTCTTACATTTTTAGAGTTGTTAAAAAAGATAAAGTATTTAAAAATACGACCTGGCCTTTTACAGAAAAAGTTTGCCAACCCTTAATTTAGAGTAAATTTTAAAACTTCTATAATGGGCTATTATTGCTGAATGAATTTTAACATAAAGTTCATTTCTTCACTAGAGAAGTATTTAAATTTTAGTAGACTTTCTCTTACTAAATATTTGGGGAACTCTAGTTATTTGGTCCCCAAACCAACATTGAAAAAAATCATGGTTTTGTTTTTGCTTTAAGTAAGAGTAAGATTCATTGATTTATAAGCAAGATTCATTGATTTTGAAGGAATCCTGCAGTAAATTCAGAGTAATAGGGCAGAAAGGTTCCTTTCTTTAGAGCCAGGATAGAGTGAAAGAAAGGCCCCACTAGGTATAACTAGGGAAATAGGGGCTGGAGGCACTGTCCTTTTTCCTTTTGCTCTACTTTTCTGATTCTACTCTGGACAAGCTGTCTTTTGAACCCTAGTATGTCCTTAAGACAGAGATTCCCAAACTTGTTTGACAACACCATTGAAATCTTTAATTTTTTCATGGTGTCCTTGAGCCTAAGAAATACTGCATAGTTCCATTTGTTAAGTTATTAGGTCCAAACAACCTAACCATAGACATTCTTACAATGTCTCGCAGATGTTTCCGTGTTTCTCTCAAAAATTTAAAATATCCCATGGTGCCTTGTGAGTTCACTCCAGTGTCCTATGCCCCTGAGCACACAATTTGGAAATTGCAGTCTACCTGTGTTTCTGACTTGGATTTGATTTTGTCCTTGCCCTTGCTTCTTCTTTTACCCCAATTACTATTTCCCACATTTCCAGGGTTTGCCTAACAATATTTTCTGATGGCTCTCTCTGCTTACAGATTTAATTTTTACATCCTTGATTCAGGTTTCTTCCTTCATTAGCTTTTATATTGGTTTTTCTTTATAAAGTCTCTGTTTTTAAACTACTGAAATAAAAAATGAGTAGAACATTCACCCTCATCTTCAAAAGTGCGTTACTAGAATTACTGGATTAATGACCATAGGGTTCTTTAGTTTCCTCACAAGAAAGGTGATAAAGTATCTTAAGCCACCTGATAATCCTTAGTCGTATATGTTGGCCTTTGTCACTAAAGTGAAGAAGATGCTGTAAATGGCGTAAACAACTTGCATGGTAAATAATAAATTACCTTTACTATAAATTATTACTCACTAGATGAACTTTCCAGTAGCTCTGTCTGGTAGGGAAGTTTTGTTTTCTTTATCTCCATGGATGTTTTATTTTCAGGCTGATTTAAGTGACAATTCAGAAATACCAAGTTACAGGTTAAAAGAAATTTGAAAAAACCTTAACTTTATTAAGTAATTAGATTCAAAACTAGATAATTCAGAAGATTTGGGAGAGAAGGTATTTCTGGTTAGGAAGAAGATTCTATGCATTATAAAAATGTGAGAAAGGAAAAATGTTTTTATACTGAGAAATTATTTTAGGATTTAAAGATCAATATGTCATTCATTTGTACATTAGATGCTATACTATGGTGATCCCCCATAGAAAGAAGGCTTTGACTTCTGTGAGGTAAGAATTCATGGGAGGATTTTGGACTACTGTGGAGGAATGGTTTTTTTCTTCAAATATGAAGAGAGCTCTTTATGGGGTAATTTCATGCTGTGAATTGCACTTGTGTAAACTCATGTAAAGCACATGTCCTCTGTGCTTTTACACAGGTAGGATATAGGGATGGGGAAGAACCAGTATTCTGTACATGAATAGCTCTGAATGGTATCCCACTGGGCTTGGGCCAGTGTAATCAGTGCTTTTATTTACGTATCTTTACTGTATAGAGGTAGAACTAGAATTTTTTGCTGCTCTTTTGTAAATCCTATGATGTGTGCTTTCCAGTTTTCTCATTTGGGAAGGGAGACCAAGACAGAAGAGCAGTGTCTTTGTTTTTTCCCTTCCTGCTTGATACTCTGCCTAGAACTCTTTGTAAGTCAGGATATAAGACTCAGGTGGTTGTCCCAGAACTAATCTTTTTCAACTTCCCCTAATCTCAGGGACCCTGGTTTTATAATCAGTGTCCCCAGGAAGGAAGACTTACATGGCAAAAGTACCTTGTTTGATATATTTTCTATTGCTGCCATAACAAACACAAATGCAGTGGCTTGAATAATATATATTATCTTACAGTTCTGGAGGCATGGACCTCAAAGAGCTAAAGCTCAGGAGTTGGCCAGGTCACATTGCATTCTGGAGGCTCTAGGGAGAATGTTTTTCCTTGCTTATTCAAGTCATTGGCAGAATTCAGTTCCTTGAAGTTACAGGACTATAAGTTCCTGTCCTTGCTGGCTGTCAGCTGAGGGCTGTCTACAGCTTCTAGAGGATGTCCACATCCTTGGTTTGTGGTCTTCTTCCTCTACCTTCAAAGCCGGCAACAATAAGTTGAATTCCCTTCAAGCATCTCCTCTTTTTTCTTCATCTTATTCTTTTATTTATTTTTTTAAAGGTATTTATTTGTTTATTTATTTATTTATTTATTTAAGAGAAAGAGAGTGAGAGTGCACAACAGGGACAGTGGCAGAGGGAGAAGCAGACTGCCCACTGAGCAGCGAGCCTGATGTGGGGCTCGATCCCAGG
Organism: Callorhinus ursinus; assembly: GCF_003265705.2. NCBI lineage: Eukaryota > Metazoa > Chordata > Mammalia > Carnivora > Otariidae > Callorhinus > Callorhinus ursinus. Next base: position 123,426,848 of record NW_027397066.1, on the reverse strand, counting down.
ACTCCAGGATCATGACCTGAGCCTATGGCAGATGCCTAACCAACGGAGCCACTCAGGTGCCCCCATCTTACAGTTTTAAAGATACATGTGATTAGATTGGTACTGCTCAGATAATTTAAAATAACCTCAAGATCCTTAATCTCATCTGCAAAATCCTTCTTGCCATGCAAGGTAATATATTCACAGGTTCTGGAAGTAGGGTATGAACATCTTTGGGGCCCATTATTCTGCGTACCACACCTGGTGATAAAAAATGACCTGACACTGAACAGTCTTCAACTTTCAGTCAGTCCACAGCTGTCAGTTTCATATATTGCATATTGATATCTATAGCTTCCTTTGCTATGCTGAATTCAGACTTTCTTGCATCCACCAATAAATAAGTATTTGAGGATAATTCTTTCATAATATAGAACTATGTAGAATAAGGAGATGGAAATAAAGAAGAGATGAAGATGAGGGATGGTTTTCTCTTCCAGAAATGGCAGAAAACAACAGCGATTTGAGCATGTTTAAATGCTGATGGGAGGGAACCAGGAGAGAAGGAGAGGGAAGTGTGGCAGACTGGGAGTAATTCTCCCACATCTGTCTGTTCTTCTCTTCTGCCACAGTAAAAGACTTGTGGATAGGCACAAGGCCACCTAGCTAGAAAGGACATTTCTCAAACCCTTTGGAGCTAAAGTTCTGAATAGTGATTAGTTCCTTTTTCTTTTTTTTTTTTTAAAGATTTTATTTATTTGACAGAGAGAGCACGAGAGGGAACGCAAGCAGGGGGAGTGAGAGAGGGAGAAGCAGGCTTCCTCCAGTGATGCATTCTCTGATGTGTAGAAGGCAGTACGAGGTGTCCAGCACAGCTTGGTCATCTAGCAGCATTCTAGAGTTCATAGGGAAGAAACTGGAGGCAGTGGCAGCCTCTTGATTTGATCCTCTAAATCCTGTCATTGGTCGCCAGCTCTGCCACCAACTAATGCCCTCTAGGAGAGCCTAGAGGCCACTTTGTTCACCAAGCATTGGGTAAGGGAGCAAGAGGGCATCTCTCTGAGGCTCTCTTGACATCCAGAAAGACCATGAGAAATGCCATGGAAATGGCATTTCCTGATGACAGTGGGAAAATGGAACTTCAGAGGGGGACGGAGCTAGGCGGTAGATCCTAACAAAGACATGTTTGGTGTGGTTAGTACAATGAATCCACAGAGAAGAGTAATAGGGGTGTTCTGGAATAAATGGGCAGCCTACACAGCTTCTGCTTTGAATACTTTGAGGTCAGCTGGGAAGAAACTAACTAGACCTCACTGTTTGGATTCATGACTTCTTACCAAGTTCCCAGAATTAAGCTAGTGTACAGACCCAGAGCCCCTCAACAGAGGTGGGGGCTACATGCCTCTGAAAAAGAACCCTGCAGGAGAGCTATAGGTGTACACAGTGAATTTCCTCCACAGGGTGGAGAAGAGCTTTCCTCAGAGTGACCTGCAGCTATCTAACCACGGGACCGTGCACTGGGGAAAGGGAAATACCCAGAACTCCTGGGAGATATGACATACTGACTCTAATTTTACCCTGATCCCCAGAGACTCCAAACTCTACAAAAGTCCACCAAAGTCGGTGCTTATGGACGTCAGGCTTTTACATGAAGTCTTGACCCAAATTCAGCTAACAGTGGGTCTAGTGGAACTGCAGATCCACACTGTGTTTATTATTACAGTTACAGGATATATGGTGAGAATGCACATACATAGACTTGATAACTAACAAAGTACCCTTCTGGTTTCCTGTCCTTTGGAGTGAGGGCTATTATGAAAGGAAAAACCATCTAGAGTCTCTGGAACTCTTCCCGCACAATACACCAGTAGTAATTGGGAAGAGATACTTCAGAAGGGATGGTAGAAATTACCACTGCCATAAAAACCTCGAGAGAAGCAGTGTTAGTGATTCCTATTATGTCTGCATAAAATGTTTCTGTGTGACCAGAGCAACAGCCTGAAGCGCCTTGGAAAATGATAGATTATTGCAGACATACTCAGATTGTAATGTTTGCTGCAGCTACAGTTTTAGACGTATATTGACTGGAACAAGTCATCACCCTGGCACCTGACATGTGACCTGGCACATGCATTCTTTTCCAACCCAATCAGGAGCAGTTTGCATTTATATAGCAGAGACAAAGCTATACCTTTTATTGTATTTTATGAAACATCACCTTTTTCTTTTTACATTCATTATTTGCAATGTTAATTGAATCTAGTGAGCAGGAGTTAGAAACTATATATACCAGAGGGTGGGAGAAAAACTGTGATAGTTCAGGGCCCTGCCACCTTGATGAAGTTTCAAGGGGTTCAGTGATTTGGGGCATATTAGGAGATTCCTTCCACAGAGAGACAAGTGGCAGTACCTTGCATCAACCACTGCAAAGAAAGAGGCACAGTGTATGATGAAGTTTTCTGGATTTTGGTGACAACCTCTACCACATTTGGGCATGCTGCACCACCCCATTCATGAGACAAGCCATCAGCTGCCAGTTTTAAGTGGGTTCTGGGATAAGAATGAGCTCTGCAACAGGTCTAGGCTGATAAGCAGGCTGAAGTGCCTGTTGGGCCTTATGGCATAGCAGATCTAATGGCGTTAAAAGTGTGTCTGGCAGCAGAGATGCTGTTTGGAGACTTTGGCAAGCCCTAGATTAGACAAGGTTTTGGAGGAAGTTCATGCTATAACTTTCTTCTTTTGAAAAGCAGTTCTTGGGGTGCCTGGGTGGCTCTGTCGGTTAAGCAGCTGCCTTTGGCTCAGGTCATGATCTTGGGGTCCTGGGACAGAGCCCCACATCAGGCTCCCTGCTCCATGGGGATCCTGCTTCTCCCTCTCCCTCTGCACCCCCCCACACACACACTCGTGCTCTCTCTTTCTTACTCTGCTCTCTCTCAAATAAATAAATAAAATCTTAAAAAAAAAAAAAAGGCAAGGGGACAGGACCCCGAGGGTAGAAAGAGCTTGGCACTGGGATTGTGAGAAATGGCTGATTATATACTTGGGAGTTGGGGGGAGGTCAGGAGAAAGGGAGGTGTCCAAAAGGACTTTCATATGCTAAAGAAGACCCTCAGGATACTGGAGGCCTTGCTATTGTCAAGCTAAGGTTGCTTTTCCTTCTATCAAAGCATTAAGACAGTTGGGAGTTTCCAGGAGGCATGTCACACATATGGGGTGGCGGGGAGGTGAGGTTGCAGGGTGTCAGCTTGTGCTTTGTCCTCAGCTTGCCTTTGGCTCCCTCATCACTGAGATGGTGTCAGCAGCTAGACCCCAAGACCTGACCTTTCCTGCTCACCTGCTTGTACCCACTGATCTTTATCCCATGTTTTTCCTTAAGCATTTCTTTCCAGCTTATCTCTTACCTCAGACAAAAGACCTGAGATGTGTAGCATCTCATGATGATAGAAACCAAAACTACCCCTCAAGTGATGAGGATTGCCTGGACAAAGCTCCACCCAGGTGGGCCCAGGCCATCTAGACCAGTTTCTCTTTCTCTCTCTTTTTTTTAAAATTTTATTTAAATTCAATTTAATTAACCTATTCTGTATTATTAGTTTCAGAGGTAGAATTCAGTGATTCATCAGTTGCATACAACACCTGGTGCTCATTACTTCAAGTGCCCTCCTTAATACCCATCACCAGTTACCCCATCCCCCCCCACCTCCCCTCTAGCCACTCTCAGTTTGCTATAGTTAAGAGTCTCTTATGGTTTACCTCCCTCTCTGCTTTCCTCTTATTTTATTTTTCCTTCCCTTTCACTATGTTCATCTGTTTTGTTTCTTAAATTCCACATATGAGTGAAATCATATGGCTTATTTCATTTAGCACAATGCCCTCTAGTTCCATCCACGGTGTTGCAAGTGGCAAAATTTCATTCTTTTTGATGGCCGAATAATATTCCGGTGTGTGTGTGTGTGTGTGTGTGTGTGTGTGTGTGTGTGTGTGTGTGTACTGATATGGAAAACAAAGGCAGAAGGACGTGTAGATTAAATTAAATGTCCTTATAACCTGTAGCCCATTGACAAGTACTTGAGGCAGGCAGAGTATAACCTTCCAGGAAGCTCCCAATTGTCTTAATGTTTAATGACTTGCTAGAGGGAAAAACGACCTTAGTTTGACAATAGCAAGGCCTCTGGTATCCTGAGAGTCTCCTTTAGCATATGAAAATCTTTTTGGAACTTCCCTTTGTCTTTACTTCCCCCAGCCCCAAAGTATATCATCAGTTGCCCCTCACAATTCTGGGGCAGCAGCTCTTTCTGCCCATGGGTCCTGTCCCGGTGCTTTAATAAAATCACCTTTTTTTGCACCAAAGACATCTCAAGAATTCTTTCTTGGCCTCCGGCTCCAGACTTCACCAACATTCAAAAACTACATCATATACCATATCTTCTTTATCCATTCATCACCATTGTATCCTTTGGATAAATACCTAGTTGTACAATTTCTGGGTCTTGGGGCAGTTCTATTTTTAACTCTTTGAGGAACCTCCATACTGTTTTCCAGAGTGGCTGCACCAGTTTGCATTTTCACCCAACAGTGCAAGAGGGTTACCCTTTCTCCGCATCCTCGCCAACATCTGTTATTTCCTGAGTGTTACTTTTAGCCATTCTGAACACAACAGGAATGTCCACTCTTACCACTGTTGTTCAACATAATACCAGAATTCCTAGCCTCAGCAATCAGACAACAAAAAGAAATAAAAGGCATTCAAATCTGCAAAGAAGAAGTCAAACTTTCATTCCTCACAGATAACATAATAATCTATGTGGAAAACCCAAAAGACTCTAGCAAAAAAATTGCTAGAACTGATACAGGAATTCAGCAAAGTGGCGGGATATAAAACCAATGCACAGGGGCACCTGGGTGGCTCAGTCGGTTGAGCATCTGCCTTCAGCTCAGGTTATGATCCCGGGGTCCTGGGATCAAGCTCCACATTGGGCTCCCCACTCAGCAGGGAGTCTGCTTCTCCCTCTCCCTCTGCCCCTACCCACCGTTCATGCTCTTTCTCATTCACACTCTCTCAAATAAATAAAATCTTTAAAAAAAATTAAAAAAATAAAATAATAAAACCAATGCACAGAAGTCAGTTGCATTTCTATACATTAAAAATGAGGCAGAAGAAAGAGAAATCAAGGAATCGATCCCATTTACAATTGCACCAAAACCATAAGATACCAAGGAATAAACCTAACCAAAGAGGTAGGGATCTGTAGTCTGAAAACTATAGAATATTTATGAAAGAAATTGAGGAAGACACAAAGAAATGGGAAAACATTCCATGCTCATGGACTGGAAGAACAAATAATTGTTAAAATGCCTATGCTACCCAAAGCAATCTACACTTTCAATGCAATCCCTATCAAAATAGCATCAACATTTTTCACAGAACTGGAACAAACAATCCTAAAATTTGTGTGGAATCAGAAAAGACCCCAAATAGCCAAAGGAATGTTGAAAAAGGAAGCCAAAGCTGGAGGTATCACAATTCTGGACTTCAAGCTGTATTACAAAGCTGTCATCATCAAGACAGTATGCTACTGGTACAAAAACAGACACATAGATCAATGGAACAGGATAGAGAGCCCAGAAATGGACCCTCAACTCTAAGGTCAACTGATGTTTGACAAAGCAGGAAAATGTCCAATGGAGAAAAGACAGTCTCTTCAACAAATGGTGTTGGGAAAATTGGACAGCTATGTGCAGAAGAATGAAATTGGACCATTGCCTTATACCACACACAAAAATAAACTCAAAGTGGATGAAAGACCTAAATGAGACAGGAGTCCATCAAAATCCTAGAGGAGAACACAGGCAGCAACCTCTTTGACCTTGGCCACAACAACTTCTTGCTAGATGCGTCTCCAAAGGCCAGAGAAACAAAAGCAAAAATAAACTGTTAGGACTTCATCAAGATAAAAAACTTCTGCATAGCAGGGGAAACAGTCGACAAAACCAAAAGACAACTGACAGAATGGGAGAAGATATTTGCAAATGTCTTATCAGATAGAGGGCTAGTATCCAAAATCTATAAAGAACTTAGCAAACTCAACACCCCCAAAAAACAAAAATCCAATCAAGAAATGGGCTGAAGCGGTGCCTGGGTGCTCAGATGGTTAAGTGTCTGCCTTTGGCTCAGGTCATGATCCCAGGGTCCCGAGATCGAGCCCTGCATCGGGCTCCTTGCTCTGCGGGAAGCCTGCTTCTCCCTCTCCTTCTACTGCTCCCCCTGATTGTGCTCTCTTGCTTTCTCTGTCAAATAAATAAATAAATAAATCTTTTTAAAAAAAAAGAAATGAGCAGAAGACATGAACAGACATTTCTCCAAAGAAGAAATACAAATTGATAAGAGACACATGAAAAAATGCTCCACATCACTTGGCATCAGACAAGTTCTAACTTAACCCCAATTCACACCTGCACAGATGGACCATGGAGTGACCCATGGAGTGACCAGCAGTTACCTTTACCTTATTATAATACTAAAATCTGTGCCCAAGGAGAGCACAAGACACCTTCACATAACATACATTGTATGTATTGGCATGTTTCCTTAAGGCACATGCCCCACCCTACGTCCCCCTCTATATATGATGACAAGACTCCCCTATCTAAATATTCATCCTAACCCTAAATAAAAGGAACCCATTTACCCTTACTTGAGGAGTCATGGCTTTGGAAGTTATTCCTCATGATCTCCTTATTTGCTACAAATAATGTTTACGTTATGCAATAACTCCACCTGCTGCAGTTTCTCTCTGTGACTCAATTCAAGTAAATTTGGTTACAGTGGGAGTCCTTGGACTGTTAAGAACTGTGAAGGGCATAAGATTTTTACCCTGTGTGCAAACAGATTAGCCTGCCGTAGTTTCATAAATGCCAATAGAAGATAGGGGACATCTTGGTCAGAGACAAAGGACTTTTCTACTCCTAGCACAGCAGGCAGTGTGAGCTTCATGTCTGCATTGGTTCCCTTGCCTTCCAAGTTCCGTGGGTTAGGTGAAAAGATCCCAGTGTATGTTGTGAATGTAGCGGGTTTGCGTCACAGCCGAGGAACTCCAAATTTAGAAAACCCAATCTTTTAAGAAGGATCTGCAGGCGAACCTGCCCAACTTTTGCCCTGGAGGGAGAACTTGTCCTTATTGTCCTGGTCAGGAAACAAATGTGCTCTTTGCCCAAGGAGATATTATCTCTACATTCCAAGGCTGTTTGCCATATAAATCCTTGAAAAGATAGTTCAGAACAAAAGCTGATAGGCAGCAAGTGGAAATGTAAGGAATGAATTATCCCCTAATAAAGAGTAAACTAGATAACCAGACCTACTTGACTTGTATCACCAAAAAATCACACATTTGGCGAATAGAGGCCTGACTTGAGTCAACCTGACAGAATTACTTGTTTTCCATCCCCAAGACAGCTGTTAGACTTAGAGCTGTTTTAATAAAGTCAAGGCCACATACCCTTGAGGAAGTTCTGAGATAATACGGAAGGTGCATTCCATGAATCTTGCCTCAGGTTTAGCAAGGAAAGCATGCAAAAGGTGAAGGGAAACAGCCACCTTTTGTTATCATCAATTATTTTAAATGAATTGCCAAATTCATTGTAAACAATGATTACTGGTCATATGATTCAGTCAAGGTTCTAGCTGGTCATATGATTCAACCAAGGTCACACATGGTTAAACAGGTTGGTGTTTTGAGGAGAGTTTACTAGAGGGATTGTTTACAAAGGTTTGGACAAGGAGTATGGAAACCACTAGGGGTGGTGTAGTAATAGGGCAAAGAGGAGAAAGTACTTGCAGGGATCTGAAGACAGACTGTGTGGAATAGGCCATCTAGAAAGAGCCATTACCTTATGTGGAGGGATGACCTCATCAAGGGGAGTTGAAGCAATGCTCACCCTCACTCTCCTCCCTTTCTCTGGTCTTCTTTCATGCCCTCTATTGACCAAACTGGAAGCCAGAGGACAAGGAAGCCTGTTGATAGAGCCCAAACCAAACCAGCCTCCCAGGGCACAGGACGCAGCAGAGAAGGGCAGAGGATGGATTTGGAATGGCTAATGGAAGAAATCCACCCCAGCGTAATGAAACAGTATTAAAAGTAATACTTAAGCTTAAAATATTCTGACTCCCCAATGCTTCTATTGCTGGCTAACTTTTATTATGAGAGGGAATGAGCTGGAAATTAGATGTTTGGGACATAAATATGCCTAAATTTATATGATAAACAGTATTGTTTATTTTTATTCCATACCTATATAAATATGAATGATTTACATCATTTTACTTGCTAGTGTCCTTCTGAAACTGGCTGATACTTCCCCATCATCACTCCTATTTTACCCACAGAAAGTATGATCCGTTATGATTTTTGAATATGCCCTCATTTTTATGTGGCCCGCTGCAGATTTGACCCAGTTGTTTCAGCCATTTTCACGTTTGATTCTCATCACTATGGGGTGAATGAACCAACCGTGTGGCCATCTCCACTGATTATGAAGGGGCTTGCAGTTACAGGATTAGAGGTGCCACAGCCTGGTCATTCTGCACAGGAACATTCTTCTCAAGAATCAGTCTAAAAAAATCAGCAGAAGGGAAGATGCTGAGACTTTCAAATTTTTTTCCATTTGACTTTTCAGCTATACTGTCACCAGCATTTTTTAAGCTAATACAGTAGGACAGGTATCCTGTAATAAGTGCCCTGCATCTTTGGAAAGAGCGAATGGGGGACAATATCCAGATCTGAAGTTTACAGCCACACAGAACTGACCATACTAGTTAACCTCAGGGACCCCCCCCCAATTGCACAATGTATATTTTTCTGAAAGAAGTGAAGCAAGGCAGTGAGAGCAAAGTTTGAAACTGAAGACTAGTAAAATTTTATGCAAAAATATACAGAAGTGAATCTTGGCGGTCCAGTTTTCTTTCTAATTATATTTAACCCTTAAAATTTCTAATAATGAACTATTATCATATATCACATTACCTGCCATATTGTCATCTTCACTTATGGCCATAAAAAATTTCAGCTTTAAACGGGGACTGTGGTTTCTTAATCAGATTATTTTATTTTATTTTTTTAAAATTTTTTATTGTTATGTTAATCACCATACATTACATCATTAGTTTTTGATGTAGTGTTCCATGATTCATTGTTTGTGCATAACACCCAGTGCTCCACGCAGAACGTGCCCTCTTTAATACCCATCACCAGGCTAACCCATCCCCCCACCCCCCTCCCCTCTAGAACCCTCAGTTTGTTTTTCAGAGTCCATCGTCTCTCATGGTTCATCTCCCCCTCCGACTTACTCCCCTTCATTCTTCCCCTCCTGCTATCTTCTTCTTCTTTTTTTTTTCTTAACATATATTGCATTATTTGTTTCAGAGGTACAGATCTGTGATTCAACAGTCTTGCACAATTCACAGTGCTCACCATAGCACATACCCTCCCCAATGTCTATCGCCCAGCCACCCCATCCCTCCCACCCCCCACCACTCCAGCAACACTCAGTTTGCTTCCTGAGATTAAGAATTCCTCATATCAGTGAGGTCATATGATACATGTCTTTCTCTGATTGACTTATTTCACTCAGCATAACACCCTCCAGTTCCATCCACGTCGTTGCAAATGGCTAGATCTCATTCCTTTTGATGGCTGCCTAATACTCCATTGTGTATATATCCCACATCTTCTTTATCCATTCATCTGTCGATGGACATCTTGGCTCTTTCCACAGTTTGGCTATTGTGGACATTGCTGCTATAAACATCGGGGTGCACGTACCCCCTTCGGATCTCTACATTTGTATCTTTGTGGTAAATACCCAGTAGTGCAATTGCTGGATCATAGGGTAGCTCTATTTTCAACTGTTTGAGGAACTTCCATACTGTTTTCCAGAGTGGTCGCACCAGCTTGCATTCCCACCAACAGTGTAGGAGGGTTCCCCTTTCTCCGCGTCCCCGCCAACATCTGTCATTTCCTGACTTGTTAATTTTAGCCATTCTGATTGGTGTGAGGTGGTACCTTATTGAGGTTTTGATTTGGATTTCCCTGAGGCCGAGCGATGTTGAGCACTTTTTCATGTGTCTGTTGGCCATTTGGATGACTTCTTTGGAAAAATGTCTGTTCATGTCTTCTGCCCATTTCTTTTTTTTTTTTTAATATTTTATTTATTTGACAGAGAGAGAGACAGCGAGAGAGGGAACACAGCAGGGGGAGTGGGAGAGGGAGAAGCAGGCTTCCCGCCAAGCGGGGAGCCCGATGTGGGGCTCGATCCCAGGACCCCGGGATCACGACCCGAGCTGAAGGCAGCCACCTAACCGACTGAGCCACCCAGGCACCCCTCTTCTGCCCATTTCTTGATTGGATTATTTGTCTTTGGGTGTTGAGTTTGATAAGTTCTTTATAGATTTTGGATACTAGCTCTTTATCTGATATGTCATTTGCAAATATTTTCTCCCATTCTGTCGGTTGTCTTTTGGTTTGGTGGACTGTTTCTTTTGCTGTGCAAAAGCTTTTTATCTTGATGAAATCCCAACAGTTCATTTTGGCCCTTGCTTCCCTTGCCTTTGGCGATGTTTCTAGGAAGAAGTTGCTGTGGCTGAGGTTGAAGAGGTTGCTGCCTGTGTTCTCCTTTGGGATTTTGATGGATTCCTGTCTCACGTTTAGGTCTTTCAACCATTTGGAGTCTATTTTGGTGTGTGGTGTAAGGAAGTGGTCCAGTTTCATTCTTCTGCATGTGGCTGTCCAATTTTCCCAACACCATTTGTTGAAGAGACTGTCTTTTTTCCATTAGACATTCTTTCCTGCTTTGTCAAAGATTAGTTGACCCTAGAGTTGAGGGTCCATTTCTAGGCCCTCTATTCTGTTCCATTGATCTATGTGTCTGTTTTTGTGCCAGTACCATACTGTCTTGATGATGACAGCTTTGTAATAGAGCTGGAAGTCCGGAATTGTGATGCCGCCAGCTTTGCTTTTCTTTTTCAATATTCCTCTGGCTATTCGGGATCTCTTCTGGTTCCATACAAATTTTAGGATTTTTTGTTCCATTTCTTTGAAAAAAGTGGATGGTAGTTTGATGGGGATTGCTTTGAATGTGTAGATTGCTCTAGGTAGCATTGACATCTTCACAATGTTTGTTCTTCCAATCCATGAGCATGGAACGTTTTTCCATTTCTTTGTGTCTTCTTCAATTTCTTTCATGAGTATTTTATAGTTTTCTGAGTACAGATCCTTTGCCTCTTTGGTTAAATTTATTCCTAGGTATCTTATGGTTTTGGGTGCAATTGT